>NC_141689.1:2057162284-2058362284 GCF_964263255.1 Lissotriton vulgaris | reverse complement strand
TAAGTTTTGTTTATCTGTTCACCCAAAACAGAATGGTGTAAAACATAGCGAAGTGTGGGTTACCTTCTTCTTTACAAAGTATTCGGGCCCTTACCCCACTTCTGTCCGCCTGGGCCAAACTCCTTTTTTGTCACATATCTTCGATCAATAGCAGCACCCCCCTCCCCCGCCCAGCGCCTTGAGACCCTCACGGGTATGTAGCGTGCTTAAAAAATGTCCTGATTGATTGATTGATTGATTGATTGATTGATTGATTGAAGTCACAACTGACTTCTTCTCAGATGCTCCCTTTCATCAGAGCTGTTATGGACCCAGTGCAGTTTTGGGCCTATCCTCCCAAACGGAGAGTCCAGGATATTCAGTCTATGATGCAATATTTCAGCCTCTATTCTGGAATTCGATGAGAATGACTCTGAGCCTACTGAGCCTCATTGCCTACTGCATCCTGCTAGTGTCCTATGCTAGATGGCATATGCGGGCTCTGCAGTGGGATTTGAAGTTCCAGTGGCCAAGACCTACAGTGGTGGCTAACCAACCGCTATTGTGTCAGACCCCTCTCCCTTCCCCGACCAGACTACAAAATAGTGACAGATACATCAGTCCATGGATGGAAGGTGATCTGGAATAGGTGGGATCAGAGGACTCTGGTCTCTGGTGGAATCCAGTCTCAAAATTAACTTGCTGGAGCTCCGAGCGATTCAGTTGCCATTTGAATATTTTCTTCCTTCAATCAAGAGAAAGCTGGTTCAAGTGTTCATGGACACCACCACTGCCATGTGGTATTTTAACAAACAGGACAGGGTGGGGTTGTGGACCTTTTGTCAAGAGGCCCTGCATCTCTGGACATGGGCATATCGCTGGTGTTTTAACACCTAGCAGGTTCTCTGAACACCAGGGCGGATGAACTCAGCCATAGATGCCTAGTGGATCACATATGGCGTCTCCATCCGGAGGTGGTGTAAGGTCTTTTTCAACAGTGGAGAGAGCCTAGGTTAGATCTGTTCGCTTCTGCTGAGAATGAGCAATGTCAGCAGTTTTGCACCCTGGAGTTTCCAAGGCGGCTCCCGCTCGGAGATGCTTTTTATCTTGAGTAGAGCTCACGCCTTTCCGCTCACAGCACTCCTGTCCAGAGGACTCACGAAGATCAGGAATACCCAGGCCCTAGTCATACTTGTGGCTTTGGATTGAGCACAGAGAGTCTGGTATCCTGAGCTTCTCCAATTGAGCCTCGATCTTTCGATCATGCTGTCCCTTCAGGGGGGATCTTCGGTCACAGCAGCATAGGAGGGCCCACCACCCGAACCTGTCAACCATGCCTTCTTCATGGAGATTGATCAGCAGCAGTTGATCGCATTCAACCTTTCTCCTGAAGTTTGCAATGTTATTTTAGCAGCCAGGCTTCCCTCCACAAAGACTGTGTTCGCCTGTCGGTGGAACAGATTTAAAAGATATTGTACAGAAAGGTCTATTGATCCTCTTTCTGATTCCCTTTATCAAGTTCGAACCCTGCTCAGCAGGGCTCGGTGATGGGTACTCTTAAAGGGTACCTTTCAACCCTGTCTGCCTTCCTGAGGCTGCCAGACCAGCCCTTGTTATTTAAATCTCCCGTTGTAAATAGATTCCTCAAAGGCCTCTTACATCTGTTCCCATCTTCTCCTTTCATTGTGTCTCAGTGGGACCTTAATTTGGTTCTAATGTCCACTCCATTCAAACCTATGCACAATTGCCACTCCAGCTGCTTACTATTAAAAAGGCATTTTTAGTGGCAGTCACATCTGTCAAGAGTTTGAGCGAATTACAAGCTCTCTCATCCAACCCTCCTTACCTGACCATCTTCACTGATGAGTTGGTGCTTTGCACTAGGGCCTCCTTCTTACCGTAAGTAGGAATACCATTCCATGTGGTGCAGTCTTTCACCTTGCCCACTTTCTACGCTCCTCCACACCCCTCTAAAGAAGGGGAGCGACTCCACAGTCGGGGCCCAAAAAGAGCGTTGTTGTTGTTGTACCTTGATCGCACTGAAGAGTTCTGGATGGATAACCAACTCTTTGTGGTGTATGTTGGGAAAAAGAAAGGTCATGTGGTGCAGAGGAGTACTATCTCGCAATGTCTTGTCTTCTGCATCTAAACAGCATCCTGAAGGCTTAAGGGCTCATTCCACCAGAACTAAGGCTGCTACCATGCTGTTGCAACATAGAGTTCCATTCCTCGACATTCGTCAGCCAGCAACATGGGCATTTCTGCACACGTTTACCAAGCTCTACTGCCTGGACAGTAAGTCCACAGGGACAGCCTTTTTGGCTGCTCTGTCCTGCAGGACTTCCTGATCTAAACTTGTCTGAAGTCCCCCCTTCGGAGATCATATTGCTTGGGTGTTTATTTAGATGGACAAATTACTTACCTTTGGTAAAGCCTTTTCTGGTTGAGACATGATCTAGTCGCAGATTCCTTATCAACCCACCCATCCTCCCTGCGCTGTAGACACGTTTCTAGGGTCATTGCTGATCCCTCTCAGGGCCCTAGTTGTTAAAAAAAACACCAATGTCAGTGCAGTTCATGGCTCTGCTCTTCTGCCATGGAAAGTCGTGAAAAGTAACTGACATCAGCACACCGAGGTGCTGCCTATATAGGTGATGCAGACATCAGAATGGGGAGGACTGCACCGATGATGTCACCTTCCGGCGCTGGGGTATTGCTTGCAGAAAAAGCTTCCAGATCCAGCCTGACACCTGGGATATTCAAAGGTAAGGAATCTGCGGCTAGTTCATGCCTCTACGAGATAAGGTGTTACTGAAGGTAAGTAACTTGTCCTTTACCTTATAAGCTAAAGGCAACCATTTTAGTTACATTCAGATTTTATTTTAGGAAATAACTCAATCCATTGCCATCCTCACCTACATTCACCTACATTCACATCACCACCTTCATTCTACTGCCATGGCAGTTCACAAGTTCCACAAATTTATATTTTCAGAAACAGAACTCACTGCCTTAGTTAAAGACCTTGTGAAAAGAGCCTGATTCATGGGTCATTTAGTGGTAGGAACAGCTCCTAAAGTACATACAAGACTTTGACAGCAGACCACGAATAGGGTATATTCAGTCTTCACTCAGGGTAGACGAGTTTAAGAATGTTTAAAAAAATAATAAAGCTTTAATCACTTTAAAAGGAGAGTGTGTGAGCTTGTAAGCCAGTACAGAAATGACACTTTACCAACAAATGGGGGCCCACCTTTCCGTGCTGAATCTTCAACCTTGGAAGGAAACATCCACTTAATCATAGTCCATAGCAGCATTAAGAGCATCACATGTGGTGTCGAATTTGGAGAAACAGCGGAGTTTTCTGCAAATACTACACAAAAGCCCTTTAAGAAAATCAGTGACAGGTGTATAGTGCTTGCTGTCCTGAGTACTGTTATGTCATTTTTATAATATATAGCTAATTAAGACAATTAATAAGGATATTATACGTGGGAAGCTGTTAACCATATTAGTTCACCACTTTAAAATTACTTCCCAGAGATGTTTATCCACCACACAAAGTACAACTACTTTTGCAGTTTGCTTTTGCAATGTAGCCAACTTTGAACAAATCACATCCCCAGACCATAGTACAACACCCACTTCCCCCATATTTCGTCATGCTTCAGTGGACTGCTGCGGGCAACGTAAACAGACTTTCAAGTTAAGCATACCAGTCCGCCTGTGCCCGCAACTCCACCAGGGGGAGTTCCAATGCTGAGCAATGTCTCTCTTTGCAACCAATGTGGCAACACTCACAAATGTGCGACCAGCCCGGGAGCTGCCAAGCTTGTCAAACATCCCCAGCTGGGTCACCCTAGCGGTCAGATCAAGATCGTGCTCCAGGATCTCTGAGAGCTTGTTGCGCACCTGATGCCAATACACAGAAATGACCGGATAGGCCTGAACAACATGATAGAAATCCACTGAGGCTTGCGAACATCGAAAGGAGACCGGATGGGGAGTTTTGTCAGCTCTGTGCAAATAAATTGGGGAAAGGTCGGTCGTATGCAAATAATTTGGTTGGATCATCCGAAGGCAAGTAGAAATAGACAGCATGCACAAAGGCAACCGAGCCTCCCTTCTATCCGCCTTGTCAAGCTTTCCAACCCAGCTCTCCCAGTGGAGAAAGAACTTCTCAAAAGCATGTGTGAGATTGCACCCCTGCAACCCATCAACAATTTTGCCTCCAGGGGACTAATTTCCTGTACCCTTCTGAGCCCTTCTGAGCCCATAGGTATGTTGGCCAGGACTGCTTAACATAGCTGCAGGTATTTATAGCAGGTATTTATACTTTGTGTTCAATTAATTTCACTGCGATCCTGCATTGCTTGGAAGGGCAAAATATATTTCCCTCCCAAACATCTCCAAGGACCGAGATGCCTATCATGTCCAATTTATAAAAGCCCTCCAAGCCATCTGAGTAGTGGACCTAGCACCCACTCCACAGGGGGAGTCATCCCCGTCAATGTGCGATTCCAGCCGACGAAACACAATGCTGAGCGCCAGCAAAAAAAAATCATGCAGGTGATATCGGAAGGCTGTCGATATTGGAGCCCCATATAGAAGATCCAGAATGCGGTCTAAACTCAGAAGAGTGTTTCCCCCAGTATGAGGGATTATCCCACCCTCCTCTAAGCCAGTCATTGACTACAACCAGTTGGGAGCGACCCTTGACCCCACCAGGTAGGTCGCTCCCCCTCTGCACAGCACCCCCTGTGTTCCCCCTGCCCCAGTTGCCGCTGCTGAAGAAGTTCGAGGCCCTGCACCACCCGCAGGCTACCACCTGCGCCTCATCCCTGGTGGACAGTGGTAGGCCGTAGGTAGGTTTGTTCATCCTTCGCTTTATTGCTTTTATTGTATTGCCTGTATTTTCATTGTTGTGTCTTTGACTGCTGTTGTCTGTCTTCCCCTGCTGCCTTACGTGGTCTGTGCCCCTTTTTCCTACCTCTGTTCCCCTAGCTGTCCCCGTGCTCTCTCTGCCCGGTCTTTCCTTCTGTACCCCTCGCTGCCCCCATGTCTCTGCCCGGTTTTCCCTTCTGTTCCCCTCGCTGCCCCCGTGTCTCTGCCTAGTTTTCCCTTCTGTTCCCCTCGCTGCCCCCGTGCCTCTCTGCCTGTTCTGCCTACTGTTCTTAGCTGCCCCTGTATTTCTGTGTTCAATATTTTGCCTCTGTGCCACTCGTTTTTCCGGTATTTCTGTGCCCTATTGCCTCCTGTGCCACTCATGTTTCCCTCGTTTTTGTGCCTCTTTTGCCTTGTGTGCCACTCGTTTTTTGTGCCCGTCTGCCTTCTGTGCCACTCATTTTTTCCCTCGTTTTTGTGCCCTTTTTGCCTTTTGTTCCACTCGTTTTTGTTCCCTTCTGCCCTCTGTTCCAATCGTTTTTTGTGCCCTTCTGCCCTCTGTGCCACTCGTTTTCCCTTGTTTGTGTGCCCCTTTTGCCTTCTGTTCCACTAGTTTTTTGTGCCCTTCTGCCCTCTGTTCCACTCGTTTTTCCCTCGTTTCTGTGCCCCTTTTGCCTGCTGTTCCACTTGTTTTTTGTGCCCTTTTGCCTTCTGTGCCACTCGTTTTTCCCTCGATTTTGTTGCCCTTTTTAGGTCTCGGGCCCAGCGTACACTGCGCAAGCAGTGTGGCGCAGCCAGAGTCCTTTTCCTGGGGTTTTGAAAATGGACCTGGAAATTCCACGCAGCTTGTGCGTGTTATTTCCTAGATCCATTTTCATTGGCATTTGCGTGCGTGTATTTGTAAAACAGAACACGCAATAGGCCATGGGCGGACGCGTTGCTCCGCCCATGGCCTATTGGTGTCTGTTACGCGCACCAAAGGCCATATATCTTCAATTATCGCGTCTGGCCGCGATAATGTAAGACATATACTGGCAGTGGGGCGTGCACCACTCGCCGTTTTTTTTTTTTAAAAAAGCGATCGCGAAAGCGATCGTTTTCAGTGCTGGTTGTTTGTCTTGGTCAGGTCTCTGTGGCTGGTAGAACGGAATGCCTACATTTTTACAGGATTGAAATATAAACCAGACAGATGCTTCAAATTAAAAAAAACAAAAAAAACACGTGGGTCAGATTTGAGTTGTGGAAAACAGACGCACAGTGGTACGCACAGTGAAACATGAGGTAGTATAAAGTTTGGCTTCAAAGGCAAAAACTACACAAACAAAGTATGACGCTTAAACGTTCAAATATTTTCATGGAATAACCCCTGACTGTCGAGTATATGAAGAGCACATTCCATGAGTTATGAGTGGGAAGGGTTTTTACAATCTTCTTTAGAAACCAGAAATCAGGAACAGAAGTGATTTAAAGAACAAGAGATCAAAGTTCAGCCATGGGCGAGAACTGGCAGGAGGATGGCGGTTGAATAGTAGGGCTTTAACCCCTTCATCCCCTTCTGTTGACATCATGCCGGATTTCACCTTACGTGTTTGATGCAAAAGATGGGAACATCTGTATTTCAATTGTTGGTGTTTGTGCTAGTTTTTTAATTTCGCGAAACATTTACCATTTCTATATCTATTTGTGTTTAGATTCACAATTTTATTTTACAGGTAATGTTGAAAGTCTGGCCTTTGAATGGTACAGCTGTCATACAGAGCTGAGTGCTATAAAGATTTCCTTGTTAGAAGGGAAGTTTGCAATGCATGCATTTCTCTTATTCTTTCTAAGGAGAGAATGAAGGTAAAGACAAATTGGTATTTATTGTTTCTTTAAAAAACGTTCACATATCGGGTTTCGTAGTAATGATTTTGACGATCACCTAATGATGAGAAAGGCAGGCTGCAGTTAATAATGAGAGAGCAAAACTAAGCCAGAAAACTTTCAGGCTGCCTTCAAATATCGTAGCAGTCAAAATTCCAATTGTACTGTGAACCAGAAGAGTTGGCAGCATCCTGTGATTATTTCAGTATTGAAAATGTGTTAATTAAAAAGTCAATATGCTTAACGAGAATCAATTCCTGAAAGAAATATTGGATGGTAAGAATTGTGATACATTGATAAGCAGGTAAAAACAATCTATGGCGAGCTTAACCTGTTTATCACAAAAATGTAATTCATTCTAAAATAGTACTGATTTCAAGCATGCAGTTCTAGGAAGGAAACATTGCTCAGTGGCCTCCTTGCGCAAAAAGAAAGCTTCCTGCATGGATGAGTTTCAAGACCAGAGTGTGAGTATGCAGGGTGAGCAGAGTGTGAGTATGCAGGGTGAGCAGTGTTTGAGTATGCAGGGTGATCAGCATGGAGTATGCAGGGTGATCAGTACTTGGGTGTCCAGGGCCAGCAGTGTGTGAGTGTGCAGGGCGAGCAGAATGTGAGTATGCAGGGTGATCAGTATGTGAATATGCATGGTGATCAGTATGTGAGTATGCAGGGTGATCAGTATGTGGGTGTCCAGGACCAGCAGTGTGTGAGTGTGCAAGGCGAGCAGAGTGTGAGTATGCAGGGTGAGCAGAGTGTGAGTATGCAGGGTGAGCAGAGTGTGAGTATGCAGGGTGAGCAGAGTGTGAGTATACAGGGTGAGCAGAGTGTGAGTATACAGGGTGAGCAGAGTGTGAGTATGCAGGGTGAGCAGTGTTTGAGTATGCAGGGTGATCAGCATGGAGTATGCAGGGTGATCAGTACTTGGGTGTCCAGGGCCAGCAGTGTGTGAGTGTGCAGGGCGAGCAGAATGTGAGTATGCAGGGTGATCAGTATGTGAATATGCATGGTGATCAGTATGTGAGTATGCAGGGTGATCAGTATGTGGGTGTCCAGGACCAGCAGTGTGTGAGTGTGCAAGGCGAGCAGAGTGTGAGTATGCAGGGTGAGCAGAGTGTGAGTATGCAGGGTGAGCAGAGTGTGAGTATGCAGGGTGAGCAGAGTGTGAGTATACAGGGTGAGCAGAGTGTGAGTATACAGGGTGAGCAGAGTGTGAGTATGCAGGGTGATCAGTATGTGAGTATGCAGGGTGATCAGTATGTGGGTGACCAGGGCCAGCAGTCTGTGAGTGCAGGGCGAGCAGAGTGTGAGTATGCAGGGTGAGCAGAGTGTGAGTATGCAGGGTGGGCAGAGTGTGAGAATGCAGGGTGAGCAGAGTGTGAATATGCAGGGTGATCTGTATGTGGGTGTCCAGGACCAGCAGTGTGTGAGTGTGCAAGGCGAGCAGAGTGTGCGTATGCAGGGTGAGCAAAGTGTAAGTATGCAGGGTGAGCAGAGTGTGAATATGCAGGGTGATCAGTATGTGAGTAGGAAGGGTGATCAGTATGTGGGTGTCCAGGGCCAGCAGTGTGTGAGTGTGCAGGGCGAGCAGAGTGTGAGTATGCAGGGTGAGCAGTGTTTGAGTATGCAGGGTGATCAGTATGTGGGTGTCCAGGGCCCGCAAGGTGTGAGTGTGCAGGGCGAGCAGAGTGTGAGTATGCAGGGTGAGAAGAGTGTGAGTCTGAAGGGTGAGCAGTGTTTGAGTATGCAGGGTGATCAGTGTGTGAGTATGCAGGGTGATCAGTATGTGGGTGTCCAGGGCCATCAGTGTGTGTCTGTGCAGGGCGAGAAGAGTGTGAGTATGCAAGGTGAGCAGAGTGTAAGTATGCAGGGCGAGCAGTGTTTGAGTATGCAGGGTGATCAGTATGTGAGTATGCAGGGTGATCAGTATGTGGGTATCCAGGGCCAGCAGTGTGTGAGTGTGCAGGGCGAGCAGAGTGTGAGTATGCAGGGCGAGCAGAGTGTGAGTATGCAGGGTGAGCAGAGTGTGAGTATGCAGGGTGAGCAGAGTGTGAATATGCAGGGTGATCAGTATGTGAGTATGCAGGGTGATCAGTATGTGGGTGTCCAGGGCCAGCAAGGTGTGAGTGTGCAGGGCTAGCAAGATGTGAGTGTGCAGGGCGAGCAGAGTGTGAGTATGCAGGGCGAGCAGAGTGTGAGTCTGCAGGGTGAGCAGTATTTGAGTATGCAGGGTGATCAGTGTGTGAGTATGCAGGGTGATCAGTATGTGGGTGTCCAGGGCCACCAGTGTGTGTCTGTGCAGGGCGAGCAGAGTGTGAGTATGCAGGGTGAGCAGAGTGTAAGTATGCAGGGCGAGCAGTGTTTGAGTATGCAGGGTGATCAGTATGTGAGTATGCAGGGTGATCAGTATGTGGGTGTCCAGGGCCAGCAGTGTGTGAGTGTGCAGGGCGAGCAGAGTGTGAGTATGCAGGGCGAGCAGAGTGTGAGTATGCAGGGTGAGTATGCAGGGTGAGCAGAGTGTGAGTATGCAGGTTGATCAGTATGTGGGTGTCCAGGGCCAGCAGTGTGTGAGTGTGCAGGGCGAGCAGAGTGTGAGTATGCAGGGTGATCAGTATGTGAGTATGCAGGGTGAGCAGTGTTTGAGTATGCAGGGTGATCAGTATGTGGGTGTCCAGGGTGATCAGTATGTGGGTGTCCAGGGCCAGCAGTGTGTGAGTGCCCAGGGCAAGCATGCTTTCACCAGGCATACACACACCACCAGCCGTTAGTGCACGCTTTCACCAGGCAGACACACACCACCAGCCCGCAGTGCACACTTGCACCAGGCACACACACCACCAGCCATCAGTGCACAATTTCTACAGGCACACACACCACCAGTCATCAGTACACACATCAATTGTTAACGCATCCACAATTAAGTATTGTACCAATCACAGTATTGCGCACTTTACATTTAAACATAGTCATCTAAAGCCCCGCATTCCACCATTGCTACAATTCCAATCCAATCCACATAATTCTACTACACACCACATGCATACACTCCACACATATGGCGAAAAGACATTGCCATTTACAATGCCATTTGCTCTAACTCAAATAAATCCGAGACCTATTGCATTTCCAATGCTTGTTCCTTCTGTTACCTTCGTTGTCCCTCACCGCCCTCACCCCTGCGGCCCCGCCCCCCTGATGGCCCACTGCCCATTCGCTGCCCCCGCCTCCTGCCGCCCAGCTGCTCCTCCCTCCCACCTCCCCATATATGCCGGCCGCTGCGTGCCGCGCCGAAGGTGCTCCTAAGGCAAGCCCGTCTGTTCCCGTCCGCGCCTGGATCACGACTAGGGCCAGAACCCCTGGCCCCCGCACCCGCCACGACGTCTGCCGCAACCACGATGCCAGCACTTTGCACGCTCTCAACTTCGGACAGAGCCACACCTGCTTCAAGGGCGCCCCGAAACGCACTTACGCCCCCTTCACCTGCCGGAACTGCAGCTTTACCAGCCTCAGTGCCGACGAATCACCCACCAAGAAAGACCCCACCCACCTCCGATGCATACTACCGAACACCCACTCCGCACGCAAGCATACCGTCGAGGTCTGGGACCTGCTCGACACAACATCCCCGGATGTCGCCTTCCTGACAGAGACCTGGTTTAACTACTCCTCCGCATCCGACATCGCCATAGCCATCCCATACAACTACAAGATCACCCGCAGAGACCGCACCAACGGAGTAGCAGGAGGAATCGCCATCGTCCACAAGAACAGCATCAGGGTCTCGACTAGCACCGACCACACGCTCAGCACCGCCGAACACATGCATTTCCAGATTCACACAGACCCTAACTCCACCCTCAGAGGCACCCTCATCTGCCGACCTCCCGGACCCCGCCCTAAGTTCAGCGACTCCATCGCCAACTTGATCAGCACGCATGCCCTGACCTCCACCGATGACATCCTCCTCGGAGACCTGAACTTTCACCTTGAGAACAACATTGACAACAACTCCACAACCCTGATCGATAACTTCGCCAACCTTGGACTGAAGCAACTCGTGACAACGCCCACCCACTCCACCGGCCCCCCGCTCAACACCGTCTTCTCCTCAAGCCCGCACGTCTCCGTCAGCCACACTCCCGAACTCCTCTGGACCGACCACCGCTGCATCCACTTCGCCTTCCAGAAGCCCATCACACACCACCGCACCCAACAGATCCCCCGCCGCTGCTGGAGCAAAATCACCAAAGACCAACTACATGCAAACCTCGCTCTCAGCCCACCCACAGAACCCTCCAACACCGACGACGCTGCCCACAGCCTCAGAAGCTGGGTCGAGGACTGCGCCAAGGCCCTCCCCCACTGAAGAACCCCCCCACAGAGACACCAGCAAAAGGGGCCAGCTGGTTCACCCGAGAACTCCTAGCCTTCAAGCAAGCCTGCTGGAAACTAGAGAATAAATGGCACAGTGAACAAACTCCGGACAGCCACGCAGCACACAAGGACGCCATCCGCAACCACCACCACCTCATCAGGGCGGCCAAGAGGACCTCCTTCAAAGACCGCCACGACAACAATGCACACAATAGCAAGGAGCTCTTCAACATCGTGAAGGAACTCTCCAACACCAACGACATCCCCCCTTTGCAAGCCCTGTGCAACTCCCGCGCCACCTTCTTCCACCGCAAGATAGCAGGCATTCCCGACAGCTTCAACACCCAGACAGCCCCAACAGATAGCAACACAACAGACCCTCAGCACACCATCGACCATGACCCCCGCTAGCCTGGGCCAGCGTGAGCATCAATGACACCATCAAGACCATGCGCACAATCTACTCCGGCTCTCCGTCAGACACATTCCAGCACCACATCTTCAACAGAGCAAGCAGCTCCATCGCACCCCACCTGCGCAACATCATCAATCTCTCCCTCGAGACCGCGACCTTCCCAGAGATCTGGAAACACACCTAACTCAACGCCCTACTCAAAAAACCTAAGGCAGACCCAAGAGACCTCAAGAACCTCCGACCCATCTCTCTGCTCCCCTTCCCGACCAAGGTCATCGGGAAAACAGTCAACGGACAGCTAACCTGATACCTCGAAGAAAACAGAATCCTGGACCCTTCCCAGTCAGGGTTCCAGAGCAACCACAGCACCGAGACTGCCCTCATGGCCGTCACCAACGACATCAGGACCCTGCTGGACAAAGGCGAGACCGCAGCACTCATCCTCCTAGACCTCTCTGCCGCCTTCGACACAGTCTGCCACCGCGCACTACGCGCACGCCTCCACGCCGCAGGGATCTGAGACAAGGCTCTGGATTGGACCACCTCCTTTCTCTCCGGCAGAACCCAGAGCATCCGCCTCCCCCCATTCCGTTCCAAAGCCTCCGAGATTATCTGTGGCGTACCCCAGTGATCCTCCCTCAGCCCGACACTGTTCAACATTTACAAGGCCTCGCACAGGTAGCCGGACAGCACAACCTCAACATAATCTCCTACGCCGATGACACTCAGCTGATCCTCTCCCTCACCAAGGACCCCATCACCGCCAAAGCCAACCTCCACGAAGGAATGAAGGCCGTCGCTGACTGGATGAAGACCAGTGGTCTGAAGCTGAACTCGGACAAGACGGAGGTCCTCACTCTCGGCTCCAACCCTTCAGCCTGGGACGACTCCTGGTGGCCGATGGCACTGGGGGCAGCTCCGACACCCACCGACCATGCACGCAACCTGGGAATCATCCTCGACTCAACGCTCTCAATGACCAAGTAAGTCAACGCAGTCTCCTCCTCCTGCTTCCACACCCTCCACATGCTCCGCAAGATCTACAGATGGATCCCGACAGATACAAGAAAGACAGTCACCCAGGCCCTCGTCAGCAGCAGACTCGACTACGGAATCGCCCTTTATGCGGGAGCCCTGACCAAGCTCATCAAACGACCCATCCAAAACGCCTCGGTACGACTGATCCTCGACGTACCACGCCTCGACGTACCACGACACGGCCACATCACCCCCCACCTGAGATACCTGCATTGGCTCCCCGTCAACAAGAGGATATCCTTCAAGCTCCTCACCCACGCACACAAAGCGCTCCACAAGACTTGTCCAGCCTACCTCAACAGACTGCTCTCCTCCTACATCCCCAACCGCCAGCTACGCTCGGCCAACCTCTTGCACGCCCCATCCCGCTCATCCGAAGAATAACCACCGGTGGGAGATCTTTCTCGCACCTCACCGCCAAGACATGGAACACCCTCCCACTGAGCCAACGACAGACCCAAGACCTGCTGACCTTCAGGAGGATACTCAAGACCTGGCTGTTCGACCAGTAGCGACCCCCCACCAGCGCCTTGAGACCCTCGCGGGCATGTAGTGTGCTTTAAAAATGATTGAAAGCCTCCAAGATAATCTGCGGCATACCCCAGGGATCCTCCCTCAGCCCGATGCTGTTCAACATTTACATGGCCCCGCTCGCACACGTAGCCCGACAGCACAACCTCAACATAATCTCCTATGCCGACAACCCTCAGCTGATCCTCTCCCTCACCAAGAACCCCATCACCGCCAAAGCCAACCTCAAGGAAGGAATGAAGGCCAGCCGTCTGAAGCTGAACTCGGACAAGATGGAGGTCCTCCTTGGCTCCAACCCTTCAGCCCAGGACGACTCCTGGTGGCCGACAGCACTGGGGGCAGCCCCGACACCCATCGACCACGCACACAACCTGGGAATCATCCTCGACTCAATGCTTTCAAAGACCAAGCAAGTCAACGCCGTCTCCTCCTCCTGCTTCAACACCCTCCGCAAGCTCCGCAAGATCTACAGATGGATCCCAACAGATACAAGAAAGACAGTCACCCAGGCCCTCATCAGCAGCAGACTCAACTATGGAAACGCCCTCTACGCAGGAGCACCGACCAAGCTCATCAAACTACTACAACACATCCAAAACACCTCGGCATGACTGATCTCCACGTACCACGCCCCTGCCACATCACCCCCCACCTGAGAAACCTGCACTGGCTCCCCGTCAACAAGAGGATATCCTTCAAGCTGCTCACCCACGCACAAAAGGCACTCCACAAGACCAGCCCAGCCTACCTCAACAGACGGCTCTCCTACATCCCCAACCGTAAGCTACGCTCCGCCGACCTCTCACTTGCCACCGTCCCGCGCATCCGAAGAACAACCACCCGTGGAAGATCCTTCTCCCACCTCGCCGCCAAGACATGGAACACCCTCCCACTGAACCTATGACAGATCCAAGACCTGATGACCTTCAGGAGGATATTCAAGACCTGGCTGTTCCATCAGTAGCGCCCCCTCCCCCACGCCTTGAGACCCTGGTGGGTATGTAGTGCTCTTTACAAATGATTGATTGATTGTTTGAATAACATTGAAGGCCCACCATCAAAGGGAGACTGCAGACCATTGTGAAGCGCTATTTGGCAATGACCGCCCAACCACAGAAAGGAGCGAATACTGGAATTAAGAGCAGGAAACCTGCTTTGGAGGATCTGGAGTGGGAAATTCTGGAATATGTAGATGAATCTGCTGTAGGTGGCTGGCTGGTGCAAATTTAAAGGAGTGCTGCACCTTGCACTAATCCAGGCAACCCTTATGGTGAGTTTAGTGGTCTTGGAAGAAGTTTGAAAGCTATCAAAGTAATGGCTATGGAAAGCAGCCGTCAGGCTTATCTTGAAGGAGTGTAAAGCAGCATGTTTTACCACATTTAATCAACAGTGCAGATTTGATGAAAAAGAACCACACAGTGTTTATAAACATAAGGCTATTTATCACACAGCGCAGCCACTAACACTTTTGTATTTCTCCTACCAGGAGATATCAACAATGCACATGAAAATACTTCAAAGAAATCAGGTAAGTAGCCCAAATACACACTGTTCTCCAGGGGGAGACCAAACCATATGCTAAGAAAGAAGAATGTGAACTGCAAGCAAGAACGGGAGTGGGGGAAATCAGGAACCATTCAAGGTAAGTACCCAGAAACCCCACTGAGGCTGTGTGCAGAGTAGAAACACAGCAGTGTGCCCAATGGAACTCCTCGCCTCGTGAGGTCAGGAAGCAGGTAGATGTAGAACCCCAGGTACTTGAAGGAGAGGCATCACAGCGGGATACCGGATTGCCAGAGATGGGTGCCAGAGTTGCCTCCGATTGGTAGCAATAAAGATTTGGAAGTGTTCACCCTGAGGCCAGAAGCCTGAAACAGAACGTTATCCGAATAAAGAGCAATCCTGTCCTCTGGCCCACGACTATCTACCAAGTTAAGCATCACCGTGGACTAGATACGCCAAAGGCTTGATCAGAAGAGTATTGGGGATAGGGAACAACTTTGGCCGCTCCCGTCAAATAGGGAAATGATCTGACAGTGACCTGGGCATAGGGCTGGTGATAAAGGGGCCTCATGTACTTCCAAAACTGGCGCTTTCAAGGGGGGGTAGTAGGTAGCAGAATGCCATGCAATAGTGTATGATCATTCTCCTGTGGGGGGGGGGGTGGTCTACAAGCACAAAGGTATTGATAAAAGGTTGCAAAAGTCCACAGAATATTAGGGGTCCTTGACAGATGTTGATCGTCTGTATCCGTCATTTGGGGTACAATGTGAAAGACAGTGTTGTGGGTGGTGAACTAATAGGAGAGTTTCCCAGACTTCTCTCCATGCTCATAAATGTTATGTGTTCTCGCCCGCCAACACTTGTGGGCATCTTTAAAAACAAGGTATCGTAGGTGGGCCCTGGCCTCCGAAAGCCACTGTGGCCACGACTCTGATGACCCAGGTTAGGAACCTGGTACTCAAGGGCTGTCATGTTTGCCACGCTCTCTCGTTGGCTTCTGCGCACAAGTCCCTTTACCACACCCCAGATCACTGCTTTATTGGCCTCCCAAAGCGTGGCCACCGATTGTTTGGTCTCAAAGTATGATTGTATCTCAGGTGTAAGAGAGGCCTCAAATTGGGGATCCCTGATGTTCCAGGTGTTAAGATGCCATACGGGCCTCAGTATCTGGTCCACAGTGCCAAAGGTTAGAATAATGGGGGCGTGATCCAAAATTCTCCTTTGTAAAGATGGTCAAGCAGTCCACCTGGCACACATCTGTTGCCACCAGTAGCAAAAGATCTTGTGGGTGCCAGACTCTCCATATCTTGCATAGACCCAGCGCATCCATCCAAGCAGAGAGTTGACGTGAATGGGAAATGCACCCTTGGGTAAGGATACCAGATGTATCCAGATCAGGATTAGGCATCGCATTAAAGCTGCCCCCAAGAATGGAGATGCCCATTGGCATACCCGCAGGCACATCCCAGCTGGGCTTAATTAGGCAGACAAACAGAGAGAAAGGCCCACCACATAACACCCCTTCATGTCTGTATGCGAGTTGGAGACTGTCAAAGAAAATCTCCTATGCATCTCTCTTCTTCCTGCTATTAGCAAAGTGGCCGAACGAATTGTCAACCACCAACTCTCCAATTTCCTAGAAACTAATAAACTCCTGCGCCAATCTCAGACAGGGTTTAGACCTAGACAGGGAACTGATACCGCTCTGCTAGCCGTGGTCGAAGACGCAAGATCCATCATAGACGCAGGAGGATCAGTGGCAGTGATCCTCCTCGACCTGGATGCCGCCTTCGACACAGTGGATCATGCCATCCTCATCCACCGGCTAAGTTTGATAGAAGTCTCTGGCTCCGCCCTATCCTGGATCAAATCCTTTCTGGAAAAAAGAACCTTCCAAGTGTCGGATGGCCCAGCCGTGTCCAAAGCCCTGCCACTACAGTGTGGGGTCCCCCAGGGCTCCTCACTGAGCCCCACACTTTTTAATGTCTACATGTCCGCTTTAGAGGACATTATTGCCCCATTCGGCATAAAAACAGTCATGTATGCCGATGACACCCAGCTGGTGGTCTCTATTAACCAGCTGAGCAAAAGCCTAGACAATCTGGCAAGGTGTCTCGAGAGCATTTTCCACTGGATGTGTGAATCTCGATTAAAACTAAACGGAGAAAAATCCGAGATACTTCTCCTGGGAAACCCACACAAACTCCCCTCATCCCTCTCTTGGCCGACTTGCATGGGAACGCCTCCTACCCCCAAACCCGAAGTCAAAAGCCTTGGCATCTGGCTGGATCAAGACCTCAACTTCAAAACTCAGGCCAGAAAAACCACGGGCACCTGCTTTGGCCTCATTCGAATGGCGCGAAAAATCTCCATCTGATCCCTTTCCAATCAAGGAAACTACTGTTGCAGGGGTTGGTGAATTCCAGATTGGACTATGGCAACGTCCTGTACTTAGGGGCACCATCAGTTATCTATAGACTGCAATGCGCTCAGAACGCTGCTGCCAGACTCCTAACCGGAACCAAATCGAGAAGCTCTGCCAAACCAGCACTCAAAAGCCTGCACTGGCTTCCAGTTAAAGAAAGAATTACCTTTAAGACCTTATGCATATCACACAAACTAATGCAAGGCAGAGGCCCCCCGATTCTGAGATCCTTCGTCAAACCCCATCACTCTAACAAACAACTCAGATCAGATTCCCTCTCCCTTACCAGCGTTCCTAGAATAATAAAGTCCCGTTCCGGGGGGCGCTTGTTCTCCTACAACGGCCCAAAACTGTGGAACGCTCTCCCACTTGCCATGCGGAGAGAACACAATCTTTTGGCCTTTCGTAGGCAATTAAAAACCTGGCTCTTCCCATAACCTGTCACTTCTTCTACTCTCCCTCTGGAACTTTAGGTCATGTCAGCGCTGGGACGCCCTAGGGTAGCTACGCGCTTTATAAATCCCAATTCAAATTCAAAATTCAAATTCAAAAATTCAAATGCATGAGGATGGCCACGCCTGTGAGCCCCAACTGAACCCTGCATGGCACACTCTGTTATACCCATACCGACAGAGAAAGGGACTATGGGATCCCAACAAGTGAGTCTCTTGAAGCATGAGGATGGCTGGTTGAAAGCGTTTGGCAAAGAGCAGGATAGCAGTGCATTTAATGCAATCCAGGAGGCAGTTTGTGTTCCAAGACATCCGCTTAAAAGAGGGCATTGGTAGTGACTGAGGCAGACGAAACTAGGTAAAACCCGATTTGGAGCAAGTATGCATAATTATGGCGAGGGGGGAGGTGCAGAACCCAGTGGATCACGCGCAAATGAAATTCAAGCTTAGAGAAAATTGGTGCCAAATGTAACACAAGCCAACAACCCCTCTTCCACCCCTGACGCATATTTCGCCATAACTGGACCTCAATGGCGGTGAAAGAAGCAACACAATAAAAAAGGGAAGCATACAGTGAGCGCAGGGAGCCTAACAGACCCTTCATCTCGAACGACACTGTTCCAGAGACAGTTATTTTTTTTTGTTTAAATCTGTTTTTATTACTTTTAAAAGAGTTTACATATGCATGAAAGACAACATCCATCATATTATTCCGACCACATTTAGAACCTTCTATCAATATCGCTTAGACGTCACGGATGAGTTGGGAGTGCTCTACTGTACATGTTGGTGACATTATTGCCGCAGTTCCTTATTGGACCTCAACAAGTGGGTCATGTCAGCGAAGATAAAAGCCACCTTGCATCCGTAATGTGTTTCCAGTGGTATTGTATACAAAAAGTTACAGGTCATTTATCTCGGGTAAGAGCACAGATGTTATAGAGAAAACAAATAATACCTCAAAAAGCAACAACAGCAGCTGAGTCGACTTCTGGTTGTAAGCTCCTCACTTATTCCCCTTTACCTCCGCCCCCTTCTTTCTCCTATCCCCCCATCCCTCACGTCCCGTCCCGTAGTTCCCTACAGATCTGCAACTCCATCCACGCACACATCGGTGTCTCTCCTGAGTGTTAGTTAGTATATGTGTACCTGCGTGGTGTGGCAAGGGTGCACTGCCAGATCGCCTATCTCCTATTGTGGGGATCTCTCGTCATCTGGTCACTGCTCAAGGCTGTCCCCCTCTGTGTGGGTATCAAGGCCTGAAGCAACCCCTCCAATGCTGCTATAGGTGTCTTCGCAGACCCAGTGTTTCCTCCCGCATGCTGGTGATTCCCTCTGCTTTGGCCCACGCTAGGAGTGAATACCTCCATGCCCTTATATGGGTCTTGCGCCTTCCATCTCTTTTGTTAGGAGCCGATTGGCAACTGTCAACTCCAAGTCAAGGAAACGAGAGGTGACATTTGTGGCAGGGGTCCTGCAAAAGTGATGTAACCAGTAAGTAGGCCATTCAAAGGGTATGTTGCGGCCCGTGCATGTGTTTAACGCCTCACCAATAGGTATGTAGTTTGTGACAGCTCTACAGCATGTGCATCAGTCCAGCTCCTGGCACCGCACAACGGGGACATCGCATCCGTGCAGTGAAAGTACCTATTGATCTTCTCGGGTGTGAGGTATGCCATGTGGACAACAAACAATTGTATTTGTCAGAACCGCATGTTCCTAGGGATGCGTGTTTGGCTCTTCAATATCTTTTCCCACTTTTTTCCCACTCTCTGTCCTCCAGCTGCCGCTCCAAGTCTGCCTCCCAACTGCAGAGAAGTGAGCCTAGTTTTATTGCCGCATGTGTGCGAAGGAATGCTGCAAACCATCGGATTAAGTGCCTGCCGCGGCCCATAACGTGAAGGTACTGTATGGTGAGATGCTGCTCTTCTTTCATGTCCCCCCACCTAGAAGCCAGTGTTGTGATCAGTGAACGGTGCCGCAAAAATTGTCCCGGTGGGTGCCCCAGTTCTTCGACTAGGGATTCATATGGTATGAGCGCGCCATCCCAATATAGGGCTCCCAGGGTCTGTATGTCAGCTTTGTGCCACTCCGTAAGTTCAAGGGATGTAAGCACCCCAGGCCCGCTGGGGAAGCCCACTAGTGGTATGGCCGGTGCATAGGGGACAGCGGCGATAGAATTTGTGAGCCACTGATAGAAGGAGTGGGGCCGGTGTTGGTGCCTTAGTAGCCAGGTGAAAAAGCCTAATATTATAGTCCAGAGAGAGGGGGGAGCTATGGTCGCCGTGTCATTGCGACCTCTGTCCGAAAGCCATTGGGCTATCCACTGCAATTGTGCAGCCAAATAGTAGTGTTTGAAACAGGGTGCGGCTAGGCACCCTCGGTCTGTGGGCAAGTATAGCTTTGCCAGCGCTATCCTATGACGCGCATTACCCCAGAGGAAGTCTCTAAGCAGTGCAGCAAGTGCGTTACAGAAGACCGCTGGGACATACAGTGGCAGGTTAGCGAAGTGGTACAGGAGACGAGGAAGAATCACCATCTTAGATAGTGTTACCCTGCCCGTGACTGTTAGCGGGAGCGTCTTTCAAAAATTCATTTGACTTGATGGCTGTCACCGCACGTCCCAGGTTGCCATCTAAGAGGTCCAACCGTTGCGGTATATCTGGATTCCAAGGTAGCAGAACGTATCAGCCTTCCACTGCTCCCTTGTACATGCTAGAACATAGCCCGAGTCCTGAGTCCCCCCCCCCAAACGCGTAAAGGCAGGATTTATTGGCATTCACTCGGAGTCCAGAGAGGGCAGCAAAGTCACGCCACATGTGCTCTATTTGAGCTGGAATATTTCCTGCATCTCTCATGAATACTGGAAGGTCGTCTGCGTACAGAGAGACCTGGTTTGTTGCACCCCCTAGGGGTATTCCATCTTCTAGTGTTGCTCGCAGAGCTTCTGCCAGGGGTTCGATTGACTGCTCGAACAGGAGGGGCGACAGCGGGCATCCCTGCCTGGTTCCCCTGCATATTGGAAAGGCTTCGGAAATGTATGGCCCTAGCCGACCTGGACTGTGGGGTTTTTGTATAACAGGGCAACCATCTGGAGAAACCCCCAACCCAGCTCATAACGCAGCAACACTGCCGCGAAATAACTCCACTCCAAGCAATCGAAAGCCTTCTCGAGGTCCAACACCAGGCACCCCGCCCTAGGCCATTCACTCCCACTGTCCGCCGCCACCCGAAAGAGCCTCCGCAAGTTCAGCGATGTACTGCGCTTGGCTACAAATCCATTTTGGTCGCTGTGGACCAATTCGGGGAGCACCGGCGCCAGGCACTCCGCCAGTAACTTAGCAAATATTTTGTAATCTACATTCAGGAGTGCCAAAGCTTTGTATGACCCCAAGTTTTCAGGGTCTCTGTCCGTTTGAGGAGGGGCACCAGGTAGGACTCGTGCATCGACAGGGTTAATGTGTGGTCAGTCAGGGCTGTGGAGTAGAGAGTATGCAGGTGCTGCGTCAGAGATTCCTGGTAGGCCTTGTAATATTCAGCAGGTAGGCCATCCGGTCCCAGCGTTTTCCCGGACGCCATGGACCCAATCGCCTCCCCAATTTCCTCCAGAATAAGGGGACCATTAAGTTCCTCTTGGTGTGCTCTTGAGGCCGTTGGTAGCTGAATAGGTGTTAAAAATCTCTCTAGGTCGGGTTCAGAGCAACGCCCCCTGGATTGGTACAGTTGTGCATAATGGTCAGTCATCACTTTGTGTATCTCTCTTTGTGTATACTGGGGACCCCTCTGGCGTGCGTATGGGTCTGATTGGGGTGTGTTTACGCTCTTGCTTCAGCAGCCAGGCCAATAGTCGACCTGCTCTGTCTGCTTTAGCGTGTGTGTGAGCTTTGTGGGCATCGTAATTGTGGCATCTCAGTCGTTCCATGAGGTCCGCATGTTGTGCCCTGAGGTTCTCTAGTTGGCCTGACTGTCCACCACCACGCTCCCCTTCTCGTTCGTATTGGAGTAATTGAGATTCTAGGCGAGTAGGTGCCAAAGTCAGTTGTTTGCGTAAATTCCACGTAGCCCAGAGACAGTGTCCCCTGATAGCTATTTTGTGGGCGTCCCACTCCACCAGTGCAGAGCTCGCCGTCCCCTCGATATGCTCGAAATATTCCAGGACAGCTGACCCCAGGGATGCACGGAATTCTGGGTCTTCCAGCGCAGAAGTCTGGAGGGGCCAGGTGGGTATGGGAGGGCGGTCAGGTTCCCAATTCAGTTTTAGCCGTAAAGGAATATGGTCGGAGTGCGTCCTTCCCGTGTGCAGCAGAGTAATAGGAATAAATACGGTCTGTGGGGTGTAGAACACGCGATTTGTCCAGTACTGCCCAGTGTGACAACCAGTCTGCGAGCGCCTGCGCATTCGACGCTGCAGTTGTTGTCTGGAGTGGCAGAAAGGATCTGTCTATGTGCACATCGAGTACAGAATTGAAAAGTAGGGAATCGGCATTATGGACAATTGTGCCAGGAATGAGGGTTGATCTATGTTCGGGGCATATATGGAACCTAGGAGTATCTATTGGCCATTAAGTGTCCCCCACACTAAAGTGTATCTTCCTTTGGGGTCTGTTACTGTGTCCTCACAAAGGATTAGGGTGCCCGCTCGCACCCAGATTAATGTGCCCCTCGCATGTGCTGAGTATGTTGTGCCATATATATGTCCCATCCAGCGCCTGCGCAGTCTGTCTAGTTCCGGCTGGGTCATGTGCATTTCCTGTAATAGGGCAATTGCGACCGAGTGTCTCTGGAGACATGCAAATATGGAGTAACAAAGCGCAGGCGTGTACATGCCACGTATGTTCCATGTGATTATGTCAGCTTGTGTTATTTCTGATGGTGGTGATCGACAGGGTTGCCAAGGACGAGGTGTCTCGTAGGGCGTGGAGGCTAGGGACCTGTATGGGCATGTCGGAATGCTGCATCGGATACAACAACATTAAACAAACTGTGACCATCATAACATCTGAGGAGGTCATTTCGCAATGGCCGTCCAAACTTCTGTAACACTGGAGTATTATGAACTAGGTCAATGTGTTGCCTATGGAGGGTGCGTGCTAGTAATGTTGTATTATAACCTTCCCCTTTGTTTCCAGTGTGACTAGTGTGCCATCAATCTAATCCCTAGTAGTGCCCTGCGGGGCCAGCGGTGTGCGGGCTTGGCAGCCTAAGCAGGCTTGTATATGTACTCTGATTATATCCATACTTTGGCCAGTGACGGGCATTTCATTATTGTATTGTCTCAATGTAAGGTTCTTGTGATGTGTAACCCAAGAGGCCCACCCCCCAGCTTAGCAGCCAGCAAGACTACAGATTTCAGTAAACAGTGTTCTACTTACGTGAGCTGATTATGTTAGAGTACATCTCGCCATTGCTCCATCATATAATGCCATCAACAGTTTGTGGGGTGATCACTGGCAGACCAAGATCTTCTGAGATTTCTGTGGATGGTGACAAGGAGCCACTGGTCACCAGCATGTCTCGCGTGTAACAGTCTGACCGCTCATTGAGGTGTGGAAATCCAAGGGTTGTAACTGCTTCCAGGGCGTTTTTCCTTTCCTTCCTCATATTTTCTGGGGTCGAAGCCGTAGTCCCCGGGTTCGCTGCCCGCAGGGACTCCCGTCTCCGTCATCGACTGGTTCTCCTGCTCGATGTGTTGTTGCCGTCTGGGCACAAGGGCCGCACGCCCGCCCACAACCCCGACTCCTCTAGCCTGTCCCATACCTCCTCAGGAGAATCAAAGAAGCGGGTCCCGCCTTTCGTAACCACTCGTAGTCGGGCAGGAAACAGCAATGAATATGATAGCTCCAGGGTCCGGAGTTGGCGCTTCACAGCCGTATAGTTGCTCCTGCGCCTCTGCACCAGGGCGGTGTAGTCGGGGAAGAGCATAACTTGGCTGCCGCTCACTTTGAGGGGCTTCATCTTACTTGTTTCACGGAGCACTGCATCTCTGTCCCTAAAGTTGAGTAATTTAAATATGAATGGACACGGTCTGGCACCTGGTTGAGGATTCTGTGCTCGTATGCGATGAGCCCGCTCAACCAAAAACTGCATGGACAATGTTCCCTAGGGCAGAAGATCACACAGCTATCGTTCTGTGAATTGTTCCGGGTTTGTATCTTCCTCGCCTTCCGGCAGACCCACCACGCGAATGTTGTTATGGCGTGAACGTCCTTCCGCATCTTCTGCCTAGTCTTCCAGTATGTGGACACGGTCTATCAAATCCTATAGTGCAGCTGTATGACTTTGCGCCACAGGTTGGAGCTCCTTCAGTTGTTGTATTTCTATCTAGGACCCTAATTCGATATTCCCGATTCATGCCCTTATGTGGTTATACTTAATAATATCCTTATAAAGGCATAAGAATCATATCCAAATTCAGTAATAGCCCATGCAGTCCAAAGCACAGCACAGCTACTCCCATCGACTCCTAGAAAGCACAACACGTTCTTTAAACAAACCAAGCCTCCAGCAGCCCGGGAAATCCCCCCCTGCTTTTGTTTTGATTTGAACAAGAACTCCTGGAGTCCAGAAAGAACTGTTAGTTCTTAGTGACGTCTTATGTCCAACCTTACGTCAAACTCTGCACCTTTCAGGTAAAAATATACCAACAGTTGCCTTAAGCAAACACACGGTGGTTTGGAGCAGAGCGGCTATCTACTTGCCTGAGAGCCCAGCTGATGCTAGAGCCCACGGCAGCCGCCCCTCCCGTTTTGACGCACTGAGAGAGACGCTGTCTTTTTCTCCAGCCTAGAAAATCCAGCTCCGGTGTTTCCAGCCACCCTTGCGGGTTGCTGGGAGATCGAGCCCTGAAGAAAGAGATAACAGACCTCCCACATTCTATTACCAAGGTACGGAGCTGAATAAACCCTTAAGAGAATTCTTGATTCAGATTCTTGGCAAAACAATCTTAACCAACTTAACTTAAACTGCTACTTACTTACTCCGTCCCAAGTATTAGGCTTAGGTCAGGTACACCGGGGTAGGCGTAGTTAGAAGCACCAGTTCAGTACGTTAGTCAATGTTTTTATGTATGTATATATTTTATCCATTTTAAAGTACCATATGGCTAAGAAACCATATCAATGCTTGTACAGTATTAAATTGAATTTATAAGCACAGGTGCACCACATATAGAGATTGTACAAACTGAGTCACAAGTTTGTCACAAAAGATACTTAGAGTAATGTCAAATTTTTTTCAAAAAAGATTTTTCTTAATTGTTCCATTTGTAAGAGAGAACAGCCGAAGCGTTTCGTCCCGAATGGGACTTCTTCAGGGCTGTATTGTAACAAAAACAAAACATATAAACAAGCCATTAAAATCATGAACTGCAATGATCTGCAAGCTCAGCCGAGCCACAAATAATCACATATTTAAAACGCATAGCTGCCAGTGTTACTATGTCTAATTCATTTCTGATACACATAAAAGCACGTAACATAGGGCCTGGACGATGGCCAATGGTTTCACAAACCCCTTACAAAGTTGTGTAATCAAAGCTTATTGTGAACTGATGCCAACATACAAGAGGTAAGGTCTGAGAGATAGACATTTGCAAATAAGGGAGAGACAATTCTAATGAACCAGCGGCAAGGTTGTCCTATTTCTTTACAATTGGATGCAAAAAACAATGTTATATAAGAAAATAATATTGTATAAGAAAAAGCAATGACATATAAGAAAGAAGATGTTATGATAAAAAGAAAACGCGAGAAATACATGCTGAGCCATGGCAACACTACGGATAGATCATTAGATGGTAGAAAAGTGTTTAACTAAAGACCTACCGAGATGAGCTAATAAAACTCCTTGGGCAGTTCGGCAGGTCGTGTAAAGACGGACAAATGTAACGGAGATTGCTGTGTTATATACAGCCTTGATGTATCTATTCCAAAGAGTACAAGAAGCAGTTGAATTCGATACCTCTGTGGACAGGGATTTGATATGTGAAGAAATGGGAATTGTTGAAGATGTGACAATTGAGAGTGGTTTAAAATCCAGGTCTAAATTTACATCTGTAGGAACTCACCCCAACATTGACATTTTCAGGGAAAAAGTAAGCCATGGTCTGTACCAACTATTAGATCATCCTATCCGCCCTAATGCACGTCAACATAATCTAACTATCGGGGAAAGGGCAGCCCTAGAAAATCTAAAAACAGACAAAACAATTGTCATCCGTGAGGCAGACAAGGGGGAAATGTGGTTCTGATGAGGAAAATTGATTACTTTAAAGAAATTGACCAACAACATTTCCTGTTACACCAAGCTAACTCATAATCCCATGGACCAACTTGGAGTCCATATCAACATGAGGCTGACAGAAGTGGGTCAGATCAGTGAGGAGGAATGCAGATACCTGAGGGTGACTGAGCTGACATTCCCCTGTATATACTTCTTACCCAAAATCCACAAGGGTGGCCCGTTTCCACCTGGCCGCCCTATTATATCGGGTGTCAATTCGCCAACAGAACGCTTGTCGGAATATGTCGATGTATACATACAATCCTTTGTGCAAAATCTTCCTGCATATATCAAGGACACCAAAGATATATTAGCTAAATTTAAGGAATTCACATGGGATGAAAATGTAATCTTTGTTACACTTGATGTAACCAGCCTATATACGTGCTTAAAAAAGGAATTTGGTATGAATGCCCTTGAATTCTATCTGGGACAGAGAGCAGCAGAACACCTGGGACATAATGAGATGCTGATAGAAATGACTAACATCATTCTATCCAAAAACTTTTTTCTCCACGATTCAACATGGTACCAACAGACGCAGGGGACTGCGATGGGGTCCAGGTTTGCTCCCGCTTACACAGGGCTCTTTATGGGTTGGTTTGAGCGGGAGCATGCCTGGGGCCGACGGGCATCGCAGTGGTCAGATTATGTGATATATTGGGGCAGGTACATTGAGGATGTGATCATGTTATGAAATGGACTTGTCCCGGACCTCCTGGCCTACTATGAATACCTCAATGACAACCCCTATAATGTACGTTTCACGATGGAATACAACAATAAGGAGATTAACTTCCTTGACATGACATTTTTTGTTGAAAATAATAAGATCAACAGCAGGACCCATAGGAAAGCTACTAGCTGTAATAGCACTCTGCATTTTGCCAGCGCACATCCTCCTCATGTCATCAATAATATCCTATATGGGGAGATGATTAGGATGCGACGCAATTGCAGCACCCCAGATACCTTTCAAAACAGCATTAAGGAGACTACAGAACGTTTCCTAAAAAGGGGATACCCCCCCAATATCCTAAACAAGGCATTCAAGAAAGTCACTAAAGTAACCAGAGAAGTGACACTGTCCCCATCAGAAAAACATAAGTCCAAACAGCCATTTATTGCATTCACCACACTCTACACAGAGGAGAGTGGTAGAATTTGCAACACTCTCCGCATGCATTGGCATCTGCTTGCATCCATTCCTAGCCTACAGGGACTCCTGCCTGCTAAACCTAGGGTGACATATAGACGAGGCAATAACCTGAGGAACGTTCTTTGTCCCAGCCACATCACAAGGGAGAAAAAAACGGTTTGGTTAAAAAACAAGTTGGTGGGATTCTATACCTGTAGAGGCTGTAACATGTGTAAATTAGGCAGGGACAAAACAAAAGAGTTCTGCTTTAATACCACACGAGTACATAAGCTCAATCATTTCATTAACTGCAACACAGAATATGTAGTTTACATCTTGGGATATCCGTCTGGACACATTTATGTGGGCAGCACTAAACGGGCGCTGAAAGTTAGAGTACAGGAACATGTCAGAGCCCATAAAAACATTGATCTTAAGTACCCAATGACCCATCATATGCAGGATAGACATACCCCAGAAAACACCATATGGTTCATGGGTATAGATCATGTCCCCATACATCCTAGAGGTGGGGATAGACTCCTAGCCTTGAGAAAGAAGGAGGTGACCTGGATCTGTAGACTAAGAACATTAGAGTTTGGCCACAATTTTGATGATGAGATGCATTATTTGTTGACATGATATCCTTTGTATTAGGCAACTCAATACTTTATATGGATCTGCATTCCTTGCATTATTGTCATCATTTACCTGTTTTATTGAAAGATGTTTTGTCCAATATCATTTATGCAGGACTCCCAGAAAATGATTAATATATACACAATGCGTGTGAGAATCGCATACATTGTGGTTTAGTAGATTGTTATTAGAAGGCTCAATCTGTGATGTGCGCCCAAAAAACTACATATAATGTTGGACTTTGTGTTCCTCATTAAAAGTTTACAAATGTTAAAACATCCCAAGCAGACAGGATAAGTTTGCCCTGTCTCTTTAAACAGGAAAAGCAATGATTTACTCTTTTGATCTTTTTAATAATTAATTCTTCTCCTTTTCATTTTCTTTTAATGGTTCACTTTTAATTTATCCTAAATAAAACAATGCAAATGTTGCTGAGCGATGCCAATACTGTGTGAAGCAGGAGCAAATCTGGTACAGTGAATTCTTTACTATATATTTTTTTTCTACTCTTTTTTTCCCCTTATTATGGTTTGGCTCACCTAGCCCTCTCCATTCGGACTTTTAACCATTTAAAATAGCCATAATTCATTTTGGTTAGATACTTTGGCACTATCGGGACGGTTTTACTTTCCTCTCCATGAATATACATCATTGACCATTCCAAGATGGCCACCGTTTCCATCTGTCGGGCACTTTGGCATTATTGAAACGGAAATACCTTCCTCTACACGATTGAGTTTTGGGCTTTGGTGCTAAGTTTCTTTATACAAATATTCTTCTGTCCTTTTCCCCCCTCGGGACCTGCGTCTACCTTCTTCCTTACACACATTTTTTATTGTATGCCGCATGTCATACACATTTGCTACACTGCAATATGGCGGCCGCAACATACGAGGACTGTTGGTTCGACATTTCCACCGCTTTTTTCGTAGCCACACAGGTGCGATAATTTAGCCAATTATTCGGGGATATATAAACACACTTCGATACTACTCTACTTCTACCAGGTGCTATACGTACTAGAGAAGACAGGACACTTTCTGAAGGAGACCGTTTGAGCCGTCATCGCATCTCTCCGCGGTAAGAGCTTATGCAAATGTAGCTTTCGTAGAAATTTCCGAGATAGTTTCTGTCTTTACTTTAAAGACATTTAGGAGGCAGTTCTATTCTTTCTATACCCTTAATTGTTTGTCCCAGATATATACAAGGGTGGGCTTTTGGACATTCATTTTTAGAAGCAGTAACTAAATCAGGAGGCTTAGTGGGACCCTGCGGGGATGACAAATAGTTAATAACACGTGGTGTTCGAGCCTGGTGTTCGAGCCTCGTCCTTTACGAGGCGTTCCCACTGTTTTCTTTGACTTAAAATCATGTCCAATTAGTGGATCTTGATAATCTGTTTACCCCATTGGAAATACAATTTCACCTCTTAGTTGTATTTTTATTTTTATTTAGAGTCGGCCACGGACATTTGGTTTTTTGGGTCCTAGACTGGGGACTGCCAATCGGAGCCATTATAATAGGGATCAGGTAATGTAGCATATTTATTTACCATGCCCTTCGATATTGGCCCAGCAACAAAGTCAGATGTTAGATATAAAAAACCTAAGATGTACACTTTTTTCGAGCAATTTATTCTATTCTTTATTTATAGAACTATCAAGAAATATAGGAAGGCTTTTCATTCCGATTCATTAGAAATACCGATTACAGGCTTGGAACTGAAAACCAAGTAACATAGTACTCGTGTGTTACGTCTACATATTATATTCACTGCTATGACCCATTTTAAAGACGTGCTTTTCTATCTATTGTTACTCTTTAGACCATTAGGATACACCTGTTAGATGGTGCTTATCTCTTGTGAGGGTCTGGTTTGCCTATAATAAGAAAGGTTAAGCATTACACAAACAGGAGGGAAAACATTATGGTTAATCATGGGAGCTCCCCCTAGGGGAGATGCCTCTGTTCGTCATGTACATAGTGTTGTTGGTGAGGTGTGACTACACCATGGACCATTTCGGGGGCTCCCCCTAGGGGACAGTCAAGCTAAGACAGGGGCATCCTTTTCTAGTCATGGGGATACGAATATGATTAGGAGTTATAAGAATAGTATGTACTAGACAAATAATGTATTCTCCCTCACCCTCTCCGTGATGATATTTTTCATGTTGGACAGTGCTAGATCCACCGTCCACACAGATATTTAAATCCAATATATATTATAATTTTTCTCTCACAGTCCAAATCTCAGCATCGTCGTATCCTAAACAGGAACTGGGTCTCCTTCAAAAACAAAGCGATTATTTAAAAGTAAGTGATCACTCCTATACCTTTTTCTTTCTGCTTTAGATCAATTACCATGAATAATAACGCTCTTAGACTTACACACGTCCCTTTGCTTCGTGTACTCTTTGGAATAGATACATCAAGGCTGTATATAACACAGCAATTTGCTTCTTGTACTCTTTGGAATAGATACATCAAGGCTGTATATAACACTGCAATCTCCGTTACATTTGTCTGTCTTTACATGACCTGCCGAACTGCCCAAGGAGTTTTATTAGCTCATCTCGGTAGGTCTTTAGTTAAACACTTTTCTACCATCTAATGTTCTATCCGTAGTGTTGCCATGGCTCAGTATGTATTTCTCGCGTTTTCTTTTTATCATAACATCTTCTTTCTTATATGTCATTGCTTTTTCTTATACAATATTTTTTTCTTATACAACATTGTTTTTTGCATCCAATTGTAAAGAAATAGGACAACCTTGCTGCTGGTTCATTAGAATTGTCTCTCCTTTATTTGCAAATGTTTACAACATTGTTTTTGCATCCAATTGTAAAGAAATAGGACAACCTTGCCGCTGGTACATTAGACTTGTCTCTCCCTTATTTGCAAATGTCTATCTCTCAGACCTTACCTATTGTATGTTGGCATCAGTTCACAATAAGCTTTGATTACACAACTTTGTAAGGGGTTTGTGAAAGCATTGGCCATCGTCCAGGCCCTATGTTGCGTGCTTTTATGTGTATCAGTAATGAATTAGACATAGTAACACTGGCAGCTATGTGTTTTAAATATGTGATTATTTGTGGCTCGGCTGAGCTTTCAGATAGTTCAGGATTTTAATGGCTTGTTTATATGTTTTGTTTTTGTTACAATACAGCCCTGAAGAAGTCCCATTCGGGACGAAACGAGTCGGCTGTTCTCTCTTACAAATGGAACAATAAAGAAAAATCTTTTTTGAAAAAAATTGGACATTACTCTCAGTATCTTTTGTGACAAACTTGTGACTCAGTTTGTACAATCTCTATATGTGGTGCACCTGTGCTTATAAATTCAATTATGTTTAAGTTCTATATGGAACTATCATTGTGATGGTGGGTGACTATCGGTGTGCACACAGACCCCTTCCTCAAATATAAAGGGTAAAGTTATTTTGGTCAGGTGCATTGGTAAAGAAGGTTCCACCATCTTTCTGGCTTCATACTTTTACAGTATTATTTCATAATACTACTTTTACTGTACGCACTTTACTTTATGATAAGTATTGCAATTGTGGCAATTCATTTCTCTTGCATGAGAAAGAAGACTGCTCAATAAATACCACCTTTTATTGAAAACGCCCGTCTCTCTATTTCTCTGCACTCTGGTGAAACTAAGTATGCACGGTTGACTGAGTGAAATAGCTGCCTATTGTTTTCACACGACTCTAGAGATACACTCTTTTCTGAGGGAGCAAAGTTGTCATGTTTGTATAGTTGTCAGAAGCTAAGCCCTTCTTGTCTAAATCCGGAGAGTTAACTCTGTCCTGAACATTCGAGAAAGTTTCTAGTGACCTCTGAGCTAGCTGGCAAAACTAATTAAGTCTAATATAGTCAGTAGAGACCTAGTCGACCTCAGTCCTACGTCTACACTGCTGTTTATATTATTCCAATGCGCAGAGCCTATTGGCAATATAGGAACTACACTACACAGTGTTTGGCCGTGTGTAGTGACTTTATCGGCCAGCTTTCGGTGGTCGGCGTGAAGCAAGGTAAAGTCTGAGGTGACTTTGCCAATCCTGGTGTCCAGGGAGGTCCTGGTGTGATCCAGTGCAGCATCGATCCGCTCCTCTGCCACAAGGACGCAGTCCATTTTGGCCGTCAGGGCTGTGGTCGTTGGCTCTGACATCTCCCCCGTAGTCCCTTGCATAAGGTCAAGGCTGGTTGCTCATAGGGGTCCTTGTTGTGTCTTGGCCCTCAACCGACCCATTACAATCTGCTGCTGCGCCGTGGGCATTCGCAGGAGGCAAGAAGAAAGAACGACGTGGCGGCAACGATGTCACTAGTAAAAAGGGGGGGTCCGATTCCGAGGGGGTTGCCTAAAAGGTGTCTTCAGGCAGGCACTGTATGCAGCTGACTCGCCGCTCGGTACTTGTGTGTAGTATCACTGGTACCGAACTGCGGGGTCCGTGGGCCGACTCTTTCAGACCTGTTCGCTGGCGGGAGGATACGCCCCGTCTTCCAGAGGTATTGACGCACTCCAACCCAGCGGTGCACGTATGGTAGAGTGAAGGTGACTCAGCCAACATGGAGTCTCTAGCGGACATTTACTAGTCAGCAACAGCGTCTTGCGGGAGCGGGGAATCATAGCAGTCTCTCAACGTCAGTGTCTCTACCATGCACCCATCCAGTAGTGAGCGGTTTGTTTGTCCCTCTGTCTCCAGTTGGGGGTTTTATAGGGATCCTGCAAGTGCCATAGTTACTCGCCAGCATCAGCCTAGTTCCTTTCAGGTCGCCAGCAGTGAGCTCCGCTCGCACATCCACTATTGCCTCCTCACCGGTATTTCATATGCTGCCTTCTCCGGTGACACCGGGTCCAGTGGCCTGTTCACCACGGGCCACTGCAGCTCCCCAATAGTAATCTAGGCCCAGGCTCTGCCCACCGCCCCGGGCTCTCTGGTTGCACTTCTGCAGTGGCAGCGGTATTCCACGAGCTCCCACTAGGGCCAGTGGTGGTGTCTGTCACGGTCTGCTGCGCTTCTGTGCACCTCGGGGGTCCCAGCTCCCAGCTGCTCTTCGCACTGCTTACCCAGTCTCAGGTCGGTGCTCCTTGATCCGGCACCTTCACCGTGCTGCCCCCAGTTCCCGGGCTCTTATGCAGGGTCGTTCGGCGCTGTCTGTCTTGCTACTCTGCGCCTCGAGGGGCCTTGCGGTAATTCTGGTCCGCACTCCCGTTGCTCGCCGTTCAGCCATCGACACCGCACAGTCCTCAGCACATGGGCCCTTTGGCGGTGTGTCCGCAGCGCTTGCTGTCTCGGGTGACAGGGGAGTATGGGTGGAGGTACTCAGCAGTCACCGCGGTGTCCGCATGTGTGGACGCTCTAAGCTCCGGCACGGGGTTTGTCACTGTTCATTTCCACCACCACCCCGCATGAACGAGCTCTTTGCACGCCTTGTAATTTCTGCCTGCCACAGCGTGTCAGCGATAATCCTGAGGGATACCGCAGCACGGCTTCAGCTATTTGGTTATGTAGGAACGTTTCCACTGCCTGTTCCTGCCGTTTTCCTAAACTCTGCTGCGGTTACGGGGCAGACTCTCCACCACAGGCGGCCATCTTCTGGTACAAAATGTCTGTGAGCGGCCTCACCGTTGGCAGGGCCGCGCGCTTGTCACTCGAACCTCCACACTCCCAGCGGGTCAAACCACTCAGCTCAAGGCTTCTCAGATGCAGCACGCTTTCCGACGCCTGGTCCTGGTCAGCCGTATCGCAGATGGCACTCACAGGATAACTATTGCGGATCAGAGGGGATTGATGGACGGAGCACTAGGGATTTGCATCCACCTTGTTGGCTTGCTAGCCACGCCCCTGTTCCAGAGACACTCATAGTAAGTGCAACATACAGTTACCAAGGGGCAGACCCGGCCACCATGAGGCACAAGCACCTGCTCATACAATTCCAGGATTACAGAGGAGGGCTTAAAGAGGGTCAGTTTGAGAGACCTCTCTCTCTGGGGTACGTGTTGGCGAGGTCCAACTCAGGCGGCCTTTAGTCCTCACTGTCTTTGGTGTCAGGGCCCCCTTAATCTGAGGCTGAAGAGTCACACTGGCCACCATCATGACCGCAAGGTTTGAAGGAACAGGTCTGCCACCTCGTCTGAAGCCTTGGGAGATGGTCAGCAGCAACTGGACGCATTCCGCCACTGGGTCTGGTTTGTCCAATGGGGCGTGTGTGTCTCGCCTTTCCTCAACCCATTGCTAAATCTGCCTCAGTGTGGAAAAAGGTAGGGCTGACGACCTTTTTCAGAGTTGCCCGGCGTTAACCGCCTCTATACCCACTCAAGTTACCAAACAAAGAGGCAGGCGCTGGAGACTGGAAGGCAGGAAACAAGTTTTATTCCGACGGAGCAGAACACATCAAATCAGACAACAGGGTATCATCTCGAGGTGCTCTAACCGCATCTCTGAGGCCTGGCCTCTTATACACAAGTTTATTGTTTTATTACGTCAAACACATCTCTGTCATTACTTTGATGTAAGGAAAGACATCCTCGGAATACCCGCTTCAGGCCCGTTCCCACACACATTTACAGTTGAAGTCCCCACCCCGGTCACAACAGGTGATGATTATCGCGCAGCTGGACATTCCGCCGATTCACGGAATGTATGAGGTCGATCGGATCTCATGGGGTGGGGGCTTTGATCAACTCATGGATCCTTTGATGGGGGAAGCTTCCTACTGTACAGGAGGGGGGGAGGCAATAACAGTATCCGCAGGGCCAGGTGGCGGCCTGGGAACGAGTAAGACAAACGGGCACAAAGGAAAGGGGGTTTTATCAAAGGATCCGGGACCATGAAAGGAATGGAGGGAGGTGTCGGGCTGGGAACAGGATGGGGTTCCGAGGCAGAGCTGCGTGGAAGAGGGGTTTATGACCCAAGGTATGTGAGAGCGGGGGCTGTTAGCGTGCGGGGGATGCTTTGCGAGGTCAGGAGAGAGAGAGAGAGATGCGCTGGCTACGATGGGCAGAGAGGCCATGGTACTCAAAATGGCCGCCGCTTACGCGCACGAATGGGCTCGAAATGGGGGCAAGATGGCGCCGATAATGTTGATGCTGCAGCCTAAGTTTTAACAGTCCTCCCTTTTCAACATATCTAGCCAGCTTGCCTACTCGATATCGATCTTCATTAGATTCCTAACCTCTGCATCATACAATGCTCCCATGCGTTCATTTCCAAAGTCCACAGTGTTAGGGCAGATACAATTTGTACATAATGAACACAGAGGTGGCAGGCATTGAATTCCTAAGCATAGACCGCATATTACAACTACAGGAATCAGGATAATGGTAAACAGTCTCCAGCCCCAGTTCTTAACAGTACTCCAGAACCATCCACCAAGTGACCATTCTTCCTGCTCTTGGTGGACTTCTGAAGAGAGTCTGTGGAGATGTTCGATGGCTTTGTACACTGAGGGTGAATTGTCCGGTATATATGTACAGCAGCTGGACCCAATAATGCGGCATGCTCCACCACGGTCCGCAAGAACCACATCTAGGACAAGGCGGTTCTGGAGTGCCACCAAGCGGACCGCTTGAAGCTCGGCAGTGTTGTTAGCAAGGATACCAGCTGTGATGTTCATTGTTGTCTCAACTGCCTGAGTCAGATGTCGGATGGCACGGCTGTTTGCCATCGGGCCCCAGAGCGGAACAAGTCCCTTCATAGCATCGAGGAACTGTGCTCCTATTGAGTCGGCTTGTTCAATGTCCTTGGCTTGTTTTTGTCTGTGGTGATTCGCTGGAGCCACATAAGTCGGAGGAAGGATGAAGGAGATGAAACCAGTGCCCCCCCAGCCTTTGGGGAGCCAGGTGTAAGCCTTTGTGCCGCAGACGAAGTACATGTTTGGGGACGATATGAAGGAAGGTGGATCAGCGGAGTCCAAAGTTCTGGTAAAACGGCAAGCACTGCGGCCTACCAACTGTGTCCCAAGCCCTTGTATGCACATGTGGCCTGTGACGTTGATGACAGATAGAGCCACAGTCAGGGTGGCAGCCGTTCGTTTATGTAGGTAGGAGAAGGTGGGTCTGGTTGGATTGTTGAACACCTGCATTTCAATTCGTTCTTTAGCAGGGATGTCCATGTGGATAGAGTCGTTGGAGGTCTGCGGGCAGAAGTGAGTCTTGGTTTTGTTTCGCCAGACCTCGTGGAAGAAATGCGTTATGGTTTTGCTGGAGGTGGCATTGTCCTTATAACTTTCTTGCAGGAGGATCAGCCAAGCGAGGCAGGAGCCGTGAATTGAGAAGGGTGAACGAATGAAAGGTATTGAATGTCCAGTGGCGTGGGGTAGCAACCCACAGATCCAACAGTTGGTGGCATTGGTGGCAAGATTGTGTTGGTGCAGCAGCTGTACAAAGGAGTTATTCCAAAACTCCTTTCGCCTCTCTCTGAGTTGAGGAGAGAGCGAAATCAGATAATGTTCCTTCATGGTGGTAGGCTGAGCAGTGGTCAGGAATGTTTCATGAGCAGGTGCATTTTCTTCCACAATCCAGAGTGTGGTCATGAGGAGAAAGCAGAAAAGGATTATGATGAAAAGTGCAATTGTCTTTGAGCTGTGGAGTCTGTCTGTTTTTGGGTTTCTGTAGTGGGTATTTCCTGTTGCTTCCATCATCTTCTCATTTGGCGCTTCCATCATCTTCTTATCTGGCGCTTCCATCATCTTCAAGGTGCTCGGTAGCGGGCAGAACCACAGACTTCGTTTAGCTTCTCTCCGGGTGACCCTTGGTGGTGTTTAGGTCACCGTTCTGAGATTTAACTCAGTCCGTGGTCTACTTAGCCGAAGCTCCCTCCTTTTGACGCAGGAAATACCCTTCTCTGGATGGCACAGTGGGATCAGAGAATTTTGTAAGTTCAAGTGCCTCGGTATCAGGATAGCAGGTTAGTGACGGTCGGTCCTTGTTCAGGAGCTCTTCTTGATTGTCGATGCTTTCTGTTGTGGCCAAGGTCGAGGAGACCTTTTTGCAGTGGTGTGCGTGCAGCCAGTGCCGTTTCCCCTCCACTCGAAGAGCCGTCCGGGTGGTGATCAGTACTTGCCAGGGGCCCGTCCACCGGGGTTCCAGATTCTTCGCCCGCTGAAAATTCCGGATCAAAACATAATCCCCCGGTTGGATGTCGTGGCCCCGACCCCTGGAAGCATCGGGGATGGCCTGCTGCACCTGCTGATGAATGACAGACAGAGTTTCAGTCAATTTATACAGATAATCAGACATTAGGACGTCAGGGATGTCATGAATGGAAGTCGGTTTTGGTGCAGACCAGACGCTCATGGGTCGGCCGAAAACGACCTCGTAAGGTGTCAAGTGGTGCTTGGTGGGGGTGGAATGCATCGATAGCAATGCCAGGGGGAGAGCGTCTGGCCATTTCAGTCCAGTGGTAGCTACTATCTTGGCTAATTTTAATTTTAATGTGGCATTGTGTCGTTCGACAAGTCCGGCAGACTGGGGGTGGAAGACTGCGTGGAACTTTTGCTTGATACCCAGCCCCTTTAAGATGAGCTGGATGACTTCGGCTATGAAGTGGGGGCCATTGTCGCTCCATAAAATTCGACAAAGGCCGTAGCGAGGGAAGAATTCCTTTAACAGTACCTTTGCGGTGGCCATAGCGGTGTTGTCACGGGTTGGGTATGCCTCCACCCACTTGCTAAATGCACACACTACAACAAGTACGTATTTCAGGCCTTGGCATCTGTCTAGCTGGATGTAGTCCATCTGTAGGACTTCAAACGGGTGATTTGGGACCCCAAACCCTCCCCGGAGTACTACAGTTCCTTTCCCGGGGTTGTGTTGCAGGCATATCAAGCATTGTTGGACCAGACGTTTGGCGGAGTCTGTGATTTTATCATGGTGCCAAACTCTGGAGACAAGTTCAATCATGGGGGCTGATCTTATGTGGGCAGGGGAGTGTGCCATAGTCAGTATGGGAATCAGGTATGAGTCAGGTAGCAACCATTTGTTTGTGTCTTTTGTCCGCCAGCAGCCTTCGTCGTCTTTTAATCCCACCCGTGCCCATTCAGTCAATTCGTGTTGTGTGCTAGTCATTTGAATGTCTCTAATAGTGTCCCTAGCGTCAGTCCATTTTTCTGCTTGTGACCTGGTCACGTACATACGTGTTGTCGTCCTATTTTCAGCTGTCGTTCGAGCAGTGAGGTCGGCTAGTGCATTTCCCTGTCCAATAATGTCTGTCACTTTCTTGTGTGCCTGGCATTTGATGACCGCAAGTCTTTTGGGGAGAAGGACAGCTTCGATCAAGGCGGAGACTAGATCTCCATGTAAGATGGGGGTGCCGTGTGAGGTCAAGAATCCCCTTTCCCTCCAAAGGAGCCCAAAATGGTGAACCACCCCGAAGGCGTACTGGCTATCGGTGTAAATGTTTGCTGTGGTTCCTGCTGCTAGAATGCAGGCTCGTGTCAGGGCAATCAGTTCCGCTGCCTGAGCAGATCGTTGCGTGATGCGGGCTGTCTCGACTACAGTTCGAGCCGTGGTGACTGCATAGGCAGCTGAAGTGGTGCCATCGGGGAGTTTGATGCAAGAGCCGTCCGTGTCTCTGAGGTCAATTCTACTTCTAGTCTGTTCGTCCGTAAGGGTCACACAGTCATGCACAGGGGGCGTATCGGGATCATTCTCTGGTAGGGGTAACAGAGTTGCTGGGTTCAGAGTGGTGCATCTTTTCAGAGTGATATGGGGTGCAAGCAGAGTCAGTTCGTATCCAGTCAGTCGTGCACTCGTCAGGTGTTGTGTCTTGGTCTGGTTCAGGAGGGTGTCAACTGCATGGGGTACTAGTACCGTGAGGGAATTCGAGAGTACGATCCCCTCACTCTGTCGGATAGAGATAGCAGCGGCAGCTACAGCTCGAAGGCAGGCAGGTAAGGCTCTGGCTACAGGGTCAAGAGTGGCAGAGAAGTAGGCGCACAGTCGTTGCTTTGGGCCAATGGACTGGGTCAGGACAGATAAAGCGCACCCCTCCCTTTCGTGAGTGTAAAGGGAGAAGGGCTTTGTGTAATCAGGGGTACCTAGGACAGGGGCTGAACAAAGGGCATCTCGTAATTCCATGAAGGAGGATTGGCATTCAGTAGTCCAAGGGAGGGGGGAAGGGACATCTTTGGCAAGCAGAGAAAGCAACGGTTTTACAATGAGACTGAAGTTTGGTAACCACTGTCGACAGAAGGAGGTGAGGCCTAGTAGGGAGCGAACCTGTTTCTGAGTCTTAGGGACAGGGGTGTCGAGAATGGTTTGGATTCGGTCGGTCGTGAGTTTCCTTCCGTCTTTGGACAGGAGGTGGCCTAAGTAAGTGACCTGGGGTTGGCAGAATTGCAACTTTTTCTTGGAAACCTTGTGGCCATTTTCCGCAAGGAAGTGCAGGAGTTGAATGGTGGCTGTGACTGCTAGCGGAGTGGTGTCAGCCGCCAAAAGGATGTCATCGACGTATTGCACCAACACCACTCCATCGGGTAACTGGACTTGATCCAGCTGTCTCTTGAGGGCCTGGCTGTAGATGCTGGGGCTTTCCGTGTAGCCTTGGGGTGCTCGGCAGAACCTATATGAATGGGCTTTTAGGGTGAAGCCGAAGAGATATCGGCTGTCTGGGTGGATGGGGATAGAGAAAAATGCATTCTTGAGGTCAATGACAGTGAAGGTGGTGGCAGTAGAAGGAATCAAAGTCAGGATGGTGGTGATGTCTGAGACCACGGGGTACTGGGGTACAACCACTTTGTTGATCTCTCGAAGGTCAATGATAAAGCGGTATGCTTTCTCATCTCCCTCTCCTTGTTTCTTGATGATGGGCAAGATAGGGCTGTTGCAAACATTGCTTACCACTTCCTCTACCACTCCTGCGTCTATCAGTGACTGAATAATCTTTACCAATGCCTTCTCCCCCTCGGGCGATATCCGATATTGTGGAAGTTTTGGGAGTATTGCGTCCGGTCGGACAGTAATGTGCACTGGGTCAATCAACATGCGCCCTACGTCCGAATCTGTCTTGGCCCACAGATACGGAGGCAGAGTGTCAAGCAGGGATGTGTCAGCGTCAGTGATGGAAAACATGCGTCGGGGAGGGCAATGTCTAAGCAGAACGGGGTTGTCGTAAAGGAAAACTGGAACTCCGTCTTGAGAACATCTAATTGTCGCTCGGAAGTGTTTCAATAAGTCAAGTCCCATAATGGCGTCAGGGCTATTGGAGGAAAGCAAAAACGTGGTGTCAGTGGTGTTGTTTTCTAAGTCGAAGAGGATCGGAGCGGACAAAGGGTTAGTGGAGGGCGTTCCATCGAAACCTGTCGATGTTATAAGTGAGCCAGACAAGGGTGCCCTTGGAATCAGTCGTTTAGATAACGCACTACGTGTTGCGCCAGTGTCTACCAGAAATGGAGACTTTGTACCCAAGACCTTAGCAGTGACATAAGGGCCTTGCTGGTCAACATAGAGCTCGACTGGATCCCTCCCTTGCCCTTGGCAGTCCTATGCAAAGTCGTGGGCGTCATCGTAGTCAGATTGCTGGCACTGGTTCTGTCTGGGTCGATCAAATGTGTTTGGTCTGCTTAATCTATCGTTAGTCGTGTCATTTGTGGGCCCTCGCTGCTGTCCCCTATTTCTCGGTCCACTTGCTATGTCCTTGGGGTCTTTATTTCTGATTATTTCCAAAAGAACCGGGCACTGGGATTTCCAATGACCGGTTCCTTTACAGAAAGCACACTGGTCCTCTCTAATGTCTGTACGTCCAATGTGGGGAGTCGAAGTGCGGTCCTTGGGGGGTGCGGTCCTAGGGACGTTCGTCTGATAGTTTCCCTTGTATTGGTCTCGTCCTATAGTCACCCCTTGCAGTTGTGCAATCATCACCCTCTCTTTCAAGTCTTTCTTCTTTTTCTCTGTTGCTCTATCGTTTTCATTTTTCTGATGTTCGTAATATTGGGCCATCTGGAGGATAGCCGCAGGTTTGGAGGCTGCCCAACTACTCTCGCTGGCCTGCAGTTTCTGGGAGACTTCTGGTGACAAACCCTTAACATAATTCTGGACAAACAGATGGTGTCCGGTTGCAGTGGTCATGTCCTGGCCGCTGTAATCGGAGAACACCGTTTCAAACCGGGAGAAGTAGTCCGATACATCCTCCTGGGGTTTCTGGCGACAGGCCGTTACTATCGACCAGTCCACTTTCTTTTCTGGAATCAGGGTTTTTAATTTCTGTACGATTTTATCTGGGAGGTCTAAAATGGATTTCAATGGCTTCTGTCCAGGTTCTCGTTGTCTATCAATGCCATCGAGTTGTGACCAGGTATGTCCAAACAGCTCATGGTGGTCGACTTTCCGGATTTGCTTCCACACATCAGCTGGTAGACATAACCCGAAAAACAAGTCGATGTCAGCTAGGGTCATAATGGTCGAACCTAGGGCTGTACCTAATTCAGTATAGAAGGCAGCGGGGTTTTTACGTAGATCAGGCAGAGATTTCCGGAACGTCAGAATATCTTGCCGATCCCATGGCTGGTAGACCCAGTTGTACACTACCCTCCCTCTTGCATCTTTGTGATTAACATCATCGTTAGTTCCTTCACCTCGTGGAGGAACCCAGTAAGGGGCAGCCTCTCGTATCGGCATCATAGCGTTAGATCGCTCAGTTTGTGGTTCGGTTGCTACGGATGTCGTGGGTTTAGTTCCCGATTCTTGTTCAGTGAGGTGGCGGAAAACCTCAAGCGTACGCGTAAGGAGGTCCGTCACATCACACTCACCCTCATCCCCGATATCGACCTTCCGGTACAGAGTCGTTAGGCTCTCGGGACCTTTGTCTCGATATCGGTCCTCATATGCGTTCAAGACATGATAACACAGTCGTACGGTAAAATGTCGCCTGTGACTCCCTATATACGAGTTGAACATATCCGTGATGTACTCTTCATCTTCCTTTCTTTCTACCAATGTCCTTGCTATTTTGTCAATCCCTGCTCGCTCATCTTTGCTTAATCTGTTTGTTCTTGCGGAACCAGCCCTTCGGGTCTCAGGGTCGCCTAACGTTGTCGTTTGTGTAGTATCTAATACAAGGAGTTCGGCCGGCACAGAGGCCATGGGGGCCGAAGCTGTAGCGCTACTCTCGTTTGTGCCTGGGGGTAGTGGATGCTGTGCTAAAGGTTGAGAAGGGGCATATGGAGGGGGCATATAGATGATCGGAGGTCCTAACAAAAGATCATCGTTGTTTCGTTGTTTCAAGGGCAATTCAGGATAGAGCGTAGGGGGCGTTCTAACCGGGCATTGGTTTGATGTTTCTACCTCTGGTTTCTGTTTGGCTTCCTCTCTTTCCTTAATCTCTTCTTCTAGTTTCTTAGCAGCTAGGTGGGCTGCCTTTCGCAGCTCTTTTCCCAACCTACTCTCATTTCTCTTTTTACGCTGTTCGGTTTCTTTGCGCCACATGCCAAGACTATCAAGCATAGTGGGCGTTGTCTTGTTTTTCCCAAAGGCTGTTTCTAGCGCGCTTATTTTATCCTCATCAAAGGACCCTATCAGTGGCCACTGACTTTCTCGATCCTTTTTCGTATATTTATGCCACAGCTTGCTATATGCTATAGCGGTCAATCCATGCTTCATGAACATGTCCTTACTAGGGGTGCCTTCCAGTGGGGCCGGATGGTTCATCTCTAATAAGCGGTCCGGGCTAAACAGGCTACCAATCAGTGGGGAGAAGACAGGCATGACGGATCACAATAGGGACAAAAAGTCTGCACTACCTATCTTATCACTGCGTGCAAAGACTAGACAGAATATTTCTATTCTTCGTTGTTTGCAGGCAGTGAATACCTCAAGAACCAATATCGAACAGTCAATGTTCGGTCAATCAAACAATCAATGGGGAGAATAAGTAGGCACGACGGGTTACAACGGGGACAAAAGTCTGCGTTACCTACCCTTTCACTACCTGCAAAGAGAGAACCTGTTCTTTCCTGTTTGCAGACAGAGAATCTCCAGACAACAATCCGCGAACAGTAGTTCGGGTTCAAACAATCAATCAGTGGGGGAGAAAAGATAGGCACGACGGATTACAATGGGGACAAAAGTCTGCGTTACCTATCCTTCACTGCTTGCAAAGAGAGAGCATGTTGTTTCTCCGTTTGTATACAGTGAATCTCCAAACAAATCAATCAAAAGAGTAATACTAGTATTTTCAAAAACAAATCAAACAATCATTTCGCAATTCGTCGTGTTTACACGACCTTACCCGGACCGCATGGACAGTTTCTTGTCTTCCAAATCCAGCGCCCGATCGTCCTCTATTCTTCGTGATCCTCGCGGCACTCCTGATGGTTCCCAGTCAGGACCGTAGATCACTCGAGAGAGGTCTGTTCGGAACCAGTGAAGTTCGGATGATCGGCTGTCAGACGAGGGTCTATCGGACAGGAGCTCTCCCGATCGTTGCAGTCGTTCACTCTGTCGTTGGGACCTCTCCCACTGGATCCACGAGTCGCTGATGGGCCCCACGTTTGGGACGCCAATTGTGGAAAAAGGTAGGGCTGACGACCTTTTTCAGAGTTGCCCGGCGTTAACCGCCTCTATACCCACTCAAGTTACCAAACAAAGAGGCAGGCGCTGGAGACTGGAAGGCAGGAAACAGAAGTTTTATTCCGACGGAGCAGAACACATCAAATCAGACAACAGGGTATCTTCTCGAGGTGCTCTAACCGCATCTCTGAGGCCTGGCCTCTTATACACAAGTATATTGTTTTATTGCGTCAAACACATCTCTGTCATTACTTTGATGTAAGGAAAGACATCCTCGGAATCCCCGCTTCAGGCCCGTTCCCACACACATTTACAGTTGAAGTCCCCACCCCGGTCACAACAGGTGATGATTATCGCGCAGCTGGACATTCCGCCGATTCACGGAATGTATGAGGTCGATCGGATCTCATGGGGTGGGGGCTTTGATCAACTCATGGATCCTTTGATGGGGGAAGCTTCCTACTGTACAGGAGGGGGGGAGGCAATAACAGTATCCGCAGGGCCAGGTGGCGGCCTCGGAACGAGTAAGACAAACGGGCACAAAGGAAAGGGGGTTTTATCAAAGGATCCGGGACCATGAAAGGAATGGAGGGAGGTGTCGCGCTGGGAACAGGATGGGGTTCCGAGGCAGAGCTGCGTCGAAGAGGGGTTTATGACCCAAGGTATGTGAGAGCGGGGGCTGTCAGCGTGCTGGGGATGCTTTGCGAGGTCAGGAGAGAGAGCGAGAGATGCGCTGGCTATCAACGATGGGCAGAGAGGCCATGGTACTCAAAATGGCCGCCGCTTACGCGCACGAATGGGCTCGAAATGGGGGCAAGATGGCGCCGACAATGTTGATGCTGCAGCCTAAGTTTTAACATCAGCACTTTTTTTTTTTTTAAAAAGGACTTCAAATAGAAAAGGATTTTAAGCTTTGCTTGGGAAGATAAGCATAAATTGGAAGTTTAACACCAAGGATTTTTGTTAGACCTCTGTTTAGGAGCAGAGGGACAGCTTCACAGCCCTAGTTAGTCAAAATGTAGCATGATTCGGGTGTTCTGGAAACAGAGCTCAGACAGCCCACGGGCTTCCCCGAGGATCAGGTCTGTAGGAAATTGCCCCTTTTTGACATGGTCACCCCCACTTTTTGCCTGGTATTTGATGCAATTTTGACTGAAGTGCACTGGGTTCCTGCTAACTAGGTCCCACATGCCAATGTTCCTTCCATAAAACAAGGTACCTCTGCAATTGGTCCCCAGTTGGCAAAATCTTTTAGCGCCCCTGTAACTCCCTAGTAAATGGTACCTAGGGCACGGGTATTAAAGAGGGTCCCCAAGGCCAGCACCATGTATTGTGCCTCCCACACTTTATCTTAAATGATCCATACTGATGCCAGTAGTGGATTTATTACATTATTCACCCAGAGGACACCTTAGAGGTGCCCTCTGAAAACCTACCAGGCTTTTAGTGTGCTGGCTGACTGGTATTGTGCAGCCTGCCACCACAGACATGTTTCTTACCCCCTGCAGGTGAGTGCCCCCACTCTCTGAGGTCAGAAACAATGATTGCTCCAGAGATGACTAGTATATCTGCATGCTAAGGACTTCAAAGCCCTTCCTGCCTTTGATCTCAGATCCCAGCTTCCCCCAAACCTGGAAGATGCCCCCCGCCCCGCCATGAGGCCCATTTGTCACCAGGACAGGTGGCAAATTAGCTATGTTAGGAGTTGTGGTGCACTATCAAGACAATTACACCCCTATGGTGATATGTCTGTTTTACCCCACGAAATACGGTTTGCACCATTTTGAATTTGGTGGAAATAGGCATTCTGGGACAGGGTTATGCCCACTCCCCACAAGAGTGGTCATATAGGGGGTGCCGTTACCCCAAGGGTAACTAGGTCATTAACTTCTACCCTTTACTCCCCTTTACACCCCTAAATTGAGTATTTAGGTGCCCCCTAACTTAGATTTGTCTGACTGAAGAAAGAAGAGGACATAGAAATGCTGAAGAAGCAACAACTGTGGCCTGCTGGTGGACTTCGGTGCCAAATCCTGCCTGCCTACCTGCTCCAGTCCTAACAATTGTGATAACGCGACTTGTCCTGCAGCTGTGCATCCTCCAAAGGTGCAGGAGGACCTCCAGCACTTCACCTAGCTGTCAGCATTTCCCATGAAGTGGAGGAGCCACTTTCTTGCAGACACCGACAGCAACATTCGGTTCACTGTTCTGCTGTTGACTGGGTCCACTGGTGCAGCAGCCACACAGGAACAGGTCATCATGCTCCTAGAGTTCAGATCCATCTTCCAGTGGATTGGACCCTTCATCACACAAGACCAGAACCCTTTTGCTGTCCTAAACTATTTTTGTAATACCAAGAAGCACCGAGGTGCTCAGAGTCTCGGCTGTATGTGCACTAGCATTTTTTTTTATGAATTAGCCTACTACAAGGTGAGATGCCTTTCTGTTTTGAGGGAGGTAAAAGACCGCCATTTTTCAACTTTTGCAAAACTTTTTTCCTAATGTCTACTTTTTACACAACTTTGTTTTCCATTGGTGGTTGATCTCGTCAGGGGCAAACAAAGACTCTTTCTCTAATATAAAACACACATTGATGTGTGTGTTGGCTTTCATCCTGACCCTACGATGCTGGTTTATAATATATCGCAAATCTTAATCTACTGTTAAAGGACAGTATACTCCCCCCTTTTGACTCAGACTATTACATTCTAGGCCGCTCATTCACCCACCACTCCATGGAAAGGTGTTCCTGAGGAACGCCTACATGGTGAATCATTTATATCAAAACATGCAGGGGCGTTGTACTTCCAAACTCCCTACTGATTTAGGGAAGGGATGGTTAGAATGGGTGATACATCTTTTTAAAATGTATAAAAACACAGGAAAAGAGTTGTCTTCATGAAGATTTATTCTTGAAAGATGACTCCGAGTTGTGTGCACATTCAAAGCTAATCTTGAAGTCCAGTACAACATTCTGACATGGATCATGAGTGTATTAACATTCTAAAGATTAAAGAGATATAACAAGGATAATGTAACACATCTTCCCTTCTAAAGAAATAAAAAAAAAAAAAAAGTATAATAAAAACATGTATTCAACACAAAGATAGCAGCGTAAATAGTTACAACATATAATCATTGAGCTTAACAGGCTTTACAATAATCCTCCCAGATAATCTCCTTGAACATGGAGAAGATGTTTCAGTTGACACAGTAGGAATAGTAGGAAAATTAGGTGATACCGCATTTGGATTGGATTTGGGTGTAGGAATATCACCTGGGTTGGGTTTGGGAGTGGAAACCTTGGGTTTGGGAGTGGAAACTTCACAGTTTCTATTTAACCATAACATCCGTTCTAATTCATTGCATAAAACAACGTTACACAAATTCCATTTGCGACCATCATCTAACAGAACACAATTTCCCATAACTTTCAACACCTTTTTAGGATGAGACCATTTAGAAGAACCATCCTTTGACAAACCAAAACGAGACGATCTCACAACGTCACCTACAAGAAAAGGTCTCTCCAACTTCTTGATTCTACTGTTGTGCCTATCCGCATATTTCTGTTGATACACATGCATTCTGTCACCCAGACTCTTTTTAAGAACAGGGCTAGAGGCACTGAGCATCCAAGCAGGGGTTACCTTATTGCCAGCAGAACGGCCTTTAAGAAGGTGGAAAGGTGATATCAAGGTTGCAGAATGTGGAGTATTGCGGTAGCTCCAAATCATATCTTTGACGGCAAGTTTGCAATCAGCACCCTCAAACACAGCCAATTGTAAGCATTCCTTCAATACCCGGTTGAATCTCTCAACCATACCGTTCTCTCTAGGGCAATAAACAGCAGTGGTAATGTATTTCACACCGCACGAACGTAAGTATGCTTGAAATTCATTGGCTACAAATTGTGGACCATTGTCAGTGGTGATGGTTTCAGGAAAACCCTCTCTATGAAACAATTCATCACAAAAATTGACAATATTAGAAGCCTTAATCTCCTTCACGAATGCTACTTCAGGCCATTTACTGTAATAATCCATTAGAACAATGGCGAATTTCCCAACAATGTTGCCAAAACTAAACGGACCACAAATGTCCATAGCTAATCTTTGCCATGGTTTATCAGGAAATGCAACAGGACTAATGTGAGATTCTTGAGAAACATGAGATTTATCACTACATGTGCATGCTGGACAATTTCTGACACGTCTTTCCACATCTTTATCCATACCAGGCCACCAAAAATCACAACGGCACCTTCTTTTCATTCCGGACATTCCCGAATGTCCTACATGAACAAGGTCAAGCAATCTATCACGTAAACTAGATGGTACTACAAGTTTATCCGCTCTCCTGACTATACCTGTTTCTATGTTATAAGATAGTTCTGGCCACACAGTTTTATATTCAGATAGCTCACAATCGCTCCATGAAAATTTTTTGCATGGTGAGGTTAATCGTACAATTACCTCCTTCAAAATGTGGTCATCTTGAACAGCTTTCCTCCACTCAATCTCATCAATGGCACCACTACAAACCTCTTGAATGGAAGCTACTGACCATTCCTCATCTTGGTCAGATGCAGAATCCTCACTACAGATGGGAAGATGGGAAGATGGGATAAACAATCCGCATTAAAATTTTTAATGCCTGGTACATACCTCATTAAGAAATCATACTCTTGTAATTTATAAATCCACTTCGCAATTCTAGGAGTAGCTTTCCCGGCGCCCTTGGTTGAAAATATATCAACAAGAGGTTTGTGGTCAGTTCTTAACTCAAAATTAGTGCCCCATACATAATTTCTAAAGTAATTTACGCCCCAGAAACAAGCAAGAGCTTCCTTCTCAATAACAGAGTACGATGGTTCAGCGCCCTTCAAAGTACGGGAAGCAAAAGCTACCACCCATTCTGATTTGTCCTTACCTTGCATCAAAACCGCTCCTAAACCATATGCACTAGCATCAACAACAATGATGGACTTCTTGTTGGGATCAAAAGGTTTGAGTGCAACAGCATCTATTATCTCCTTTTTTACGTCTTGAAAAACTGATTGGCATTCAGAACTCCACACAAATTTAACACCTTTTTTCATTAGAGATCTTAAGCAAAAAACCTTGGAAGCAAAATTCTGCACAAATTTGGAATAATACTCCGCGAGCCCTAAAAATGAGCGAAGTTGGTCTTTGTCTGACGGAGATGGAGCATTCTTGATAGCATCTAAAAGATTTTTCTTTGGCCTAACACCTTGCGCAGATAGGGTATGTCCCAAATACTCAATTTCATTAGTGGCAAATTTACATTTTTCAGCAGCAACCGTTAAACCAGCATTCTGAAGTTTAATTAATACATCATTCAAGATTTCATTATGTATATTTTTGTCTTCACCCCACACCAATACATCATCTTGGAAAACTAACATGTTAGGTATACCTTCAAGGACTCTAGTCATAACTCTCTGGAAGACAGCAGATGCAGAAGACAAACCAAAAGGCATTCTTAAAAATTGAAAAGCTCCCTCAGGAGTAATAAAGGACGTTAAATGACGAGACTCAGGATGTAATTTTATCTGATGATAAGCATTTGACAAATCAATTGACGAAAAATATTTGGCATCTCTGACAGAAGCAACAATCTCGTTAATATTGGGTAAGGGATAGCGATCTACCCAAATATTCTTGTTTAAATCTCTTAAATCCACACACATGCGCAATTTTCCATTGGGTTTTCGTGCCAAAACGACTGGACTAAGCCAATCTGATGCTTCGATAGGTTCAATGATATTTTGTTGACACAAACGATCCAGTTCTACTTTAAGCTGAGACCTTAACACCAAAGGAACATTGCGTACTTTGTGGACAATAGGAGTGCAATCAGGTTTGAGAATAATGCGATGTTCAAATTTCTTAAGACACCCTAATTTTGTACTAAATAAATCAGGAAATTTTTTGTGCCATTCTAACCCGGCATCATCTTGAGTTAGTAAAACTACATCAGACTGTTTTTTGTGCCAATTAGGAGATAATACTATTTTATCCGGATGATTAGGATCAAGAGTCATACCAAGATTCCATACTTCTTTCCATCCTAATAATGCTCTTCCTTTTTCTACAACATAGACAGTACCTGAAGTATTCCTGTCTTTAAAAATAATTTCAGATTCAAAACATCCAATAACTGGTAATTTGATACCCAGATAACCTACAGGTGTTCTTTGAGAACAAGTGAGACTAGGTTTACCACAAGCTTCCAACATATTTTTATCGATTATGGTATATAATGAACAAGAATCAGCCCAAAGAATTAACATGTGACCGTTGATCATGACATCACACTTGGGAGGTTGAATTTCATCATCAACATGGTTGACCTCATTCCAAATAGGCATAACTTCTATGTCAGTATCGCTATCAGAGTGATTAAATTGATCAATATAGTTGACAGAATTTTTCCAAGCATTAGGATTGTCAGATCTACACATTTTTGCAAAATGGCCAGTCTTGTTGCATTTAAAACATGTAACATTAGATGCAGGACACCAAGAATTTTCTGAAGTATGTCTTGCATTTCCACACCTGAAGCAAATTTGTTTGTTAAAACTTTGTGACTTGCTAGAAGATGGTTTATTGTATGACATAGGTTTATTGTATGACATGGTATTCTTATTAGTATTGGAAAATACTTGAGGTCTAACTCTAAAATCATGTTTTATGTTTTGTTTATGGTCAAAAGATTTGGATTTGTTATTAATTACAGCACACACATCATTAGATTCTTTATTATCACTAAACTTAGAGTCTTTGCTATGTGCAGAGCTTAATTCTTTAACATATCTGGAATTATTTTAAACTCTTCTAGCAATTGAAATGGTCTTGTGGAGAGAAGGATCTTTTAAATCTAACAATTTCTCTTGGATTTTAGTATTGTTGGTTCTATTAATAAATTGATCTCGTATAATTTCTTCATGTAAATCCCTAAATTTACAAATTTACATATGTTCTTAAAACAGTAACATATTGTTCCACAGTTTCACCAGGTAACTGTGCCCTTGAAAAGAACTTATGTCTTTCTACTACTATACTTGTTTTTTTTCCGAAATTTTCTTCTAAAGCCTTCAGAGAATCAAGATATTCATCTGAAGAAACCAAGACTGTGTTTAAGTAGAGCTAATTTGCGTGAAGCTAAAAATACCTCTCCACCAATGGCTTCTAAATATGTTTCAAACGATTCACGCCAATCTCCCAGTTCATAGGAGGAATGCCGGGGTCTTGTAGGAATTTAGGAGGAGCTAAAATGGTATTGGTTTCCATAGTATTAATTGTAAGTCAATATATAATTTTGAAGAAGAGAAAAAAAAAAAAAAATTAACAAAATAAAAGTAGTCACCGTAGTCTTATTCCTCTTATTGCATGTTGATTGAAGGTAAAATGAAGTTACAACGTGTTTTAATGGATTTGTAGCATGTAAATAGTCAATTTAATTGAAAATCGAAGAGTTGCTTAGCAACGCGCCCCAGAATGCATAGCGAGTCCCAGAATGCATTGCGCGTCATCCGTGTGTTTTCTGAAGCTTCATGTATCTTGCCGTTGGAATGGAGGACAGTGCATCCACGAGCAAGGTAATGTGTTTAAAAATATACACGTCTCGTGTCAGGTTTATAAAATGCTGAGGCTTTAATTTACTTCACTCGACAATGTTAACGCCGCTTTTACACGTACAAACAGCAGTTTTCCACACGCTTCTTTCAGGCGCCTCTCTCAAACACTGCCGTACCTTCGTTAATGATTTAGTTGACAAGGCGAAGGTTAACGTCTTCTTGAGGCTGTGGCAGGCAAATCTTTCAAGGCGTCTTTCACAGCGTTTTTCACAGCGTTTTCGTTTTTGTTGAAGCGTCTTTCACAGGGTTTTTGTAGAGAAATCCTTCAGCATTTCTTGTTTGAAAAATAAATTAATTTGCGCACAGGTTGAAAAAAAATGGTTTTCCCTTTTTTTGAAACGATAACAAAGATGAATAAGATATAATAATATAGATAGTGATGGGTCGTTTCTTCCCTCGTCGCCACTTTTAAAATGTATAAAAACACAGGAAAAGAGTTGTCTTCATGAAGATTTATTCTTGAAAGATGACTCAGAGTTGTGTGCACATCCAAAGCTAATCTTGAAGTCCAGTACAACATTCTGACATGGATCATGAGTGTATTAACATTCTAAACATTAAAGAGATATAACAAGGATAATGTAACACATCTCTCATGGGGATGACGGATATGTAAGCAGATATGAGTGAAAGCTGGAAGATTCCAAGTTGATCTTGGGCATTTCCAATCTCAGTAAGTGTGTTTGATCCCGTGCGTGTTACCAAAATCCTGGATTTTAACTTGCCCGTGTAGTACGTGAACACACTTTACTCGATATTATAGCTTCGTCAAAATAACCTGGGCCTAACAACTTGGTCACAAATTAATAACTTGAAAAAATGATCTTTGCCTCAGAAAAATGCATTATAGTTCGAGCAGTACCAAACAATACTGCAATTAAGAACACAACTCAGTGAAATTACTGAACTAATACAAAAAAGGTAGTAATAGGAAAATACACAAAATGGTTAAAATACAGAATTAAGGAACCAGAGATAGGCTTTTTAAAGTTCGAAGGCAAAACAGTCAAAAAATGCACTTAAAACAATAGCAGTTTAAACATCACCGTCTTGTTTATATGCATTACTCCAAAAATAGCTACAATAGGCTGCTCTTGCAAGGGATTAATTAAGTTAGTTACTAGCAAACAGTCTACCTTTACAGAGCCCAGGAGGTGAATGGTGCAGAGTAAAAGTGTTGCAGTAATACTTTCCTGTGCTTTCAATCTTTGTTGCTCTTCCGTTGGAAGCGAGGCATAGTTGAGATGGACCTCTCTGCCCTGGTCTCCTGCTACAGCCAAAGGTCACAATATTTGTTTTAATGGCACGTATTTTAAATATCTTAGAATAGTAGAAATACACAACAGACAAACTACGTAATGGCATCACTTGTCTAGCTGATGCATCATTTAGAATCCTATATACTTAGTTGTACAGTAAGTCAAAACTAGCTACAGTTTTGCTTTAAGTTCAGCCGAACATCAACAAAGTGTGCCCATCACAGGCCCAGAATTTCTCATGCCCTAAACTTTGTATGCAAATTCTTTTCCGCGGAGCCAATCATTTAAATTGGCACAATATTTCTTGATGATGATAAAGTTACCCGAGGCTTCTCCTACATCCTCCGATCCTCAGTACAGGCCCCCAGGCACCAGAACTCCTACAAAGTCCGCTGCAACATTCCTCACAACTGGCCAGCCTACTCGTCTTCCCACAATGGATTCATTCTCCCTCTGCTGTTTGTGTCCATGTAGCAAAAGGGGCCAGCCTTATGCTAGTTGGAGAGCAGTTCCAGTACTTGTTTTTTACTTACAATTGCAGTCCAACAAATGCCGGTCTTTCTCCCCAGTAACATTATAGGCATGCAGCAGGGTTCTTTTACAATTTCCAGCTCGTTTTCACATCGGTGCTCCTGTGGGAAATTGATTATTGTTTACCTTTCCCTATAACACTTTCTCATTGTCAAAGTTAGAGGTGTTGATGTTAAAATACCAATGGCAAGACTGCTTTACAAATATAATTATTCCACAGCAAATAAAAACACAAACGTAAAAAACATTATCATTTTAAACGCCAACAGCTCTAACTTGTACAAATGTGAGACCTATTGAATTGCAAATGCTTGTTTTTTGGCCGGGGAATATGGTGGGGCTTTTTCCTTACCCTTGGTGAATAGCGAGAAGCCAAGTCTGCAAGGCCGTGTAAAAGAAAGACCACCCACACAGCCCGGTACCAGTGCGTGTCATGAGCAGCCAGGATGCAGCAGATGTCAGAACGCATTAAATATAGCAGGGCCGGCTTTAGGCATGTGCAAGCTGTGCACCTGCACAGGGCCGCCAAACCCCAGGGGCCGCCACGAGGAATCGGATACAATACATATTCGTGGGCGTGGCGGCCCCTGGCAAGGATTTGGCGGCCTCACTGACTGTGCCCGTCACGGTGTGGCTCCCTCTGTTTGCTGGGACACAGGCGGCCGGCACCTCGAGCAGCAGAGTCTCTCTCTGCTGCTCGAGGTGCCGGCCGCCTGTGTCCCAGCAAACAGTTAACAGCAGTGCCCAGTTCTCTGAGAGCCGGCGCTACAATGTATCGGAGTATGGGTACTCCTGCGTCACGTCCGGCCGCCAGGAACTGACAGGAAGTCTTAAGCAGTCTGTTGCCCAGCTTTGCTGCTTAGCTATGTTTGAATCATGCCGAGGCGAGCCCACAGCGACGTCACATTCTGGTAGTGCTGCTGGAGCTGGAGTTCCCTCCTGGTTGTGGAAAATCATGGCAGTGCTGCTGCTCATACCACCACCTGGCTCTAGTGAATTAAAGATCCTAATCCTGATCCTGATCATGACCGTTCCCTCCACTCCGCCACCCCCCCCGTGAAGTGAGAGGGAGTTACTGTTCAGGCCAGGACTGGAGTCTGAGGAAGCAGGCAGGACTCGGAATCTGAAGTAAGTCGGATAAATACTGTGTTACCTACATCTGTTTTTTAAAATTTAGTTTAAGCCGCATCTGATGTTACCTACAATATGTGTTTTTGTGATCGATGCTTGTGCAAACTAAGAAGTGCGGGGTGGCTACAATTCAATGAAACTTGCGGCAGCGCTGCTCGACCAGCAGCTCAGCTAAGACCCCTGCACAGACCGGGGCAGCCACTGGAGTTGCTGAGTCACCCATCATGCCCAGGCCGGGGTTTGCTGCTGCGGGAGTCATTAGGCAAGGTGCGGCCCGTGACGTATGAAGCAGGGTCGGATTGGGATCACAATTCGGCCCGGGCACTGATGAAAAAAGTGGCCCACATTCAAGAGGCGTGGCCCATATTTAAGGGGCGTGGCCCACATTCAAGGGGGGTGCCCTTTCATGAAACACTATTTACACAGACAAGGAATGAAAGTGGGAGGATACTGTTCTTGCACACGACACAGGGCCAAGGTGACAATGGCCTACATGCTGAGCAACTAAAAAAAATAGCAAGGCCCCTTTTTGTCACAAAATGATTCCAGCCCTGAAGCACAGGAGCACCTGAAAAGCAGCAAAGCCCCTGCTATTACTAACCTACGCAGCCCTCCCCAGACCTTCAGCTCAGGAGCACATGAACAGAGGTAAGGCCCCTGCAATTAGTAAATTAATCAACCCTCCAGGCCTTCTGGAAAATGTCCTGGCAGGGGAGCACAAAACAGCTTTCTGGGTCATCCAAGGTAGCCAGGTAGCCAGTGGGGAGGCTGAGGTGAAGCTGGTGCATGGGAAGTGCCTTCCCAGTGTGTTCTGGCAGTTTGAGTATTTACCATTTACTGTAGTATTACCCTTGTACCTGTGTTTGGTACCCTTTTGTAACTTGCACAAGTCACTTTTCTCTTGTAACACACTGTTTGCTACCTCTCACTTTTGTTTGCTTTAGATACTTGCACAAGTGCCACCATTGCCTACGTAACGTTTGTTCTTGTGCTGGAGTGTCTGCCATTAATTGCAGTATTATACCTCTACTTGTATTTTGTATGCTTTTGTAACCTGCACACATATCTCTTTTTCCTCCTGTAATGTATCGTTTGCTCCTTTTGTATTTTGTTTACTCACTATTGTCACTTTTGATTCATGTAACTTAACGTTTGCTTTTGTAATTTGTCCACTTATAATTTTCTCCTCATGTATTATTGCTGTTCCTAGTGTGAAGCGCTCTGACACCTTCGGGTAAAGTCCGCGCTATATAAAATCGGATAAATAAATAAATAAAACAAAAAAAATTCCAAACATCACCAGGCCCCCACAGCAAGACCCATTCTTCCTCACCCACTATGCCCTGAATGTGAAGGGCTGTGGGCGAGGTGTTAAGACTAACACCGTTTCTGGGCTGCATGGGCGCCAGGGGGCCGAGGTGCAAATGGCTCAAAGGCCTGAGAAACACCTGGCCCCCAGGGAGGCCGATTATTGCAAACAATCACCCCTCCCCAGCCCAGCCTCAGCTTGATTGCTTGGCAGGGTAGGGGTGAAAGAGAGCCCACAGCTGACAATCGCTGTCTGGCCGCACAGCGAGGCTGCTTTCATTTTGTCAGTCTCGGTCTCCGTGCACTCTGTGGGCCGTTTTTTTTCTCCCCTTTCCTAGTCCACTCTCTGTGGACTGGGACAGGGGAGAAAAAAAACGGCCCACAGAGGGCACTGAGGCACAGGCCCTTCGGCCCATTCCCGAATGCCCGCCTTGCCAATCCGACCCTGGTATGAAGGATCGTGTCAGCAAAGTTTGTAAGTAGTGCCTCGAGATGCATCTCTATGCTGCAAATTGCTTTATTAATGACGCGCCGCGGTGCTGCTTGTGCTAATATGATTGAGCTTGGATATACACTACAGACACCAATAGAGCAGGTCTAGGAACAACTAGGCCGGGTTAAACTTGATGAATTGCCGAGTAGGGGCACCGTTCGCCCTCTGCCTCCAGAATGCAGCAGTAAGGGGTGCAAGAAGGTCTGCATTGAGCAGGGGTTTCTGAGGTCAGACAGCAGCAGGGAAGGTATTGAGCAGCTCGTTTTCTGTGTTTTCATGGAGTGCATGTTTAATCTTTGGGCCGAATTTAACTGCATCTTTATTTTTCTTGTTTTTGTTCATGTGCGCAGGCCTGCTTGGCAATACCCTTGATAGTTATTTTTTTTTCTTGTGCCACAGCCCTGGTTTTCTTCTGAGTTGCCACCTGTCTGCCCTGTTAGAGCTGCGAACTGACTGTACATCACATAGCAGTCTGTCTTCTCACTGACTATAAGCTGTGTTAGTAGTGGCTGGCACCTGGGTCAGGTGATTGTGAGAGCCACTGTACTTTCTCAGTGCGCCAAGCATCACTGAGTCAGCAGAGCTTGTAGTGTAGCTCTGTGTGACAAACTGCGAGTGGGGTGATGGTGCCACCAGGTAGTGGGCGGCATGCAGGACCAGGTCACACTGCTCAGTAATACAGCTTGTGGATTATGATGTGACTTGTCTTAGAGGTCCTTGCTGCTCAAATGGGTGTCATTTCTGAAATGTATATATTTTTCTTGTTTTCATTGCTAGATTTTTCTCGTGAGAAAGTGTCACTCATATTTGTTGAAATGTCACTCATAATTACAATGAATTTAAGAAAATGTCACACGTAGCAATCTGAAACCTTGGCAGCTATGAACTACATGCTGCCCGAGTTAGCACACGGGGTTTTATTTTCATTTCCAATAGATGCTCACTGCCATGCTCAGAGGAAATGCTCTGTTCCACCACTCCGACCCCAGACAATAGTGTCACCGGCTGCCCACACCGTCTTACTCCACAGTCGGACTGCAGGCAGTTCTAAATGGCACAAAGTGGTAATTGTGCACAGAGACAGTCGTGCACTGATTAATCTGCTAGCCACGGGGCCCGCCATATAAAAAGCAAAACTCCAGCCACACTCGTGCACCAAGAATTGACACGCACGCACCACGCCCCCAAGTGGAGTGGTGAGAGCACGCACTGTCAGTAGTGCACTCGTGGTGCACATGCGATAAGGAGCCAAATGCCTGGATCTCCTTAAGAGTTAATGTTAAAGTTGTTTCTCATTAACCGGAGGTATATACTTCTGAAACACCATTTCCAAGTAAAACATTTCTCAGCCCAGTAATAATTCTCCAGAATCCTTTCCACAGTGTGGCTATTTAGGTCACCAGAACGTTGTAGGAAAGTGTACACACAAGGTCAGTTTAAAGCCCCCCACCATCACCAAACTTTTCCCTTTCCCCACAAGCGGGGCATTGCGCTCTTCCGACATTGTCACCCCACCGGAGCCAGAAATAAAGCGTGCCCCAGGCGCTCCTCGCTAGGCTCCCTTCTCCTTGTCATGAATGCTCATGGCTTCTAAATGTAACAATATGAAGGCACCGTACCTAATGGCGGAATTAAGGGCAGGCGTGCTGCAACATGAGACAAGCACTGTCAAAGCCAAAAGGTCTCTCCTATACTAGAGCTATTGGCTTTGCCACTGTGTTTTAGCCATGTTGTACACCACTGTGGCTGCTGTTCAGCATGGCTAAAAGTTAGTGGTGTGGAGAGTCCTAGAATGGAGTGGTGGGAGTAGAATGTCGTTGACTAGGTTTGTTGTCGTAGAGTGGAGTAGCCGAAGTGGAGTTCAGTGGTTCATAGGCAGAGTCTGTCATACAGTGCAGTGTCGAAGAGTGAAGTGGCATAGAGTGGAGTGGAGGGGAGTGTGATGGAATAGGGTGGAGTGGGTTGGAGTGGATTGAGGGGGATTGGATTGGGGTAGAGTGGGTTGGATTGAGTGGGGTGGCAGGGGCGGCCTTAGGCATGTGCAAGCTGTGCACCTGCACAGGGCCACCAAACCCCAGGGGCAACAATGCCAATATATATCCTTAATATAATACATATGTGCTTGGCGGCCCCTGGCAGGGATTTGGTGGGCTCCGGCTCTGTTCCACTTTCAAACACCCTGAACCCCCCTCTTCACTGGCCTCCGCGCTCCGCCCGGACCCCCTCTTCCAGGGCCTCCTACCTACGCTCCCTGCACAGGGCCACCATGAGCCTAGAGCCGCCCCTGAATATAGTTGCTGGAGAAGTAAGGAGGAAGTGCAGGAACGTCCCCCCTGGCCCGCTTGCCCTGCTGCAGCACAAGCAGTCAGTTGACCTCCAGGAGGGAAGTAAGCTCAGAATGGGCCAGAGACCAAGATGCACAAGCCAGGTACGGTAAAGGCCCAGCAGTGATGAATAGTCTCTGGACCAGGAGTGCCACCAAGGGCCCCACACAAAATCAGATCAGGAGGGGGCCCCTGCACACCAGGGAGAGACCAGCAGGCCCTTTTCCAGTCAATCAAGCCTGAGTAAGAATGAAATGGGCCTCAGAGAGTGTATTTCAGGGGGGCTGTGGAAGCCGCAGCTATTGGTGCACCACGATCGCCCCAGATTCAGGCAGACAGACACAGTGCTCCACAATACAGGAGAAGGGGAGATGGGGAACACCCCCCCCCCCCCTCCCTCCGGGCCCCAGCCCCGCCTCTCTACCTAGTAGGCCGCAACTTTAAAACACTGAGGCCTGGGCCTCTAGCCCAGCGACATCCAAACAGCCTTGCAGGGAGAAGAACAGAGGTGCGTCTTCACCCTCCCGGAACAGTGAGCTACGCTCCCCCGGCCCAAAGCCCAGGTCCAGACCCCTAAGGCCTTGTGTGCGGGCGAACTGCAGCTCCAACGTCCTAGGGCCTCCCGCAGCCTTGCGGTATCTGAATGAGCAGGGGGGAAATGGCAGTGTCGCTGCAGTCTCCCAAAGTGTCAGTCGATGCAACCCCTGAGCCAGCCCCATTTTTATAAGGCCTCAGCGCAGGCTCCAGAAACTTAGACAGCCCCAGTCAATAGTCAGAGATGCCCGGTCACGGCCATGACTCCCTCGGGCCGGGACAACCACTCACCCGCTGGTGCCCAGCTGTAGTAAAAAGGCCCCCAGTCTCGTCGGCACAGGCGTGTCCAGGCAACAGGCCTGTCTGGTGCCACCAAAGCTTCGTCGAAGCAATTCAAGCCCCACGTCAGCTAAAGAGTCGTCCGGGTTATAGAGGAGGACAGCAGGTACCCTGGAGCACCTCCTCTGAAAGGATTGCACAGGAAAATAGAAGAGAGTCGGGAGCAGCCTCAAGCTGCGACGCTGTCTTGCCCGCCATGGCCTCGCCTTCCTCTTTGAGGGGCATGCTAAACAATTCAATGATTTTTTATCTTAAGAACATTCTGAAATGTGTTTTTCACAGTCAATTCACACATTGTCATCCTGATTTTCATGTGGAAATTAGAGATCATTTCCACTACCAGGCCCACCTGAATTACCCCTTGTAATTATAACTCATATAGAGTGACAAATAGTGCTATTAAAATAGGTGGTGCCTACAAAAATGAAATTATATAACTATATCTACAAGCTCTTCATAAACTAACACAGCAGGGTGTGTGCTACCGCTCGGAATGTTTCATAAATGCCTCACAGACATATCTTTGAGTGAGATGTAACAAATGTTAAGCAATATGTTTTCACATTTTTGTTACTTGAAAGCAAAACATATATAAAAATACTAAGTGAAAATACTGTATTTTGTAGATCAGAAGAGGAATCCATACTGAAATGGTGAAATAAAAGTGTGGGTCAAACAAACGTGCAATTTTACTTGCCTACGTTGTTGGAACTAACTACATTTAATGTGTTTGTCCATCTTAGGTGAAACTTCTCATCAACAACTATGACATCACTCTACCTTGATGTCCTTTCAAAATTGCCCCACACAAGAAGTCATGGTGACTTTGAGACACAGGATAGTTACTTTTTTATGAGATCTCTGCAGTTCAAGATATGTGTGTTGAAAACACACAGAGGCAATAAAGACAGATTCTGTAAATGGAAAATCACCTTCCTGGAAACTCACAACCCAGGGAGCCACAGCTTCAGTAGAAAGTAATACCCTAACTCAAACATTGTCAGACAATGAATGGCCTTAGTCTTCATTAAATGCAGTGTTTTAATGAAGAAGTTATCTGAAACAATGAAACAAACTCAGACTCCTCAGTACCATAAGTGTGACACACATAGATAGACATGTTGGTATTGGAGTGTGGATCGGAATTGTAGCATCTTCAACAGTAGAAAAGGGATTGGAAAGCAGAATAATGGAGTGGTGTGGCTCACTGGTAGTGGAGTGGTGTGGCTCACTTGTTAGAGGAGGCAGACCAGGAAGCAGAGGACGGACCGGGACCAGGGTTCAATTCCCAACGCGGCAGGGTCGTGGACCAGGGTCAGCGGACTCGATAATTCTCGCCTCGGTGCCTACTCTAACCAGGGATCACACTCGGCAACTCTGGGCATTAGCTTGCCTCATCTCCACAATGGCCCCCCACATACGCCGGGGATGCCTGGTTTCACCCTGGAGATACCCAGTAGGGTCCATCTCACAGGGAAAGCCAGGACGGGCTCCCCAGCGGTCTACAGCGCGGAAATACCCCATGTGGGGTGATCCATGCGCTTTACAAGACATCATTAAATTACATTACATTACAATAATGATAGAGCCATGGCAATGGAAAATGGCTGTGCCAACCTTTGAACCTGGCACAACGGTCGCTGTCCTTACTGCAGTCAATTAATCACATGTTAAAGACTTGAGTGGCAGAGATTTTCCAGCAGTAAGCCTTCACAAGAGGCATTAGCACTACCACCAATTCATGCAGTCCATCAACCTCATCACATTCACAATCATCGCAGCATTTGTCCTATGTCAGGGCATGTACAAGGTCTGCATGGGCAGCTGAAATTCCTGGTGAAAGGCAGACACCAGCAAAAAGAAGGCCCCGTTGGCATCTCCTGAGCAAATACAAAACAAACAGGTTAGAGTAGTGTTTGTTATATTGTTTTTTTATTGATGGGATGGCCAACGTATAAGTTATACAGAAGTAGTCTAGGATTCATACAGTTATTGTTATGTTATTTGTGGGTTGGTGGGCTTACTACACGTTAGACTGGAAGAAAGATGGGGTTTGGTCTTCATTTAAGAAGTCTTTGAGGGATGGGTGGGGTTAATAGTGCAAGTTTATGCTACAAAGTAAATAAGTTATATTATATGTTTAGCATTAAATCACAACAAATGAGTGCTGTGGGTCTTATGTGAAGTCATGGGTGTACAAAGAACATGCAAATCTGCTGAACGAAGACTGAGAAACGAGCTGCTGAAGAAGCACTTTTCTCTAACAATGTCACCACAAGACAATTGTGGCATTCTGGCAATATTTTTGGTCTGGCTTGACAGCTCAGCTGTCACCAGACAATTTTCTAAGCATCACTAAAGAGAGGCCTTGGCTCCTCCCACATATTGTCAGCCATGAGTACATGTTTTGATTGGGCAGAAGTTGTGTGCTTCCATACAAAAATGCTTGCCCTCCACACAGTTGTGATAATTTTTTATTTATACAGCTGCCTACGTTTGAACTTTCTAGGTGACACACAAAATATTGTAGTGCTGTAAAATGCCTTCGATACTAGATCATTTATGATGTTTTTCTTTCTCTGGCCGCAGCACAGATGAGAGGAGCGCAGCCATGAGGAAAGTAATACAGTCCCAGTACCATTCCCTCCTGTTATTAACTTTAGACTTCAGAGGGCATAATTGCGTTTGAGAGCATAAGGGATATCCATGGTTACAATAACCTAAATGGATATTTAGGCCTGGCTTGACGGTTCAACTATCACCTTAACTTATGTGATCAACAAAAAGAATTTCAGAGTACTATTTAGTGAGGGGCTTAGGTGCCATCTACATGTTGGTTCCTCAGAGTACAGAAATGTTATTGGGTCTAATTTGTGTGCTTTCACTAAAAAGACTGCTTGTATTGCCCGTTATGGCTTCTGGAAAACCTCATCCGATCCGCCAAAAGGGCCTCCTTCAAAGACCGCCTAGACAACAACGCACACAACAGCAAAGAGCTCTTCAACATCGTGAAGGAACTCTCCAACACCAACGACGTCCCACCCTCGCAAGACCTGTGCGACTCGCTGGCCACCTTCTTCCACCGCAAGATCACAGACATCCACGACAGTTTCAACGCCACGACCGCACCGACAACCACTGAGACCTCTGCCCCCACGACCACCATCTGCACCAACCACCTGCTCTACTGGACCAACATCAACGACGATGACACCATCAAGATCATGAACACCATCCACTCCGGATCTCCGTCAGATCCATGCCCACACCACATCTTCAACAAAGCCAGCACATCCATCGCACCCCATCTCCGGAAAGTCATCAACACCTCCTTCGAGACAGCAACCTTCCCGGAGAGCTGGAAGCACACCGAGATCAACGCCTTACTCATTCCCGGCAAAGGTCATCGAGAAGACCGTCAACAAACAATTGACTCGCTACCTCGAGGAGAACAACATCCTGGACCCTTCCCAGTCTGGGTTCTGCAGCAACCACAGCACCGAGACTGCCCTCATCGCCGCCACCGATTACATCAAGTCACTGCTGGATAATGGAGAAACGGCGGCCCTCATCCTCCTGGACCTGTCGGCCTCCTTCGAAATGGTCTGTCACCACACACTGCGAACACGCCTCCACAACACTGGGATCCAAGAGAAGGCCCTGGACTGGACCATCTCCTTCCTCTCCAGCAGAACACAGAGCGTCCGCCTTCCCCCCTTCCGCTCCGAAGCCACCGAGATCATCTACCGCGTACCCCAGGGCTCATCCCTGAGCCGAACTCTGTGTTCGAGGCATATGGGCTGCAGATGGTACATTATGAATAGATCGCCATCTGGTGTTGGGCTCGGATGATTGCACTTTGTTTTTCTCTTGGAGAGTCTTTTGTATCTTGGTGACTCCTCCCTTGGTTGGTAGTGCGCATGGGCATCGGCTCCATCCTTAGATTGTTTTTTCCGCCATCGGGTTCGGATGAGGATCGAGACGCTCCAGATCAACTTCAGAGAAAAGTGATTTATCGACGCGTATTCCCTTTCCAATTCGACGGTATTGTTATCGAACGCGTTTCATTTCCATTCCGACGCGTTGCGAATTCAAAATCGAAGAAAAAACTTTGATCTACGTCGACGAACAGGAGGCCTTTCTCGACGCAGTCAAGCCCGGAGTCCATGGAAAGGACTCCATTCAAAAAATGTCCAACGTGTGGTGCTAAGTTCCCACACAAGGACCTACACGAGGTGTGCAACCTCTGTCTATCGCCTGAACACGAATCCAGGGACTGCGAAGCCTGCGCAGCATTCTCCTCCAAGCTAACGATTAGAAATCGTCGAGCTAGAAGACACGAGGTTTCCAGAATGCAGTCGGAGGCAATCCCGGAGCTGTTCGGAGACGAGCAAATCGAGGAAGAAGAGGATCAGTCGGGGTCGGAAGGGGACCAGTCGGATGTTGAAGAACTCGACGTGCAACAAACCGTAAGTGACGACGTCCCCTTACCGAAAAACCGACCCCGTGCGGTAACGACCCCGCCTTCGAGCCCGGTCAAACCGCAGAAAATAGTTTCCGACGCCCCGCCCTCGGGCCCGGCAACGAAACCGAAACTGAAACCGAAACACTCGGCCTCCCACCATGTCGGATCCGAGAAAAGGTCGACATCGACTTCCACACCGAAGCTCCATACAAGGGAAAGCTCGGTATCGAAACATTCCATGTCGAAACAGAAACATGATTCGTCGTCCAAGACTCACTCGATACCCAGGAAGTCGGAATCGAGTAGACACTCGGTGCCGAAAACACCGAACACTGACGATCGCAAACATAAGCACCTTTCGGAACCAGGACCTTCGGTACCGATTCAGGAGCAACAGACAGATCCCAAACAAAAGATTTTGTTTATAGATCCGCAAACTGGCAAAGTAGTGACGAAGAAGAGAAAGAATGAACATACAGAAGATAAATCTCTTCCTTCAAAAAAGAGAACACTGGGGACAAATACAACTCCTCCTGCTTCTCCTTGACCTAAAGTCACACCCTCTTCTCCTATTCCTCACACTATGCCAAATATTCCTACACCTTCCACACCAAGACCATCTACACCTCAGTCTGATGTAGACAGTGATCCAGGGGAGGGAGAACCTCAAGGGGATGATGAAACCATCCCAGATGAGGATGACCCATGGGAAAATTATGACGTAGGGTCAGATGAGGACAACGACCCAGAGTTCTATCCCTCAAAGCCTTCACCACCTGATGATAACACAGGGTTTGTACAGCTCATTAATAGGGCAGCAAAATATCATAAAGTAGATGTACATACAGAACCTCAAATAGAGGATTTCCTGTTAGAGACGCTACCTAATGCACAAAGAACATCAGGTACTCTTCCTATGTTGAAGGTTCTTCTCAGTCACACAGCAGAAATATTCAAAGACCCAGTGAGGGCTAGGGTGTTAAACCCAAGAATTGATAAAAAATATAAGGCGGCTCCAAAGGATCCAATATTTATCAAAGGGCATGTACCTCTGGACTCGCTTGTAGTCTCAAACGCTCGTAAAAGAGCAAACTCATTATCTACAGGAGAGGCTCCTCCACCTGATAAAGAGTCAAAATTAACAGATGCATCAGGCAAGAGAGTAGCATCACAAGCGGCAAATAGCTGGCGTATAGCCAATACACAGGCACTACTTGCACGTTATGACAGGGCACATTATGATGAATTAGAAAAACTCATCACACATCTCCCCAAAGAACATCAGAAAAAGGCAGATCAGTTAATACAGGAAGGTAAAATAATAACTAATACTTCCATTAAGTGCGCCCTAGACGCAGCAGACACTGCAGCAAGATCAATCAACACCAGTGTCATGTTAAGGAGACATGCATGGCTTAGAATCTCAGGATTCAAACAGGAAGTACAAACGTCCTTACTGAACCAACCATTTGATCAAAAGACACTTTTTGGTTCAAGCACAGATGAGACCTTAGAAAAAATGAAAAAAGATACAGAAACGGCGAAGTCAATGGGAGCATTGCAACAGCCAACACAAAGAGGTTCCTTTCGTAGATCCACCTATAGAGGGGGCTCAAAAAATACAGGAACACATCAGCAATCCACCTCTTTCACACCTACATCGCCCAAAGGCAATTCAAGAGGAAATTACAGGGGTAACAACAACAAAGGTAGAGGCAGCGGAATAATAACAACCGCAACGCCTCAACCCCAAAACAGTGACTTCATAGAACTCCCCCCAGACCACATAACACCGGTCGGGGGACGTCTATCACAGTTCCTACCTGTCTGGGAAAACATCACATCAGACAAGTGGGTGAGACAGATTATCCAACATGGTTATTGCCTGGAACTCACAGCTACCCCACCAAACATCCCACCCAAACAGCGTCCAATGAGTCAGGATCATCTGACATTGTTAAAAGAAGAAGTACTAGCACTTTTACAAAAGCATGCAATAGAGAAGGTCCCAAAAAATCAACAAGGGACAGGAGTATACTCTCTATACTTCCTAATCCCCAAAAAAGACGGGTCCCTAAGACCAATATTGGACCTCAGACCTCTCAATGCTTACATAAATTCGGAGCATTTCCACATGGTCACGCTCCAACAAGTACTCCCTTTACTGAAGAAAGGGGACTTTCTTTCTACACTGGATCTAAAAGACGCTTACTTTCATATCCCAATTCACAAAGCCCACAGAAAATACCTAAGGTTTGTAGTAGAAGGACAACACTATCAGTTCAAAGTCCTTACGTTCGGTGTCACAACAGCACCAAGAGTTTTCACAAAATGCCTAGCTGTGGTGGCAGCACACCTAAGAAGACAACAAATACATGTCTTCCCCTACTTGGACGATTGGCTAATAAAGGCCAAGTCACAAGAAGAATGTCTTCACAACACACAGAAGACAATTCAATTGCTGCACCACCTAGGGTTTACGGTGAACTACAAAAAGTCACACCTGCAACCAAACCAGATTCAGCAATACCCGGGGGCTACAATAGACACAGAAAAGGCAATAGCATACCCCAACCCAATCAGGATACAAACACTGGTCGGGTTAATACAAAGATTTCAACCACAACACTCACTACCAGCACGAGTGTTTATGCAACTGTTAGGCATGATGTCCTCCTGCATACTGCTAATACCACATGCCAGGCTACAAATGCGTCCACTACAGGAGTGTCTAGCGACACAGTGGAATCAGGCTCAAGGTCAGATTACAGATCTGGTGTTGGTAAACGACCGGACGTATCGCTCTCTGAAGTGGTGGAACACAGAAAACATTTCCAAGGGACGGTCGTTCCTAGAGCCAATTCCACAAGTGATAATAACAGCGGACGCATCGCTCTCCGGATGGGGAGCGCATATGGACAAATACACAGTGCAGGGGAAGTGGAGTGTGCAGCAAAAGAAACTGCACATCAACTACCTGGAACTATTAGCAGTATTTCTAGCACTAAAGGCTTTCCAAATGCAAATAACAAGCAAGGCAGTCCTGATCAGAACAGACAACATGACTGCAATGTATTATATTCAAAAACAGGGGGGGATACACTCTCTCCAACTATCCAAACTAGCACAGGACATTTGGAGATGGGCCATTCCTCAAAAGATCTATCTGTTAGCAGAACACCTACCAGGAGTTCAAAATCAGATAGCAGACATCCTAAGCAGACAGTCAGAACAAGTACACGAATGGGAGCTGCACGACCAAATACTGCAGCCATTCTTCCAGAGATGGGGGCAACCAGAGATAGATCTGTTTGCCAATCATCAGAACGCAAAATGCAAAAACTTCGCATCCAGGTACCCACACCAACGGTCCCAGGGCAATGCACTATGGATAAATTGGTCCAACAAATTTGCTTACGCGTTCCCTCCTCTCCCACTAATTCCGTTACTGGTTCGGAAACTGCAGCAACACTCAATGACAATGATACTAGTGGCACCCACGTGGGCAAGACAGCCGTGGTTCACCACGCTACTACAACTCTCACAAGTGCCACATCAAAAACTAAGATTATTACCCATGCATCTTACACAGAACCATGGAGAAATAATGCACCCAGATCCCAAACAACTGAACCTAGCGATCTGGCTCCTGAGGTCATAGAGTTTGGATATTTAGATTTACCACCAGAATGCATGGAAATCATTAAACAAGCAAGACGTCCTACCACCAGAGCATGCTATGCGTCAAAATGGAAGAGGTTTGCTATACACTGTAACAGTAAGCACATCAACCCTCTGGACGCATCCACTAAACAAATCATTTGCTATTTACTACACTTGCAGCAATGTAACTTAGCATATACCTCTATCAGAGTTCATCTCGCAGCCATAGCGGCGTACCTACAAAACAGGCAACATCTTTCCCTGTTTAAAGTACCAGCAATTAAAGCTTTCATGGGGGGACTCAAAAGAGTCATTCCACCAAGACGACCACCTTCCCCAGTCTGGAATCTCAACATAGTACTTACCAGACTAATGGGACCACCCTTTGAACCTATGCATAGGTGTGAAATACAATTCCTCACATGGAAGGTGGCCTTCCTCATAGCTATCACGTCACTTAGAAGAGTAAGTGAGTTGCAGGCTTTTACGATTCAAGAACCATTCATGCAGTTACACCAAAATAAAGTGGTTCTTAGAACAAACCCAAAATTCTTACCAAAGGTAATTTCGGCATTCCACATCAATCAGTCAGTGGAATTACCGGTTTTCTTTCCAAAACCACAAACAGTAGCAGAAAGAGCCCTACATACATTGGATGTTAGAAGGGCAATATTGTACTATATAGAAAGAACACAAACTTTCAGAAAGACAAAACAGCTATTTGTTGCGTTTTCTCCTACACAAAAAGGCAATCCCATCTCTAAAGCGGGCATTGCCAGATGGATTGTAAAATGCATTCAAATATGCTACTTAAAAGCAAAGAGAAAATTAACTGTTCCTCCTAGAGCTCACTCTACACGCAAACTAGGAGCATCTATGGCATTTTTGGGAAACATTTCACTAGATGACATATGCAAAGCAGCTACCTGGGTTACACCGCACACATTCACAAAACACTATTGTGTAGATGTGCACACAACACAACAAGCTAGAGTGGGACAAGCGGTATTAAAAACTTTATTTCAGACAGTTGCAACAGACACGGGCAACCACAGCTAGGGAGAGAACTGCTGTATAGTCTATTCATAATGTACCATCTGCAGCCCATATGCCTCGAACGGAATATGCTACTTACCAGTATGCATCTGTTCTTGGCATAGAGGGCTGCAGAGTGGTACATGCCCTCCCAGCCTCCCCGGAAACCTGTGTCTGTTCCAACATTATCTTATTTAGATACACTTACATGGGCATTCTTATCTGTATTCTATCATACTACTCCATCTAACCCTACTATGGCAAAACAATCTAAGGATGGAGCCGATGCCCATGCGCACTACCAACCAAGGGAGGAGTCACCAAGATACAAAAGACTCTCCAAGAGAAAAACAAAGTGCAATCATCCGAGCCCAACACCAGATGGCGATCTATTCATAATGTACCACTCTGCAGCCCTCTATGCCAAGAACAGATGCATACTGGTAAGTAGCATATTCCTTAACATCTACATGGCACTGCTCGCCCACGTCGCCCATCGGCACAACCTCAACATCCTCTCCTACGCCGATGACACCCAGCTGATACTCTCCCTCACCAAGGACCCCCACACTGCCAAAACCAACCTGCACGAAGGAATGAAGGCCATTGCTAAATGGATGAGGAACAGCCGACTAAAGCTGAACTCGGACAAGACGGAGATCCTCATCCTCTGATCTAACCCTTCGGCCTGGGACGACTCCTGGTGGCCAACCGCTCTGGGAACCGCTCCAACACCCACAGATCACGCACGCAACCTAGGGGTCATCCTCGACTCCACCCTCTCCATGACTAAACAGGTCAACGCCGTCTCCTCCTCCTGCTTCAACACCCTCCGCATGCTCCGTAGGATCTACAAGTGGATCCCCACTGAAACGAGAAGAACAGTCACCCAGGCCCTTGTCAGCTGTAGGTTGGACTATGGAAACGCCCTCTACGCAGGAGCCTCGGGCAAACTCATGAGACGGCTCCAAGGCATCCAGAACGACTCTGCATGCCTGATCCTAGACATCCCTCGCCGCAGCCACATCACACCCCACCTGAGAGACCTGCACTGGCTCCCGGTCAACAAGAGGATAACCTTCAAGCTCCTCACCCACACACTCAAAGCACTCCACAACACACGACCAATGTACCTCAACAGTCGACTCAGCTTCTACACCCCCACCCGCCAGCTCCGCTCCGCCGACCTTGCCCTCGCTACAGTCCCCCGCTTCCGAAGAGCGACCTCAGGCGGCAGATCATAATCCCACCTCGCCGCAAAGACCTGGAACACCCTCCCCATCCACCTACGGAAGACCCAAGACCTGCCGACCTTCAGAAAACTCCTCAAGACCTGGCTTTTTGAGCACTAGCAGCATTCCCCACCCCAGCGCCTTGAGACCCGCACGGGTGAGTAGTGCGCTTTACAAATGATATGATTGATTGGAAAATGTTATACTCAATACAGGTCTGAGTTGGTTATGGTAGCAAACCAATGTTCATGGCAACAGGCATGATCTGTTTATAAAATGTTATGATAAAGGCATATGTAGGCTTTCCTGTTTTCAGTTTCTATTTTTGGTAAATTCTGGTGAGGTTTTTTTCATTGTTTTCCAGTGATTTCAGTGCCTCAAAAAAACAGTGGTTACAAATTTTCGTGCCATTAAAAAAAAACAGAAATAGTGTTTTTCCAGTGCTTATGAAACATTTTTATTTTAATATTGCTTGCTGTCTGCAATGATAGTACATGGTATATAGACAGTGCATGCACAGTGTATATGAGGTCCAAATAATGTTTTTTTAAATCAATTTTATTGTAGTACACCATACATACTTCTTCAGCAAATCTTTGGTCATGCACTCTCTCTCGCTCTTTCTTTCCCATGTAAACTTTTATCTGAGAAAAAGGCCCTCTCAACATTGGCATTTTAGACAAGCAATTCACCTACTACCAGTATTGACTCACAAGAAAAGGGGGCTGATGTATCAAAGGGGTTACACACATTTTCTGTGGATAAATGTAATGGTGAACAATAGGGAAGAATCTTATGAAACCATTTTACCTATCAGTGAAAGAATCAAACATGGCCAAAATATCAACTATGGTTTTGATATTTCCTGATTTTCTACAGTTTATAAAATAATTAAATTAGACCTAAAACATGCTTCTAAACCTTGCATCTTTAGACCAAAAACCACAAAACTGAAAAAAGCAACAGTTGACATCCCTAAACAGCAACACTCATGCAGAATAATGTTAGCTCAGTCTTTCTTGCTGCTACCTTGAATAACAAAGGTATATTGTATTGATCCATTCAGGAAGAAATTAAAATGACTCGCTCTCCTTTTCCCTTCTTTGAATGGTATTTAGTTTGTGGTTGTGCAAGTGTATAACAGTGTTTATATGTTTACACTGGTGAGGACCATTTCCCTTTTGGTGGGGTTTTATCAGTCATTATAGGTTAAATTCTAAAACAGTATATCTTAGGTATATGTTAAAGTGAATAGCCATGTAAGGGATGATTATCCGATGGAGACTTCTAGTTGCAGATTTTTTACCTTTGAATTTCCCAGGTGTCAGGCTGGATCTGGAAACTTTTGCTGAGCAATACCTCCTGCGAGCAACGTTGGGTGGCTCCATTTGGCTCAGTGTGATTTAATTTGGCTCCGCATGACGTCTTCGGCATCATCAGCGTTGGTTATGACGTCGCAGTACATATATAGGCACCACCCAGCCGTGAGGACGTCAGTTCTTTTCTTTCCACGTCAGTCAAGCGCCGATCCCGAAATAGCTACCCCTCCTCCGCTTTTTGGCGGGTTTTTCTTGACTGTTGTTGAAATTTTGGATTTTTTCCGACTTTGTGTGAGGGATATATTCAAGGAAGATAGGTTTCAAGCAGTGGGGGACTAGTTCCTGCATGATGTCAGTTACCGATCCCCATTGCGTATGTCTTTGGTGTCTCGAGCACGACCACAATGTGAAGTCTTGTTCGGGTTGGGCAGTGGCCCAAAGACCTTAAGGGAGCAGGCGATGAAGTTGCTCGCGGCCCGGTAGTGGACACCGTCCATCGAGACTCCGAGAAGGTCACAGTCCCTATCGAAGAAGAGGAGGTCGCGGTATTGCTCCCGGAGACCTAAGTCCTCTTCCTCCAATTCGATGTCCTCGGGACACTTGGGTAAGAGGAATAAGAAAAAGATGGACTTTGTCGAGAGAGGTAAGGAGCACCGAGGCTCTAGGCATGGTTCTGCAGAGCTGGAGCCAGAGTCGACTTCATGTCTCACCCCCCTTTCCTGGAGCCGGAGCAACTCCTGCTCAAATAAAAGAGTTTTACGAGCCTAAGGGCCACATATTTTAGCCGAAAAACCCCACTGGTGAGACTTTGGGCCTCGCGGAGTCAGAAGGGGCCCCTTTGGTTCGACACCGTCCGCTTCAGCCAGGACACTGGTGGGGCCTCAGTGGCCCGATCCCGGATCCGGTCAGATATTGATTTATTTATATTCTTATAACGCGCATGAATCAGCCCCGAAGGGGTATCTCCGCGCGTAGCTTCTGTGTGATTCGGACCAGCTTTGTTGAGGGGATGACAGAAGGGCAGAGAAAAAGAAAAGTTAATCTTGTGTGAACAAGTATGTTTTTAGTTTTTTCCTAAAGGAAAAGAGGTTGGAGATTTGTCTCAGCTGAGGTGGAAGGGAATTCCACAACAAGGGGCCTTTAACAGAGGGTGCTCGGCCACCCTGTCTCGCTCTGGTGACTTTGGGTACATGTAGCAACATAGTGTTGCTGGATCGCAGAGCACGTCCGGGAGAGTAGGGAAAGAAAATATCTTTTAGATATTTGGGACCAGACCCATAGATGCACTTGTGCATAATGCAGCAGAGTTTGAAATTTACCCGTTGTTGCACTGGAAGCCAGTGAAGGAGGGAAAGGAGGGGGCGGGATGGAGTGCGGGGGGGGGCATTCAGGATGAGTCTTGCCGCGGTGTTCTGCACCACCTGCAGTCTGCGTAGTTGTTCATGGTTGGCAGAGATGAGTAGACCATTACAATAGTCCACCCGCCCAAGGACCAGTGCCTGTACCAGCGTTTTCCTGTGGGTGTTAGGCAGGAAAGGGAAGATACGCCGTAGAAGACCAATTGTTCGGAAACACGTTCCCGTAACTTGGCTGACATGATCTTTTAGAATCAGAGTTTGGTCTAGGCGTACTCCTAGGTTTTTGATGGTCTGTTTGGGCGCTGGGACAGGTCCTAGCTCAAGTGGCCACCAATCCGGAGACCAGAGCAGGGTGGCCCCTCCAAACAACATGACTTCGGTTTTAGTCACATTGCATTGGAGGAAGTTCTGGGCCATCCAACCTGCCACAGCTCTCATGCCATTTTGAAATGACTGCATGACTGCAGGTGTGATGGTTTGAAAGGGAAACAACAGCTGAGTATCGTCAGCGTAAGAGATTGGGGAGAACCCATAGGATCTTATAGTCTCCGCCAAAGGGGCCACATATACGTTGAATAACGTGGGGCTCAAGCATGAGCCCTGTGGCACACCTTTGGTAAGCTTCCTGCAGACAGATTTATGGGAGCCTAGTTTGACACCTTGTTGTCTATCTTCAAGAAAGCTTTCAAGCCACGCAAGGGCGGTCCCTTTTACTCCCACTCCCTTCAGGCGGTCGAGAAGGATTTTGTGCGACACCGTGTCGAAGGCAGCGGACAAATCCAATAGCACCAGAATCACTGAGCTCCCCCTGTCAAGTGACATTCGGATGTTATCTGTCACCGACAGGAGGGCTGATTCGGTGCTATGGTTTGGCCTGAAACCAGATTGTGAGTGGTCCAGGCCGCCCGCTGCCTCGATGTAATTAGACAGGTGTGCGTTGACATGTTTCTCGGCCAGCTTGCTGAAATAAGGCAGGAGGGAGATGGGCCGGAGGTTGGAAAGCTCCGTCCACGGGACCAATCGTGCCTATCGTGCCATCGCGACCATCCCCTGTGTGAGACCCGAAGTTGGTGCCCGCGACGTCACTGAAGCCTGTCGGTGTCACAAGCCCCATCCTCATCCCCGATGACACGAAGCCGGAACAGCATCAATCAATGCTGATTCCGATGTCGACAGAACCCAGAGGTTCTATGTTGTTGCCTGACACTTTGAAGATGTGCTAGGTTCAGGAGATGATTGGCAGGGGTCTGGGGACCCTCTTGAAACCCAGGAAGTCTCTGAGAACAATGTGTACTACTATGGGGAACTTGGGGAGGCCAGTGGACAGGATACCTCCCAGATCCTTTTTTTGTTTTTTTTACAGAGTTTCATATAGCGCGACCTTGACCCAAAGATGTCGGATATCAGAGCGCTTTAATGGCACCAGTTGTGTTACATGAGGACACATTAATTTTTTGTAAGGCACGGGGAGAATAAGTGATTTGCCCAGAATCATTGAATGTTCAGCGTCATTGCCGAGAGTCAAACCCAGTTCCCCAGGTTGAAGGTCGACCGCCCTAGCCGTTAGGCCAATTCCTCTCTGGCATGCTCTCTCCGCCAACAGTGGCTACGAAGGAGGCAGCATCCTATTTCATGTTGGTGAAGAGGGCAGCCGAGGCCCTTGGCCTCAGTGCAGGTCAAGACTAACCTGCTTACTGAGGTGCTTCAACCTGGGGCTTCTACTTCCGAAACCCTGTTACCCTTTAATGAGGCACTAACAGACTTCCTTCTAGGGACATAGTCCAAACCTTGCACAGGGGCTCCTGTGAATAGTACGATTGAACGCCGCCATCGCCCAGCTCCGGGTGAACCAAAGTTCCTCAGCCAATACCCCACCCCAGAAAGTTTGGTGGTGCAGGCCTCTACGTCCGAAGCGGTACAAAAGGGGGTGGTAATGGACGGAGCATTTGAACCAATCAAACACTCACCCCCAGTCAAAAGATCTTGGTTTAATCCATCACCGTTCTTTAGCCCACTCTGCCACCCCAGTTCAGACATGGCTATATGCAAATCAGTCTGGCCCTGTGCCTCATGGGAAGAGTCCAGCCCGAACTGCCAAGCCATGCCTTCCCTTGACCGGAAACAAGCTTCCGAGGACCGGTTTATGGCATTCCAGCCGTCTTCAGCCCGGCTTGCTTGAATCCAGTGGCAAAGTGAGCAAGGGACTCACGTCTGAGCATACCCTGCCACACTAATGGCGGCCAAAAGCGGTACAAAAGGGGGTGGTAATGGATGGCGCATCTGAACCAATCAAACACTCACACCCAGTCAAAAGATGCGGGTTTAATCCATCACCGTTCTTTAGCCTACTCTGCCACCCCAGTTCAGACATGGCTAATGCAAATCAGTCTGACCCTGTGCCTCATGGGAACAGTCCAGCCCGAACTGCCGAGCCATGCCTTCCCTGGACCGGAAACAAGCTTCCGAGGACCGGTTTCTGGCATTCCAGCCGTCTTCAGCCCGGCTTGCTTGAATCCAGTGGCAAAGTGAGCAAGGGGCTCACGTCTGAGCATACCCTGCCACATAAATGGCGGCCAAAAGCAGTACAAAAGGGGGTGGTAATGGACGGAGCATCTGAACCAATCAAACACTCACACCCAGTCAAAAGATCTGGGTTTAATCCATCACCGTTCTTTAGCCCACTCTGCCACCCCAGTTCAGACATGGCTATATGCAAATCAGTCTGACCCAGTGCCTCATGGGAACAGTCCAGCCCATGCCTTCCCTGGACCAGAAACAAGCTTCTGAGGACCGGTTTCTGACATTCCAGCCGTCTTCAGCGTGGCTTGCTTGAATCCAGTGGCAAAGTGAGCAAGGGACTCACGTCTGAGCATACCCTGCCACACTAATGGCGGCCAAAAGCGATACAAAAGGGGGTGGTAAGCTTGTTTCCGGTCCAGGGAAGACATGGCTTGGCAGTTCGGGCTGGACTGTTCCCATGAGGCACAGGGTCAGACTGATTTGCATATAGCCATGTCTGAACTGGGGTGGCAGAGTGGGCTAAAGAACGGTGATGGATTAAACCCAGATCTTTTGACTGGGTGTGAGTGTTTGATTGATTCAGATGCTCCGTCCATCACCACCCCCTTTTGTACCGCTTTTGGCCGCCATAAGTGTGGCAGGGTATGCTCAGACGTGAGTCCCTTGCTCACTTTGCCACTGGATTCAAGCAAGCCGGGCTGAAGACGGCTGGAATGCCAGAAACCGGTCCTCAGAAGCTTGTTTCCGGTCCAGGGAAGACATGGCTTGGCAGTTCGGGCTGGACTGTTCCCATGAGGCACAGGGTCAGACTGATTTGCATATAGCCATATCTGAACTGCGGTGGCAGAATGGGCTAAAGAACGGTGATGGATTAAACCCAGATCTTTTGACTGGGTGTGAGTGTTTGATTGATTCAGATGCTCCGTCCATCACCACCCCCTTTTGTACCGCTTTTGGCCGCCATAAGTGTGGCAGGGTATGCTCAGACGTGAGTGCCTTGCTCACTTTGCCACTGGATTCAAGCAAGCCGGGCTGAAGACGGCTGGAATGCCAGAAACCGGTCCTCAGAAGCTTGTTTCCGGTCCAGGGAAGACATGGCTTGGCAGTTCGGGCTGGACTGTTCCCATGAGGCACATGGTCAGACTGATTTGCATATAGCCATGTCTGAACTGGGGTGGCAGAGTGGACTAAAGAACGGTGATGGATTAAACCCAGATCTTTTGACTGGGTGTGAGTGTTTGATTGATTCAGATGCTCCGTCCATTACCACCCCCTTTTGTACCTCTACGCCCGAAGGCGCATTCCCTTCCCCTCCTCCGGATAGGAAATCCAAGAGGCTGGATTAATTCCGGAAGAAGTTATTTTCTTCCAGCCTGGCGTTGCGGTCGGTGAATACTGCATGCTTATTAGGCCATTTCTCACATTCCCTATGGGAGACAGTTGCGCAAGTGCATGCCACAAATACTGGAGGAGGACCGGCCTGTGCCTTCCCAAGCTGTTAAGGATGGGAGAGATGCAGCAAAATTCACCATATGGTGTTTATTAGATACAACCGATTCGCTAGCCAGATCGATTTCAGCGACGGTGGTCTTGAGGCGCCAAACCTGGCTTCGCACAAGTGGCTGCTCAGGCGATGTCCAAGCCAATTTGATGGAAATGCCCTTTGATGAAACCCGCCTTCTTGGGGAAAAGGCAGAATCTGACCTGGTCAGTTTCAAGGACTCTTGAGCTACGGCCAGATCCTTGAGCCTCTCCTCCACCGCCGTGGCCAGTCTTCCTTTCGCCCCTTTCGTGGCAACAGAAGGGGTGTCCAGCCATGTCAACCCTATCCCAGGCATCGTCCCACACAGACTGCCCAAGCTGTGTGAGGACGTGGACGCGGTGCATTCCGATCTCAGAATGGAGGCCAGAAGTCGTCAACCAAACTGGTCTCAGCAGCCGCAGCCTCTATGCAATCCGAGGCTAATTCTGCAGGACCACACTTCTCCAGTTGATGGGAGAATTCATCATCATCTGCCCCACTGGATATCCATAACATCAGACAAGGGGTTCTTCCTGGTAGTCCAGGAGGGCTATTCTCTACCTTTTCTTTTTTTTCCTCCTCCTATTCTGCCAAATCAAGAGCGGCGGAGGGAGGATCATTTAAAGTTGCTCCGAGAGGAAGTAACAGGTCTCTTGGCCAAGGAAGCTATAGAGAGGGTCCTAGTTTCAGAAGTAGGCAGTGGCTGTTGTTCCTGCTACTATCTGATTCCGAAGAAGAACAAAGGGCTTGAGCTCATTTTGGATCTTCAAAAAGGAGAAATTCCAAATGCTCACTCTGGCTCAGGTCTTGTCTGCCCTAGACCAAGAAGACTGGATGGTAGTGTTGGACCTGCAGGAGGCGTATTTTCACATTCCCATTCTGCCAGGCCACAGGCGTTACCTGCGGTTTAAGGTAGGCCACGAGCACTTTCAGTTTACCGTTCTCCCCTTTGGCCTTACCTGTGCTCCTCTGGTGTTCACAAAGGTGATGGCAGTGGTCATAGCTCATCTGTGCAGGTTAGGGGTGTTAGTCTTCCCCTACCTGGAGGACTGGGTGCTAAAGGTGTCCTTACCTTAGTTAGTCATCTCCCATCTTCAGAAGACTATGGCGAACCTCCTGTATTTGCTGGGGTTCTCTATAAATGTGGCAATGTCACACCTGACTCCTTCTCAGACACTCCCTTTTTATAGGAGCAATTCTGGACACACTGCAGTTTCGGATCTATCCTCCCGATCAGCGAGTCCAGGATATTCAGGCTATGATTCCGATATTTCAGCCTCTATCCAGGATTTCGGTGAGACTGACTCTGAGGCTGTTGGGCCTTATGGCCTCCTGCATCTTGTTGGTAAGACACACCAGGTGGCGTATGTGGGCTCTGCAGTGCATTCAAAGGTGGCGCAAGATCTCTTTCAGCAGTGGGGACAACCTTGGTTGGTTTTGTTCGCTTCTGCAAAGGATGCGCAGTGTCAACAGTAGTGCGCGCTAGAGTTTCCAAGGCAACTTTTGCTCGGCAACGCTTTTCATTATGAGTGGAGCTCAGGCCTGTTGTTTGCCTTTCGGCCCATACCACTGCTGCCAGGGTTCTGAAGAAGATCAGGGGCGACCAGGCTCAAGTCATTCTTGTGGCTCGGGACTAGGCAAGGATAGTCTAGTATCCAGAGCTTCTGAGAATGAGTATTGATCCTTCGGGGGAATGTTCTGTCGCAGCAGCAGAGGAGGGTTTTTCACCTGAACCTGCCAACTCTGCGCCTCAATGCATGAAGATTGAGTGGCCACTGATGATAGCTTTTGACCTTCCTCCCAAGTCTGTAACTTTATTGTGGTGGCCAGGCAGCCCTCCACTGAGACGGTATACACTTGCCGTTGGGGGAAATTTGTATTATACTGTACAGAATGGTCTATTGATCTTTTCTGCTTCTCTTTCTACTGTACTTTTATTTATTCTAACCCTTGCTCAGCAGGGCTCTGCCTTCGGGACACTCAAGGGTTATCTCTCTGCTCTGTCTGTTTTTGCGGCTGCCAGACCAGCCCTCTCTTTTCAGAGCTCCTTTGTAAATAGATTTTTTTAAATGACTGGCTCACTTATTTCTACTGACGCCCTTTGTTATGCCGCAGTGCGACATTAATTTGGTCCTTATCTATCTGATGTGTGCTCCCTTTGAGCCTTTGCACAATTGTCCCTCCGAATATTGACAATTACATCTGCCCGGGGGGTGAGTGAGTTGCAGGCATTATCTTGCTTGCCTCCTTATCTTATGTCCTTTCCGGACAAGGTGATGCTTCGCACCAGGACATCCTTTTTAGCAAAAGTTGTGACCCCATTCCATCTGGGTCAGTCCATCACTTTGCCTACCTTCTTTGCTTCCCTGCATCCCTCTAAGGAAGAGGAGTGTCTCCACCGCTGGACCCAAAAAGACATTGTCGTTCTACCATGACCACACAAAAGAGTTCTGGGTAGTTGATGTACTCTTTGTGGGGTACGTGGAAGCAAAGGAAGGGAAGGGCAGTGCAGAAAAGGACCATCTCTCGCTGGGTCGTTCTCTGCATCAAGATCCGTTATGCCTTGCAAAGAAGCAACCCCCTGAGGGCCCATTCCACCAGGGGAAAGGCTGCAACTCCTGCCTTGGCTTGGGGTGCCCAGTCCAAGACATCTGGCAGGCAGCAACGTGGGCTTCCTTGCACACGTTCGCAAAACATTACTGCCTTTGATGGCCAGGTGCGCAGGGACGGGCATTTTGCCAGTTCAGTCCTGCTAGACTTTTTAGTTTAGAATATGAGCCCACAACCCACCGCCAGGATGGTATGGCTCAGGTATCTGATTCAAGGATAAGGAATCTGCAGAGGTGTCTATCAGATGAACAAGTTACTTACCTTCGGTAACGCAATATCTGGTAGAGACTCTATCTAGCTGCAGATTCCTTACAGCCCTACCCATAACTCCCTGCTTTGCGGACTAATATTGTAGGGCTAGGGTTAAGTAAAAGTACTGACGTCTGCGCGCCTGGATGGCGCCTATAGAGGCACTGTGACGTCATAACTGACACTGACAATGCTGATGACGTCACGCGGAGCCGAATGGAGCCACCCGACATTGCACGCAAGGGGTATTGCTCAGCAAAAGATTCTGGATCCAAACTGACGCCTGGGAAATTCAAAGGTAAGGAATCTGCAGCTAAATAGAGTCTGTACCAGATAATGCATTACCGAAGGTAAGTAACTTGTTCATTATTACCTATTGGTAGTCTATAATTCAGTGTATTTTGCTACATGGAATCCTGTAGTGTAGTTCCTATTTTCCCAATAGGCCCTGCGCATTGGAATAACATAAACAGCAGTGTAGATGTAGAAGTGCGGTCTTCCAGGTCTCTACCGACTATGCTAAACTTAATTGGGTTTGTTACCAACTAGCTCAGAGGTCACTGGAAACTTTCTTGACTGAATAGGGAGTGATCAGCTCCCCTGGCTCAGACAAGAAGGGATTCAGTTTTCCAACAACCGTATAAACATGACAACTTTGCTCCTTAGAATAAGAGTCAATCTCTAGAGTCGTGTGAAACAATAGACAGTTATTTTTCTCAGTTAGTTGTGCAGATTACTTTCACCAAGATGCAGAGAATAGAGAGACGGGCGTTTTCAATAAAAGGTATTATTTATTGAACAGTCTTTCTTCTCATGCAAGAGAAATGAATTGCCACAATTGCAAGACTCGTTATTATAAAAAGTGCGTACAGTAAAAGGAGGATTGCGAAATAATACTGTAAAAGCATTGATATGGTTTCTTAGCCATACAATGGTTAAAATGAATAAAATATATACATTCATATATACATTTAGCTAACGTACTCAACTGGTGCTTCTAACTACGCCTACCCCAGTGTACCTGACCTAAGCCTAATACTTGGAAGGGAGTAAGTAAGTAGCAGTTTAAGTTAAGTTGGTTTTGCCAAGGTTTGCTTCAAGAATTCTCTCTAAGGGTTTAGTCAACACCATACCTCTGGAATAGAATGTTGGAGGTCTTGTATCTCCTTTCAGGGCTCGATATCCCAGTCACCCGCAAGGGTAGGCTGGAAACGCCGGAGCTGTATTTTCTCGGCAGGAGAAAAGACAGCGTCTCTCTCAGCGCGTCAGGAGGAGGAGGGGCAGCGTCCGTGGGCTGCTTGCATCTGCTGGGCTCTGCAAGGGACAGCTGTTCTGCTCCTGTGTTCACCACACCATCGCTATCATCGATGTCATCGCATTTGCTTAAGGCAACGCTGGTAATATTTATACCTGAAAGGTGCCTGGTTTGACGTAAGTTTTTGGACATAAGACGTCAATAAAGATGTCACTAGGAAGTGATCGTCCTTTCAGTGCTCATTAGAGTTCTATTACTAATCAAAACGTAGCAAGCGGGGCTTTCCCAGGTTGCTGAGTTTTATCTTGTTGAAGAACTCGGAGTGTAATCTAGGAATCTAAGATAGTGGCTTCTGCTGTGTCATCTACTGTAATGAGCTGCAGAGGCGATAATAGGGGCATGAATAGATTATAGCCGTATAGGGGCATAAGGTCACAGTATAGATCGGGGTCCTAGATTAGAACGCGACAGCCACTCCACGAATTTATGTCCATCAAATTACTAAAACCTAAAGCAATAAGATGCATGTGTAACATTACCCACCCCAAAATACATATTTGCATTTGAAATGGCGTATTTTGAAATACATGGAAATATAGGTACTGTACGTCTTTAAGCATAGAAATAATTCAAAAGTATAGCATATATAATCAGTGAACGATTTTGCGAAAAATTACACATGAAATATCTCTTTATACAGAAAAGAAGGGCGAGATTATTTCATCACATATAAATGCAATTGCTGTAACATGTGCTAGAGGCTGATGTAAAGTTATTATGTCTCTAGATCTACCTAAAAATAGAAGTTCTGTTCTTTATGAATAGTTCTACTTTAAGCAAAAGGTTTTCGTGCCAGAAAAAAAGTAAATATTTTGAAAAATTGTTTAATCCAAAAAAAAACTTTTCATGGTGAACGGGGGAATGGAGTTCCAATGCTTTTCAGTAGTTTTTGTTGATCAAAACTGAAGGTCGAATTCAGAGTTCAAGGGAACGCTGTGTGTCGGAATGCTTTTCAAAAATTATTGTTTCTGTTCAGGGGAGAACATCATATCAGACAGGCTCTCAAAGAATTGGTCTACAAAATCAGGTGACAGTTCGACCAAATTTGATAATGCTGTAACTTGGCAGGTGTGAGAATGATTGCTATCATCAAAGTCTGGATCAGCAATGCTCAAAGAAGGTCGTACCTGGGTGATGTTGCTTTTATTTCTCGCTCCACTGTCACAACCTAGTCGTAGCACAGGAGTCTCAACGAATGCCGTCATCAGGATTGGTAGCCGCTGGGGACAACACAATGCGTGAGCCGTTACAGGACTTAGCAAAGTATCGATGTCCATTGGTACTGCTGATGGAAGTGCAAGACAGGTGTCCAACACGCATTCATCTCCGCATAGCATACATCGAAGCACAGGTAAGATGCAGGTCTGCCATATAGGTCTGAATGAAAGAAACCAGGTCATGTTCAGATCTCTCAGCCTAGCTAATCCAAGGCCTCTAGTTATTCGGTCCCGGTAGCGTATTGCTAGGATCGTTTCTTCCATCCATGCCGGAGTCATGTCTGTGTTTTGGCTTGCCATATCGGAGCAGGAGGGTCAAAAATAAAATGCCTGCTACAAGTCCCAAAATCAGTGGTATGCCGCCAAAGACTGAATGGACAAAATTGGGAATGATTCCCAGAATTGCTTTGAATGGTGTTAACAGTCCCGAAAAAATGGTCTTAAATACGCCTGGGATTGTAGAAAAAAAAGGTTAGGGCTGATGGCCTGTTTCGAGATTGCCCGGCGTTAACCGCCTCTATACCACTCTAGTTATCAAACAAAGAGGCAGGCGCTGGAGACTGGAAGGCAGGAAACAGAAGTTTTTATTCCGATGGAGCAGAACACATCAGATCAGACAACAAGGTATCGTCTCGAGGTGCTCTCACAGCCTCTCTGAGGCCTGACCTCTTATACCCTGGTTTATGACGTGTGAGCATTCTTTATTGCATAAAAACTCTGTGAACTCATAAAAAAAACATCCCCGTAATCCTCGTGTCAGACCCACCCCCACATGTATCCACAATAGAGGTCCTCACCCTGCTGATAATAAGAGGGGGCTATCACGCAGCTGAGTGTTCCGCCGATTCTTAGGATGTGTGCGCCTGATCGTATCCCAGGGGGTGGGGAGGCCAGGATCAATAGTGGGCCCTTTGAAGAGGAGCGACTCCATACAATAGGGGGCAGTAAACTGTATCTCCCGGCTAGGCGATGGCCTCGGACCTGTGTGGACAATCGGACTCGGGGGAAGGGGTCATCAAAGGAGAGGTATTCATGCCGCGTGGACAATCAAGCGCGGAGGGGGAGTTTACCAACAGAGGGGTATTCATGAAAGGAAAGGAGGTGTTGGTCAGGCGCGAGCGTGACTCCCAAGGACAGAGTCATGCAGAAGAAGAAGGTTTATGTTATGTTATGTTATGTTATTTATTCTTTTGTATAGCGCTCGGCTACCCAAAAAGAGTGTCCCGGCGCTTTATTGGAAAAGGAAAACTGCGACAGAATAACATAACACCGATAAAAGAAAGAACAGAGTGCCAAACAAAAACTCACAATCAAAACAGGCTACTGAGTAAACAACCAAGTTTTAAGGCCTTTTCTAAAAGCCAACAGGCTAGTAGTTCCCCGCAGAGCAAGCGGCAAAGAGTTCCACAACTGTGGTGCCAGCAATCCAAAAGAGCGGCCACCGAGGCGCGCTCTCTTTACACGCGGAACAACTGCCAAGTACAGGGATTCCGACCTCAGAGACCTGGTCGGTTGATAAAAGACCAGTCTCTTTTGAAGGTACTTTGCTCCCCCCTCGTGAAGAGCTTTATAGGCCAGAGTCAGAGCCTTAAAGGCGATCCGTTTCTGGATGGGAAGCCAGTGCAAGGTTTTCAACAGGCCCGAAGCACTGGAGCGTCTATTTAGACCATAGATTGCCCTTGCAGCGGCGTTCTGCACCACTTGAAGCCGCTGCAGCAAGTACTCTGGGAGGCCCAGGTAGAGAATGTTGGAATAATCCAACCTGGACCCAATCAGAGCCTGCACTGTCAGTTTCCTGTGCTCCTCGGACAGCAGGGGAAGAAACCTCCGCAGCATCCTGAGGATGCCGAAGCAGGTGCCCGACACCCCAGGATCTGGGATTTCAAAGTTAGCCTATTATCCATCTTAACCCCCAGATTCTTGGCAACCTGGGAAGAGCAAGACGGAGGGAACATATTCATCGGCCACCAGGCCTGCCAGTCTGGCTCTGTGTCACACCCAAAGAAAAGTACCTCGGACTTATCGGAATTGCACTTGAGGCTGTTCAGATGGAACCATTGAAAAACAGCCCCAAGGCAATCCCGGATACTCTCCCCATCAAAGTCACCTCCTCTCTTACATGAGAAGAGGAGCAGGGTGTCGTCAGCGTAGGATACGATCTGGGCGCCATGCGACTCCACCAACGCCGCCAACGGGGTCATAATGATGTTAAACAGGGTCGGGCTCAAGATAGAGCCCTGTGGGACCCCGACTCCCAGAGGCGGCATCACGGCGGAATCAGGCGGAGCCCAGATCGTTTGCCGGCGGCCAGCTAGAAAGGAAGAAAACCAGTCGAACACCGTCCCCCGTAGACCTATCTCAAAGAGTCTTGCGAGAAGACCATCATGGGGAACGGTGTCGAACGCCGCCGGCAAGTCTAACATCACCAGCATGGCTTTGCCCCCAGAGTCCAGAACCCCTTTAATGGTTTCTGCGACCTCAAGGAGCGCAGTCTCTGTGCTTAGATGGGGACGAAAACCCGATTGGGTGGCATGCAGGATCTCGTTGGTTTCAAGAAAATTGGAAAGCACACCCTGAACGTGTTTTTCCACAATCTTCGTGAGAGCCGGCAGCAGAGAAATGGGCCTATAATTAACCGGGGCCTTCGGATCTAGGCCTGGTTTTTTGAGCAAAGGAATCACCATCGCCTGTTTCCAGGCTTGTGGGACCACTCCCTGACTCAGCGAGAGATTTAACAGCGGGTTAGCCAGTGGATTGATCACCTCCGCAACTTTCGCTAGAAATTTAGCAGGGCATGGGTCGAGGGGTGAACCCGATTTTAAATTGCCCATTAGAGCTAAGGAGTCAGGAGCAGAGATCGGTGGAAACACGCTCAGCGTCACACCTGGCCAGGTCTGCGGCGATATGGTGGTCTCAGGTTCAGTCTGGACCATGGGCCCTGGTGAAGGGAATGAATCCTGAATGCGTTGGATCTTGCTCGTAAAAAAATCAGCAAGGTCCGTAGCCCAGGTACCTGATGGCTTTTCGTCCGAGGTGTTAGACCATGGGGAAGTGAATTCTCTCACAATGGAGAAAATCTCCTTGCAGGAGTTAGAAGCAGCTTCTATTCTCCTGGCTAGATATGCTTTTTTTTCCAGGCGAATGTCCCGGTGATAGGCCTTAACCACCGTCTTGTAGGTCAGCTTGACAACAGTATCATATTGTGCCCGCCAGGCTCTTTCGACTACCTTGCACTGCAAGGACCCCTGGAAGCATCGGGGATGGCCTGCTGCACCTGTTGATGAATGACAGACAACGTTTTAGTTAACTTGCCCAAATAATCAGACAGTAGGACGTCCGGGACGTCATGAATGGAGGTCGGTTTGGGGGCAGCCCAGAGGTTCATCGGTCGCCCGAATACAACCTCGTAGGGGGTCAAATGGTGTTTGGTTGGAGTGGAGCGCATCGATAGCAATGCCAGTGGGAGGGCATCTGGCCACTTAAGTCCAGTGGTGGCCACTATTTTTGACAGTTTCAGCTTCAATGTGGCATTATGTCGTTCCACCAAACCGGCGGATTGGGATGGAAGACTGCATGAAATCTCTGCTTCACCCCCAACCCTTTCAAGATTAGTTGGATGACCTCAGATATGAAGTGGGGGCCATTGTCGCTCCATAAAATTCGACAAAGGCCATAGCGAGGGAAGAACTCTTTCAGTAGTACTTTGGCAGTAGTCATGGCAGTGTTGTCACGGGTTGGATAGGCCTCTACCCATTTGCTGAAGGCACATACAATGACTAGTACATACTTCAAGCCTTGGTATCTCTCTAGCTGGATGTAATCCATCTGGAGGACCTCAAAGGGGTGATCGGGGATCCCAAACCCTCCCCGGGGCACCACAGTTCCTTTCCCGGGGTTGTGTTGCAAACAGATAAGGCACTGCTGGACCAGGCGTTTGGCTGAGTCGGGGATTTTGTCGTTGTACCAGACTTTGGAAATGAGTTCGATCATGGGTGCAGATCCTATGTGTGCGGGGGAATGTGCCATAGTCAGTATCGGGATCAGGTATGAGTCAGGCAGCAGCCATCTGTTTGCATCTTTTGTCCGCCAGCAGCCCTCATCGTCCTTCAAACCCACCCGTGCCCACTCGGTCAGTTCGTGAGGAGTGCTGGCCGACTGGATGTCTCTAATCATTTCCCTAGCGTCAGTCCATTTCTCTGCTTGTGACCTGGTCACATATATGCGTGTCACCGTCTTATTCTCAGCTGTGGTTCGTGCAGTGATGTCGGCCAGTGCGTTCCCTTGTCCGACTAAGTCTGTCACCTTCTTGTGTGCCTGGCATTTGATCACTGCTAATCGTTTGGGGAGGAGAACTGCTTCAATCAAAGCAGATACCAGATCTCCGTGAAGGATGGGTGTGCCGTGGGACGTCAGGAATCCCCTTTCCCTCCACAGGAGCCCAAAATGGTGAACCACCCGAAGGCATACTGGCTGTCTGTGTATACGTTCGCGGTGGTTCCTGTTGCTATGATGCATGCTCGTGTGAGGGCTATCAGCTCTGCCGCCTGTGCAGATCGTTGTGTGATGCGGGCTGTCTCAACTACTGTTCGGGCTGTCGTTACTGCATAAGCAGCTGAAGTGGTGCCATCTGGGAGTTTGATGCATGAGCCGTCTACCCATAGCTCTCCATCAGGGTCTGTAAAAGCAGTGTCTCGGAGGTCAACTCTACTCCTAGTCTGTTCGTCCGTGAGGGTCACACAGTCGTGTATGGGAGGCACGTCGGGGTCATTTCCAGGCAGGGGCAACAGTGTGGCAGGATTCAAAGTCGTGCATCTCTTTAGTGTGATGTGGGGTGCAAGTAGCGTCAACTCGTACCCTGTCAGTCGTGCGCTAGTCAGGTGTTGGGTCTTGGTCTGGTTCAAAACTGTGTCGACCGCATTGGGTACTAACACGGTGAGGGAGTTTGCCTGTCTTACAGTTATATGAATGGGGTCAATCATCATTCGTCCCACATCAGAGTAATTTTTGGCCCATAGGTACGGGGGCAGGGCGTCGAGCAAGGACAGATCACAGTCAGTCAGGGAGTACATGTGTCGTGTTGGGCAAGATTTAGGTACGCTCGGGTTGTCGTACAGGATGACTCTGACTCCATCTGGGGAACACCTGATAGTAGCTCGAAAATGTTTCAGCAAATCAATGCCCATAATGGCGTCAGGGGAGTTGGAGGAGAGCAAAAATGTTGTGGCAGTGGTGTTGTTATCTAGGTCAAAGGAGATAGGTACGGACAGGGGGTTAGTGGAGGGCGTCCCATCGAAACCTATCGATGTAATGTGTGAGCCAGACAAGGGTGCCCTTGGAATCAGTCGTTTCGATAACACACTACGTGTCGCCCCAGTGTCTACCAAAAATGGAGACTCTGTACCCAGGACCTTAGCAGTGACGTAAGGACCTTGCTGGTCAACACAGAGCTCAACTGGATCCCTCCCTTGCCCCTGGCAGTCCTATGCAAAATCGGGGGCATTCTCACCATCGGACAGTTGATACTGGTTCTGTCGGGGACGGTCAAATGTGTTCGATCTCCCTGGTCTGTCATTGGTGGTGTCGTTTGTGTACCCTCGTCCTTGTCCCCTATTTCTCGGCCCACCCGCTACGTCTTTGGGGTCCCTATTTCTGTTCATCTCTAATAGAACCGGACACTGGGATTTCCAATGACCGAATCCTTTGCAGAAGGCACACTGGTCCCCGCTAATGTCTCTACGTCCAATGTGGGGTGTCGGGGTGTGGTCTTTGGGAGGTGGATTTCTAGGGGTGGTCGATTGGTAGTTCCCCCCGTGGGGTTCCCGTCCGACCGCTATACCTTGTATCTGGGCTATCATCACCCTTTCTTTCAAATCTTTCTTCTTTTTCTCGGATGCCCTATCATTCCCATTCTTCTGGTGCTCGTAATACTGAGCCATCTGAAGGATAGCTGCGGGTTTGGAGGCCCCCCAACTACTCTCACTCGTCTGCAGCTTTTGGGAAACCTCTTGCGATAGACCCTTTACATAATTTTGCACAAACAGGTGTTGTCCGGTTGCGGTGGTCATGTCTTGGCCACTGTAGTCGGAGAACACTGTCTCGAATCGGGAGAAGTATTCCGATACATCTTCCTGGGGTTTCTGACGACAGGCCGTGACTATCGACCAATCTACCTTTTTCTCTGGGATCAGTGTCTTTAACTTCTGAACTAATTTGTCTGGGAGTTCTAATATGTCCTTTACTGGTTTCTTTCCGGGCTCTCGCTGTCTATCTAGCTCACTGAGTTGCTTCCAGGTATGTCCGAACAGATCCGTGTGGTCAGCCTTCCGGATTTGCTTCCACACGTCAGCTGGCAGGCATAACCCGAAAAACAAGTCAATGTCCGCTAAAGTCATTATCGTCAAACCCAAGGCTGTGCCTAATTCGGTATAGAATGCTGTCGGGTTCTTTCTTAAATTTGGCAGAGTTTGTCTAAAGGTTAAGATGTCTTGTCGGTCCCAAGGTTGGTAAACCCAATTGTACACAACCCTCCCCTTTGCATCTGTATGGTTAATATCGTCGTTTGTTCCCTGACCACGTGGCGGAACCCAGTAAGGGGCCGCCTCTCTAATGGGCATCATAGTGTTGGCTACTTCTACTGAGGACTCGGTTGTTTCAGGGACTGTAACCTTGATTTCTGGTTTCTGTTCCGTGAGGTGGCGGAAGACCTCAAGCATTTGCATGAAGAGGTCCGTCGCATCACGTTCAGTCCCATCTCCAACATCAATCTTTCTATATAGCGCTGTCAGTTTAGCGGGGCCCTTACTCTGATATCTATCCTCATGCGTTCAGGGTGTGGTAGCTGAATCGTAAAATGAAATGCCGTCTGTGGCTGTCGGTATGTGAATTATACATGTTCATTGTGTATTCTTCGTTCTCCTTCCGTTCTACTAGTGTCTTTGCTATTTTGTCAATCCCATCCCGCTCATCTTTACTCAACCTATTTGGTCTGGCTGGTGGTTGCTTGCTAGCCTCAGGGTCATCTGGCGGTGTTGCTAATGTGGCTGGTGCGGAGGCCGTGAGGGCTGGTGCGCTAGCGCTAAGGTCGCTCTCGTTCGCACTCAGGGCTTGCGGGTGTTGTTGGCAGGGGGCATATGGAGGGGGCATGTAGATGATTGGTGGACCTAGCAGTAACTCATTGTTCGCCCGTTGTTTGGAGGGCAATTCAGGGTAGAGCGTAGAGGGGGTCCTAACAGGACATTGACCTGTCAACCCTGATTCTTGTTTTTGTGTAGCTTCCTTTCTTTCTTTTATTTCTTCTTCTAGTTGCTTAGCGGCTAAGTGGGCTGCCTTTCGTAATTCTTTCCCTATTTTTGCTTCTTCTCTTTTTCTTCGTTGTTCCGTTTCTTTGCGCCACATGCCGATACTATCGAGCATAGTGGGTGTAGTCTTATTTTTCTGGAGCGCTATTTCTAATGTTTTTATTTAATGATCATCAAAGGAACCTATCAGTGGCCACTGACTTTCGGGGTTCTTCTTTGTATATTTATGCCATAACTTAGTATAAGCTATAGCGACTAGTCCATGCTTAGTGAACATGTCCTTATTAGGGGTGCCCTCCAGTGGAGCTGGATGGTTCATCTCTAATAAGCGGTCCGGGCTAAACAGGCTACCAATCAGTGGGGAGAAGATAGGCATGACGGGTTACAACGGGGACAAAGGTCTGCACTACCTATCTTATCACGGCGTGCAAAGACTAGACAGAATATTTCTATTCTCCGTTGTTTGCAGGCGGTGAATACCTCAAAAGAACCAATACCGAACACTTAATGTACGGTCAATCAAACAATCAGTGGGGAGAATAAGTAGGTACGACGGGTTAAAAGTTTGCGTTACCTACTTTTTCTCTACCTGCAAAGAGAGACCTTGTTCTTCCCTGTTTGCAGACAGAGAATCTCCAGACAACAATCCGCGAACAACAGTTCGGGAAAACAGTGGGGGAGGAAGATAGGCACGACGGATTACAACGGGGACAAAAGTCTGTGTTACTATCCTTCACTGCTTGCAAAGGGAGAGTCTGTTGTTTCTCCGTTTGCAGACGGTGAATCTCCAGAAGAACCAACAAAAGAGTAATACTAGTATTATCCAAATCAAACAATCATTTCGTAATTTTATCGTGTTTATACAACCTTACCCGGACCGCATGGACAGTTTCCTGTCTTCCGAATCCAGCGCCCGATCGTCCTCTATTCTTCGTGATGTTCGCGGCACTCCTGATGGTTCCCAGTCAGGACCGTAGATCACTCGAGAGAGGTCTGTTCAGAACTAGTGAAGTTCGGATGATCGGCTGTCAGACGAGGGTCTATCGGACAGGAGCTCTCCCGATCGTTGCAGTCGTTCACTCTGTCGTCGGGACCTCTCCCACTGGATCCCCGTGTCGCTGATGGGCCCCACGCTTTGGGACGCCAATTGTAGAAAAAAAAGGTTAGGGCTGATGGCCTGTTTCGAGATTGCCCGGCGTTAACCGCCTCTATACCACTCTTGTTATCAAACAAAGAGGCAGGCGCTGGAGACTGGAAGGCAGGAAACAGAAGTTTTTATTCCGACGGAGCAGAACACATCAGATCAGACAACAAGGTATCGTCTCGAGGTGCTCTCACAGCCTCTCTGAGGCCTGGCCTCTTATACCCTGGTTTATGACGTGTGAGCATTCTTTATTGCATAAAAACTCTGTGAACTCATAAAAAAAACATCCCCGTAATCCTCGTGTCAGACCCACCCCCACATGTATCCACAATAGAGGTCCTCACCCTGCTGATAATAAGAGGGGGCTATCACGCAGCTGAGTGTTCCGCCGATTCTTAGGATGTGTGCGCCTGATCGTATCCCAGGGGGTGGGGAGGCCAGGATCAATAGTGGGCCCTTTGAAGAGGAGCAACTCCATACAATAGGGGGCAGTAAACTGTATCTCCCGGCTAGGCGATGGCCTCGGACCTGTGTGGACAATCGGACTCGGGGGAAGGGGTCATCAAAGGAGAGGTATTCATGCCGCGTGGACAATCAAGCGCGGAGGGGGAGTTTACCAACAGAGGGGTATTCATGAAAGGAAAGGAGGTGTTGGTCAGGCGCGAGCGTGACTCCCAAGGACAGAGTCATGCAGAAGAAGAAGGTTTATGTTATGTTATGTTATTTATTCTTTTGTATAGCGCTCGGCTACTCAAAAAGAGTGTCCCGGCGCTTTATTGGAAAAGGAAAACTGCGACAGAATAACATAACACCGATAAAAGAAAGAACAGAGTGCCAAACAAAAACTCACAAACAAAACAGGCTACTGAGTAAACAACCAAGTTTTAAGGCCTTTTCTAAAAGCCAACAGGCTAGTAGCTCCCCGCAGAGCAAGCGGCAAAGAGTTCCACAACTGTGGTGCCAGCAATCCAAAAGAGCGGCCACCGAGGCGCGCTCTCTTTACACGCGGAACAACTGCCAAGTACAGGGATTCCGACCTCAGAGACCTGGTCGGTTGATAAAAGACCAGTCTCTTTTGAAGGTACTTTGCTCCCCCCTCGTGAAGAGCTTTATAGGCCAGAGTCAGAGCCTTAAAGGCGATCCGTTTCCGGATGGGAAGCCAGTGCAAGGTTTTCAACAGGCCCGAAGCACTGGAGCGTCTATTTAGACCATAGATTGCCCTTGCAGCGGCGTTCTGCACCACTTGAAGCCGCTGCAGCAAGTACTCTGGGAGGCCCAGGTAGAGAATGTTGGAATAATCCAACCTGGACCCAATCAGAGCCTGCACTGTCAGTTTCTTGTGCTCCTCGGACAGCAGGGGAAGAAACCTCCGCACCATCCTGAGGATGCCGAAGCAGGTGCCCGACACCCCCAGGGTCTGGGATTTCAAAGTTAGCCTATTATCCATCTTGACCCCCAGATTCTTGGCAACCTGGGAAGAGCAAGACGGAGGGAACATATTCATCGGCCACCAGGCCTGCCAGTCTGGCTCTGTGTCACACCCAAAGAAAAGTACCTCGGACTTATCGGAATTGCACTTGAGGCTGTTCAGATGGAACCATTGAAAAACAGCCCCAAGGCAATCCCGGATACTCTCCCCATCAAAGTCACCTCCTCTCTTACATGAGAAGAGGAGCTGGGTGTCGTCAGCGTAGGATACGATCTGGGCGCCATGCGACTCCACCAACGCCGCCAACGGGGTCATAATGATGTTAAACAGGGTCGGGCTCAAGATAGAGCCCTGTGGGACCCCGACTCCCAGAGGCGGCATCACGGCGGAATCAGGCGGAGCCCAGATCGTTTGCCGGTGGCCGGCTAGAAAGGAAGAAAACCAGTCGAACACCGTCCCCCGTAGACCTATCTCAAAGATACTTGCGAGAAGACCATCATGGGGAACGGTGTCGAACGCCGCCGACAAGTCTAACATCACCAGCATGGCTTTGCCCCCAGAGTCCAGAACCCCTTTAATGGTTTCTGCGACCTCAAGGAGCGCAGTCTCTGTGCTTAGATGGGGACGAAAACCCGATTGGGTGGCATGCAGGATCTCGTTGGTTTCAAGAAAATTGGAAAGCACACCCTGAACGTGTTTTTCCACAATCTTCGTGAGAGCCGGCAGCAGAGAAATGGGCCTATAATTAACCGGGGCCTTCGGATCTAGGCCTGGTTTTTTGAGCAAAGGAATCACCATCGCCTGTTTCCAGGCTTGTGGGACCACTCCCTGACTCAGCGAGAGATTTAACAGCGGGTTAGCCAGTGGATTGATCACCTCCGCAACTTTCGCTAGAAATTTAGCAGGGCATGGGTCGAGGGGTGAACCTGATTTTAAATTGCCCATTAGAGCTAAGGAGTCAGGAGCAGAGATCGGTGGAAACACGCTCAGCGTCACACCTGGCCAGGTCTGCGGCGATATGGTGGTCTCAGGTTCAGTCTGGACCATGGGCCCTGGTGAAGGGAATGAATCCTGAATGCGTTGGATCTTGCTCGTAAAAAAATCAGCAAGGTCCGTAGCCCAGGTACCTGATGGCTTTTCGTCCGAGGTGTTAGACCATGGGGAAGTGAATTCTCTCACAATGGAGAAAATCTCCTTGCAGGAGTTAGAAGCAGCTTCTATTCTCCTGGCTAGATATGCTTTTTTTTCCAGGCGAATGTCCCGGTGATAGGCCTTAACCACCGTCTTGTAGGTCAGCTTGGCAACAGTATCATATTGTGCCCGCCAGGCTCTTTCGGCTACCTTGCACTGCTGCCGCGTAGCCGACAGTGCAGCGGTAAACCAAGGCGCAGAGACCCGTTTCGGTGTCAGGCGAGATGTCAATTCCGGAGCAAGATCATTTAGCCTGTCGAAAAGCCAGTCCTGCAGGGTCTGCAGATCCCTGTCCAGATCGCCAGAGAGGGGGCAAGGGTGGGCCACTGCTGCCTGGGCCAGCATCTCTGGGGTTACTCGATGATATGCCCTATGGACACGACCCTGTTGCTGTGCCAGGATAGGCACCGGTTTAGCTATGCCTTTGATCACAAATTTGGCAAGAAAGTGGTCTGACCATAGGACAGGAGTAATCTCTATCTCCTCAAGAGGGGAGGACGAGAATACCTGGTCAAGAGTGTGCCCCTTCTCGTGCGTAGGCTCCTGTAAATAAGGGATCAATCCCAGCGGGGTCAAAGCCTCGGAAAGTTTGATGGCAGCAGGGTCGGACGGATCATCCATCCGAAAGTTGAAGTCCCCTGCCACGATACAATGTTCAGCTTTCAGGGCCCTGTGAGGGAGGGGGGGGAAAGCCAGGGTGCTCGCAGGGTCAGGGGAGCACGCTGGCGATCGATCGTGGACAGGGAGACCATGATACCTAAAATGGCTGTTGTGCATGTTGTACGTGGGTGACAAGCTGGCGCAGATGGTGTTCAGCTCGTGTACTAAAATTCCACAGTCCTCCCTTTTAACATGTCTCGCCAACTTGTCAGTTTGGATTTATCCCCATAAGGCCACGTATTTCTACTTCATAGAGGGGACTCATGCGCTCATTTCTGAAGTCCAAAGTCTTTGGGCACATACAGTTAGTAGCGAGTGCACACAAGGATGGCAGGCATTGGATACTTAAGCAACACACACATAGTATCGCAATCGGTATCAATAAAAAGGAAAACAACCTCCAACCCCAGTCCTTCAAAGTGTCCCAAAACCAGCTCCCCAACGACCATCCTTCTTGTTCTTGGTGAACCTCTGAGGAAAGTCTGTGGAGGTGTTCAATTGCTTTGTAGACTGAGGGCGAGTTATCTGGCACGTAGGTGCAACAGCTAGATCCGATGATGCGGCATGCTCCTCCTCGATCGGCTAGAACCACATCTAGAACAAGGCGGTTTTGAAGGGCCACAAGGCGGACCGCCTGAAGCTCAGCCGTGTTGTTAGCGAGGATGCCGGCCGTGATGTTGATCGTTGTTTCTACTGCCTGGGTCAGGTGTCGGATAGCGCGACTGTTCGCCATTGGGCCCCACAGAGGAACAAGTCCCTTTGCTGCATCCAGGAACTGTGCTCCAGTGGAGTCGGCTTGTTCAATGTCATTTGCGCGCCTCTGCCGATGATGGTTAGCAGGGGCTACATATGTGGGAGGGAGAACAAAGGCGATGTAGCAGGTACCCTTCCAACCTTTCGGGAGCCATGTGTAAGCTTTGGTGCCACAAACAAAGTACATATTTGGAGAAGCAACAAAGGAAGGGGGATCCACTGAGTCCAATGTTCTGGTGATGCGGCAAGAACTGTGACCCACCAGCTGCGTTCCCCGGCCTTCGAGGCACACAAGACCTGTGACATTGATAACGGACAGGGCCACAGTCAGAGTGGCGGCAGTCTGTTTCTGCAGATTAGAGAAGGTGGGTCTAGCTGGATTGTGGAGCACTTGCACTTCAACACGTTCTTTGGCTGGGATGTTCATAAGGAAGGCGGCACCCGAGGGCACAGGACACAGGGGAGCAGAGGTCCTTCCTGTTTTGTTCAGCCAAAACCCATAGTAGAAGTGTGATACTGTCTGGCCGGAAGAGGCGTTGTCCTTGTGGCTCTCTTGCATGAGGATCAGCCAGGCGAGGCAGGAGCCATGAACTGAGAAAGGAGAAGGGATGAAGGGGATGGAGTGTCCAGTGGCATGCAGGAGCAACCCGCAGATCCAGCAGTTCGTGGCATTTGCAGCAAGGTTGTGTTGGTGCAACAGTTGCACGAAGGAATTGTTCCAGAATTCCCTGCGCCTTTCTCGGAGCTGAGGCGACAGGGAGATCAGGTGATGCTCTTTCATGGGGGTCGGTTGTGCAGTGGGCAGTAATGCCTGATGAGCGGGTGTGCTTCCCTCCAGAATCCAGAAGGAGGTCATGAGGAGGAGGCAGAAGAGGAAGACAATGAAGAGGGCGATTGTCTTTGATTTGTGGAAATTGTCAGTCCTTGGGTTCCTGTAGTGGGTATTTCCTGTTGTTTCCATCATCTTCTTATCGGGCGCTTCCATCATCTTCTTATCTGGCGCTTCCATCATCTTCAAGGTGCTCGGTCGCGGGCAGAACCACAGACTTCGTTTAGCTTCTCTCCGGGTAACCCTTAGTTGTGCTTAGGTCACCGTTCTGAGATTTAACTTAGTCCGTGGCCTACTTAGCCGAAGCTCCCTCCTTTCGACGCAGGAAATACCCTTCTCTGGATGGCACAGTGGGATCAGGGAATTTTGCAAGTTCAAGTGCCTCGGTATCGGGATAATAGTTCAATGCTGGCCGGTCTTTGTTCAGGAGCTGTTCTTGGGTGTTGACGTTTTCTGTCGTGGCCAGGGTCGGGGAGACCTTCCTGCAGTGGTGCGCGTGCAGCCAGTGCCTCTTCCCCTCCACTTGAAGCGCCGTCCGGGTGGTGATCAGTACTTGCCAGGGGCCCGTCCACCGGGGTTCTAGACTCTTGGCCCGTTGAAAGTTTCGGACTAATACATAGTCCCCCGGTTGGATGTCGTGACCCGGACCCCTGGAAGCATCGGGGATGGCCTGCTGCACCTGTTGATGAATGACAGACAACGTTTTAGTTAACTTGCCCAAATAATCAGACAGTAGGACGTCCGGGACGTCATGAATGGAGGTCGGTTTGGGGGCAGCCCAGAGGTTCATCGGTCGCCCGAATACCACCTCGTAGGGGGTCAAATGGTGTTTGGTTGGAGTGGAGCGCATCGATAGCAATGCCAGTGGGAGGGCATCTGGCCACTTAAGTCCAGTGGTGGCCACTATTTTTGACAGTTTCAGCTTCAATGTGGCATTATGTCGTTCCACCAAACCGGCGGATTGGGGTGGAAGACTGCATGAAATCTCTGCTTCACCCCCAACCCTTTCAAGATTAGTTGGATGACCTCAGATATGAAGTGGGGGCCATTGTCGCTCCATAAAATTCGACAAAGGCCATAGCGAGGGAAGAACTCTTTCAGTAGTACTTTGGCAGTAGTCATGGCAGTGTTGTCACGGGTTGGATAGGCCTCTACCCATTTGCTGAAGGCACATACAATGACTAGTACATACTTCAAGCCTTGGCATCTCTCTAGCTGGATGTAATCCATCTGGAGGACCTCAAAGGGGTGATCGGGGATCCCAAACCCTCCCCGGGGCACCACAGTTCCTTTCCCGGGGTTGTGTTGCAAACAGATAAGGCACTGCTGGACCAGGCGTTTGGCTGAGTCGGGGATTTTGTCGTTGTACCAGACTTTGGAAATGAGTTCGATCATGGGTGCAGATCCTATGTGTGCGGGGGAATGCGCCATAGTCAGTATCGGGATCAGGTATGAGTCAGGCAGCAGCCATCTGTTTGCATCTTTTGTCCGCCAGCAGCCCTCATCGTCCTTCAAACCCACCCGTGCCCACTCGGTCAGTTCGTGAGGAGTGCTGGCCGACTGGATGTCTCTAATCATTTCCCTAGCGTCAGTCCATTTCTCTGCTTGTGACCTGGTCACATATATGCGTGTCACCGTCTTATTCTCAGCTGTGGTTCGTGCAGTGATGTCGGCCAGTGCGTTCCCTTGTCCGACTAAGTCTGTCACCTTCTTGTGTGCCTGGCATTTGATCACTGCTAATCGTTTGGGGAGGAGAACTGCTTCAATCAAAGCAGAAACCAGATCTCCGTGAAGGATGGGTGTGCCGTGGGACGTCAGGAATCCCCTTTCCCTCCACAGGAGCCCAAAATGGTGAACCACCCCGAAGGCATACTGGCTGTCTGTGTATACGTTCGCGGTGGTTCCTGTTGCTATGATGCATGCTCGTGTGAGGGCTATCAGCTCTGCCGCCTGTGCAGATCGTTGTGTGATGCGGGCTGTCTCAACTACTGTTCGGGCTGTCGTTACTGCATAAGCAGCTGAAGTGGTGCCATCTGGGAGTTTGATGCATGAGCCGTCTACCCATAGCTCTCCATCAGGGTCTGTAAAAGCAGTGTCTCGGAGGTCAACTCTACTCCTAGTCTGTTCGTCCGTGAGGGTCACACAGTCGTGTATGGGAGGCACGTCGGGGTCATTTCCAGGCAGGGGCAACAGTGTGGCAGGATTCAAAGTCGTGCATCTCTTTAGTGTGATGTGGGGTGCAAGTAGCGTCAATTCGTACCCTGTCAGTCGTGCGCTAGTCAGGTGTTGGGTCTTGGTCTGGTTCAAAACTGTGTCGACCGCATGGGGTACTAACACGGTGAGGGAGTTTGCCTGTCTTACAGTTATATGAATGGGGTCAATCATCATTCGTCCCACATCAGAGTAATTTTTGGCCCATAGGTACGGGGGCAGGGCGTCGAGCAAGGACAGATCACAGTCAGTCAGGGAGTACATGTGTCGTGTTGGGCAAGATTTAGGTACGCTCGGGTTGTCGTACAGGATGACTCTGACTCCATCTGGGGAACACCTGATAGTAGCTCGAAAATGTTTCAGCAAATCAATGCCCATAATGGCGTCAGGGGAGTTGGAGGAGAGCAAAAATGTTGTGGCAGTGGTGTTGTTATCTAGGTCAAAGGAGATAGGTACGGACAGGGGGTTAGTGGAGGGCGTCCCATCGAAACCTATCGATGTAATGTGTGAGCCAGACAAGGGTGCCCTTGGAATCAGTCGTTTCGATAACACACTACGTGTCGCCCCAGTGTCTACCAAAAATGGAGACTCTGTACCCAGGACCTTAGCAGTGACGTAAGGACCTTGCTGGTCAACACAGAGCTCAACTGGATCCCTCTCTTGCCCCTGGCAGTCCTATACAAAATCGGGGGCATTCTCACCATCGGACAGATGATACTGGTTCTGTCGGGGACGGTCAAATGTGTTCGATCTCCCTGGTCTGTCATTGGTGGTGTCGTTTGTGTACCCTCGTCCTTGTCCCCTATTTCTCGGCCCACCCGCTACGTCTTTGGGGTCCCTATTTCTGTTCATCTCTAATAGAACCGGACACTGGGATTTCCAATGACCGAATCCTTTGCAGAAGGCACACTGGTCCCCGCTAATGTCTCTACGTCCAATGTGGGGTGTCGGGGTGTGGTCTTTGGGAGGTGGATTTCTAGGGGTGGTCGATTGGTAGTTCCCCCCGTGGGGTTCCCGTCCGACCGCTATACCTTGTATCTGGGCTATCATCACCCTTTCTTTCAAATCTTTCTTCTTTTTCTCGGATGCCCTATCATTCTCATTCTTCTGGTGCTCGTAATACTGAGCCATCTGAAGGATAGCTGCGGGTTTGGAGGCCCCCCAACTACTCTCACTCGTCTGCAGCTTTTGGGAAACCTCTTGCGATAGACCCTTTACATAATTTTGCACAAACAGGTGTTGTCCGGTTGCGGTGGTCATGTCTTGGCCACTGTAGTCGGAGAACACTGTCTCGAATCGGGAGAAGTATTCCGATGCATCTTCCTGGGGTTTCTGACGACAGGCCGTGACTATCGACCAATCTACCTTTTTCTCTGGGATCAGTGTCTTTAACTTCTGAACTAATTTGTCTGGGAGTTCTAATATGTCCTTTACTGGTTTCTTTCCGGGCTCTCGCTGTCTATCTAGCTCACTGAGTTGCTTCCAGGTATGTCCGAACAGATCCGTGTGGTCAGCCTTCCGGATTTGCTTCCACACGTCAGCTGGCAGGCATAACCCGAAAAACAAGTCAATGTCCGCTAAAGTCATTATCGTCAAACCCAAGGCTGTGCCTAATTCGGTATAGAATGCTGTCGGGTTCTTTCTTAAATCGGGCAGAGTTTGTCTAAAGGTTAAGATGTCTTGTCGGTCCCATGGTTGGTAAACCCAATTGTACACAACCCTCCCCTTTGCATCTGTATGGTTAATATCGTCGTTTGTTCCCTGACCACGTGGCGGAACCCAGTAAGGGGCCGCCTCTCTGATGGGCATCATAGTGTTGGCTACTTCTACTGAGGACTCGGTTGTTTCAGGGACTGTAACCTTGATTTCTGGTTTCTGTTCCGTGAGGTGGCGGAAGACCTCAAGCATTTGCATGAAGAGGTCCGTCGCATCACGTTCAGTCCCATCTCCAACATCAATCTTTCTATATAGCGCTGTCAGTTTAGCGGGGCCCTTACTCTGATATCTATCCTCATATGCGTTCAGGGTGTGGTAGCTGAATCGTAAAATGAAATGCCGTCTGTGGCTGTCGGTATGTGAATTATACATGTTCATTGTGTATTCTTCGTTCTCCTTCCGTTCTACTAGTTTCTTTGCTATTTTGTCAATCCCATCCCGCTCATCTTTACTCAACCTATTTGGTCTGGCTGGTGGTTGCTTGCTAGCCTCAGGGTCATCTGGCGGTGTTGCTAATGTGGCTGGTGCGGAGGCCGTGAGGGCTGGTGCGCTAGCGCTAAGGTCGCTCTCGTTCGCACTCAGGGCTTGCAGGTGTTGTTGGCAGGGGGCATATGGAGGGGGCATGTAGATGATTGGTGGACCTAGCAGTAACTCATCGTTCGCCCGTTGTTTGGAGGGCAATTCAGGGTAGAGCGTAGAGGGGGTCCTAACAGGACATTGACCTGTCAACCCTGATTCTTGTTTTTGTGTAGCTTCCTTTCTTTCTTTTATTTCTTCTTCTAGTTGCTTAGCGGCTAAGTGGGCTGCCTTTCGTAATTCTTTCCCTATTTTTGCTTCTTCTCTTTTTCTTCGTTGTTCCGTTTCTTTGCGCCACATGCCGTATTATCGAGCATAGTGGGTGTAGTCTTATTTTTCTGGAGCGCTATTTCTAATGTTTTTATTTTATGATCATCAAAGGAACCTATCAGTGGCCACTGACTTTCGGGGTTCTTCTTTGTATATTTATGCCATAACTTAGTATAAGCTATAGCGACTAGTCCATGCTTAGTGAACATGTCCTTATTAGGGGTGCCCTCCAGTGGAGCTGGATGGTTCATCTCTAATAAGCGGTCCGGGCTAAACAGGCTACCAATCAGTGGGGAGAAGATAGGCATGACGGGTTACAACGGGGACAAAGGTCTGCACTACCTATCTTATCACGGCGTGCAAAGACTAGACAGAATATTTCTATTCTCCGTTGTTTGCAGGCGGTGAATACCTCAAAAGAACCAATACCGAACACTTAATGTACGGTCAATCAAACAATCAGTGGGGAGAATAAGTAGGTACGACGGGTTAAAAGTTTGCGTTACCTACTTTTTCTCTACCTGCAAAGAGAGACCTTGTTCTTCCCTGTTTGCAGACAGAGAATCTCCAGACAACAATCCGCGAACAACAGTTCGGGAAAACAGTGGGGGAGGAAGATAGGCACGACGGATTACAACGGGGACAAAAGTCTGTGTTACCTATCCTTCACTGCTTGCAAAGGGAGAGCCTGTTGTTTCTCCATTTGCAGACGGTGAATCTCCAGAAGAACCAACAAAAGAGTAATACTAGTATTATCCAAATCAAACAATCATTTCGTAATTTTATCGTGTTTACACGACCTTACCCGGACCGCATGGACAGTTTCCTGTCTTCCGAATCCAGCGCCCGATCGTCCTCTATTCTTCGTGATGTTCGCGGCACTCCTGATGGTTCCCAGTCAGGACCGTAGATCACTCGAGAGAGGTCTGTTCAGAACTAGTGAAGTTCGGATGATCGGCTGTCAGATGAGGGTCTATCGGACAGAAGCTCTCCCGATCGTTGCAGTCGTTCACTCTGTCGTCGGGACCTCTCCCACTGGATCCCCGTGTCGCTGATGGGCCCCACGCTTTGAGACGCCAATTGTAGAAAAAAAAGGTTAGGGCTGATGGCCTGTTTCGAGATTGCCCGGCGTTAACCGCCTCTATACCACTCTAGTTATCAAACAAAGAGGCAGGCGCTGGAGACTGGAAGGCAGGAAACAGAAGTTTTTATTCCGACGGAGCAGAACACATCAGATCAGACAACAAGGTATCGTCTCGAGGTGCTCTCACAGCCTCTCTGAGGCCTGGCCTCTTATACCCTGGTTTATGACGTGTGAGCATTCTTTATTGCATAAAAACTCTGTGAACTCATAAAAAAAACATCCCCGTAATCCTCGTGTCAGACCCACCCCCACATGTATCCACAATAGAGGTCCTCACCCTGCTGATAATAAGAGGGGGCTATCACGCAGCTGAGTGTTCCGCCGATTCTTAGGATGTGTGCGCCTGATCGTATCCCAGGGGGTGGGGAGGCCAGGATCAATAGTGGGCCCTTTGAAGAGGAGCAACTCCATACAATAGGGGGCAGTAAACTGTATCTCCCGGCTAGGCGATGGCCTCGGACCTGTGTGGACAATCGGACTCGGGGGAAGGGGTCATCAAAGGAGAGGTATTCATGCCGCGTGGACAATCAAGCGCGGAGGGGGAGTTTACCAACAGAGGGGTATTCATGAAAGGAAAGGAGGTGTTGGTCAGGCGCGAGCGTGACTCCCAAGGACAGAGTCATGCAGAAGAAGAAGGTTTATGACTTGCCCATGAGAGGGAGGGGGGGGAAAGCCAGGGTGCGCGGAGGGTGCTCGCAGGGTCAGGGGAGCACGCTGGCAATCGATCGTGGACAGGGAGACCATGATACCTAAAATGGCTGTTGTGCATGTTGTACGTGGGTGACAAGCTGGCGCAGATGATGTTCAGCTCGTGTACTAAAATTCCACAGTATGCCTATGGTATTTGACATATTTAGAATTTGGCTAAGCATTTCTGTGAAATGCACGGGGCAATTTGTTGATAAAAGGTCATGAATCTCCGATGCTGTCCTTGCAACTTGGAGATCATACGTCTCTTTTGATGACGTGATGGGCACTGTTGTCTGCAAAAGCACAGACTTCATTCTGCTTAAAGTATCAATTCGTATAGAAGAGACATTCAAACAAGGCCATATGAGAGTCTCGGAGTATCCAGGGCCGTTTGGAAACAATGCTTGCATTCAGCATTTGACCATGGAAGTTACTTGAATGAGATAGGCTTTCCCTGGCAAAAGGCCACAACAGCTGTGATCCGTTATTAGAATGTAACTCCCATTCGAGAGTTGCTTAAAGAAAGGCTCTATCTGCGTTGCAGGTGTGACATGTAGGTGGCATGAAAGGTTGTTCGAATTTCCTTCACAGGCCCCGTGTAAATTAATACCCTGGCACAAAAGTATACCGATTAGTGAATATTTGCAGTTTTCACCACTAAGAAATACATTTTTGTTGCTGTCACTTTTTGCATGTGTGTGTATGGTAATTTCCATGCTGACTTAATGTACCCTTTACCCAAACGTTCATACTGGCCAGTCGGTATGTATTCAAGGCAATTTTTAAATCGGAAAGTTGTTATCGGAATTGTGATAATCCCGTGTATTATCCATTCAATGACAGGACTTTCTGACATTGCCAATGGTAATCTCTCAAGTTTTTCGATGCTCAGGATTGTATAGTCTGCTCCTTTCTGTGCCAAGCTGATTTGTTTATCAGTAAGGTTAAAGATGGAAAACAATGGCGTTGTGTTGATTAGACGCTATGGCACATAGCCGGAACGAAGATTTTGCAGCGTCCAGCCTAGAGGTACAATAGAACGCAATTGCGACTGGCCATGCTGTAACATTAGCAAGTCTTTGTCTATTATATCTATGGCAGATGATACAATACTGTCCAGTGAATATATTCTGTTGGACAGGGTCATTAACCCATTATCCACAACAGAAAGTGATTTTTCCAAATGAATACGATCAATTTCTCGTATTTTTTCAGCTGTTTCAATTTGTGTTACTTTCCAAGCCTCGTTGTAAGCCGCATATATACTGGTCGCTATGAAACGTTTGACGCTGCTTGCGAGGTCCCAAAATGAAATCGCGCAAATCAGCACCATCTTTAAGTAAAGATAAGTGTTGCTTAATTTCTGCCAGTGTGGATGATTCTAGCCATTCAAGGCACAGCTTCCCTACACTGTATGTTGTTACTATCCCTGGATGTTGTCTCTGGGAGTATCTAGGGTCTGGTCTGGACATTGTTAACCCCTATGTTTTGTTCAGGAATCTATCTTGACAGTTATTCGTGTCAGTAGGCCAGATTAACCACTTTTTCCAATCAGGATGTGTTCTGTTTAGATGTAAAATTTTAGATAAGTCTATCTCAATATCTGTAGTTGCATTATCAGGTATTGGCTTTGGTATAGACGGTGTGTTAAGGTCTTTAATCTTAGCTAGGCCAAAGCAGGTTATTTGGTGAATTGTGTCATTTAAGAACATTATTTGTTCTGGGATCATGCAGGCTCGAAATAATGCTTCTACGCCTTGTACCTGCCAATCTTTTGTACCCCAGATGGTTTTTGTTCCAATGTTATTTTTCCAAAAATCAAAACCAAATGTCATAATTTTTTCATAAAATGCTTCTGAATATATAAATTTAGTATTTGTCAGCATTGTTTTCAATCCTGTTTTATCCAACAGTTTATAATAAAACGTTTCTACATCATTTGTGTTAAACCCTGAGAAGTACTGGAATTTCTCATAGAATGTTTTCGAACTGCTTTTAGGTGGAGTAGCACAATGTCCCCATTGGTTATATTTAAAAACATTTCTAGGTTGTGCAGATTTATGCAAGTAATGGTCACCGTAATGTGAGAACCGGTATATCTGTTCATAATTAGACGAACCTTGTAAATAATCATGCTCTGTAAATCTTGCTGACAACACTAAATCAGACATCATATTATTATTACTTTCAAAATCCCAATCATCAGAAAATGTACTTGGTTTTACAAAGTCACTTAAGGAAACCTTGAACTGGTGAGGATATTTCAGGATTTCGACCGGACCATATATTTCATAGTCAGTTTTGTCCCATACTACCCCGCCCCCCCCCACCCCCCACCCCCCCCCCGGGTATTGGAATGGCTGTGACATTTACTGTTGATAGTTCTCTTTTCTTCACGTGGGATGATCTGTGTGGTTTGAGGACTAAGTTGATTTTCTGACTTGCTGTGTCCATTGAACTGTATTAATCTTTCCTAAAATTAAAACTAAAATTAGGCATAGTAGGAGTATAAGTACCCCTGAGATTATCCAATGCTCAATCAATGGTGCATCCAGATATACTTCTTTGATTTGATGAAAGAGTTCAGTTGCTTTTTCTTTAAAAGTCTTTGTTTCTGGCGTCACTTCAGGGTCGTTTTGATCTTCAGAAAAGGTATCGAAGTTGATGAAGTAGCCAGAGGCAGTTCTGTCAATTGTTGGAATTGTATTTTCAATTTGTCTTGTGGTAGCACTTTCTGATGCCACATCATTGTAGACCGGTGTTTCTTGACGAACTGATTCAATCTATGTTTCAAGTGGCACGAGTTCCATGGCAATATTGCATAGTCCCTCTCTGTGCACTGCAGGTTTATCAAATGTGATTAGTCTTTCAGTTTGAACCTCTTGGATTGCTGCAAATGTGGGTATTCTGTTGTTTCTCGGGAGTCCACTGGGCCTACTGTTGATTATAGGCCACATGTTTGTGGTTTTACCAGGTCGATTGATACAACTCTGTTCTCCTTTTTACCAGCAAGGGGCAGTAGTACTACTGATCTTGTTCCGTTGATTGCCAAGACCGGTACAGCTTTTCTGTAAGAAGGCCCAAATTCCTTCTTCACCGCTATTTTTTCTCTGACTAGATCCCCAATCTTTGGAATCCAGACAGGCCTTGCTGGGGCTGGTGGTGCCTCTTCAGTGGTAGTTGGCTGTTGCTTTAACTTTATGTTGCTTAAGGATTTTCTTGTTTCATTCAAGTCCTGTAAAACAGCCGAACGATCTTTTATGTCAAAGTCTTTATTGTTATCTTCTACCACTGATACCTGACTATCTAAGTCCTGAATGTGCATTCTAGTTCCGAACAATAGTTTGTATGGGCTGAAACCTTTTAGAGAATTTCTTGGCAAATTGTTAAGACTGAGCTGGACACTTATTAAATATTTGACCCACCCATCACCCGAACCTAATACCTTCGCTGTTATAGATTGCTTTATGTCCCGTTTTTTTCTTTCCACTACAATGTTCCCTTCGGGGTGTGATGTACAAGAGTATCGCAACCCAACGCCCATACTGGCCATGACCTCCCTATAAGCTTGAGAGCTGAAAGCAGGACCCTGGTCAGAATGGAACATGGCAATTGCGTATGTGCCGATAAAGACTCGCAGATCTTGTATAACAGTTTTGGCGTCAGCCGAGCGCTGGGGCCACATTTTTTAAGTGAATTTTAGTCTTAAATAATATACATTGGGACGCATTTCTCTTTTTTGATTATGCGTATAGAGCGCCTTATGCTTTCTATTAGGGTTCCTGACACTATGCTGGCCGATTCTCCTCTGCAATCTCTGTTGCAGTCTTCACAATTTTTTGCAAAATAATTAATATCTACGTTCATTCCTGGCCACCAGTACTCTGATTGTAATTCTTTCAGAGAGTGCCTGATTGTTTGGTGTCTCAGACCCAACCCCATATGTGCTTCCTGTATGAGAATACTGTGAAAGCAGTGCAAACAGCTATAGCTAATGAACGAGAACTAGCACACGGCAAAAGGATCAATATCCTCACAGCGGAATCCGCTTTCGAGGCGCTATTCAACCCAGTAAACCTGCCTACAGTGTCACTGGATCCGAAATGGATACAGTGTATAAATTCTCTTGGCGCGGAAGATGTGAAATTCTATCACGGCCCGCTCATGAAAAAACTGAATGATTTAACTTATAAACAAGAATATCCTCTGCCACACGAAATTCTTCCTCTCCAACAGTACTCCTGTTTAATCTATACAGACAGATTCGTACAGCATTTCAACGTAGAAAATAAATCCTACGATGCAGCCTGCGCGATTGTTAAAGGTCGCTGGCTGTGCGGTAAATTCAGACCGAAAATAACAAAAACTGAATCAGTGAGAAACTGTTCGGCTCAGAGAGCTGAAATCAGATCTTTAAAGATGGCGCTTGAAAATGCGGAACGTGAATTCCCGACACTAATCGGGTGCGATTTGCATTTTTGCGTCAACTCTTACAATAATAAGTTGCAGAGCTGGATTCAAAATGATTTCAAAGATGACACAGGTGCCACAATCAAGCATAAAATGCTTTGGAAACAGGTAGTTCTTTTACAGAAAGGACTACAAAAGACTCACGTGATACACACTCTGAGTCATCAACGTGATGGCGTTCACGTTGCAGAGAATTCATTGGCTAATACAGCCACAGCGGAAGCAACTAAACCGGCTTCCGTAGCCACAAAAAAGCGTTCAGAAAAATACATTAGAACTGTTAGAAATGAAGAAACTAGTACCGTGCCATGATAAAGACCCTGCAGGTTTTCACAGAGAGCTAAAAGACATGTTACTGATGGGGGATTACACATATGATGACATTATGAAAATGTTAAAAGTACTGTTGCCCACGGGCATCTTCGAGAAATTAAAAGAAAAGGAATGGGAGGTGGGGGACACAAAGATTGCATGGGCAGAAATAGAGGACGAAGAAAGAAAACGGGTCCCGGGGTTAGGCCTTGGGGACAAAACTAAAGCATTACCAGGTTTGATAGTACAGGTTCTGCCCAGATTATTGACAACTAGAAAGGAAGATTGGGACGCCATCTCGTCCTGTAAACAGAAACATGCTCGACGTCTGTTACCCTGATAAAGAGGGACTCCCTACTCGAATAGGAACTGATCTAGAAAATGAAGTATATGGATTAGGTAACTACGCAATTAGCCTTATGATCCTCACTGTTGAATCCGAAGCTGCTCCAGTTCTGCCCCATATGCTAGTATTACCAGTCACTGGTGAATTATGTGTCCGAAAGAAAGGTTCAGTACACTTAGGTCATAGTAAATGCACTACTGTGGTCGAATTCAGTGACCATGGTAAATCGTCCTTTAAAGCTATCAATCATTCCTATTTTGTTTGTGGTCATACCGCATACATACGTTTGCCTCCGGATTGGGATGGTACCTGTTATATTGCATTCCTTCTGCCACCTGTTTTTCTAGCTCCCCCTGATTACCATAGAAATACGAATCTAGTAAAGAATAGACCCAGAAGAGATATTCCACTTGTCGACTACACAGAAACGGCATGGGAACAGTACACTGATTTCAATAAAGGATTCTTCTTCTTTCTAGGACCTGTCCAAAACAGTAAATTAATACGTAGATTAACTAGAACACTTGAAGCTGTAGTACATGAAACTGCCTCCGCCTTAGGTAACTTAACAGAGGAGCAATCTGCTATGCGGGTTGTTGTCCTTCAAAATCGTCTTGTTATTGACGTCATCTTGGCAGATAGAGGTGGAGCCTGTAAGGTCATCGGGTCAAGTTGCTGTGTTTTCATTCCACAAAATGCACCATCTGTCTATCAAGCTATTACCCGTCTGCATAAAATTGCAAATCAGATACATCAGAATCCAGGCACCTGGACTTGGTCCGGTTGGTTCTGGACAACGTTAACTGCCTGGGGATGGAAGATCCTATCCTTCCTAGGTTTCGGCCTTGTCATAGTATTCAGCTGCTGCCTGTGCCTACAGTGTGGGCCGGCGATATGTGGACTGTGTGCCACATCATGCATTGAACATTCCAGTTTTCTCTCAAACCGTCAAAGAAAGAAAGATGAGCAAATGATGTTACAAGAACAAACTGATCAATTTATGATGATTAATATATCATGAAGGGTCCGTAGGGAACAAGGAGGGAATGAGGAAATATAAATTTTATGGTCAAGATGTGTTCCCTAGCGCGTACCCCACCGTCTCCATGTACGAATTAAAGTGCATGTAACTTCCCTCCTGTACCAGCTATGAAGACGCAAATACATTTGCGTCCAACGTTAACATGTCCTCTTTCAGACCCACCATGAATGGGTTGGATGGTCCGTTCCTAAGTATGCTATGCCAACGTCTTTTGTAGTGTACTTCTACGTTTTTCAGCTCTGGCCCTGAATCTCTGCCACCGAGCCTCTTTTCTGGCTTCTGACTACGAGGGCCTCTGCCCAGGCTGCCTCTGTACCCGTGAACTCTGACTTACTTTCAGCGCGGTCCCTCGCGCTCAGCTCAGCCTGCTGCCTGCCAAGATCGACTATAACCTTCGAGTTATCTGTTTCCCTCCCCGAAAATACATTCCTGCCTGCTAGCTTCAGTAAACATCCTTCCTCAGCTGCAGGGCCAAAGGGCCGACCTGTCTCTATGCAACTAATTCAAGTAATTCATAGCCTCTGTTGCCATGCTCCCATGGAAGGCCCATGCCCCCACGCTTCTCATACAGACACTCAGGCGCTTATACACGCACTCACAGCAAGTATAGAATAGCTTCTGCCCTAGAGACCTTTCCGCCCAGATAGCTTAGTTCCTAAACATCAGATATCAGATATGATAGAAGCACAAGTTGATCTGACATGCCAGACTTCTGTCTCTTTCCGTCAGTGTAAATGTCAAGTCCCCTGCACCCTCCAGCTTCACGTCAACCACACGTCATGCAGCTGCGCGCGCATCCGAGCTTCCGATTTCTGCTGACATTGCAACATTTCTGTTAGTGCCACCCCTTTTGTGACACCTATCAGTGACGTTTCTAGCACACACCTCTAGTTCACGCCTCTTGATTACGCACTTGTACCACGTGTATACTGTTATCTTGTCTTCTCTCAGCTGTTACGCCTTCCATACTGTTTCCAATGGTGTAAAATAAGTATATAAGCTATGTACTGTTAATAAAATGTAGCGCTCTATCCCTTCTGACACCCCTGTGGTGGTCAGAACATGATATCCTGGCCATGACCATTCCTTTTTAAGGAATAAAACCCCTAAGAACTCTAACACCACGGACTCTGTCTCTTTCTTCCGATCTGAGTTATTATTGATTAAGTACTTACTTGCATAGAAATTAAGAGAGTAAATTAATTATTTACGTCATTTGGCGCCCGAATAGGGACCCCTCCCCCACCTCACGCGCCGGTTGGCGCATTGCAAGCTCTGTCCCCTGCCATCAGTTAGATGGACCATACGCGTACCGGCAGGATTTCCTGCATCTCCCTCTGACCCACGGAGGTGACGAAGACTGCGATCAGTGCCCAGACGAGGCGGTGAGGAGTGCGGAGGATCCCGACCAGAGCCTAGCCGAAAGAAACAAGGTCCGAGGTGTCAAGAGGCCCACCAGGTTTCCGAAGTTTTCCGAAGTTTTCCGAAGTTTCCCGAAGTTTTCCGAAGTATCGAGTCGAGTCCAGTCGAGTTTTCCGAGGCCTTCTGTTTCCGTGCTTCCCGGTGAGTACCATCGCTGGGACGTATCTAGACGGGTTTGGGTACACAAGTCCGGTCTGCACTGTTTTTAGGCAGTGTATCTGTACTGTTTAGCAGTATATCTAGTATTCCGAATTTTCTGAATCTCTGCACTGTTACACCAGTGTATCTGTACTGTTTAGTAGTACATCCGGTATAGGGGGTAGTCATCTATGTCTCAAATGTCTTTTTCATGTAATTAATGTCGTGGTATGAATGTGACTGTTTTTATGTGCATTATTGTGTTTTCTTGTATAACTAGTTATATTCAGAATTAAGTATCAAGGATCGCGCATTTCAGTATCAAGTAGGCACAATGCCGTTCTTCAACAAGTTAAAGCAGATAGGAACTAGGAAAGGGATGTTAGAAGAAGAAATTCCTATCCCCCCTAGGGACACTCCAGGTAACTTTATGTATAACAAGCATGGCATAGATGCCATATTGTATCTAGAATTATGGACCGATTATACAAAGCACCTAGACGAAAGACACAGATGGCCAGTTAATGGAACATGGGATGCCGAATGCATCATAAAAGTAGAAGAGGCATTACGGAAAAAGAAAGCCAGACAATCTCAGAAAGACGCCATAGAATTTTGGCGTAAAGAATCACATAAACGTGCTGGAAGAGCACTCCGTAGAGAAGACAGACTTAAAGAATCAGAGAAAGCACAGGAAAATGAACTAGTTACCGAAGGAATCCGAGTAAAAACAGAACAAATAGATCGCATCCGAAATAGCCAAGTAAACGGCATGTATCTTATGGCCGAGGGTACACCTGACGCCATTTCAGAAATACCGAAAAATCTGCCGCCACCACTGGTTCCAACTAAAGTAATGCATAAGACTACTAAAGATATATTCCTGAATTCCTACCTAGAAGATGTAGCTCCAGCTTACACTAATCTGCCTGTTCGTGCCCTGCCTACTGACAGGGACGGGGGTGGCACCCCGCCCCCAGATCATGCTTCGCCAGTACTACAACAGACCTCCCCCGTTCCGCCAGCCCCGCCGCTTCCTGCACTCAAGACAGACCTACCGAAGCCACGTTTACCAGATCCTACTAAAAGACAGACTCAAATACAGACTGCACACAGAAATGATATCCAAGCCTCCGCTTCAGGGGGTGCGACCGCGGGTCCTCGGACCCCGCCATTGTCACACAGATTAAATATCAGGGACATACAGAGTCCCTTCACGTTCAGGTCTCCCCACTCATCCCGCTTGGACGCATTCAAGGAAAACATTTCAGTTTGTAGATACGATCCAGTACCCGGTAAAGACGATCTAATGATATTGGCATCACTACGGTTAAGATCTGCTACTGATATCTTGCTAAGCTATGTAGGAATGAAGGACCGTCTAGTCACTGGTGAATTATGTGTCCGAAAGAAAGGTTCAGTACACTTAGGTCATAGTAAATGCACTACTGTGGTCGAATTCAGTGACCATGGTAAATCGTCCTTTAAAGCTATCAATCATTCCTATTTTGTTTGTGGTCATACCGCATACATACGTTTGCCTCCGGATTGGGATGGTACCTGTTATATTGCATTCCTTCTGCCACCTGTTTTTCTAGCTCCCCCTGATTACCATAGAAATACGAATCTAGTAAAGAATAGACCCAGAAGAGATATTCCACTTGTCGACTACACAGAAACGGCATGGGAACAGTACACTGATTTCAATAAAGGATTCTTCTTCTTTCTAGGACCTGTCCAAAACAGTAAATTAATACGTAGATTAACTAGAACACTTGAAGCTGTAGTACATGAAACTGCCTCCGCCTTAGGTAACTTAACAGAGGAGCAATCTGCTATGCGGGTTGTTGTCCTTCAAAATCGTCTTGTTATTGACGTCATCTTGGCAGATAGAGGTGGAGCCTGTAAGGTCATCGGGTCAAGTTGCTGTGTTTTCATTCCACAAAATGCACCATCTGTCTATCAAGCTATTACCCGTCTGCATAAAATTGCAAATCAGATACATCAGAATCCAGGCACCTGGACTTGGTCCGGTTGGTTCTGGACAACGTTAACTGCCTGGGGATGGAAGATCCTATCCTTCCTAGGTTTCGGCCTTGTCATAGTATTCAGCTGCTGCCTGTGCCTACAGTGTGGGCCGGCGATATGTGGACTGTGTGCCACATCATGCATTGAACATTCCAGTTTTCTCTCAAACCGTCAAAGAAAGAAAGATGAGCAAATGATGTTACAAGAACAAACTGATCAATTTATGATGATTAATATATCATGAAGGGTCCGTAGGGAACAAGGAGGGAATGAGGAAATATAAATTTTATGGTCAAGATGTGTTCCCTAGCGCGTACCCCACCGTCTCCATGTACGAATTAAAGTGCATGTAACTTCCCTCCTGTACCAGCTATGAAGACGCAAATACATTTGCGTCCAACGTTAACATGTCCTCTTTCAGACCCACCATGAATGGGTTGGATGGTCCGTTCCTAAGTATGCTATACCAACGTCTTTTGTAGTGTACTTCTACGTTTTTCAGCTCTGGCTGAGTAGGCCCTGAATCTCTGCCACCGAGCCTCTTTTCTGGCTTCTGACTACGAGGGCCTCTGCCCAGGCTGCCTCTGTACCCGTGAACTCTGACTTACTTTCAGCGCGGTCCCTCGCGCTCAGCTCAGCCTGCTGCCTGCCAAGATCGACTATAACCTTCGAGTTATCTGTTTCCCTCCCCGAAAATACATTCCTGCCTGCTAGCTTCAGTAAACATCCTTCCTCAGCTGCAGGGCCAAAGGGCCGACCTGTCTCTATGCAACTAATTCAAGTAATTCATAGCCTCTGTTGCCATGCTCCCATGGAAGGCCCATGCCCCCACGCTTCTCATACAGACACTCAGGCGCTTATACACGCACTCACAGCAAGTATAGAATAGCTTCTGCCCTAGAGACCTTTCCGCCCAGATAGCTTAGTTCCTAAACATCAGATATCAGATATGATAGAAGCACAAGTTGATCTGACATGCCAGACTTCTGTCTCTTTCCGTCAGTGTAAATGTCAAGTCCCCTGCACCCTCCAGCTTCACGTCAACCACACGTCATGCAGCTGCGCGCGCATCCGAGCTTCCGATTTCTGCTGACATTGCAACATTTCTGTTAGTGCCACCCCTTTTGTGACACCTATCAGTGACGTTTCTAGCACACACCTCTAGTTCACGCCTCTTGATTACGCACTTGTACCACGTGTATACTGTTATCTTGTCTTCTCTCAGCTGTTACGCCTTCCATACTGTTTCCAATGGTGTAAAATAAGTATATAAGCTATGTACTGTTAATAAAATGTAGCGCTCTATCCCTTCTGACACCCCTGTGGTGGTCAGAACATGATATCCTGGCCATGACCATTCCTTTTTAAGGAATAAAACCCCTAAGAACTCTAACACCACGGACTCTGTCTCTTTCTTCCGATCTGAGTTATTATTGATTAAGTACTTACTTGCATAGAAATTAAGAGAGTAAATTAATTATTTACGTCAGTTTCCCCGTCTATGTATTTTTCTGAACGCTTTTTTGTGGCTACGGAAGCCGGTTTAGTTGCTTCCGCTGTGGCTGTATTAGCCAATGAATTCTCTGCAACGTGAACGCCATCACGTTGATGACTCAGAGTGTGTATCACGTGAGTCTTTTGTAGTCCTTTCTGTAAAAGAACTACCTGTTTCCAAAGCATTTTATGCTTGATTGTGGCACCTGTGTCATCTTTGAAATCATTTTGAATCCAGCTCTGCAACTTATTATTGTAAGAGTTGACGCAAAAATGCAAATCGCACCCGATTAGTGTCGGGAATTCACGTTCCGCATTTTCAAGCGCCATCTTTAAAGATCTGATTTCAGCTCTCTGAGCCGAACAGTTTCTCACTGATTCAGTTTTTGTTATTTTCGGTCTGAATTTACCGCACAGCCAGCGACCTTTAACAATCGCGCAGGCTGCATCGTAGGATTTATTTTCTACGTTGAAATGCTGTACGAATCTGTCTGTATAGATTAAACAGGAGTACTGTTGGAGAGGAAGAATTTCGTGTGGCAGAGGATATTCTTGTTTATAAGTTAAATCATTCAGTTTTTTCATGAGCGGGCCGTGATAGAATTTCACATCTTCCGCGCCAAGAGAATTTATACACTGTATCCATTTCGGATCCAGTGACACTGTAGGCAGGTTTACTGGGCTGAATAGCGCCTCGAAAGCGGATTCCGCTGTGAGGATATTGATCCTTTTGCCGTGTGCTAGTTCTCGTTCATTAGCTATAGCTGTTTGCACTGCTTTCACAGTATTCTCTGTGAGACTGAATGTTTTTTCTGCTTGTGTGTACAAGTGAGATTTGTAAGCTATTGGTAACGTTTCTCCCTCATTAGAGGTCAGGTACGTGAATCCGCATTTTTCTGGGATGACTCGGATTACAAGGTTGCGTGTATTGTCACGTGTGTCTAATTTTGTTTTTGCTAACATGTCTGTTTGCAGTGATCTCAAAATGTCTGTCTGTTTTTGAGTCCAGTTGATTGGTTTAAAATCAGCTTTAATTAGTTCGTAGAGAGGTTTAACCCTCTCCGCATAATTTAGAATGTAAGTTCTACCGAAATTCAGGAAGTCTAGAATTGATTGTAAGTTCTTCAGCGTTTTAGGTGCTTGGAGTACAGCGCACTTCTCTAAGAAGTTGTCCGACAGGCTTTTTCCTTCACTTGATAATTCGTATCCTAGAAATAATACTGTCAGATGGGCAATTCGAGACTTTTTAAAGTTGAATTCGTAACCCTCTGCTGCGAACCCAAGTATTATGGTGTTCACTCTTTTCAAGTGAGTCTCCAAGTCGTCGTCTGTGAGATAGATATCATCTACATAAGATAATGCCTCATCATCATACATTTGTAGTAACTCTGTTACTCTGGCTGAGAATAGTCCTGGGCTGTTCTTGAATCCCTGTGGGAGCCTACAGAAATTTTTCTGAGACCCCATTACTGAGAAAGCGGTCAAGTATCTGCTTTCTGGTGCAATGTTTTGACAAAAGAAACCATTAGATATGTCTAATGTCGTTTTATATTTTTTGCGAACAATGTTATTCATTAGTGCAGCACTATGTGAATTTTGTACTGCAAATGTTTTGCAACATGAGTTAAGGTGTCTGTAGTCCAAGACTAGACGATATGAATCGTCCGGTTTGGAGACAGGAAACAAAGGATTGTTCATTTGAGAGGTGCATGTTTCAATCACCCCCTGGTATTCAAGTTGATCTAAAATCTCCCTGACTTGTTTTTTAGCTTCTTGCTTAATTGGATACTGCCTTTATGCAGTCGGTCGACTTTTTAACTGGATTTTGTGAGGAGGAGAGTCCTCATCCCATCCTACATGATTTTTGTATAATGCTGGTGCCTGGGCTACTGCCCATTTCCTCGCATATATATATATTTAGTGTGAATCGGAATGTGATTCGAGAAGGCAGGCATAATCATTTCTTCGCCACGAGGGCACTCCCTGACAAACTCTGGGGGCCAATCTTTTTCAGCTAACAGGATGTTATAGCCTTTTGAGAGTTTATCCCAAAACAGACCCCTTATTTTCCTAGTCTTATCACCCTCTGTACGCACTGTTATTTCGTATATCTTATGAGGTTCGCTAACTCTGGTGTCAGCAGTTTCTACTTGAATGTATTCATTCGTGTCCACTGTCTCCAGATGACTCATCAGGATCTTGCGAGCTATGCTGATTTCTGCTGCACTGTCTAGCATTGTCTGTGCCCACTCCCCGTTTTTCAACTGTGTCCTCAGTATTCTCGGCATGTTCGATTACTCTAATACTGGCTACCTTCTTTCTTGGAAATTGTGATTTTTTACTTTGAGCAGGTTCCTTGTCTTTGGACTTAGTGTGCTCTCCTGGGTCTGACCGTTCTCTTCTTTCCGATTTCTGCGAAAAAGATCGAGAGGGACGTGTATCAATACTTTAATATCTGTCAGGCTTCTTCAAATTATCCCTATTTCTAAGGTTATATCTTTTCTCTGGGGAGACTGGTGTTCTCGAGTCGGAGTTCTTTCCCTCCGTCGAGGAGACCTTCCTCTGGACTGGAAAACTTTTTCCTTGGGGGTGGATTGTTTATTTCCATCCCAGTTCTTTTTTGGAGTGTTTGAATTATTTTTAATAAATCATTTTTCAGGATTTTCGAGTAGTTGGGGTTTCACTGGTTTCCCACCCAAGTTGTCTCTACCTAATTCTTCATAACATTTCTCTATAATTCTGGCAAGCTCAATTGGTTGATATGTTATATCTGTTTCCTTCAACTTCTGACGGATCGCCACAGATGCTGCTTCTCCTTTTATATTGGCTAGTAATATAGCCGAGACCTGCTTGAAGTCTTTCAGTAGTTTCATGCCAAGAGTTAATGCAGGTTCTGGACCGTATTCATTCTGAATCTGTTTTAGCACATCTGGTATTACCGTCATGGACGGAACACCGTGGGATTTTGTGTAAATGGAAGCAAAGACTGTACCCCAAGTGTCACAGTCCTCCATGTGTGGTGCGACCCCCATTGGAAGGCAGATGGTCAGGATTCTGTGTTTCTCAATAGGGGTAGTATTCGGAAATACTGCCTCTATTTGAGTAATTTTCTGCGCTAGCCAGAAAGGAATTTGTTCCCGTTTTATAGGTGTTTTACCAAGACATGATTGTATGTTCTGTGGTGTAATTGTATTTGTGTTCCCCTGATGAGGGGTCAGCTGTGGGACGTTAACAGCTGTTTGGACTGTTGCAGTCCGCATTACATATTGGACTAATTGTCTATGTATTTTAATTAATGTTTTTAGCTGTGCTAACAGCTCTTCTTTTGACATTTTTGCAATGTCCGGATGTGGTGTGTAGCTGGCTAGAACCGGCCACGTTGCTCCTGGTCTACCTAGCGGACCGAGCCTGGTAATATGATCATTATGTTTTAGGGTGCCTTTAAACCAGAGCAGGTGCTCTTGGTATTTTAATGGGATTTCAATCTCCTCGAAAGGAACGTACTCTTCCTGTGGTTCCCCTATTTTGTAATAGTGGAACTCGTTTGTTGCAGCGTTTGCCGCTGGAAATTTTATCCATGAATAGAATACCTCTGTCTGCCGATATTCGTGTGCCTCTATCACGAAGATGACTGTGCCACCTTGTGTGGTCAGTCCATTTTCTATAAGTTTTAAGTTATAGTTTTTCTTATGTTGACCGGGATCATTATCGCACCCGGTTCATTAATTCCAACGGGACCCTGCTGAGTCGCATTTACTGCGGCATCAACTGTTCCGTTTTCAGTGTCTGACATTTTATTGTTAGAAATGTTTTGCAGAGCAGGTCTCCAAGGAGACAAAGATTATGTGCATAATATTTTGGAACACTGTATCCTTCAATGTTGAATAAACCAGAGCTTTACATAGGAATCTCTCCCTACTAAGTTCGGGTGGATTTTAACCTTTTACTCACTCCAGGCATCTATTGGAGTATTTACGGGAGAAAGGGTCTGTGTGAAAAATGCACGACTGAGTTACTCTAACGTCTTGCGTTAGTTTTATCGCCTTACCAAACGTTGGGCGCCATGTAGTGTAGTTCCCATTTTCCCAATAGGCCCTGCGCATTGGAATAACATAAACAGCAGTGTAGACGTAGAAGTGCGGTCTTCCAGGTCTCTACTGACTATGCTAAACTTAATTGGGTTTGTTACCAACTAGCTCAGAGGTCACTGGAAACTTTCTTGACTGAATAGGGAGTGATCAGCTCCCCTGGCTCAGACAAGAAGGGATTCAGTTTTCCAACAACCGCATAAACATGACAACTTTGCTCCTTAGAGTAAGAGTCAATCTCTAGAGTCGTGTGAAACAATAGACCGTTATTTTAGTTAGTTGTGCAGATTACTTTCACCAAGATGCAGAGAATAGAGAGACAGGCGTTTTCAATAAAAGGTATTATTTATTGAACAGTCTTTCTTCTCCTGCAAGAGAAATGAATTGCCACAATTGCAAGACTCGTTATTATAAAAAGTGCGTACAGTAAAAGGAGGATTGCGAAATAATACTGTAAAAGCATTGATATGGTTTCTTAGCCATACAATGGTTAAAATGAATAAAATATATACATTCATATATAACCATACCTCTGGAATAGAATGTTGGAGGTCTTGTATCTCCTTTCAGGGCTCGATATCCCAGTCACCCGCAAGGGTAGGCTGGAAACGCCGGAGCTGTATTTTCTCGGCAGGAGAAAAGACAGCGTCTCTCTCAGCGCGTCAAGGAGGAGGAGGGGCAGCGTCCGTGGGCTGCTTGCATCTGCTGGGCTCTGCAAGGGACAGCTGTTCTGCTCCTGTGTTCACCACACCATCGCTATCATCGATGTCATCGCATTTGCTTAAGGCAACGTTGGTAATATTTATACCTGAAAGGTGCCTGGTTTGACGTAAGTTTTTGGACATAAGACATCAATAAAGATGTCACTAGGAAGTGATCGTCCTTTCAGTGCTCATTAGAGTTCTATTACTAATCAAAACATAGCAAGCGGGGCTTTCCCAGGTTGCTGAGTTTTATCTTGTTAAAGAACTCGGAGTGTAATCTAGGAATCTAAGATAGTGGCTTCTGCTGTGTCATCTACTGTAATGAGCTGCAGAGGCGAGTTTCAGAAATGTGGCTGAAATATGGCTCTGATCGTTTATGCCATTATAGGGGTATGAAGGGATTATAGCCGTATAGCGGCATAAGGTCACAGTATAGATCGGGGTCCTAGATTAGAACGCGACAATCCCACAGATTACTACTGTAGGAAATGGTTTTTGTGTTGGTTACTCCGTGTGACAAACCATGGATCTAGGTTATCTATGTGAGTATCCTTGTTTAGATGTTTTAGGAGAGACAGTATTTTGCTTAGCCAACTGTAGTTTTGTATTCTTTTTCTAATTTTATGGCAGAGTGTCTGATGGGTGCCTTGTGGAAAAGCTTACACTCAAAACTATAGGTCCGAATTGGTTATACTGACAACTTATAGGCCTGGTTGGTTCACTGGTAAACGTTACGTCTGATGCTATAGGTCTGGTCTGCTTATTATGTACTGCTATGACAAAGACAGTTGGTCCATCTGCAGGAAGATGCAACTTGAGAATTTCTAAGGGGCTAGAGCTCTGATGGCAAAAGAACGGGCCAACAGTTCTAGCCAGTTAATGTGGAGGTGAAGTTTCTCCTCTGACCAACATTCCCCTGTGGAAAGCCACCCGTAACTGGCTTCCCAACCCCATCTTCTTTCATCCAATTCAATGATGATATCCAGTTTGGATCTGAAGATCGCTCTGCCGTTCCACGCCTCCATGTGATTCAACCACCATTCCATCTTGTCCCTGGTCTCTTGGGTCAGGGGAGCCAGGTCCAAGTAGGACAATCAATTCCAGAGATGAATTTTAGGCCCTGAAGGACTCTTTAGGGCGGAGGATCCAGAAAAATAGCCTGTATTGAGGAGGCTAGGGACCCACAATTCATGTGTTCTGACTCAACGAGACTTCCGACTTGGAGAGGAGGTCCCTTAACTCTCATTTGTTATGTTATGTTATGTTACGTTTGATTTCTATAGCGCACGGCTACTCCATTGGAGTGTCCCGGCGCTTTGTATTGGCAGCTCATTTGAAGAAAACATAACAAAGATAAAAACATTTATTGACAGCGAAGGAGAGATATTGCAGGGTAAGAAGCCAAGTTTTAAGGCCCCTCCTAAAAGACAACAGATTGGAGGAACCGCGTAAGGCCAGTGGCAGAGTGTTCCAGAGCTGTGGTGCCCTCAGTCTAAAGGAATGCCATTTGACATTTCAGATCTTCTTTGGCAGCAACATTAATTGCAGTGTCGTTGAATCAGTTTGGAAACCCATAAACTACACAGAATGCACCTAAGTCAACATAGACTTCTGTACATTCAGGAGGAAGCCCAACTGTTGAAGGAGAGATATGGTTCAGGTTAAGTGAGAGAGGAGGAGTTTCCTTTCTTGAGCCAGGAGAAGAAGATCATCCAGATAAATAATAAATGAACCTCACATGCTCTCAAGAATTCTTCGATGGGTTTCATCAGCTTAGTGATGCACCAAGGAGTGGAAAAAATCCCAAAGGGAAGAACAGAATATTAGAGCCATCAGCTCTGCCATTTAAATTGGAGGAAGTGCCGTGGGGTGAGGGGGGGTAAATTGGTGCCGTCAAGTAAGAGTCTTTCAAGTCTAAAGAGACCATCCAGTCGCCTTCTCTGAGCAAGTCCCTTAGGAGATGGATTCTCTTCATCCTCAGTGTCAGTCACATACCCAGCTATTGACCCGTGACGTCCCCCTGTTTGGGGATCAGACCTAGCGCCACTCAAAACAACCCACATTGCAGCTGCCAGAATGGTCTCCGGGGTTAAGAAAAACGACCAATTATCTCCTGTCCTCAGAGAACTAAAATAGCTCCCAGTTGAAATGCGTACCAGCTTCAGAACTGCCTGCCTCACGCACAAAGCCCTGCACACAGGGAAACCGGAATACCTGGTCTCCAAACTCAAGAAAGCTGGCCAGACAAGAAACCTCAGGAGTTCTGACACCCTCCTACTCATCCCGATGAAAACACACAAACAAAAATCCGCTGCACGATCCTTCTCTGGAAACGCACCCAGAATCTTGAACTCCATCCCACTCAATATCAGGACTATCCCTTCCTTTATAAAATTCAAAAGTCTCCTAAAAGACCTCTACCTCAACCATGCCTTCCCGAAACCAGAATCGCTGAGGAAACGCACAAACCCGGAAGTCTGCTGGCACCTGACAAGGTTCCACCACAATCCTACCTCTTACTGCACTTTAAAACCCCTTGAAAATGTTCCCCCTCGATCTACCTCATCCCCTCTCCCCTACCGCTACCCCCTCCTCGTTCCCTCCCCATGGAAAGAGGTTGATCCCAGGACATTCTGCACTCGTAAACGCTATCCCAGGACCTCCCTACCTCAAGAACGCAAAACTCAAGGATAGAGGTTGAACCCAGGACATTGTGCACTCATCAAGGCGATTTCAGGACCTCCCTACCTCAAGGACGCAAAACTCAAGGAGTCCGTGGAACTTTTACGCATACGTTTGCCTTTTTTTTCTTTTTGTTTTGTCCCTCTATATGTGTCTTTTGCTCTAAAATATGTTGTGAAGCGCTCTGATACCCTCAGGTCTGGCCAGCGCTATACAAAACTCCTAAAATAAATAAAAAAAGAGGGTGGGGATAAACACATTGCGAAGGGTTCCCATAGAACTCTATCTGGTATCCCTACAATGTCTGAAGGACCCAGATGTCTTGCATAAGCTGAGCCCATATTTAAGGAATAAGCGTACTTGATCCTTCAAGACACTGCTCATGGATAAATTAGTCTCACCTGTGAGGGACAGCTGGGTCTGCTGTAGGCACCAGCGCAGCAGCCACCCCTGCCACTTCTGACTCTACAAAAGCGAGAACACATGTGATAGAAGGCAAAGCCTCTGTTTGTGTCCTGCCTGGAGGTTTGGCGGCGACCCGCAAAGCCTTGCTGCAGACCTTAAAAGAAGGCACTGGCTAGCAATCAGCTTCAATAAAGCCTGTGGAACTGTGTTTGTTTTATGTGGAAGCAATCTTGCTCCCTGATTTAGGGCTTTGGGTGTTCAAGGTGTGAGGGTAGGTCACACTAAGGCTGCCTAGGGAATATTCCCTGCTTAATTGTGAGAGCTTCAATGTGTGAGTGAATGCAGAGTTCACAACGTCTTGCAGCTATTTCTGGTTGTCACCAACTGTGGATTCAGCTGGTTTCCATTTGGATCTAGCCGCCCCTGTCTGCCCCGGGGCAGACCACAAGGAGGACTGAATACTTTGCTTCTTCCTACTTTCCTGTCTCCTTCTTTGCGGCGGAAATGCCACTGGTTGCCTAGTGCCTATTAGCCTCTTTTCACTTCTCACTAGTAGGCGCTTTTATGGTCAACAAGTAGCAAATGACCTGTCCTTTGAGTTCTGGACTGCTTGCACGCATACTATGTATTGTAGGTAAAAGAAGTCCAGATGTAGCCTAGTAGTAAGTTCAAAGAAGGTAGTTTAATAATCCAGTTACAAGTAAAGCAGAAGGTAGATGAGTTGGTAAGTAAATGGTAAATAGCCCCACCAGAAGCAGCCTCCCTGCTGCTCAGCCTGCATTCAGGTAAAAGAAGTCCAGATGTAGCCTAGTAGTAAGTTCCAAGAAGGTAGTTTATTAATCCAGTTACAAGTAAAGCAGAAGGTAAATGAGATGGTAAGTAAATGGTAAATATCCCCACCAGGAGCAGCATCCCTGCTGCTAAGCCTGCATTCATCAACTGACACCCAGTCCACCACCAAGCACCCAAGCATTCCGTGATATCACCACGCATTCCACACTCATCCTGGCTGAGCCATTTGGAAGAGGTGCACAAGAGAAAGAAGATGCAACAATCAAGTCACAACATAGCCCCTTTCTTTACACCAACAAAAGACAGGAATAAAGTAAGAACAAGAAATAACTGTAACCAATATAAACAATGCAAAAAACATTACATAGAAATGCGTAGAAGTAAGTCCAACAAAAAGTAAAATAAACAAAGTTAAAAGATAGCAAACATTACTTAAAATACTAACATCATCAGTGCATGGACAAAATATTCAGATGCTCTAAATGCAATAAAACAATAGATTAATAAGTAGAGCAAGCCTGAAACAATGAAAGCATAACACTATTAAAAATGCATTAAAACAAGACAAGAATTGCTTTGCTTTGAATATGCACAACACCCATCTCCTTTTGTCACAAAGGAAAGAAAGCAAGCACACCGCACATAATGTTGTATGCATGCCATGAAATACCACTGAAAGCAACACACATAAGCACTTCTGTAAACCTAAGAAAAACACACTACTAAGTAAAATGTAAGGCGGGCAGGCATACACATAGGGGTCGATTAGGATCGCGGACGGACTTGAGTCCGTCCGCGACCCCAGAGTATGAGGGAACGTCCGCATGTGCTGCGGCGTTCCCTCATGTGCGATTAGGATGTGACCGCCACCCTGGCGGTCACATCCTGGATATTTAACATTGCGGCGGGTGCTGCTTGAAGCAGCACCCGCGGCAATGTTAAAAGTGCATGTGTAACATTTACATGCACAAAGCGGCAGGCACCGCGCGGTGCCTGCCGCATTGTGCATGTAAATGCTGGGGGGTACCATAGGTACCCCCCATGTGCACCCCCCACCCACCAACACCCTGGGGGCCCGCAACGGGCCCCCAAAATCAAAAGTACACATGCTTTTCCACGGCGGAAAAAGCGCCGCGGAAAAGCATGTTTTCAAATGCTACCTAATTTGGCCGGCGGTGTCTGATAGACACTGCCAGCCAAATGAGAGCTTTTCCGCCGCGGTTGTAATCCGACCGCGGCGGAAAAGCAGCGGACAGAAACCAAGACCCACCAGCCATCGTAATGTGGCGGTGGGTCTTTGGTGAGCCCGCAATGGATTTTCCGCCTCCTCCGGGCCAGAGGTGGCTTCCGCCGGCCCGGAGGAGGCGGAAAATCCTCCATCCTAATCGGCCCCATACTATGCACCTGAAGTGACTAAAAGTCTCAGGCAAAGCATATACGACATCATAGGCAGCAAAGTAAACAACCCTAAAGCTCAACACAATACGCTGTACACCTGACAAAGCAAAATGTCTAGGCAAAACGATCATACGTAAAAAAAAACTCTGGCTAATAACCCGTATGACGCAAAAAAAAAACTGCTAAAAAGCACACCACACTCAATGTTGTACATATGCCATGAAATACCACTGAAGGTAACACACATACGCACACACACACTTCTGTAAATCAGGATGAAAGCACACCGAATACTATAGAGTCATTATGTGTATACTCTTGTATACCTGACGTTCCAGGCACCCCTACAATTTGTGCACCAGAAATGACTTCCCGTCACCAGCAAAACACAGACTAAATTGTAGATAATAAAACAATAAACCAAATGGAACACAGCAAACCTGCGCTGTAAACCTGACCTGACAACAAAAAATAAGCAAAATCACAGTACGTAAAGAGGAAAAAAAAATCTGTAGCAATACAATAACGCAAAACTGCACTGTACACCTGACAAGACAAAGAAAGTCTCAGGCAAATACTATAAGCAAAGAACACTGAGGCAAAAAAGCCGATAGATGTATTGCGCAATAACAGCAATCCACACCTTGTTATCCTTAGCAGAAAAGGTCACTTCATTAGGACCGGCAAAAACAGAATATTCCTTCTTAATGCAACATTTGTGTCACGAGAGAGAAATAAAAACATTATCAAAAATTCCAAACGTTTTCCCCCATAAATATATAATCTAAACATTCCCAACGATACTTATCAAAATACCCAAATACTGTACAAACCCAACATTTTCATTTTTCTTCCTCTTTGTATTTTCCTTACCCATCTTTCCGCCTACCCTCCCCCCCACCCCAGAGGGAAAGGATAAGCCTGCTCTAGACCATCCAAACCCCAAAAAAGCACCCAAAGAAAGCAACAATAAAGGAAAAACTGTTACCCGTCCTAAAGTGACGTGACATCCTTTTTATTTCATTATATATATATATATATATATATATATATATATATATATATATATATATATATATATATATATATATATTCTCACAAATGCCCCAGCTTTAAGAGGTCACACGCACTGCTACACCATCTGGCTATTCAAAGCAGCCTGCCTTCCAACATTTTGTTTTATTTTATGTGCCAACGCGTTTTGCGGCTACACGCCGCTTCTTCCTGTGCTTGCAACATCAGAACGCTGAACGCACACCTGTATAGAATTTTCCTTTTTATTGACATGCTCGCATAGATGGGCGTTTGCTTACAAGTTCCGTTTCTGGTGCATGATGGACTTTATAGTCCTGTAGTTGTGAGTTCAGCGTCTAGAAGAAAGATTTTAGCAAAATGTTAATTCCTTATAGTAAGGTTCAAGGCTTTACAGCAGGCCAATTATCGCTCCTTGAGCAGTGCACTTGAACATTCACGAACAGTTCGCAAAACAAGCTTTCCCCTGCAGGACCTCATTTCATTACCTGCAAGGGACGGTGCTCCTCTCCACGGCAGGACGGCCGCGTTGTAAACATTTTCTCACAAATGCCCCAGCTTTAAGAGGTCACACGCACTGCTACACCATCCGGCTATTCAAAGCAGCCTGCCTTCCAGCTTTTGCAAACAATGGTAACGGCTTATAAGAGCGCACAGCAAAGAGTCCAGGTGTAAGTAATCAACCAATATGTGAAAGTGGTGCTCAGGAAGAGGTGGGGGCTGGTTACCACAGCCTCCAAGACAAACCAATGGTCCAAACAGTTACTGTGTTCCTCCGAGCACTCAATCAAATATCAAAGAGTCTTTATATAGTTTTCACTATTCCATTTAATGTCCAATCTTCCTTCAAATTTAAATCCAGTTCACATCAAACGATAATTCGCAGCCAACACGTGTTTCGTCAAGTCCGTGTAGGACAAATTGACTTCTTCAGGGCTGCAACCCAAATATTTACAATCAGTCTTAATTCACAAAAATTCATAATTACAAAACAAACCATATTGTACACTTTTCAACGTAAAACGGAAATTCAATCGAAAATTATTTTTCAGCCTTTACCAAAATCTTATATACAGTTGCAAGTATTTACACACTTGATTTCACAAAAGAAGGAACATATGTACCAAAAATATGATCTTCACATAGCGTGGTTTGAACCATTTACATTTCAAAGCATCACCGACCCTAATTTCATACGAGTCAAAAGTATAGGGTATAGGGTATAAGGCTGTGGTCCCCGATAACACCCATAGGTGCCAGGTTCTCAAACTTGTAATAATATAAATCTAGTCAATAACTCACCTATTTTAAGATAGATGTATCAAGCTATTAGTGTCAACACGTGGTATATTTGATAGATATCGGACTTCGTCCTATTTCTGTGGTTAGCCTCGTATATGCCAACTCCTATAAGTAAACCAATCAATAGTGCTATCAATGCTAAATATTCCTTGCTTGATAGCTCCAATAATAATAAATACAAATCTGATTTAATTCGGTGTAATATATATGGACCGATAATTTAACTCACCAATTTGTGAAGTAATTTTTGTAGTGAATATCATACGCGTATAAATAATCCCCGTAATCCTCTGTTTCGAGTTAAATAGCATCCAAGTAGGGGGATAGGTCGAATAAGTTCCTAAAGTAAATTAACATCGCTGTCAATACTGTTCGTTGAACGTATGACAGCTTCTAATCATATCCAATAAAGTGTCGACAACCGGCTAAACATATACACTATGCAGGTCTCACCTTTCACATTAGTATTGGTGTGTACCCATATTATCTCATCTTCTAATGGCTTCTTCAATCGTGAGTGTCCTCAACACGAGTCCGTGTCTAGTGAAAAAAAGGGGGTACACTCATGAAGTCTAAACCTTAACTAATAACTTCCCTAAAGTTCCAAGCAGTTCCCCGTACTCACCGTTTGTTAGTCCGTAGCGTTCCGACTTTGGCGTTCTGCACGGGCGCCATCTTGAAATGTCGATTTATAGCTATTCGCACGGGCGCCATCTTGTAATGTCTTATTATAGTTACAAACCCGGCGGATATACTATAAACTCGGGGTCTCGCCATATTTTAATGGGCACAATTAAAGACTATAGATCCTAAATCAGGATATTGTCTTATATTGAGATTACATTGCTGTCGATACTTAATGGGATATTAACACTATGTATATTACGACCTTGCACATATATTTAGATCCAATTCTTGATTCATGATTTATTAATAGGTCCATGTTGTAATTTTTATTCGTTTTTTGTAATTAGTAACAGAAATGATAAACGTAATAAAAGTACATTGTCTTAAGAATATACAAGTAATTATCTGCTTCTTGTGATGTTATCTCACATATATTGATGTATATCGAACGATAGTAATCGTGACAGATTATTAGTCTTTAGTATCTTATATTATGTAAGTAATCTTGGTATCTATTTCTCAAATAATAACTCTCTCTTGAACCTGAAAGCCGCAGGGGTCCTCAGGTTAACCACAGCCCTTTCCCTGTTGTCATTGTTTTCTCTTATCTGTCATATTGTCGTGTTCATAGCATAAAAAACATTCCAGAGAGGTAGTAGGTTCAATAATGTTACATTATCCATTTGATTTCTGACATCCGTATATACAATACATAAATATGTGCTTGCCTCATATATCACTATACTTTCTCGTTCTATAGAGTTTTCAGTGTTGGGATAAAATAAAATAAAATAAAACAGAACAAAACAAATTGGCACCAAAATTGTTTTCAATAAGTTTCACACTAGTATCTTTCATATTATCTCAGTTTCCTAGGTAAAACTCAAACTCATGGTCAACGTTGAGGCCACATTCCACTGCTTTCAATCTAATCAGCCAAAATACCTCACGCTTTCTCAATGCTAGCAATCTGTTTCCCCCTTGTGGATCATGTTTTATGTGGTCAATCCCATGGTAGGAGAAGACATGTTGGTCCTTATTCTCAAAGTTTTGAACCAGATGTGACGCAATTGGGTAGCGTGTGTCTCCGTTTTTTAATGCCCTGAAGTGCTCTGCAATTCTATCTCTGAGCCTCCTCTTAGTACTCCCCACATAAATTTTGCCACACGTGCATAGAATCACATATACTACATATGTGGTGTCACAATTTATGAACATACCAATAGTATATTTTCCAGAATTGTTATATTCAAAACACAGTACCTTCCTCATTGCACATCTACATGAGATGCATCTTCCACATTTGTAAAAGCCCTTAAAACTGTTCAGCCAATCAGTTTTATTCGATTTAGTCGGGTAGCTAGGACTCAACATGTTCCTCAGAGTCGTTCCTCTTCTAAATGTCACACTTGGCCTATCATAAATGTACGGTTTCAGATCATTATCTATACAAAGCAGGTGCCAATGTTTGTTCAGGATTGTAAATAGTTTCGAGCTGTCCATTCCATAATTGGTTATTAGTCTGACCTTCTGGTCAGTTATTCTGCCAACTTTACTCTATCTTACCAATGTAGTCTCTCTTTTCACTTTCTTTACTCTTGATACAGCTTTAGTAACCACATTCTGTCTATATCCACGATTAAGAAATCTGGACGACATATCTGCTAGATTGTTCTCAAATTCTCTATCTGATGAGCAATTGCGTCGAGCCCTAATTAGTTCTCCATAGGGTATGGCTCTTTTTTGATAACTGGGGTGACAGCTCCCTGCATGCAAAATTGAGTTACAACTTGTAGGTTTTCGGTACATCCGGCTTTGAATCCTTTCTCCCTCCACATACAACTCTACATCCAAGAAAGTAATGCTCTGCCTATCATATGAAGTGGTAAACTTCAAATTGTATGTATTATCTTTCAGATAATCAAAAAAGCCCTTAAGTTTCTCTACTGTGCCTGTCCATATCAACAGGCAGTCGTCAATGAATCGACCCCAATAGTGTATATATTGAGTCCATTCAGTTCCCTAAGGGCCCCAGATCCGCTCCGCCTCGAACCAGCCCATGAATAGGTTGGCAAAAGACGGAGCAAATCTAGAACCCATGGCTGTCCCAAGGCGTTGTCTGTACCACTGGCCATCGAATAAGAACACATTATTTTCCAATACTAATTGGGTCATCCGTAATAGCATATGAGTATGGTCAAACATTTCAGCTGGTCTCGCGCTGAGAAAGTGGTCCAAAGCATGTATACCCATATTGTGATCAATGATAGTATACAAAGATACCACGTCCAATGTAACTAGTAACATACCATCTTCCCATACAATGTCTTCAAGTAAGTTCAAGATGTGTTTAGTGTCTTCAATAAAAGACGGTAGATTATACACATATTGTCTCAAAAAACAGTCGATAAACTCAGATAAACGCTCCGTTGGGCCACCAATGCCGGAAACAATAGGCCGCCCTGGCGGTTTGTCCCGGCATTTGTGGACCTTAGGGAGAGTGTATAAACACGGTGATCTGGGTGTACTTAACGTTAGGTAGAGGTATTCATCATAATCAAGCAATGTTTGCTCGTACCATAGCTTGATCTCACCATTGATTTTAACAATTAAGTCTGGCATTGGATTAGTAGTCAACTTCTCACAGTACAGAGTTTCATTGAGTTGGGAGTAGATCTCATCATTATAATCACTAGTATTTAGTACAACAATATTTCCACCCTTATCCGCACTACGTATCGTTATTGCTTTGTTGTTATTGAGCTCATGTAAGGCCTCTCTTTCTCCAAATGTAAGGTTATCACGAAGTACTTTAGTGTCCCTCAGTCTGGACATATCAATTGCTTTATCTATATCTGTGCAGACCATCTTGAAGAATACATCAATAGTGTTCCCTGGTATAAGTTGTGGAGTCCATTTTGACTTCACTTTCAGTCCACTCCCTTCCCTCTGAAATCTCGATATCTCGAGATCTTCCATAAGTGCCAGCATAGTCACAGGATCATCCTCCCTCTCAGTAAGTGATAAAAGGAGCAGAGTATCTTTCAATTCTTGTATTGTGATCTCACTTAGAACTTTATTGGAGGATTGTTTGTCTTTCACTGATACATTGGCAAAATGTTTCTTGATTTTAAGGTTTCTTACAAATTTAAAAAGATCTATTTTAATCATACACCAATCTAAATTAGTTGCTGGACAAAAACCTAAACCTTTCTTCAGTACAGTTATCATATTGTCAGACAGTTCACAAGAAGATAAGTTGATCACTTCTATGTCACATGCAATGGATTCATCATTTGTCATCATTGTTTCCATGACCTCAGGCTCCTTATTCTTGCGCCTGGATCTCCGACCCCCCCTACTGCCTCTCCTTGTCTTTTTGCTTGTGTATCTCGGTTCCTCATCTCTAAGTCCCGATTCCCCTTCCTCAATCTCTGAACCTCCCCAAAAAAAGTAGTAATCTCAGTAGTCGGGACTACCTCTGGTGCATCTTCATTCTCACTACTAGATATCACTGAAGATGCATCAGTATCACTCACTACAGGAGTGCTGCCACTTGCTACATTTGAGGAGTCCTTTTTAACCAGATAATCAAATCTTTTTGCAAAAGTATATACTCGTCCTGTATTATAGTCTTTCTCGATCTGGGGCCCTGAGGGAACTGAATGGACTCAATATATACACTATTGGAGTCGATTCATTGACGACTGCCTGTGGATATGGACAGGCACAGTAGAGAAACTTAAGGGCTTTTTTGATTATCTGAATGATAATACATACAATTTGAAGTTTACCACTTCATATGATAGGCAGAGCATTACTTTCTTGGATGTAGAGTTGTATGTGGAGGGAGAAAGGATTCAAAGCCGGATGTACCGAAAACCTACAAGTTGTAACTCAATTTTGCATGCAGGGAGCTGTCACCCCAGTTATCAAAAAAGAGCCATACCCTATGGAGAACTAATTAGGGCTCGACGCAATTGCTTATCAGATAGAGAATTTGAGAACAATCTAGCAGATATGTCGTCCAGATTTCTTAATCGTGGATATAGACAGAATGTGGTTACTAAAGCTGTATCAAGAGTAAAGAAAGTGAAAAGAGAGACTACATTGGTAAGACAGAGTAAAGTTGGCAGAATAACTGACCAGAAGGTCAGACTAATAACCAATTATGGAATGGACAGCTCAAAACTATTTACAATCCTGAACAAACATTGGCACCTGCTTTGTATAGATAATGATCTGAAACCGTACATTTATGATAGGCCAAGTGTGACATTTAGAAGAGGAACGACTCTGAGGAACATGTTGAGTCCTAGCTACCCGACTAAATCGAATAAAACTGATTGGCTGAACAGTTTTAAGGGCTTTTACAAATGTGGAAGATGCATCTCATGTAGATGGGCAATGAGGAAGGTACTGTGTTTTGAATATAACAATTCTGGAAAATATACTATTGGTATGTTCATAAATTGTGACACCACATATGTAGTATATGTGATTCTATGCACGTGTGGCAAAATTTATGTGGGGAGTACTAAGAGGAGGCTCAGAGATAGAATTGCAGAGCACTTCAGGGCATTAAAAAACGGAGACACACGCTACCCAATTGTGTCACATCTGGTTCAAAACTTTGAGAATAAAGACCAACATGTCTTCTCCTACCATGGGATTGACCACATAAAACATGATCCACAAGGGGGAAACAGATTGCTAGCATTGAGAAAGCGTGAGGTATTTTGGCTGATTAGATTGAAAGCAGTGGAATGTGGCCTCAACGTTGACCATGAGTTTGAGTTTTACCTAGGAAACTGAGATAATATGAAAGATACTAGTGTGAAACTTATTGAAAACAATTTTGGTGCCAATTTGTTTTGTTCTGTTTTATTTTATTTTATTTTATCCCAACACTGAAAACTCTATAGAACGAGAAAGTATAGTGATATATGAGGCAAGCACATATTTATGTATTGTATACACGGATGTCAGAAATCAAATGGATAATGTAACATTATTGAACCTACTACCTCTCTGGAATGTTTTTTATGCTATGAACACGACAATATGACAGATAAGAGAAAACAATGACAACAGGGAAAGGGCTGTGGTTAACCTGAGGACCCCTGCGGCTTTCAGGTTCAAGAGAGAGTTATTATTTGAGAAATAGATACCAAGATTACTTATATAATATAAGATACTAAAGACTAATAATCTGTCACGATTACTATCGTTCGATATACATCAATATATGTGAGATAACATCACAAGAAGCAGATAATTACTTGTATATTCTTAAGACAATGTACTTTTATTACGTTTATCATTTCTGTTACTAATTACAAAAAACGAATAAAAATGACAACATGGACCTATTAATAAATCATGAATCAAGAATTGGATCTAAATATATGTGCAAGGTCGTAATATACATAGTGTTAATACCCCAGTAAGTATCGACAGCAATGTAATCTCAATATAAGACAATATCCTGATTTAGGATCTATAGTCTTTAATTGTGCCCATTAAAATATGGCGAGACCCCGAGTTTATAGTATATCCGCCGGGTTTGTAACTATAATAAGACATTACAAGATGGCGCCCGTGCGAATAGCTATAAATCGACATTTCAAGATGGTGCCCGTGCAGAACGCCAAAGTCGGAACGCTACGGACTAACAAACGGTGAGTACGGGGAACTGCTTGGAACTTTAGGGAAGTTATTAGTTAAGGTTTAGACTTCATGAGCTTACCCCCTTTTTTTCACTAGACACGGACTCGTGTTGAGGACACTCACGATTGAAGAAGCCATTAGAAGATGAGATAATATGGGTACACACCAATACTAATGTGAAAGGTGAGACCTGCATAGTGTATATGTTTAGCCGGTTGTCGACACTTTATTGGATATGATTAGAAGCTGTCATACGTCCAACGAACAGTACTGACAGCGATGTTAATTTACTTTAGGAACTTATTCGACCTATCCCCCTACTTGGATGCTATTTAACTCGAAACAGAGGATTTACGGGATTATTTATACGCGTATGATATTCACTACAAAAATTACTTCACAAATTGGTGAGTTAAATTATCGGTCCATATATATTACACCGAATTAAATCAGATTTGTATTTGTTATTATTGGAGCTATCAAGCAAGGAATATTTAGCATTGATAGCACTATTGATTGGTTTACTTATAGGAGTTGGCATATACGAGGCTAACCACAGAAATAGGACGAAGTCCGATATCTATCAAATATACCACGTGTTGACACTAATAGCTTGATACATCTATCTTAAAATAGGTGAGTTATTGACTAGATTTATATTATTACAAGTTTGAGAACCTGGCACCTATGGGTGTTATCGGGGACCACAGCCTTATACCCTATACCCTATACTTTTGACTCGTATGAAATTAGGGTCGGTGATGCTTTGAAATGTAAATGGTTCAAACCACGCTATGTGAAGATCATGTTTTTGGTACATATGTTCCTTCTTTTGTGAAATCAAGTGTGTAAATACTTGCAACTGTATATAAGATTTTGGTAAAGGCTGAAAAATAATTTTCGATTGAATTTCCGTTTTACGTTGAAAAGTGTACAATATGGTTTGTTTTGTAATTATGAATTTTTGTGAATTAAGACTGATTGTAAATATTTGGGTTGCAGCCCTGAAGAAGTCAATTTGTCCTACACGGACTTGACGAAACACGTGTTGGCTGCGAATTATCGTTTGATGTGAACTGGATTTGAATTTGAAGGAAGATTGGACATTAAATGGAATAGTGAAAACTATATAAAGACTCTTTGATATTTGATTGAGTGCTCGGAGGAACACAGTAACTGCCTTCCAGCTTTTGTTTTATTTTATGTGCCAACGCGTTTCGCTGATACTCGCCGCTTCTTCCTGGGCTTGCAACATCAGAACGCTGAACGCACACCTGTATAGAATTTTCCTTTTTATTGACATGCTGGCATAGATGGGCGTTTGCTTACAAGTTCCGTTTCTGGTGCATGATGGACTTTATAGTCCTCAGTTGGGTTCCACGGCGCCACCGGGTCCAACTGTCCCGACTGGAGGCCCTAGCGGTTTGGGTGCTTCGGCCCAGGCGCCGCAGGACCTCTTCGGATCCGGATCCGGGTCATCGCCGGTCGACCTCACGACCTCACCAGCGCGGCCCCGCTGGTGTCGCCCCCGGCGCCCACTATGGACGCCGTCCCCAATCTTCCCATTGGTCCGACTCTGGCGCCGGAACGGCGCCACTGGGCGCCGCTTCTGACGGCCTTTGGAGATTTTTATTTCCATGATGAGGCCCCGTCTATTGCACCTGTTTTACAGGAGACGAGTGACGAGGGTGACTGGGAGGGGTCTGAGGACCCTCTGGCACTGGAGTGCCAGTCTCAAGAGGACTGGACATATGAGCTTGGGGAGGCCAGTGGTATTGACACTTCGCCAGACACTGGATTTGCCTCCCCTCCCACCGTGGCTACGGAGGAGGGGGCTGCTTATAGTGTAGTATTGACAAGGGCGGCCAAGGCCTTAAACCTTGAGCTCCCCGTCGCGGCCGTGAGGACTAACCTCCCCACTGAGGTACTCAAACCGCAGGCAAGCTCCAGTGAGCCTCTACTGCCGTTCAATGAGGCCTTGTGTGACGTTTTTGTGGGCACTTGGTCCAAGCCTGCCACAGGTCCGCCTGTGGATAGGAACGTGGCCAGATGCTACCGCCCGGCCCCGGGCGACCCTTGCTTTTTGTCCACCCATCCTACCCCCGAGAGCCTGGTTATCCAGGCCTCTACTTCCCAGATCGCATTCCCGACGGCTTCGCCCGATCGGGAATCAAAGCGATATGAACAATTCGGGAAGAAAGTGTTCTCGTCCCTGAGTTTGGGGCTGCGGTCTGTCAATACAGCGTGTCTCTTGGGCCGCTACACCCACACCCTGTGGGACACGGTTGCGGACGTGCTGCCACAATGTCCGGAGGAGGTCCGGGCTAAACTCGGCCAAGCCCTTGTGGAGGTCCGAGATGCAGTGCAATATTCCATCCGGTGTGGGCTGGATACCACGGACTCACTGGACAGGGCTATGGCAACAACAGTGGCGGTTCGACGCCAGGCCTGGTTGAGGTCTGCCAACTTTTCGGCCGATGTCCAGGCCACTCTGCTGGACATGCCGTTTGATGGCCGTCGCCTCTTTGGCGACAAGGCAGACCATGCGATTGAGCATTTTAAGGACTCCAGGGCTACGGCCAAGTCCTTGGGCCTCTCGGCCACATGCCAGCAATTGGGTGCCTTTAGCTCCTTTCGTGGGCACGGAAGGGGCGCCCCCACACGTGCCACCAGCCACGCACCGCAGAATGTTCAACAGCGTGGTGGCAGCCATGGAAACCGCTTTGGCGTTTTTTTGATAACTGGGGTGACAGCTCCCTGCATGCAAAATTGAGTTACAACTTGTAGGTTTTCGGTACATCCGGCTTTGAATCCTTTCTCCCTCCACATACAACTCTACATCCAAGAAAGTAATGCTCTGCCTATCATATGAAGTGGTAAACTTCAAATTGTATGTATTATCTTTCAGATAATCAAAAAAGCCCTTAAGTTTCTCTACTGTGCCTGTCCATATCAACAGGCAGTCGTCAATGAATCGACCCCAATAGTGTATATATTGAGTCCATTCAGTTCCCTAAGGGCCCCAGATCCGCTCCGCCTCGAACCAGCCCATGAATAGGTTGGCGAAAGACGGAGCAAATCTAGAACCCATGGCTGTCCCAAGGCGTTGTCTGTACCACTGGCCATCGAATAAGAACACATTATTTTCCAATACTAATTGGGTCATCCGTAATAGCATTTGAGTATGGTCAAACATTTCAGCTAGTCTCGCGCTGAGAAAGTGGTCCAAAGCATGTATACCCATATTGTGATCAATGATAGTATACAAAGATACCACGTCCAATGTAACTAGTAACATACCATCTTCCCATACAATGTCTTCAAGTAAGTTCAAGATGTGTTTAGTGTCTTCAATAAAAGACGGTAGATTATACACATATTGTCTCAAAAAACAGTCGATAAACTCAGATAAACGCTCCGTTGGGCCACCAATGCCGGAAACAATAGGCCGCCCTGGCGGTTTGTCCCGGCATTTGTGGACCTTAGGGAGAGTGTATAAACACGGTGATCTGGGTGTACTTAACGTTAGGTAGAGGTATTCATCATAATCAAGCAATGTTTGCTCGTACCATAGCTTAATCTCACCATTGATTTTAACAATTAAGTCTGGCATTGGATTAGTAGTCAACTTCTCACAGTACAGAGTTTCATTGAGTTGGGAGTAGATCTCATCATTATAATCACTAGTATTTAGTACAACAATATTTCCACCCTTATCCGCACTACGTCTCGTTATTGCTTTGTTGTTATTGAGCTCATGTAAGGCCTCTCTTTCTCCAAATGTAAGGTTATCACGAAGTACTTTAGTGTCCCTCAGTCTGGACATATCAATTGCTTTATCTATATCTGTGCAGACCATCTTGAAGAATACATCAATAGTGTTCCCTGGTATAAGTTGTGGAGTCCATTTTGACTTCACTTTCAGTCCACTCCCTTCCCTCTGAAATCTCGATATCTCGAGATCTTCCATAAGTGCCAGCATAGTCACAGGATCATCCTCCCTCTCAGTAAGTGATAAAAGGAGCTGAGTATCTTTCAATTCTTGTATTGTGATCTCACTTAGAACTTTATTGGAGGATTGTTTGTCTTTCACTGATACATTGGCAAAATGTTTCTTGATTTTAAGGTTTCTTACAAATTTAAAAAGATCTATTTTAATCATACACCAATCTAAATTAGTTGCTGGACAAAAACCTAAACCTTTCTTCAGTACAGTTATCATATTGTCAGACAGTTCACAAGAAGATAAGTTGATCACTTCTATGTCACATGCAATGGATTCATCATTTGTCATCATTGTTTCCATGACCTCAGGCTCCTTATTCTTGCGCCTGGATCTCCTACCCCCCCTACTGCCTCTCCTTGTCTTTTTGCTTGTGTATCTCGGTTCCTCATCTCTAAGTCCCGATTCCCCTTCCTCAATCTCTGAACCTCCCCAAAAAAAGTAGTATTCTCAGTAGTCGGGACTACCTCTGGTGCATCTTCATTCTCACTACTAGATATCACTGAAGATGCATCAGTATCACTCACTACAGGAGTGCTGCCACTTGCTACATTTGAGGAGTCCTTTTTAACCAGATAATCGAATCTTTTTGCAAAAGTATATACTCGTCCTGTATTATAGTCTTTCTCGATCTGGGGCCCTGAGGGAACTGAATGGACTCAATATATACACTATTGGGGTCGATTCATTGACGACTGCCTGTGGATATGGACAGGCACAGTAGAGAAACTTAAGGGCTTTTTTGATTATCTGAATGATAATACATACAATTTGAAGTTTACCACTTCATATGATAGGCAGAGCATTACTTTCTTGGATGTAGAGTTGTATGTGGAGGGAGAAAGGATTCAAAGCCGGATGTACCGAAAACCTACAAGTTGTAACTCAATTTTGCATGCAGGGAGTTGTCACCCCAGTTATCAAAAAAGAGCCATACCCTATGGAGAACTAATTAGGGCTCGACGCAATTGCTCATCAGATAGAGAATTTGAGAACAATCTAGCAGATATGTCGTCCAGATTTCTTAATCGTGGATATAGACAGAATGTGGTTACTAAAGCTGTATCAAGAGTAAAGAAAGTGAAAAGAGAGACTACATTGGTAAGACAGAGTAAAGTTGGCAGAATAACTGACCAGAAGGTCAGACTAATAACCAATTATGGAATGGACAGCTCAAAACTATTTACAATCCTGAACAAACATTGGCACCTGCTTTGTATAGATAATGATCTGAAACCGTACATTTATGATAGGCCAAGTGTGACATTTAGAAGAGGAACGACTCTGAGGAACATGTTGAGTCCTAGCTACCCGACTAAATCGAATAAAACTGATTGGCTGAACAGTTTTAAGGGCTTTTACAAATGTGGAAGATGCATCTCATGTAGATGGGCAATGAGGAAGGTACTGTGTTTTGAATATAACAATTCTGGAAAATATACTATTGGTATGTTCATAAATTGTGACACCACATATGTAGTATATGTGATTCTATGCACGTGTGGCAAAATTTATGTGGGGAGTACTAAGAGGAGGCTCAGAGATAGAATTGCAGAGCACTTCAGGGCATTAAAAAACGGAGACACACGCTACCCAATTGTGTCACATCTGGTTCAAAACTTTGAGAATAAGGACCAACATGTCTTCTCCTACCATGGGATTGACCACATAAAACATGATCCACGAGGGGGAAACAGATTGCTAGCATTGAGAAAGCGTGAGGTACTTTGGCTGATTAGATTGAAAGCAGTGGAATGTGGCCTCAACGTTGACCATGAGTTTGAGTTTTACCTAGGAAACTGAGATAATATGAAAGATACTAGTGTGAAACTTATTGAAAACAATTTTGGTGCCAATTTGTTTTGTTCTGTTTTATTTTATTTTATTTTATCCCAACACTGAAAACTCTATAGAACGAGAAAGTATAGTGATATATGAGGCAAGCACATATTTATGTATTGTATATACGGATGTCAGAAATCAAATGGATAATGTAACATTATTGAACCTACTACCTCTCTGGAATGTTTTTTATGCTATGAACACGACAATATGACAGATAAGAGAAAACAATGACAACAGGGAAAGGGCTGTGGTTAACCTGAGGACCCCTGCGGCTTTCAGGTTCAAGAGAGAGTTATTATTTGAGAAATAGATACCAAGATTACTTATATAATATAAGATACTAAAGATTAATAATCTGTCATGATTACTATCGTTCGATATACATCAATATATGTGAGATAACATCACAAGAAGCAGATAATTACTTGTATATTCTTAAGACAATGTACTTTTATTACGTTTATCATTTCTGTTACTAATTACAAAAAACGAATAAAAATGACAACATGGACCTATTAATAAATCATGAATCAAGAATTGGATCTAAATATATGTGCAAGGTCGTAATATACATAGTGTTAATACCCCAGTAAGTATCGACAGCAATGTAATCTCAATATGAGACAATATCCTGATTTAGGATCTATAGTCTTTAATTGTGCCCATTAAAATATGGCGAGACCCCGAGTTTATAGTATATCCGCCGGGTTTGTAACTATAATAAGACATTACAAGATGGCGCCCGTGCGAATAGCTATAAATCGACATTTCAAGATGGCGCCCGTGCAGAACGCCAAAGTCGGAACGCTACGGACTAACAAACGGTGAGTACGGGGAACTGCTTGGAACTTTAGGGAAGTTATTAGTTAAGGTTTAGACTTCATGAGCTTACCCCCTTTTTTTCACTAGACACGGACTCGTGTTGAGGACACTCACGATTGAAGAAGCCATTAGAAGATGAGATAATATGGGTACACACCAATACTAATGTGAAAGGTGAGACCTGCATAGTGTATATGTTTAGCCGGTTGTCGACACTTTATTGGATATGATTAGAAGCTGTCATACGTCCAACGAACAGTACTGACAGCGATGTTAATTTACTTTAGGAACTTATTCGACCTATCCCCCTACTTGGATGCTATTTAACTCGAAACAGAGGATTTACGTGATTATTTATACGCGTATGATATTCACTACAAAAATTACTTCACAAATTGGTGAGTTAAATTATCGGTCCATATATATTACACCGAATTAAATCAGATTTGTATTTGTTATTATTGGAGCTATCAAGCAAGGAATATTTAGCATTGATAGCACTATTGATTGGTTTACTTATAGGAGTTGGCATATACGAGGCTAACCACAGAAATAGGACGAAGTCCGATATCTATCAAATATACCACGTGTTGACACTAATAGCTTGATACATCTATCTTAAAATAGGTGAGTTATTGACTAGATTTATATTATTACAAGTTTGAGAACCTGGCACCTATGGGTGTTATCGGGGACCACAGCCTTATACCCTATACCCTATACTTTTGACTCGTATGAAATTAGGGTCGGTGATGCTTTGAAATGTAAATGGTTCAAACCACGCTATGTGAAGATCATGTTTTTGGTACATATGTTCCTTCTTTTGTGAAATCAAGTGTGTAAATACTTGCAACTGTATATAAGATTTTGGTAAAGGCTGAAAAATAATTTTCGATTGAATTTCCGTTTTACGTTGAAAAGTGTACAATATGGTTTGTTTTGTAATTATGAATTTTTGTGAATTAAGACTGATTGTAAATATTTGGGTTGCAGCCCTGAAGAAGTCAATTTGTCCTACACGGACTTGACGAAACACGTGTTGGCTGCGAATTATCGTTTGATGTGAACTGGATTTGAATTTGAAGGAAGATTGGACATTAAATGGAATAGTGAAAACTATATAAAGACTCTTTGATATTTGATTGAGTGCTCGGAGGAACACAGTAACTGCCTTCCAGCTTTTGTTTTATTTTATGTGCCAACGCGTTTCGCTGATACTCGCCGCTTCTTCCTGGGCTTGCAACATCAGAACGCTGAACGCACACCTGTATAGAATTTTCCTTTTTATTGACATGCTGGCATAGATGGGCGTTTGCTTACAAGTTCCGTTTCTGGTGCATGATGGACTTTATAGTCCTCAGTCGGGTTCCACGGCGCCACCGGGTCCAACTGTCCCGACTGGAGGCCCTAGCGGTTCGGGTGCTTCGGCCCAGGCGCCGCAGGACCTCTTCGGATCCGCTTCCAAGTCCGGGTCATCGCCGGTCGACCTCACGACCTCACCAGCGCGGCCCCGCTGGTGTCGCCCCCGGCGCCCACTATGGACGCCGTCCCCAATGTTCCCATTGGTCCGACTCTGGCGCCGGAACGGCGCCGCTGGGCGCCGCTTCTGACGGCCTTTGGAGATTTTTATTTCCATGATGAGGCCCGTCTATTGCACCTGTTTTACAGGAGACGAGTGACGAGGGTGACTGGGAGGGGTCTGAGGACCCTCTGGCACTGGAGTGCCAGTCTCGAGAGGACTGGACATATGAGCTTGGGGAGGCCAGTGGTATTGACACTTCGCCAGACACTGGATTTGCCTCCCCTCCCACCGTGGCTACGGAGGAGGGGGCTGCTTATAGTGTAGTATTGACAAGGGCGGCCAAGGCCTTAAACCTTGAGCTCCCCGTCGCGGCCGTGAGGACTAACCTCCCCACTGAGGTACTCAAACCGCAGGCAAGCTCCAGTGAGCCTCTACTGCCGTTCAATGAGGCCTTGTGTGACGTTTTTGTGGGCACTTGGTCCAAGCCTGCCACAGGTCCGCCTGTGGATAGGAACGTGGCCAGACGCTACCGCCCGGCCCCGGGCGACCCTTGCTTTTTGTCTACCCATCCTACCCCCGAGAGCCTGGTTATCCAGGCCTCTACTTCCCAGATCGCATTCCCGACGGCTTCGCCCGATCGGGAATCAAAGCGATATGAACAATTCGGGAAGAAAGTGTTCTCGTCCCTGAGTTTGGGGCTGCGGTCTGTCAATACCGCGTGTCTCTTGGGCCGCTACACCCACACCCTGTGGGACACGGTTGCGGACGTGCTGCCACAATGTCCGGAGGAGGTCCGGGCTAAACTCGGCCAAGCCCTTGTGGAGGTCCGAGATGCAGTGCAATATTCCATCCGGTGTGGGCTGGATACCACGGACTCACTGGACAGGGCTATGGCAACAACAGTGGCGGTTCGACGCCAGGCCTGGTTGAGGTCTGCCAACTTTTCGGCCGATGTCCAGGCCACTCTGCTGGGCATGCCGTTTGATGGCCGTCGCCTCTTTGGCGACAAGGCAGACCATGCGATTGAGTATTTTAAGGACTCCAGGGCTACGGCCAAGTCCTTAGGCCTCTCGGCCACATGCCAGCAATTGGGTGCCTTTAGCTCCTTTCGTGGCCACGGAAGGGGCGCCCCCACATGTGCTGCCAGCCACGCACCGCAGAATGTTCAACAGCGTGGTGGCAGCCATGGAAACCGCTTTGGCAGTTTTTTGATAACTGGGGTGACAGCTCCCTGCATGCAAAATTGAGTTACAACTTGTAGGTTTTCGGTACATCCGGCTTTGAATCCTTTCTCCCTCCACATACAACTCTACATCCAAGAAAGTAATGCTCTGCCTATCATATGAAGTGGTAAACTTCAAATTGTATGTATTATCTTTCAGATAATCAAAAAAGCCCTTAAGTTTCTCTACTGTGCCTGTCCATATCAACAGGCAGTCGTCAATGAATCGACCCCAATAGTGTATATATTGAGTCCATTCAGTTCCCTCAGGGCCCCAGATCCGCTCCGCCTCGAACCAGCCCATGAATAGGTTGGCGAAAGACGGAGCAAATCTAGAACCCATGGCTGTCCCAAGGCGTTGTCTGTACCACTGGCCATCGAATAAGAACACATTATTTTCCAATACTAATTGGGTCATCCGTAATAGCATTTGAGTATGGTCAAACATTTCAGCTGGTCTCGCGCTGAGAAAGTGGTCCAAAGCATGTATACCCATATTGTGATCAATGATAGTATACAAAGATACCACGTCCAATGTAACTAGTAACATACCATCTTCCCATACAATGTCTTCAAGTAAGTTCAAGATGTGTTTAGTGTCTTCAATAAAAGACGGTAGATTATACACATATTGTCTCAAAAAACAGTCGATAAACTCAGATAAACGCTCCGTTGGGCCACCAATGCCGGAAAAAATAGGCCGTCCTGGCGGTTTGTCCCGGCATTTGTGGACCTTAGGGAGAGTGTATAAACACGGTGATCTGGGTGTACTTAACGTTAGGTAGAGGTATTCATCATAATCAAGCAATGTTTGCTCGTACCATAGCTTGAGCTCACCATTGATTTTAACAATTAAGTCTGGCATTGGATTAGTAGTCAACTTCTCACAGTACAGAGTTTCATTGAGTTGGGAGTAGATCTCATCATTATAATCACTAGTATTTAGTACAACAATATTTCCACCCTTATCCGCACTACGTATCGTTATTGCTTTGTTGTTATTGAGCTCATGTAAGGCCTCTCTTTCTCCAAATGTAAGGTTATCACGAAGTACTTTAGTGTCCCTCAGTCTGGACATATCAATTGCTTTATCTATATCTGTGCAGACCATCTTGAAGAATACATCAATAGTGTTCCCTGGTATAAGTTGTGGAGTCCATTTTGACTTCACTTTCAGTCCACTCCCTTCCCTCTGAAATCTCGATATCTCGAGATCTTCCATAAGTGCCAGCATAGTCACAGGATCATCCTCCCTCTCAGTAAGTGATAAAAGGAGCTGAGTATCTTTCAATTCTTGTATTGTGATCTCACTTAGAACTTTATTGGAGGATTGTTTGTCTTTCACTGATACATTGGCAAAATGTTTCTTGATTTTAAGGTTTCTTACAAATTTAAAAAGATCTATTTTAATCATACACCAATCTAAATTAGTTGCTGGACAAAAACCTAAACCTTTCTTCAGTACAGTTATCATATTGTCAGACAGTTCACAAGAAGATAAGTTGATCACTTCTATGTCACATGCAATGGATTCATCATTTGTCATCATTGTTTCCATGACCTCAGGCTCCTTATTCTTGCGCCTGGATCTCCTACCCCCCCTACTGCCTCTCCTTGTCTTTTTGCTTGTGTATCTCGGTTCCTCATCTCTAAGTCCCGATTCCCCTTCCTCAATCTCTGAACCTCCCCAAAAAAAGTAGTATTCTCAGTAGTCGGGACTACCTCTGGTGCATCTTCATTCTCACTACTAGATATCACTGAAGATGCATCAGTATCACTCACTACAGGAGTGCTGCCACTTGCTACATTTGAGGAGTCCTTTTTAACCAGATAATCGAATCTTTTTGCAAAAGTATATACTCGTCCTGTATTATAGTCTTTCTCGATCTGGGGCCCTGAGGGAACTGAATGGACTCAATATATACACTATTGGGGTCGATTCATTGACGACTGCCTGTGGATATGGACAGGCACAGTAGAGAAACTTAAGGGCTTTTTTGATTATCTGAATGATAATACATACAATTTGAAGTTTACCACTTCATATGATAGGCAGAGCATTACTTTCTTGGATGTAGAGTTGTATGTGGAGGGAGAAAGGATTCAAAGCCGGATGTACCGAAAACCTACAAGTTGTAATTCAATTTTGCATGCAGGGAGTTGTCACCCCAGTTATCAAAAAAGAGCCATACCCTATGGAGAACTAATTAGGGCTCGACGCAATTGCTCATCAGATAGAGAATTTGAGAACAATCTAGCAGATATGTCGTCCAGATTTCTTAATCGTGGATATAGACAGAATGTGGTTACTAAAGCTGTATCAAGAGTAAAGAAAGTGAAAAGAGAGACTACATTGGTAAGACAGAGTAAAGTTGGCAGAATAACTGACCAGAAGGTCAGACTAATAACCAATTATGGAATGGACAGCTCAAAACTATTTACAATCCTGAACAAACATTGGCACCTGCTTTGTATAGATAATGATCTGAAACCGTACATTTATGATAGGCCAAGTGTGACATTTAGAAGAGGAACGACTCTGAGGAACATGTTGAGTCCTAGCTACCCGACTAAATCGAATAAAACTGATTGGCTGAACAGTTTTAAGGGCTTTTACAAATGTGGAAGATGCATCTCATGTAGATGGGCAATGAGGAAGGTACTGTGTTTTGAATATAACAATTCTGGAAAATATACTATTAATATGTTCATAAATTGTGACACCACATATGTAGTATATGTGATTCTATGCACGTGTGGCAAAATTTATGTGGGGAGTACTAAGAGGAGGCTCAGAGATAGAATTGCAGAGCACTTCAGGGCATTAAAAAACGGAGACACATGCTACCCAATTGTGTCACATCTGGTTCAAAACTTTGAGAATAAAGACCAACATGTCTTCTCCTACCATGGGATTGACCACATAAAACATGATCCACGAGGGGAAAACAGATTGCTAGCATTGAGAAAGCGTGAGGTACTTTGGCTGATTAGATTGAAAGCAGTGGAATGTGGCCTCAACGTTGACCATGAGTTTGAGTTTTACCTAGGAAACTGAGATAATATGAAAGATACTAGTGTGAAACTTATTGAAAACAATTTTGGTGCCAATTTGTTTTGTTCTGTTTTATTTTATTTTATTTTATCCCAACACTGAAAACTCTATAGAACGAGAAAGTATAGTGATATATGAAGCAAGCACATATTTATGTATTGTATATACGGATGTCAGAAATCAAATGGATAATGTAACATTATTGAACCTACTACCTCTCTGGAATGTTTTTTATGCTATGAACACGACAATATGACAGATAAGAGAAAACAATGACAACAGGGAAAGGGCTGTGGTTAACCTGAGGACCCCTGCGGCTTTCAGGTTCAAGAGAGAGTTATTATTTGAGAAATAGATACCAAGATTACTTATATAATATAAGATACTAAAGACTAATAATCTGTCACGATTACTATCGTTCGATATACATCAATATATGTGAGATAACATCACAAGAAGCAGATAATTACTTGTATATTCTTAAGACAATGTACTTTTATTACGTTTTTCATTTCTGTTACTAATTACAAAAAACGAATACAAATGACAACATGGATCTATTAATAAATCATGAATCAAGAATTGGATCTAAATATATGTGCAAGGTCGTAATATACATAGTGTTAATACCCCAGTAAGTATCGACAGCAATGTAATCTCAATATAAGACAATATCCTGATTTAGGATCTATAGTCTTTAATTGTGCCCATTAAAATATGGCGAGACCCCGAGTTTATAGTATATCCGCCGGGTTTGTAACTATAATAAGACATTACAAGATGGCGCCCGTGCGAATAGCTATAAATCGACATTTCAAGATGGCGCCCGTGCAGAACGCCAAAGTCGGAACGCTACGGACTAACAAACGGTGAGTACGGGGAACTGCTTGGAACTTTAGGGAAGTTATTAGTTAAGGTTTAGACTTCATGAGCTTACCCCCTTTTTTCACTAGACACGGACTCGTGTTGAGGACACTCACGATTGAAGAAGCCATTAGAAGATGAGATAATATGGGTACACACCAATACTAATGTGAAAGGTGAGACCTGCATAGTGTATATGTTTAGCCGGTTGTCGACACTTTATTGGATATGATTAGAAGCTGTCATACGTCCAACGAACAGTACTGACAGCGATGTTAATTTACTTTAGGAACTTATTCGACCTATCCCCCCTACTTGGATGCTATTTAACTTGAAACAGAGGATTACGGGGATTATTTATATGCGTATGATATTCACTACAAAAATTACTTCACAAATTGGTGAGTTAAATTATCGGTCCATATATATTACACCGAATTAAATCAGATTTGTATTTGTTATTATTGGAGCTATCAAGCAAGGAATATTTAGCATTGATAGCACTATTGATTGGTTTACTTATAGGAGTTGGCATATACGAGGCTAACCACAGAAATAGGACGAAGTCCGATATCTATCAAATATACCACGTGTTGACACTAATAGCTTGATACATCTATCTTAAAATAGGTGAGTTATTGACTAGATTTATATTATTACAAGTTTGAGAACCTGGCACCTATGGGTGTTATCGGGGACCACAGCCTTATACCCTATACCCTATACTTTTGACTCGTATGAAATTAGGGTCGGTGATGCTTTGAAATGTAAATGGTTCAAACCACGCTATGTGAAGATCATGTTTTTGGTACATATGTTCCTTCTTTTGTGAAATCAAGTGTGTAAATACTTGCAACTGTATATAAGATTTTGGTAAAGGCTGAAAAATAATTTTCGATTGAATTTCCGTTTTACGTTGAAAAGTGTACAATATGGTTTGTTTTGTAATTATGAATTTTTGTGAATTAGGACTGATTGTAAATATTTGGGTTGCAGCCCTGAAGAAGTCAATTTGTCCTACACGGACTTGACGAAACACGTGTTGGCTGCGAATTATCGTTTGATGCGAACTGGATTTGAATTTGAAGGAAGATTGGACATTAAATGGAATAGTGAAAACTATATAAAGACTCTTTGATATTTGATTGAGTGCTCGGAGGAACACAGTAACTGCCTTCCAGCTTTTGTTTTATTTTATGTGCCAACGCGTTTCGCTGATACACGCCGCTTCTTCCTGGGCTTGCAACATCAGAACGCTGAACGCACACCTGTATAGAATTTTCCTTTTTATTGACATGCTGGCATAGATGGGCGTTTGCTTACAAGTTCCGTTTCTGGTGCATGATGGACTTTATAGTCCTCAGTCGGGTTCCACGGCGCCACCGGGTCCAACTGTCCCGACTGGAGGCCCTAGCGGTTCGGGTGCTTCGGCCCAGGCGCCGCAGGACCTCTTCGGATCCGCTTCCGGATCCGGGTCATCGCCGGTCGACCTCACGACCTCACCAGCGCGGCCCTGCTGGTGTCGCCCCCGGCGCCCACTATGGACGCCGTCCCCAATCTTCCCATTGGTCCGACTCTGGCGCCGGAACGGCGCCGCTGGGCGCCGCTTCTGACGGCCTTTGGAGATTTTTATTTCCATGATGAGGCCCCGTCTATTGCACCTGTTTTACAGGAGACGAGTGACGAGGGTGACTGGGAGGGGTCTGAGGACCCTCTGGCACTGGAGTGCCAGTCTCAAGAGGACTGGACATATGAGCTTGGGAGGCCAGTGGTATTGACACTTCGCCAGACACTGGATTTGCCTCCCCTCCCACCGTGGCTACGGAGGAGGGGGCTGCTTATAGTGTAGTATTGACAAGGGTGGCCAAGGCCTTAAACCTTGAGCTCCCCGTCGCGGCCGTGAGGACTAACCTCCCCACTGAGGTACTCAAACCGCAGGCAAGCTCCAGTGAGCCTCTACTGCCGTTCAATGAGGCCTTGTGTGACGTTTTTGTGGGCACTTGGTCCAAGCCTGCCACAGGTCCGCCTGTGGATAGGAACGTGGCCAGACGCTACCGCCCGGCCCCGGGCGACCCTTGCTTTTTGTCCACCCATCCTACCCCCGAGAGCCTGGTTATCCAGGCCTCTACTTCCCAGATCGCATTCCCGACGGCTTCGCCCGATCGGGAATCAAAGCGATATGAACAATTCGGGAAGAAAGTGTTCTCGTCCCTGAGTTTGGGGCTGCGGTCTGTCAATACCGCGTGTCTCTTGGGCCGCTACACCCACACCCTGTGGGACACGGTTGCGGACGTGCTGCCACAATGTCCGGAGGAGGTCCGGGCTAAACTCGGCCAAGCCCTTGTGGAGGTCCGAGATGCAGTGCAATATTCCATCCGGTGTGGGCTGGATACCACGGACTCACTGGACAGGGCTATGGCAACAACAGTGGCGGTTCGACGCCAGGCCTGGTTGAGGTCTGCCAACTTTTCGGCCGATGTCCAGGCCACTCTGCTGGACATGCCGTTTGATGGCCGTCGCCTCTTTGGCGACAAGGCAGACCATGCGATTGAACATTTTAAGGACTCCAGGGCTACGGCCAAGTCCTTGGGCCTCTCGGCCACATGCCAGCAATTTGGTGCCTTTCGCTCCTTTCGTGGCCACGGAAGGGGCGCCCCCACACGTGCTGCCAGCCACGCACCGCAGAATGTTCAACAGCGTGGTGGCAGCCATGGAAACCGCTTTGGCGGCGGTCGGGCACAGTGGCGAGGCCAGTCCACACCTCTCTCCGCAGCACCTGCCTCAAAACCTTCCTAGTCTGAGTTTTCAGGCCCATGTGACGCCAGTGGGGGAAGGGTTCGCCATCACCTCTCCCACTGGCACACTGTCACATCGGACAGGTGGGTGCTGCAGATCGTCCGAAGGGTCTACTCCCTCCCCTTCGAGGCGACCCCTCCAGCCATGCCACCGCGTGTCGGGGGATCACTTGCAACTTCTGCAAGAGGAAGTCACGGCCCTCTTGGCCAAGGGGGCCATCGAGCGTGTTCCTGGGCCAGAAGTAGGGTGTGGTTGTTACTCCCACTACTTCCTGGTACCCAAGAAGGGCAAAGGGGGCCCACGCCCTATCTTGGACCTACGGAACGTCAACGGCTTCCTCCGGAAGGAGAAGTTCAAGATGCTGACTTTGGCTCAGATCTTAGCTGCTCTGGAGCCTGGAGACTGGCTGGTAGCGTTGGACTTGCAGACACTTATTTCCACATCCCCGTCCTGCCGGCCCACCGGTGTTACCTGCGGTTCACGGTAGGCCACGAGCACTTTCAGTTTACCGTGCTCCCCTTCGGCCTTACCAGCGCCCCACAGGTGTTCACGAAGGTGATGGCGGTGGTCGCAGCTCATCTGCGCAGGTTAGGGGTGTCAGTCTTCCCCTACCTCGACGACTGGTTGTTGAAGGCGGGCTCGCCCCAGACAGTCTTCAGCCACCTCCAGACTACGGCCGACCTCCTGCACTTGCTGGGGTTCTCCATCAATGTGCCAAAGTCGCACCTGTGTCCCTCTCAGAAGCTCCTCTTCATCGGAGCGGTTCTAGACTCAGCGCAGTTTCGGGTTTATCCGTCCGAACAGCGGGTTTGGGATATTCAGGCTCTGATTCCGATCCTTCAGCCTTTCTCCCGAGTCTCGATCAGTTTGACGGTGCGGCTTCTGGGGCTGATGGCCTCCTGCATCCTTCTGGTGCATCACGCCCGCTGGCGGATGCGGGCTCTGCAGTGGGACCTGAAGTTTCAGTGGGCCCAGCATCAGGGCAACTTGTCCGATCATGTCTTGATCTCGGAGGGCACTGCAAAACAGCTGCAGTGCTGGCTCACAGACCGCAAATGGGTCAGTGGCAGATCCCTCTCCCTACTCCACCCGGAGCACGTGGTTGTGACGGACGCGTCCCTCATGGGTTGGGGAGGCCACATGGGAGAGGCGGAGATCAGAGGCCTCTGGTCTCCGGCGGAGTCCCTGCTCCACATCAACCTTCTGGAGCTGCGGGCGATCCGACTTGCACTGAAGGCATTCCTCCCCTCTGTCCGGGGGAGTGTAGTGCAGGTGTTCATGGACAACACCACCGCCATGTGGTACTGCAACAAACAGGGCGGGGTGGGGTCGTGGACCCTATGCCAGCAGGCTCTGCGCCTCTGGCAATGGCTGGAACATCAGGGCGTGACCCTGGTGGTTCAACACCTGGCAGGTTCTCTGAATGCCAGGGCGGACGAACTCAGCCGTCGGTGCAAGATGGATCACGAATGGCGCCTGAACTCGGACTTGGCGCAAGGCCTCTTTCAGCAGTGGGGAGAGCCTTGGTTAGATCTATTCGCCACAGAAGAGAGCACGCAATGTCATCAGTTCTGCGTGTTGGAGTTTCCAAGGCGGCACTCGCTCGGAGGCGCTTTTCGTCGCGAGTGGAGTTGCGGTCTGTTGTACGCCTTTCCGCCTATACCACTTCTGCCCAGAGTGCTGAAGAAGATCAGGCGCAACCGGGCCCAGGTTATTCTTGTGGCTACGGACTGGGCACGAAGATACTGGTATCCCGAGCTACTCAGCATGCCAGTCTATCCCCCGATTCGTCTGCCTCTTCGGTAGGACCTTCTGTCGCAGCAGCAGGGGACGGTCCTCCACCCGAACCTGTCCAGTCTCCACCTACAAGCTTGGAGATTGAGCGGCGACAGTTGAGGCCATTTGACTTGCCTCCCGAAGTCTGTAATGTCATTCTGGCAGCCAGGCGCCCCTCCACAAAGTCGGTATACGCCTGCAGGTGGAACAGATTTGTGGCATGGTGCACAGCAAAGGCTGTGGATCCACTCTCTGCACCCCTTTCTGAGGTTCTCCTCTTCCTTCTTTCTCTTGCCCAGCAGGGCTCTGCTCTGGGCACTCTCAAGGGCTACCTTTCTGCCCTTGCAGCCTTCTTAAGGCTACCTGATCAGCCTTCTTTGTTCAAGTCCCCCATTGTCAACAGATTCTTAAAGGGCATCACTCCTAGGTTCCCTCCTGTTCCTTTCGTGATGCCTCAGTGGGACTTGAATCTTGTACTTACTTACCTAATGTGTTCTCCCTTTGAGCCGCTCCATAACTGTCCTCTCCGTCTTCTTACCTTGAAGACTGCTTTCCTGGTTGCCATCACCTCTGCCAGGAGAGTGAGTGAGCTCCAGGCTCTTTCTTCTACATCTCCTTTCCTCTCTGTTCATCCGGACAAGGTTGTGTTGTGGACGAGACCTTCGTTCCTACCCAAGGTTGTCACGGCCTTCCACATCTAGCAGTCCATTACCTTGCCCACCTTCTTTCCGCCTCCGCATCCCTCGAAAGAAGAAGAGAGGCTCCACCGTCTGGACCCAAAACGTGCGCTCTCTTACTATCTGGATCGCACACGCCAGTTCTGGGTGGATGACCAACTCTTTGTTGGTTACGTGGGCGCTAAGAAGGGAAAGGCGGTGCACAAGCGGACCATCTCGCGGTGGTTCATCTTGTGTATCCAGGCGTGTTACTCCTTGGCAAAGAAGGAACCCCCTGTGGGACTGCGGGCTCATTCTACTCGGGCCACGGCGACTACAACTGCGCTGGGCCGAGGAGTGCCCTTGCAGGATATTTGCCAGGCAGCTACGTGGGCCTCGCTGAACACGTTTGCAAGACATTATTGCCTGGACAGCCAAGTCCGGAGGGATGGCTTCTTTGGCCGTTCTGTCCTCCAGGACTTTCTGGTGTGATTATTGGTTCGCAGACCCACCACCGGGGTTGTATTGCTGGGGTATCTATTCTAAGGTAAGGAATCTATCACTAACGTGTCTCTTTCAGATGCACAAGTTACTACTTGTGTAACGATATATCTGTAAGAGACATTAGTTAGTGATAGATTCCTTACCGACCCACCCATCCTCCCCGTTCTGCGAACCGATATCTAGGGTTAAGGTCATCCCCTTTCAGGGACCTAGTTTCATGGCACCAGTGTTGGTTCTATCATGGCTCTGCGTATCTGGCGCGGAAAAGCTGTGTATCAGAACTGACGTCAACGCGCATGGGCGGCGTCTAAGTACTCCGACGACGTCATTCCGGCGCTAACGACGCCGACGACGGACGCGGAGCCGCGGATGACGCCTGCTGGCACGCAGGGGTATTGCTACACAAAATTTTCTGGATCCAGTCTGACGCCTGGGGATATTCTAAGGTAAGTAATCTATCACTAACTAATGTCTCTTACAGATATATCGTTACACAAGTAGTAACTTGTGCATTAGGACAGGAAAAAACAGAATATTCCTTCTTAATGCAACATTTGTGTCACGAGAGAGAAATAAAAACATTATCAAAAATTCCAAACGTTTTCCCCATAAATATATAATCAAAACATTCCCAACAATACTTATCAAAACACCCAAATACTGTAGAAACCCAACATTTCCATTTTTCTTCCTCTTTGTATTTTCCTTACCCATCTTTCCGCCTACCCTCCCCCCACCCCAGAGGGAAAGGATAAGCCCGCTCTAGACCATCCAGACCCCAAAAAAGCACCACCCAGGAAAACCAAAGAGTTTTCCTGGCCCCACCCTTCTTGCTCAGAACAATGTTATTTGTTATTGCTATCACACCACAGATTTTCACCCCAAAAACCCGCCAGCAGATCCCTTAATTCCATCAGATAGTATGCTTGCCCTACCTGAGACAGGTGCACACCATCCTCCCTAAATACCTGTGATGTGTTCATGAGCCAATACTTTGATAATCATAGGAGGACAAAAAATGTTCATGGCACGGTTAAGTTTCCTCCGAGCTTTCTCCAAAGCAACATGACTGCGGGCCCCCCTCTAATGATGACGATAAATAAATTCAGTCCAAACCAACGATGTACTAGACCAATTGTCCTTTATGACCGCCAAATCCAATTTCATTTGTTTCAACAGCGTTAAACTGGATAGACTTACCAGATAATTTTCTCCTAAATGGATGATCAATAAATCAGGAAAACCCCTCTCCCATGACAATTTAGACAGCAAAGGAAACCGATCCCCCCATTTTATCCCACCCAAACCCTTCCAAAAAACCTCATGACCCTTGCTGTGGAGACCAAGAGCCCGTCCGCAAATCTGCCGTTCTGCAAATGAAGCTGACCATTTTACAAAAGAGTGTCCTATAATCCAAGTCTGCATTTTCCTTGGAAGAGTCTACTCAACCTAAGGCAGGAAAGAACAAAATTACAGGTAGATGTACAAATACCACATACAAAATCATTTCCTGACATAACAAGAACAACACTCTGATTTCCATCTACCAATTCGTTTAATGTCCTCCCAACCCAAACCCAATCGAGACGCTTCAGTGGCAGCCCCGATTCTAAAATAATGTGTAAAAAGTGATAAGGGGTTTCGTCCCACCCATATCAAAGCTTTCCTTAATACTGCTAGGAGATGATCACAGTAATTCTGTCCCCATTACAATGACAAAATATCACCCCTTGATGAAAATCAGTAGACTTCAGGAATGACTCCCATTCGCCCAAAGGACAGCAACCCTTCACACCACTTCCCTTCAAGTGAATCCATGTAGCCTTGCCCAATTGATCAGTTTTTGATTTTTTCAGCAATATCCGCAAAGACCCTTGATGAAAGTGAATATCACTAGTCTGTATTCCCAATTGACCTTGCAAGCCCAGCAATTCAGACACTCTAAACGCCCCGAAAAACAACCAAATCATACAGAGTCTACAACGTGTGACCTCCCACCCAGAATAACAACAATTTGGCAACTGTAACAATAATTGCCGCAAAAGCGCAAATGTTATGGGCTCACGTAAAGACACGGAATGAACCCTCTCTCTACTAAAACCTTTTAACATGTGCCGTAACAAAAACGCCCCCCTCCTAATTCCAGCCCCCACAATAAGTGTCCATAGAACGAAATACCTGATAGTTTACCAGCAATGGTCGTATGAGATAAACCCTTATCCATCAAGGATAAGACAAACTGTAACATGAAACCTTCATCACCAACCGATACATCTGAAACATTCTGAGACTTAGCATAACATAAAAACTCAGACCAAGCCTGGCGATAACTGCGTCTGGTGGAAGGAGCAATGGAGTGTTCAACCAGCTCAATGTTCCTCAATCCCCCAGTGCCCTGATGTCTTGAGGAATTGCAGTTTTGCAGCTGTCCGCCCCTGGTGCCAAAGTGCAGAATTTCTGCCAATTAAAGCTAGATAAGGAGTCTGCAATTGCATTATTAACACCTGGAATGTGTCTCGCTCTAAAAACAATATTGAGGCGAAGACTCTGTAACATAAAAGATCTCAACAGCTTCAGTACACGTAAATCCTTAGCCCTTTGCCTATTGACAAGATGCACCACCGAAATATTGTCGATATGAAAGAGCACACATCTGTCTCTGAACTCGTCACCCCAGATCAACAAAGCAACAATGAGGGTAAAAAAGAAAGGCAATACTACGTCCCTGATGCAGCCAGTGCTCAGGCCACCTCTCCGCACACCAACGACCTTCCCAAAAGAGACCAAAGCCATGAGCTCCAGACGCAATCGAGAATATTTGTATCTGCCAGATTGTATCATCTTCAATAAAAAGATGGAAACACCATTGAATTCGTCCAGGAATTTAAGCCAAATCAACAGGTCATCTTTGATGGCTTTAGTCAGTCGAATTTTGTGGTGGGGAAGATAAGCTCCCGACATGGCCATACCCAGTCTCCTGCAAAATGTCCTGCCAGCCCTGACCACCCTACAGGCGAAGTTCAAGTACCCCAGCAAACGTTGTACCTGTCGCAGTTCAATTTTCTTCCTGTCTCTCACTTCCAACAAAAAAGACCGGATTTCCTTTGCCTTAGCTGCTGGTAAACGAGCCATCATGACGTCAGTATCAATTTCAATCCCCAAAAAGGTAAGTTTGGTAGGGGGCCTTCTATCTTCTCAGGAGCTAATGGAACACCAAAATCTGACCCCATGTCCTAAAAAATGTGTAAAACTCTGCTACATTGATCCTGCTCTGCCCTTCCAATGAACATAAAATCGTCCAAATAGTGACAAACAGAAGCGTGACCACTTTTTTGCACCACACACCAATGTAAGAAAGTGCTAAATGTTTCGATCAAAGCACAGGATACGGAACATCCCATAGGAAGGACTCTATTCACATAGAATGCACCATTAAAGAACATGCCTAACAGCTCAAAATCTGATGGGTGAATAGGCAGCAAACGAAAAGCGGACTGTACATCACATTTTGCAAGCTCCGCACCAGTTCCAGCCAATCGCACCAAACGTAAAGCATCATCCACAGAAGTATAGGACACATTAGAGTCAATAGGGGAGATGAAATCATTTACTAATTGACCCTCAGGCCACGACAAGTGATGATTTAACCGAAATTCGCCTACCACCTTTTTATGAACAACACCCAAAGGGGAGACAATCAGATTTGGCAAAGGAAGCTGATGAAAGGGGCCCACTATTCTACCGGCTTGCAATTCCTTATCCAGTTTTGTTGGACAATATGGGGTAGTTCCTTGGCAGATTTTAAATTATTAGCCCATCGATGGCAACGTGGCCCTTGATAACCTATTTTAAAACCAACAGTAAAACCCCAAAATAATTTGGAAGCCGCATCTGCATCAGTATAAAGCTCCAGCCAAGCCAACATGGACTGCCAATTAACTGGAGTAGGGGCCTTTTGGTATAACTGGGGGAAAGGACCCTCTGCCTCTCTGACCCCTCCCTGGATCCCCGACAGTCCGATTTGTGAGACATTTAGTAAGGGCATGCCTCCCCCCACATTGCGAGTACTCGTGTTTAAATCGACAAAATTGCCTGGTGCAGATACCTCGGTTGAAATTCCAACAGGTGCCTGCAGCCGTCAATTGTCCCCTCCCCAAGACACCCGCCCCCCCTTGGGCGGGATGCTGCAGAAAGGGCCGATAAATTATGGGTAACCCACTAGCCATATGAGTTGTTGCCTGAGTCTGGGTAGATGACATCCATTGTAACCATAATTCTTGATCCACCTCCCCCCAAGGTTTGTCAGGAAAAATGCTGAGTCTAGCCCTGAATTCTCCATCATAATTTAACCATGCAAACCCACCAACCTGCAATTGAGCTCTACGAATAGTATCCATGTATTTAAACATGGCCACCGCCCTGACCTGATGCCTCTTACAATATACACTGGCGTAGATTAAAAAAGCTGCGGTCCAATTTTCAATATTTTTGGGCACCCTGGGACGCCTAGATAGTTCCCATTCTTCTTCCTTGGACCCTTCTCTGGCCTGAATGTCCCTATGCAATAATTTGAAGACATCAACAAATTCATGTTGCCAAATGTTTTGTTTAGTTTTCACAGAAAGATGCATACCCAGGGGCATAGCTAAACCCATATAAGGAAGTTTTGTCTGACAATTCATTTGACTTGAATCCTGTCCTTTACCAGAAACATTTCTTACCTATAATTGTTTTTCACCGTCCAAAATGTCGTCAGACCCTACAATATTGCAAGGAAAAGGTGTCAATTCCATGGCAGACCCTGCTCCCACCTGAACGCCACCCTCCGAATGTTGATATACCATCACCACATCAAACACCCCAGAGACAATATTGCGTTTGCCCATCTAAGGTTGTGACCAAGCAGCCCACCAATGAGGCTTACCTGACGTCAACTGGGCAGCTCTCTTCTGGAATTCCCGAGGATCATCGCGACCACGATGTCCGATTAGATTTGTACTATACCAATTTCCTTCCACATCTGGATCACAATGATCCGTAGATAAATCCGAAACATCAATACTGGTGCTAGGCATTTCACCATCTCCAACCCCGCCATCCCAATCTGTCCAACAGGTCACAGGTCTCCGTGTAGATAGCCCGGCTGAAGAAACAAAATCCGCACTTGATCCGCCCTGTACCATCTCAAACTTTTTTGAAGCCGCAATCTGCTTTGTAGACGCCAATCTGGAAACACCAGGCGCCGTTGGAGATACTGAATGGGGTGTAAACGTCTTACCGCTCCTGCCAGAAGCCGTAGAAAACTTACCATATACAGGCGCCGAGATGGAGCCACCAGCCTCCGACGATGAAGAAGCAGAATGTTTAACCCAGACCAATTGACCACTCTGCGGTCCATAAGCAGAATCAAAGTCAACCTGAGGATGAGAAGGAGGGGGGCGGGATTCGTGAAAAATAGAGACCAACCCTGATGCATTACTGTCATCTAATCTTTCAGAAATGTGCTCCATTATAGGCCATTCTTCCAACCCCATAAACAATAGCACATCCCCCCCGCCCACCCGCTGCATCTGTAAAAACGATGTCCTCTGTGGAAAAAGGGGTATTAAGGCCTGCCTTATAAGTTGACCTAGGGGGGCCCCTGGGCTGAGAAGTTAACACAATCTCTCTGAAAAAAAAACACTTTGCCGCTCCTCCACCTGAACATTCTGGATATCCTGTGGAACAGTCAAAACATTGGACATGTCGCTGGAAAAATCCTCCTCTGCATCACTATCGGACGAATAGTCCACCAAAGCTGAAGCACAGTCAACTTCCAATACAGGGGGAGCAATATTGATAAACTTGTGAACAATGTGTGACTGTGTACTGTTCTCCTGCGCCTTGCCCCCTTTTAAATTCACAGGTTTGCTGAAAGAAACTCCTGTGAAATCATACATTTGCAAACTCCCCACTGCACGCCCCCTGTTTTCCTTAACCACACTGGTGGGGGGGGGGGGAGGGGTATGGGGGCAAGAGACACTATCGACTTCCACAAAATTAGTTTTAGCTCTGCGCTTGCCCGACAGACCCAAGCGCTGCGCCTGCAATGCCCCCAAACGCCTCCCTGCTCCAGGCAGCAAAGAAACACAGCACAGCGTGTTCCCTGCCACACGAGCCCTTCTATTATAAGAGTGCCTTCTTCGCGCTGACATTGGGGGCTGACAGCTGTTCGAACGGGGGAGCTGTTCGGGGCTCTTAGCAGAGAGACACGCCGCCACAGCATCACTCACCCCCTGGGCCGCCGACCTCCGTGGCCGTTTCGCCGTCAAAACTGCATTTTCCGAGGCCCTGGGGGAGTGCAGGTCACCTCGCCCGCCTCTATTATGACGCGGACCGCGTCTTCGACGATGTGGAATTCCGCCATGCCCATCTATAGGAACGCCTCAGCTGTGAGGAACAGAGCGACGCAACAACAAAAACACTGGCTGCTGCATCACCTCACAGTGAGGCATTTCCGCCCCTCGACTGCCTAGCCTTCCCTATCTCCCGCCCCTAGAGCCCTCCCAACCAATCGCGCACCGATGGATTGTTCCATTGCGCGAATATTCCCAGGGGGACACCGGCTCGTGCCAGGTTCCCCCTGGGTCCCATATACTAAGGTTGGTTCAGTTCTGGCCTGCCAATGTCTGGATTCGAACCGAGGTCCTCAGGGTGGAGAACAGCGCTGCCGGTGTTCCTGCTCCCCATGCCACTATCTTTTTTGTTACACTGATGAAACTTTTTAGGCTTTTAAATGCGTATCCACAGAAGAAAACAACCTGATCCTACCATCAGGTCCCTTTAAGAATAGGCGTGCCCAGTCAACTTAGCCAATCAAGACCAGGCTTATATAAACCCATAGGAAACAGAGTAACAAACGGTTTCGATCCGGCACTGACCAGAGAAGAGGAATCACCAGGAGGCCATCATTGCCCCTTGAAGGTATGCTAGCTATATGCCCCTGCTTTTAAACAAATTTAGCTAACAGTAACCCTGTTCATTAGTAAGACCTCATTGTTAATATAATCTGTGCTCCATTTCAAACAGATACGCTTTGAAATTGCCCCTGTTTTTAAACAAATTTAGCTAACAGTAACCCTGTTCATTAGTAAGACCTCATTGTTAATATATTCTGCGCTTCATTTCAAACAAATACGCTTTGAAATTGCCAAAAGTGAGGCTGACCGCGAATCATCACTGCGCAGTTCCTTGTTATTTCGGCAATATATAAAAGCTCCAGTGGTCTATTTGGCCTATTAGAGGTAGGTTATAATATAAACTGTAGCTCCCTTGATGTTTATAGCTAACGCGCCTTTAACCATTACTCTAGTTACTTACTGGTGCACTGTTTTCCTTACCAGATTCGTGCCCTTCTTTTAAACCGACAGCCAGAGTGCTGCACAATTGAATGTCCAACCAGCCCCGTTAACAGCGGAATCTCCGTACTAATATTTTTAGGTATGTGCTGATTTAATTCATGCAACCTTAACATAGTTGGTTGGGTTAATTTCTTCTTCTTGTATACACACTGTTGTGTAACCTTAACAGATAATATTCATGGTGATATAGTGCATCTGTTAATCCGTAACGTCTCTGCTCAACATGAAGTGACCTGCCAGTGCGCAAGATATTTGTCTAAACATAATAGGGGACTCCATTGGCAAACTCTATTTTATTATTTGCTCTCCGCTAGGATAATGTTTGAATTTTATTAACCACATTGTTCCTGTAGTAAGAACATACAAACGTTTTCCCCCCTCTTGCCTTTTATATAACCTTTATTCATTCATGTCTTTTTGATCTTAGCGTTTTCATAGTGATTGATACACTCGCCCTATTACCACTAACATCACTAAGCCAAATCAAAACCTGACGGTGCAGTGCCGTAAGCTAAATTCTTCAGGTGAGATCACTTATAAACTTATAGAATCGCATCCTTGTTCTCTCTACCTCTAGTCAATTACCAGGCATAATTGAAGCGGGGTTATAAATATAATTTGTGTGAAGGTTTTATAACACTGGCACATGCGCACCTTAATGTTTAGTTCTTTTATATCAGAAGACACTTTTGCCTTGAACAAAATGGATATCGAAATGCGGCCAGCCCCCATCCTGTGTTTTGCTGCTATTACAACATTACAGTACCGCCATAAAGACAAGCGGTTATTTTTACTGTTAACTCATACAAAATTTTATCATCTAATAATTGGCAAGATTCAGTCTTAGTCACCTTCATCTTGGGTATCTAGTTCTTGGCCTATATGCGCTTTCTCTTTACTTACACGCTCTGTCTTGAATTCTGTTTCCTCGAATCCCACTCCAGGGTACTCCTTAATGTAAATTCAATAACTGTTATGTTTTTTAAAAATTAGAACTATGACTATGTATGTACCGGCAATTAATAATGTACTTAGGTAGAAAAGTCGGTAAAAATCTGTATTAAAGACTGTGTATTCTAATTTTAATTTTAGATTAATTATATGATGGTACTTTCCTGACGAAGACACTTGGTGTCGAAACGCGTTGAAGAAATCGTCACTACTTCACCCTTACCATCATTTTTAAATTTTACATGTCTGTTTTAATTATTATGTATATGGTTTTTTAGAAAATATATGCATTTTTTGTGTAATTTGTATTAAGAAAATTATTAAATACTCTGATGATTTTTTATAAAAATCGTTTTTAGTAAAGTGTCATTTTTAATTTGCTGGTTTTCATTGCACTTTGGAATTTTGGTTTGCCTGGGGTTGTTACTTGTCATTATATCCCCTTAGGGTACACGCCACCCGACACACTGTAATGGAAACACACCACCCACGCAGACTGTCCTGGGATACACACAATCCCAACAAATTGCAAAAAAAAACGCCCTACGTACAATATCAACAAACAACAGTAGTAAACATAACGTATATTACTCTGGTGAGCTACCTCTAACACGAAGACTTCTCAGAGATGTTGGGTAGAGACCTTAGCGAAAATCCAACATGATGCTCGCTTCAAATACCAACTTAGTTTGTAAGTAGCTCCAGTAAGGTGGCACACAAATCTGGAGAGCGCCAGATGGATCGCGATTGTGCCAAAAGTTAAGTCATGGACCAGGTCTATAAGCCAACGAGAACATGTAGCTGTACTTGTAGAGATCAATCCAAGAGAAGCAGGCAAAGTAAACGGTGCGACGTCCCTGGATACCTTCATATGTCACAACTGCAGACTAACAGAATACTTAAACGTTCCCACGACTTTATTGAGAGAACAACGTGGTTCGCAGAGCGAGTGCACCATAGGAAACAACGAAGATTACGAACCGTGATACTCCAATCCCAAAATGGCGGCACGCACTGGTGACGCCGCACCAGATGGCTCCCAGCATAACCGTGCTCCCAAAACGTCCACAACAGCCAGGAGCCTCGAGGAAGCGCACTCGTCACAGAGGATCCCGTGGAGGAATGGTTGGACACAGGTAAGACAGCAGGACACTGTGCGCACTGTGGACAACTCGTGCCATATTTTAAATGACGCAGAGCGGTTGAACTGGCAAAAGATAAGAGGCAGCATAGATGTAAATACGAAAATAGCTCATCAATCGTGGACCATAAGTGCAGTAATCTCACTTAATCCACCAGCACCATGAAAACGTAGACACTGAACATGCAGTGAGCAGTCCAAACAGCCCACAACAGAGTGTTTGCGTTTTCGATAAGCTACAACAGCAAAGACTGGTAGTAGAAGGTCAACCGCTTTAGACAGGCTGAAAGGTTGAAAAGACACTTCAGATCTCGTAGAGCTTGTGAATATACACCACTAGCTATAGTAGCTGGAGCGAGATAGAACAGCTGTCCAATTTATAGATGGAAGGAGAGAAATAAATAAATAAATAAACGCCACAGACCGGCTGTCCTGTTGGAAAAGGACACTGGTGGGGCATACCAGGGGGTTTCTTTTCTTTAAGCTTGCGAAGTCTTAGGTACCGGTTTCCATATGAATTTAAAAGACAGTCCATCTCCCAATACACACAGTAGTTTTTTAATTCAAATTGTCGTAGGTAAAAGAAGTCCAGATGTAGCCTAGTAGTAAGTTCTAAGAAGGTAGTTTATTAATCCAGTTACAAGTAAAGCAGAAGGTCGATGAGATGGAAATTAAATGGTAAATAGCGCCACTAGGAGTGGCCTCCGTGCTGCTCAGCCTGCATTCATCAACTTCCAATCAGTCCATCACCAAGCACCCAAGCATTCCGTGACATCACCACGCATTCCACACTCATCCTGGCTGAGCAGTAGGGAAGAGGTGCACAAGAGAAAGAAGGCGTGACAATCAAATCACAACACTCTGCTTCTACTAATAATATGCAGCTGGCTGTGATGTCTGTTTCTCCCCACCATATTGCCTGGGGTAGGAGGAGGAAAACTAGTTTCACCAACACCCTACTGCCTCCCTGTGTCTAGAGTTAATAACAGTTTGTAACGCAACGGGGACAGTTATTGTGCCTTGAATTACAATGGGTTGCCTCGTGAGTACAGAGGGCATGGACAGCAGCAAACTTGCCCCGCCGAAGAATTGCCCTGTCTGGCAACAATATAAAGAAAGGCGGCAAGAGGAAATAGATACACTAATCTGTTCTTCTCTCCTGATTTTAAGTGCACAGAATTCTAGAGACAAGTTGGGAGAAGAATTTGTGGAATTAAAGTGACATCCACCCTGTGTAATGGTGCCAGAATTGAACGTAGGAAATGTATTTTCTCAATTAATACTTAAGGAGCTTGCCACGTGTGATTTTCAGCTTTTAATGCATGAGGGTACACTGTACAACATTTTTAAGACTTTTCATTATGACTCGACAAACCCACATCATCATCATCACTTCATTTTGGATCACAGACATCTTGTAAACTGCAATTCAGAACATACATACAAATACGACAAACACACATCAAGCTGTATACAATATTACTCGCCAGTGTTCACAAGAAGGTGTAAGAGTTCCCTCCTGGGTAACACATAGCCTTCCATAGCCTCAGAGATTCGAATATACTTATTTCCTACTCACAATAACAATTTCTGCACTTAACAGCATTCTTCTAGAGATAGCTGGTAAAATGCGAGAATAGCTTGAACATAAGTATAATTTGTGAAAAGTGTTGGAAGGGGATAGAAGTAATAAAAAGGACCAGAATGAGATTGAAAACGTGTTCTAAACAATTACTTGGCAGCACAGAAGCGAATGAATGTGCAGAACAATTAGATACTGATGTACAATTTGACATTTTCTGAAAAAAGAGGGGAGATCCCCATATTGTATCCAATCTGGGACATGGGGAAATAAGCCAAAAAAACAGGATGCGTCCCAACTAAACACAGACAGTTATGTCGGTATAACCAATTATACCAATAGGGAAAATAGATCACATTCTAATAGAGACCACACAGTAGGGAAAATTTTTTTTGCCAGGTGCCACTTCAGAGAATCTTACACATTACAGTATTATCAAAATTTACAACATCACAACATTGATTACAAAACTATGAGTCGCTTTACAAATATAAAGTAGGGTTTATTTCATGCAGTTACCACACAAATACATTTAACATTTGGAATAAAACCAAACACATTAAAAACATTAAAAAACACAAATGATATATTCACATGTCCAATACAATTGGAGATAAAGGTTTGAGATAGTGTTCGACGCAGCGTTTCGGTTTTCTGAGATTACAACACCTTCTTCAGGACAATTCTCAACTAAAATCTTTTAGTCAGAGGAACAACTTCATTGACTTCTATTCTTTCCTTTAATATGTCAGGGCCCAAATGAGGATAATGGGATTCTGATCTTTGCAGGTTTTTCAAATTAACCTGCTCTATTAAATGAAATGAAGTTGCAGGGTGTCCAGAGGAGCCACCAGAAGGGTACCTTAATATCTTCGTATTTTCGGGGTTAAAAAACAATTGATGGCCAAGCATGGATTGCTGATATTTATCCGGCATATGTTTTGTAGGGGTTGTCCTCCTTTGTACGTTGATTAATTAAAAATAATCTCTGTCGGTTACTTTGGCCTCCCTGCTCCTTCTGGATCCACCGCACTCGTCCCTTGTGATTCAATTGATTTCGGGTAATCACTGCCAGTGCACTTCGATGGCCCTTCTCCAACCAAGTAGCCTCAATGTGTAGGTGTCCCTTAAAGAGCCAATCTCGGTGTGCCGTCTTCTAAATAGGGAAGCACTTTGAACAAGTATATGACTCAAATGTCAACACACTAAATACTCAGCATTCAATCACCTCCTGTACCATCAGCAGGACCCCCCAGCCACCTCACCCCTACCCTCCCCCCCAACTACTGCTGGTGTGGGCTTCTTTCATAACTATTCCTAATCAGACGAGACCTGAAGGATCAATACTCGTCTGTCGGTGCACCACATGGAATTCCAGTTAAAACTCTCCCTCCCTAGTCCTCCACTTCTGCTTCATAGTTGCTCAATGTTCACACTAGCTCCTCCCATGCCCTTGCCATTTCCAAACTTTTCACATTAGCTGTACGGGATGCCTGCCTAAGTCTAACAGCACCTTCACAATGGGCCCACTTATGAAATTCGCTCGCCCATCTCCTACTAGATGGACCCTCCTTCGACTTCCAGTGCCAGGTGATCTCCCTCTGGGCTAAGATAAGCCCTAGATCCATGAATTTGCTAGTGATTTTCGTTTTTTTCGTGTGAGGGAGCCAGAGCAGCAGACATGTCGCCATGTCATATTCGACCTGTCTATCAGTAACTTCGGTAAGAAGCACCCCCACCCTGGACCAATATGGCCCCAATTTCGGGCAGTCCCGCAACATATGGTCGAGTTCCACCTCAGGCATCAAGCACCTAGGGCATGCCGCATCTTTGACCTGGAAATATCTCCGGATCTTCCCTGGGGTAAGGTAAGCTCTATGCACTACAAAAAAGTGCACTTGCTGAAACCGAGCGTTCCTGCACACCTTCCACGTCCTCCTCAGGATATGTCCCCATGTTGTATCCGGTATGGGCTTCTCCACACTCGCCTCCCACTTTTGTTTTAGGGCCGTGAGCGGTTCTAATCCCTCATGTAACATTCGAGAATGTAGACAAGTGACCGCTTTAAACGTTCCTGCCGTCATTACTACATATTGGCAGGCCATTGTGGTCTGTGACTCCAACTGCCCAGTCTGCCAGTGTTTCCTTATTACCGTTGTTACAGCCATATGTAGGAGGAAACTCCCGTCAGGAAGACCAAATTGATCCTGCACCGCCCGAAAGGGCAGCAACTCGCCATCAGCATAGAGGTCGCCCACCATATGGAGCCCCCTCTCCTCCCACTCCATAAGAGGGGATCAGTCCCCCCCGTGTGGCAATGCTGTCAGCATGCCCAGAGGAATTTCGGGTGCGTAGGGGTGTGCCACTCCCGCCTTCTTTTGGCTTTTATTCCAGCACAGCCTCAGGGTCTTTTCCTCCAGGGCTAAGTTCTGTACCTCAAGCCGTTGCTGCATGACGATGTACGAGAGGACATGTCTCTGTATCCCTGCCCCACAGGTCTGGACAGGGCCCCTAAACTCCCTTGCGACATTCTGTGTAAGGATCTGCAGCTGCGCTGCCAGGTAGTAAAGTTTGAAGTTAGGAACTGCCATTCCCCCCTCCGATTTTGGTCGTAATAGCGTATCCAGCGCCACCCGTCTCCTCCCGTGCCCCCACAGAAAATCAATGGTGACCGTTCGCAGTTCCCGAAAGAACTGGGGTGGGATCCATAGTGGCAGCGTACGGAAATAGTAGAGCAGTCGCGGCAAGGCCACCATTTTGAGCAGCACCACTCTCCCAACCACCGAAAGGGGAAGGGCGGGCCAAAACGCCATACAGCTCCTCAGAGCTCTTATACAGCATCCTATGTTCCTGTCCAACATGTTATCAATATCATGATAGAACCTCACTCCTAAACAGGTAAAGCACGATCGCTCCCACACCATATCAGCGGCTAGTTTCGGCTGGGGCATGTCCGCTCTCAGCGGGAAAATACACGATTTGTTCCAGTTAACTCTAAGGCCCGACAGCGTCCCAAAGTCTGATAGCATATCCACTGCCCCTCGCAGCACTATAGTCGTGTCCTCTAAGAATATCAACAGGTCGTCAGCATATAATGAAATGTATTGCTGAACTCCTCTACACATAAGGCCTCTATACGCTATCCCCGTCCTAGCTTGAATCGCAAGAGGTTCAATCGCCAGCGCGAATAGCAGGGGCGAGAGGGAGCACCCCTGTCTTGTCCCTCTCTTCACCGGATATTCCGCAGATATCACTGTACCTAGTCGCACCCTGGCCATAGCTGAGGAGTACAAGACTTTCGTCCATCTTCGAAATTGAGCACCTAAGCCGAATTTCTCCAGCACCCTATCGAGGTATCCCCACTCCAGGCTATCAAACGCCTTTTCTATGTCTATGGACAACGTCGCCGGCATCATGTCCACACTCAGATCGCTCTCCAGCACTCGTATGAGGCGGCGGATATTGGTCGAGGTATTCCTAGTAGGAATAAACCCAGCGTGATCTTCATGGACTAATGCCGTCATGTGTGGCAGCAGTCTTGTGGCCAATATGCGGCTCAGAATTTTATAGTCCACCGTCAGCATGGACAGCGGCCTATAGGAGGTTACATCACTGTTCTCTCTCCCAGGTTTTAACAGGGGGATGATCAGCGCCTCTCTCATGGACTTGGGCAGGTGGCCCTGCTCCACCGCTTTGTTATAAACCTCCAGCAGTTGGGGCGCCAAAATGTCAATATATTTGACATAAAATTCGATCGGGAGTCCATCTACTCCTGGTTTCTTGTTCCTAGCCATCTGCTTAATTGCTCCCCTAATCTCAGCCAAGGTTATAGCCGGACCCAGGGTCTCAGCGTCCTCCTCCTCCAGCCGTGGGAACCGAATCCCCTCCAGGTAGCCCTCTATGTCTAGAGCGTCCGCTCCCAGGTGACGTTGATAGAGGGTCGTGTAGTAGTCCAAGAAGCGCGAGAGGATCGCAGTTTGGGAATAGACCAGTATCCCCGACTCCGTACGCACACTCAAAACCGGGCATCCCCTCGGTGCCTGGTTCGCCAGCCTCGCTAGGAGCGTGCCTACCTTGTCCCCCTCAGCATGAACCTTCGCCGTGTATTGTCTATAATCATAGCTCCTTAGTCTCTCTGTTTCCGCCGCTACTAGTTCTTTGGCCTCTAAGAGCTGCTCCTGCAGTGATCTTTGCTCCGGTCTCTGCCTCTCTATGTTCCTCAGTGCCTCCTCTGCCTTTTGGATATCTGCCAGAACCACCTTCCTTTCCCCGGAGTGTTTACTAATTCACAACCCTCTCACTACCACTTTAAATGCGTCCCATTCCATTGCTCTAGTAGAGGCTGTTTCTCTATTTATAGTGAAATAGCGTTCAATGCCCTCCCGAATGTCGGAGCTAAAAACCTGATCCTCTAAGGTGTCAGGGTTCAATCTCCAAGTGGGGGTCGCGGCTCTCACCTGCTGCCATTGAAGGAACACCTGGGGATTATGGTCAGAAATGGTCCTAGCCAGGTACTCAGAGTGTGTTGCCAGGGAGGCTATCGTGCGGCCACATAAGATCGCGTCGATTCTAACATGCAGTTCATGGAGTGCTGAGAAGAAAGAATAATCCCTATCCTCAGGGTGGTGCCCTCGCCATATGTCAATCAATCCCCATCTATCTTGCCAATCTGCCCTCTGCTTCGCTACCCTGCGTACTTGGGACTCAACCAGTGGTGGGTGTGATCTATCCAGTGCGATGTCAGTGATCGAATTGAAATCTCCCCCCAGTATCACCGGGCCTGCCAGATAATGTGCTAATGTTCCTGAGAGTGTGTCTAAGAATCGGGACTGATCCGTGTTCGGGGCATAGACACTGCAAAGCACCACATCTCGGCCATATAGTCTCCCCTCAACCGCCACAGACCTGCCCTCTGGGTCAGTAATCTGATTCGTGGCCTGGAAGGGGATTCCCGCCCTCACCCATATCAAGACCCCCCTGGCGAACGCAGAGTAGGCTGTGCCAAACACCTGGCCCAGCCATCGCTTCTGCAGCGCAGTACACTCCTGTTTGGTAAGATGGGTCTCCTGAAGTAACGCTATCTGGATCCCACGTCGCACCAAATATGCGTGCACCCTATGGCGCCTGGACATGGTATGCAGCCCACGGATGTTCCATGTGATACATTTCAATTCAGATAATGTCCCCATAGTAGCTTGCCCACAATGTCTCCTTCTCCAGTCCTCGCCAGGCCACACCAGAACCATTAACCCCCGAATGCTTAACACCCCGTAAAACACCCATGACCCATCCCCTCCGAACAGGACCCAATAACAAATTATCAGTCCCTCTCCAAATTTCCATAACAAATCACACTGTTCTATCCTGCAGTGGTCACTACAGGTTGCCTTAAGGACAATGGGAGTGTGGATCAGCCCCGACAGGTGGGTGTGACTGGGACTCATGTCTATTGAACTGCCACTATGAGCAATACAGTAGAAGATCGGGGGTGGGGACAAACAGAGAATGAACAGACAGCCTTGGAGCGTTCTCCAAACACTAGATCTCTTGATATGGTATTAGTCAGGACTGTTGAGGAACAGAATATACAACTGTTGCAGAGCAAGTGTGATGAACTAGACAGAGCGGAAGGAAGAAAGATGGTGGAAGAAAATTATGGGTTATTAGATGAAGTAGTTAAGGATTCGAAAATGAAAGAAATATTGAGAGACAAACAGGAGCGGAATCTACTGAGCAGCTTTCTGCCAAGCACGCTGCAAATGCTTTCATAGTAGGACATGTCAATGGAATTCAACTTCCTATTTTAGCCTGATCTTGCTCCTGTGTCTTCAGCTCACCACAAAAGTCTGGGCCTTGTGCCAAGAGAAGAGCCGTACAGTGTAACAGCATCCTTCCTGTGACTGCAGACAAAACAGAAAGATGCAGGATAATGTAGTGGGTTTGGCTTGAATTCTTCAAAGTGGAGCATGGAAAGAAATGAACAAACAAAATGAATAAGCATAACAATATGTGAATCTTTTTAGAATTTATTGTTATTATGATGTTCATAAACCCTGGACGCAGCGATGTATAAACATATATTGATATATAAAATAATAGTTTGGCGCAAAAGTGTATTGTTCTCTCCTATGTTTTTCCTAGGTGACAGAACATGGAAGGGAAGATGTGTGTTTTTTGTACGTGTGTCTCAATGTTCTGTTTTATGTTGGTCCTATTGTCATCTGCTACCCTCTTCCATAAAAGGAGTAACACAATGCGCGAAGATGACCTCCATAGCAGGAAGTCCACCCAGCCTAAAGACCCCCCACCCCGCCTATCAGGTGGCTACACACCACTGTCTCAGCGCGTGTGTAGTATTAGAAAAAAAAGGCCCACTCTAACAGCCAGCACCAAGGACTTGCAGTCCCCTTTGCAGGCACGTATGTTATGGCTAGATAGCAGTAGTTAAGGAAGATGTGTATATTGAAAGGGAAGGATATTTAAGCAAGGAAGTGGACTCAGGCGGCAGATAAAATGAATAGGGAAATATGTAGACAAAAACTATTGCTTGTAACTGGGGTAGTCCCCTGTGTTCCTGTGGTGTGTGCACAGCCGGGAGATAAAGGGGAAGAAGCGGAGCCAGTATTACAGGACATAATAACAGGGCAGAAGAGGAGCTCTCCCTTGGCTACTGCTCTTGGCAAAGAACATGTGGAGAAGTCCTCCTCAGGCACTAAACCTACACAGATAAATGCAGCAGAAGAGGCCTAGAGCCGCGCTCTGATACAGCAATTCATAAAAAGGGGGACTGCGTACACTGATCAGGAATATTTGCACATACGCGAAACATGCAGTACATGATGCATCGGCTCTAGCAGACTCATATGACAGGCAAACAAAACCCTCGGAGGGATAGCATGTCAAGGTCCTTTACCCCTTCCAACTAGCCAAACTGTACTCCGCAATACAGAGAAGGGTGTTTTTAAAGAGTGACAGATCAAAATGCACTGCTCTAGTAAATGATCTAGCAGGGGCAAGTTATAAGTAAGTCAACTGGCAGGAATGCATGATAGACCACACCAAGACGCAGTACCAGGTCTGGCACAGCCTAGTTTAATTGAGACAAGACCCCAGGAACGCTGGTCTTATGCACAACACACCAAGACCTAGACCAAGTATGGAACCACCCTCCTTTGACCCAGGCATATGATTAGGAACTATCTAAATTTAGCTTCCAATCAATCAATCAATCAATCAATCAATCAATCATACTACTTGTATAGCGCACTACTCACCCGGAAGGGTCTCAAGGCACTTGGGGGAAAGGGTCCACTACTGCTCGAATAGCCAGGTCTTGAGTTATTTCCTGAAGGCGAGGTGGTCCTGGGTCAGCCGAAGGTGGATGGGGAGGGAGTTAGAGGATTTAGATTTACCTTCTTGGCCAGATGCCAGAATAATTAACACATTATAATGCCATAGACAAGCTGCGCCGGTGGAGAGCAGATTCAAGAAACGACACAGCCAGGTGCTGATGGGGACAACCTTGTAGATGGATCTTGTCTAAATGATGGGATGGGAGCATTGGGTCATTGGACCCAGGAAAGATGATCACGTTAAGGTCAAAGACTAGTATTTCTGCCTGAGAGGGATCATTGGGTGTAGGGGGGTTCAGTGTAGCCTGTTGTTTTGAGGAGGGATCAGGGCTGGAGTCAGAAAGGGGGGGAGACTGACGGGTCAGAGGGTGAAAAGTCATTGCCCTGCTGTAAATATGGTCAATCACAAATGAGTGAGTGAGGCGTGCAAAGTAGTCCGAGTTTGTTCACTTGACCTCTTGTGGTTTGTGGGGTTGCTTGGAGGGGCCCGGGCAGGGGCGAGTAGAACATCAAGGATGGGGGGGGCAGTCAATAGACCACAATTGGCAGGTAAGGGGTTTAAGTTCTAGGGCTAACTGCGTGTTAGGCAGAGGTGTCAAGGTCCTCAGCTAGTTCTTACCCCAAATGGTACTCCTCTGCAACACAGGGTTCGTTTTGGTCTTGGGCAGAGGCAGATTCCTCCATAGCTGAGGTAAGTGTTCAGATACACCCCATGCAATATAAGAGGTAGAGGAAGGGGGCTGTACCAAGTACAAGCAAAGGGAGGTGAGACAAGGTCCATGGTTTTGCAGCTCTTGGATTGGCCAGAGGTCAGCACCTCGTCTACCACAAAGACCTGGAATCTGCAGATCCGACGAGCACCGGGCATAATAGGACATACCGCGATGGCTCGGCTTCCCCAAAGGGTGTGCAGGCTTCACAGAGTGCTCTTAAATGCCTGAAAGTGACGCAGGATGGGAATGCATCCGTCAGAGGCGGGGGTAGGTAGCAGACTGCAGCCGTGTGAGGAGAGACGGGGGAAGCTTTTGCTGCAGCAGCAAAGAAAGAGGAGGGGTTGCTCTGGGTTGGCTCTATTATAAGGCGTGGTGTGCCCAGTTTGGTTGATGGGTTTATGGGAAATGTTGTTTTTTGTTTTTTACTGTTTTGATTAGCAGCTGAAAAAATGCAGTAACGTTTGAGAAGCATAATCGGAACCTCTGGAACTGACATAGAATTTATGTGCACTTGAATAGGCCAGTGTTTGATAGTCGTGTAAAATCAATGGTACAGGGTAAAGTCTTCATCGGTTAATTGGAAAAAGCCATGTCAGATTTCATAGGTTTGATCTGTTTATTGTGACACATTATGACAAAGGCAGTTGACCCTCTCTACTTATTTTGATAAGCGAATGTTAAAGACGACAGGCTTTTAAGAATGGAGTGTTATTGCAAAGTGTTAAAGCCCGTAGGCAAGTATCATGCTACATGGAATTTCAAAGATTACCATACCATACATGGGTATTGGTGTTTGTGATTCACCCGAACAAACTGTGGGGATAGAAGATATACACTACTAGAATTATTTTTAGGTTCTCTTTGGAGAGATGGTATTTTGCATTGTCAATTGTAATTTTATATACATTTGTACTCTTATGACTGTAGGTTACACTCAGGACAGTAGGCTTGAGTTGGTTATGGTGCCATGCTGATGATAAAGACAATAGGCCTGATTGTTTAATATGAAAAGTTAAGATAAAGGCATTTACTCCTGGCCTATGAACTGTGAAAAGCATATGTTAAAGTCAACAGGCATTTCAAGGTGTATTGTTATTACTCTGAATTAAAACCTGCAGATAGAATTTTTTGTAACATGAAATCCCACAGATTTACTGTGGTAGGCCAAGGTTTTTGTGATGGTTGCCCTCTCTGGCCAATCATGTGCTTAGAAATTTTGCACTATGAGAATCCTTGTTTTTATACTTGTTAGAAGGGACAGTATTTTGCTTTGTCAACATTAATTTTTATACATTGTAATTTTAAGACTGTATGCCTGATGGTTACCTTGTAGGAAAGCTTTCCTCAGTACAGTACACATGAGATGCTTATTGTAAGAAAATGGGTTTTTAGTTGACTGGTGTATGAGCCCTCATGAAAATACCACACAGAAAGGATCCCACACCAAGTTAGAAGCATGACATTTTCTTTAATTAATACAAGTCCAAAATGACAAAAATCCAATTAGTAGAACCAGACATGTGACTTTTTAAAGATTTTAGTGAAAATAGCACCAAGAAGCACAAAGCGCCAACTGTGCATATTTGGTCGTGGTGGACCGGGACAAAGTAACAAGTTCAGGCCGACCGTGACAGGGACTCAGTCAGACCCACTGAACAAAGTAGCTCAAATCCTGGTTTGCAGAGATTTGCGAGGATCCATGTCGAAGCCAAAGTGATGTATTGGTTCCGAGATGCAGCAAAGGTGTGGTGCAAGGTTCAAGGTGCGTCATCATTGAAGTTCCTGTTGATGAGGGCTTGTGATGTGAAGTCTGGCATCAAGGATGCATCGCGCTGTTGGGGTAATGTGTCAGTTGGGAGGCAGCGATGCAGAGTCCATCATCTTCGTTGAGGCTGCCATCGACAAGGGATGTGAAGACCTGTGCCAATGATGCGTCATGGAGTGCTGGTTCCAAAGGAGGGTGCAGGTCGCGGCATTGATGTAAGATTTTGCGACGGGTCCAATCCGCGGAGCAGCGGCAATGCATCGGTTCAGCTCGGTGTTCTGTCCCGGGGAGGTGGCGGTCCCCGGGGCAACGGGACCTCCCCTGCATTAATTATTTTTTATATATGGCGTGGGGTGGGGGTGTGAGGGGTATTATTCCTTGGTGCAGGGTGGTAGGGCCTCCCCCATATTTCTTTAATTAAACAGTGTGACCCAGAGAGGTGGCAGTTGCTGGCGCAGCTGGGGCCGAGCAGAACTCCCACATTTACATTGCTCATTGCCCGGGGGAGGTGGCAGTCCCCATAGGGCCACCCCGCATTTCCTTTTTAATAATATATGTGCACCGGGGAGGTGGCCGTCCCTGGGGCAGATGGAAAGGCCTCCCCGACATTTCTTTCATTAAACAGTGTGCCTGTGGAGGAGGTGGTTCCCAGGGCAGTTGGGGAGGTTATAGTGCCTCCTCGCATTTAATTTATTTTGTATATGTGCCCCGGGGGGCGGTGGTCCCAGGGGCAGTAGGGTAGGCTCACCCGCATTTCTTTCATCAAACAGTGTGCCCCAGAGATTTGGTAGTCCCCGGGGCAGTGGAGGGGTTGCCCGACCCTGCATCTACATTTCTCATTACCCCAGAGAGGTGGCAGTCCCCGGGCAGTGGGAGAGGCCGTAGCACCTCACCCACATATCTACCATTAAACAGTGCGCCCCTGGGAAGTGGCGATCTCTGGGCAGCGGGATGAGGGGGTAGAGGCAAGTGAACCCGACACACATTTACATTGCTCATTGCTCCAGGGAGGTGGCAGTCCCCGTAGCAGCGGGGAGACCATAAGGCCTCCCCCGCATTTCTTTCATTAAAGAATGTGCCCCTGGGAGGTGGCAATCCCTCGGGCAGCAGGGGCAGCCGAGTGGGCCCACTGCATTAATATTTCTCATTGCCCTGGGGAGGTGGCTTTACCCGGGGCAGCAGGGATACTGTAGGGTTTCCCCCTTTTTTTCATTATACAGTATGTCCCAGGGAGGTGGCGGTCCCTGGGTCAGAGGGGGAGACCATAGGACCTCCCCGGCATTTCTTTAATTGAACAGTGTGCCATGGGAAGATGACAGTCTCTGGGGCAGCAGGGGAGGCCGTAGGGCCACGCCAGCATTTCTTTAATCAAATTAACCACCAGTAGGTTTTATATATATATATATATATATATATATATATATATATATATATATATATATATATATATATATATATATATATATATATATATATATATATATATATATATATTCACTGAAAAAAACATAGGTTTCACACCAGTTATAGTTAGGTGGAAATTTTACTCGCATAAAACCATTGAAATTCCCACGTTATAGTTAGTTGGACTCACTATAACTTGCGCATGCAATGCACTGCTGATGACGTCACATATTACATCCCTCATGATATGGTCAGTGACATCACTCATGACATCACTGATATATATATATATATATATATATAGATATACAATTTCTATGGCAAAATGAAACCCCTCATTTTATTCCTTTTCAAATTAAATGTATTAAGTGTTGCCACTTTATTCCAATCAAGATGACTTCAGGTGTGCCATACATTTGTCATAAGTAAGACTGTTAGCGTTCTAGTTGTTCTTTAGAACACTCTGGGACATTCTGTCATTGGGCTATAGTTGGGCTACATCTGGCTGATATTTGGGCTACATTTGGGCTCTTTTGTCTCTGGTGGCCATCTTGGGAGACTGCATATCAGAATTTTTTTAATGAAATATAAGAGGATTTGAGAAGTCACTCAAAATGTGCCCTAATTTTTCTTTCTTCAGCACTAATCATAATTTCTATGGCAAAATGAACCCCCTCATTTTGTTCCTTTGCAAATTAAATGTTTTAAGTGTTAACACTTTATTCCAATCAAGATGGCTTCAGGTGTGCCATACTTTTGTCATAAGTAAGACTGCTAGCGCTCTAGTTGTTCTTTAGAACACTCTGGGACATTCTGTCATTGGGCTATAGTTGGGCTACATCTGGCTGATATTTGGGCTACATTTGTTTTTTTTGTCTCTGGTGGCCATCTTTGGGCTACATTGGTCTACATTGGGCTACATTGGGCTACATTTGGGCTCTAACATATATATAGCCCAATGTAGCCCAATATATATTTTTTCAAAGTAAATTTTAGTAAAAACCACTGGAGCATATATCTTGAGACATAGCAAAGGCACATCGGGGTACCAGTCCCTACAATTTTGCCAAGTTTGGTGGAAATCCATTCAGCCGTTCGGGCTAAAAGTGAGTTTGACCGCCCTATGGAAATGAACATGGAGAAAACACGTTTTGGGACCCCCCTTTTATCTCGGCCCCCGCTTGACGAATCCCCCCCACATTTTCATGGAAGGAGCGGAGCGGAGCGGGCCACGAACTTTGAGAAATCCGCGAAGATTCGTCCACCGGCGCTAAAGTTATTCCCAATAGAATGTTGCGGATTTCCTATGGAAAGGAGATCCTAACTATAACTACCTACATATATATATATTCACTGAAAAAACCATAGGTTTCACACCAGTTATAGTTAGCTGGATAAAACCATTGAAATTCCCACGTTATAGTTAGTTGGACTCACTATAACTTGTGCGCCAGCAATGCACTGCTGATGAAGTCACACATTACATCACTCATGACATGGTCAGTGACATCACTCATGACATCACTGATGACACCATCCAGTGAATGTGTGTCTTTCTGAAAAATAAATATGTTTTATATATGTATTTGTAAAGGTCGATGGAAGAATAAATGTTTAAATAAGTGTGTAAATGGATGATTTTTTAATAAAATATTGATTGGTTAACTGGCTTATAATTGTAATTGTAATTGTAATTGTAAGATAGTTTTTATAGAGCGCATACTATCGCTCCAAGGAGCATCTTGGCGCTGTAGTCCGTAGCCTAGAATGGTGGGCCGGTAAACACTACTCACATCAATTTCATAGTACCTGAGGGATGTTTAGAGCTTAGACTAGCTGTTTGCTAACCGTGTCTGGTAAATTAAAAATCCAGGTTTTCAGGGCCTTCCTGAATTCGAATTCAGTCGAGATTTGCCGTAGGCTTTGTGGGAGTTTATTCCAGGCTTTAGCACCAAGGACGGCCAGGGATCTTCCTCCTTTGGTGGCTAATCTAAATCTGGGGATCGTTAGAAGACACATGTCTGATGACCTCAGGTTCCGACCTGGTATGTATGGCTTGAACCGTGGGAGCAGATATTTAGGCCCTATTTTGTGGTACGCTCTAAAAGTAATTACCAGTATCTTAAAGAGCACTCGCTTATGTATGGGGAGCCAGTGTAACTGTTTTAAGGCAGCGGAAGCAGAAGATCTCCTTGGAAGATTAAGCACCAGGCGTGCAGCAGCATTTTGGACAACCTGCAGCCTATGTAGGGTAGATCTATTCACTCCTGCATATATGCTATTGCAGTAGTCCAAGCGTGATGAAATTAATGCCACTGCAACTGTCTTCTTTGCTTCTAATGGGATAAAGTTAAAAAACTTTCGAAGACCACGTATGATGTTGAAACAAGATCCTGCCACTGCAGCCACTTGCTGTTTAAAACAGAGTTTTTCATCAAATCTGACTCCCAGGTTACGTGCGGATAGTACTGTTTTTGGCGGAATTTCCTCATTTGGGGGCCACCACAGCTGGGGGGAAAACAGATTTTGGGGACCCACAGGGAGAATTTCAGTCTTGCCCGTGTTGCATTTCAGATGGTTAATCTTCATCCAGTTAAAGGTTGCAGTGAGGCATTTTCCAAGATTCTCCTCCGCACTTGTGGACTTGCTGTCTAAAACTAAGATGAGCTGAGTATCATCTGCGTATGATACTGTGCTGATGTTAAATGATGATATTAACTCAACTAAAGGTGTCATATATAAATTAAACAGCACCGGGCTTAGCCTTGATCCCTGGGGTACACCTGTTGGATTTGATTTTTTTGCTGATAAATACTGTCCGAGGACAGTAATCTGTTTCCTGTCCACAAGGAGATTTTCCATCCATGCCAAGGCCGTGCCCCTTATGCCCACCGTAGCTAGACGGTTGATCAGTATCTCATGCGAGATCGTGTCGAAAGCCGCCGACAGATCCAGGAGAACTAGGACAGCCCTGTCCCCCTGATCCATGGCGGCCCTCAGTGTCTCAGTTGTGTAGAGGAGAGCTGATTCTGTTGAGTGGGAGGCTCTAAAACCCGATTGATTGTGGGTTAAAGTGTATCTTAGTGAATACATATATTAGCAAGTAATTTTTAAATATATGTATCAGTGTTTCACTTTGTGTATAAGTGGCTGCATGGGTTGGTGACTGTTTGTATGTGTTTTGAAGATAGCATATGTGCAGGACTGTATGGGTGGATGAGTGTGTATATGTGTGTGTTAGTGAGTGAATGCCTGCCTCACTAGTGTCTTTATGAGTAACTACATATGTTTTAATCTAGTATATGTGAGTATTGATGTATATGTGAGAGTGAGAGATTGAAAGAGTTCCTGTTTAAATAAGTATGTGTTTCTATAAGTGATTGTTTAAGAGAGTAAGTATGTGTAAGTTTCCTTAGAAGTAATGTGCTAGTGTGTGTATAGTTATAAATGGATGTTCAATAGTTTATTTGACATGAGTGATGTCACTGACCATGTCATGAGTGATGTAATATGTGACATCATCAGCAGTGCATTGCACGCGCAAGTTATAGTGAGTCCAACTAACTATAACGTGGGAATTTCAATGGTTTATGTCAGTAAAATTTCCAGCTAACTATAACTGGTGTGAAACCCATGGTTTTTTCAGTGAATTTAATAGGTTCTTTAAATGCTAATTCCTAACTATAACTGGTGTGAAACCTATGTTTTTTTCAGTGAATTTCATAGGTTTTTTTAAATGCTAATTCCTAACTATATATAGGGCCTCAAACCTATGTTTTTTCATTGAATTTCAAAGTTTTTTTAATAGCAAATTTCTATAGCTATGAAATGTAATATTTTTTATAATGAATCCTATATTGTATATTTATGTAAAACATTTTTTTTATGTATATTGTTCATGGTTTTTAAAAAAAAATATTTTTTGCTCTGGAGCGCTCCCGGTAAGCGCAGTCTTGCGGCGCACCCCGGGGCGCGTACCGGTGAGCGTCCCATTAGCGCTATTGCCGCGAACGAAAACATCATCGTGACGTATCACGTAGCCGCGTCCGCTTGATACGCATGGCGTAGCGCACCCGGAAGCACTCGAGCGCATACGATCGCGCTACGTAACCATTTTTTCCTCATTCTCACTTTGTACTTTGAGTGAGGAAGACCTGTTTCCAGAGCTATTACTAATTTGTACTCAGAAATGGCTTCAGTAGCAGCAGCAGCAGGAGCATCTCAGCCACCACCACCACCACCAAGAGGACCACCACAACACCACAGTAGTGGAGATGAAGAGGAGGAGGAGGAGGAGGAGAGGAGGAGGTTCCTGCCAGAAGATAATACCCCATATAGGCCAAAGAAGCACATTATCTGGGAGTTTTTTTCAATCCCAAAGGACCAAAAAAAAGTAAATGCGCCAAGGGTTACTTGCATAATCTGTAGCACTGAACTTTCAAGGGGGAACCCTAACAAAAAATACTCTTTTGGCAATAACACCATGATTCGCCACATGCAAATCCGGCACCCTTACAACTATGCTGCGGCAGAGGTCAGAGAACTGGCCAGAAACCCTCCCCAATCTTCACCCAGCACCTCCAAAAGTAAGCAACCCACTCCATCGGGTCCAGAGACAAGGGAGATGGTCCCAAACATACAACCCCAGATTGGGCAATACAAAATCAGTTGTATATTTTGTGGTAAAACAATTACCTATGGTGAGCAAAGCATAAAACTCATCAACCTTGCTGGTGACAGCCACAATTGCCCCAAAAAACCTTAATTTTTTCCTGATTTTTTTTTGCTCCAGTTGAGCGGTTTACAATTCCCTGTTTTTTGTTTCTCCCCATAAAATAACAAAAAAAATATAAAATTGTTCATAAAAGCCAAAAAAAAGTACAAAATGCTCAAAAAACAATAAAAAAATATAAAACAACAAAAAGAAGAAAAAAACCAGTTCTTTTTAGAACTACCTCCAATTTATAAAAAAAGCTACATTTTTTAAAACTCTGTCATTCTTTTTTTTTTGCCCCCCGGGGCCCTTTTATGGCCCCCACATCAAACCTAGGGGGTCAGGGGGGGTCTACTCTACCCCCTTTTGGTCATTTCCCCCTTTGTTTTTGCCACCTCTTGTGTCTCGATCCTACCGAGACACAAGATGGCGGCCGCTCCGGACTGTTTGGAATGTTTACAGACACCCGAGAGCCAATCAGCTTTCCGCACGCGAACTCGCGTAGCGCGCTGGTACGCGCCCCTGTGCGCGTACTGGGGCGTGCTTATAGATATATATATTTTTTTAACCTAAATTACTCAAATCCACTGGAGCACATATCTTGAGACATAGCAAAGGCACATCGGGCTACCAGTCCCTACAATTTTGCCAAGTTTGGTGGAAATCCATTCAGCCGTTCGGGCTAAAAGTGAGTTCGACCGCCCTATGGAAATTAACATGGGGAAAATATGTTTTGGAACCCCCCTTTTATCTCAGCCCCCGCTTGACGAATCCCCCCCAAACTTTCAGGGAAGGAGCGGAGCGCGGCGAGGCAAATTTGAGGAAAATTTCAGGCAGATTCCTCAACCGGCACCAAAGTTATTCCCAATAGAATGTTGTGAATTCCCTATACAAAATAATCCTAACTATAACTACCTACTGGCGACCGCCAGTAGGTAATATATATATATATATATATATATATATATATATATATATATATATATATATATATATATATATATATATCCAACATAATCAGGAAGCACCAAAGGGGAAGACCGTAGGAAGCTTGCAATAATTCTTTTATTTTTCTCGAACACCTGCTGAAAATGCAACTCCAAACTCAAGCCTCTCTTAATTTCTTAATGCCAGACGCGTTTCAGGTTACCAACACCTTTCCTCAGTGGCAAGAAGCAGGAAATGAAACATCGCGTTGTGATCTGCTGATGAAAAGCACCTGCCTGTGTAGGCGTGGCACTCCCTGTGCCTCATGGTGCTTGTAGTCCATAATCCCCGAGTGGGTGCCATGTTCATTTTCTCAAATTCAGCAAATAATATTTCACCCCAGTGGGTTGATGCACTGTGCCTGGAGTAAGTCACTTTCCTGCTTTATGGTGGACGAGAAATGAACTCTGCGCAAGCAGCATCCCTGAAATGCCACATGCGCTGCTCCCTCTGTATTTTCCTTGCTTGATTCGAAGCTCGGACAGACCCGCCCAGTCGCAGTAGGTCTTTCCCTGTAAGGCGTGCAAAGCCCCAAACATCCAACGTAATCAGGAAGCACCAAAGGGGAAGACCGTAGGAAGCTTGCAATAATTCTTTTATTTTTCTCGAACACCTGCTGAAAATGCAACTCCAAACTCAAGCCTCTCTTAATTTCTTAATGCCAGACGCGTTTCAGGTTACCAACACCTTTCCTCAGTGGCAAGAAGCAGGAAATGAAACATCGCGTTGTGATCTGCTGATGAAAAGCACCTGCCTGTGTAGGCGTGGCACTCCCTGTGCCTCATGGTGCTTGTAGTCCATAATCCCCGAGTGGGTGCCATGTTCATTTCCTCAAATTCAGCAAATAATATTTCACCCCAGTGGGTTGATGCACTGTGCCTAGAGTAAGTCACTTTCCTGCTTTATGGTGGACGAGAAATGAACTCTGCGCAAGCAGCATCCCTGAAATGCCACATGCGCTGCTCCCTCTGTATTTTCCTTGCTTGATTCGAAGCTCGGACAGACCCGCCCAGTCGCAGTAGGTCTTTCCCTGTAAGGCGTGCAAAGCCCCAAACATCCAACGTAATCAGGAAGCACCAAAGGGGAAGACCGTAGGAAGCTTGCAATAATTCTTTTATTTTTCTCGAACACCTGCTGAAAATGCAACTCCAAACTCAAGCCTCTCTTAATTTCTTAATGCCAGACGCGTTTCAGGTTACCAACACCTTTCCTCAGTGGCAAGAAGCAGGAAATGAAACATCGCGTTGTGATCTGCTGATGAAAAGCACCTGCCTGTGTAGGCGTGGCACTCCCTGTGCCTCATGGTGCTTGTAGTCCATAATCCCCGAGTGGGTGCCACTGCGACTGGGCGGGTCTGTCCGAGCTTCGAATCAAGCAAGGAAAATACAGAGGGAGCAGCGCATGTGGCATTTCAGGGATGCTGCTTGCGCAGAGTTCATTTCTCGTCCACCATAAAGCAGGAAAGTGACTTACTCCAGGCACAGTGCATCAACCCACTGGGGTGAAATATTATTTGCTGAATTTGAGGAAATGAACATGGCACCCACTCGGGGATTATGGACTACAAGCACCATGAGGCACAGGGAGTGCCACGCCTACACAGGCAGGTGCTTTTCATCAGCAGATCACAACGCGACGTTTCATTTCCTGCTTCTTGCCACTGAGGAAAGGTGTTGGTAACCTGAAACGCGTCTGGCATTAAGAAATTAAGAGAGGCTTGAGTTTGGAGTTGCATTTTCAGCAGGTGTTCGAGAAAAATAAAAGAATTATTGCAAGCTTCCTACGGTCTTCCCCTTTGGTGCTTCCTGATTACGTTGGATATATATATATATATATATATATATATATATATATATATATATATATATATATATATTACCTACTGGCGGTCGCCAGTAGGTAGTTATAGTTAGGATTATTTTCAATGCAAAATCTCAACATTCTATTGTGAATAACTTTGGCGCCGGTGGGGCAAAAAAAATAATTTTTTTTTATTTGCGCGGGGGGAGCGCCTGGTACGCACACCGCGGAGCGTACCGGGAAGCGTTCCATGGGGGTAAAAGAATGATAGAGTTTTTAAAAATGTAGTCTTTTTTTATAAATTGAAGGTAGTTCTAAAAAGAACTGCTTTTTTCTTCTTTTTGTTGTTTTATATTTTTTTAATGTTTTTTGAACATTTTGTACTATTTTTGGCTTTTATGAACTATTTTATTTTTTTTTGTTATTTTTATGGGGAGAAACAAAAAACAGGGAATTGAAAATGGCTCAACTGAAGCAAAAAAAAATCAGGAAAAAATTAGGGTTTTTCGGGGCAATTGTGGTTGTCACCAGCAAGGAGGATGAGCTTTATGCTCTGCTCACCATAGGAGATGGTTTTACCACAAAAAATACACGTGATCCTGAATTCACCAAACCGTGGTTGTATGCAAGGGATCGTCTCCCTTGTCTCTGGTCCCGATGAAGTGGGTTGTTTTCGTTTGGAGGTGCTGGGTGTAGATTGGGGAGGGTTGCTGGCCAGTTCTCTCACCTCTGCGGCAGCATAGTTGTTCGGATGCTTGCGCTGCATGTGCCTAATCATGGTATTAGTACCAAAAGAATAGTTTTTGTTAGGGTTCCCCCTTGACAGTTCAATGCCACAGATTTGGCAAGTCACCTTGGGCGCATTGACTTTCTTCTTTCCCTCTGGGATAGAAAAAAACTCCCATACTATATGCTGCCTTGGCCTGTATGGGGTATTGTCTTCTGGCAGCCACCTCCTCCCCTCCTCCTCCTCCTCTTCTTCTTCTTCTTGACCACCAATGTGATGTTGTGGTGGTCCTCTTGGTGGTGGTGTTGGTGGTGGTGGTGGTGCAGATGCTCCAGCTGCTGCTGCTACTGTAGCCATTTTAAAGTACAAAATATTTCTGATAGATATCCAAACAGGTCTTCCTCAGTCAAAGGACAAAGTCAGAATAAGGAAAAAAGGTGGGGTCTTTCATCATTTGGGAAAAAAACTGTCCTGAACCAATAAAAAGTGTTATTTTCAGGTCACATGACCAGGGCTTTCATCATTTGGAAACCAAAACTGTTTTGCACCAATAAAAAATGTTATTTTCAGGTCACATGACCTGGCGCGCTTACGCGCCACGCCCCCGGGCGTGCCCGGGGGCGCGCCACGGGGCGCGTTGCGTAAGCGCGTCAGATGCTTACGTTGCGAGATCGTATTCGCTCGAGTACTTCCGGGTGCGCTTACGCCGTGCGTATCACGCGGACGCGGCTATGCGATACGTCATGATGTTTTCGTTCACGGCAATAGCGCTAACGGGACGCTCACCAGTACACGACCCGGGCCGCTCCGGAAAAATGCGCTTTCCAGTGCGCACACCGGGGCGTGTACCGGGAGCGCACCAGGGCAAAAAAAAATAAAAAATAGTATTATATAAATATACAATATAGGATTCATTATAAAAAATATTACATTTCATATGTTTGAGGCCCTATGTATAGTTATGAATTAGCATTTAAAAAACCTATGAAATTCACTGCAAAAACCATAGGTTTCACACCAGTTATAGTTAGGAATTAGCATTTAAAAAACCTCTTAAATTCACTGAAAAAAACATAGGTTTCACACCAGTTATAGTTAGCTGGAAATTTTACTGACATAAAACCATAGAAATTCCAACGTTATAGTTAGTTGGACTCACTATAACAAGCGCGCCTGCAATGCACTGCTGATGACGTCACATATTACATCACTCATGACATCGGCAGTGACATCACTCATGACATCACTTATGACACCATCCTTGTGACAGAGTGACAGACCTCCTTTTAGTGTGATGTAACCCTTGAAATAGATATTCAAAAATAGAAAATAAAATTTTCAAAAAAATGGAGATACCCATACCAGTTACAACAACCAATTCAGTAATTCCACCATCTATATACACATCCACTCATTTACAAACAGTTCTATATAGTCACTCATACATATACTCACTCATCATATGTAGTGATACAGGGGGGCGTGGCTTGAGCGCCGATGGCGGAGGTCGCCTGATCGCTCAGCTCTGAGACGGTGCCATCTTTGATCCTGATAAGCGCGGTCCCCGGGCACCTCGGCTCCCCCATTGCGAGTGTTTTACCCGGGGCTGGGGTACCCGTCACGGAGGACCCTTCGGGAGACCCGGGAAGCGGCTGGTGACTCCGGATCGGGAGGCAGCGGAAACAACGGAGCGGTGCTCAAGAGGGCGCCCGCTCCGTCTCTGTAATCTAAGCCACGGCTGAGTCCGGACGAGACCCAGGACTGCTCCTCTCCATTGCTCCTCCACCCGGAACCGGGGTGCTGTGATCGGAGCTTGGTTTCCACCGGAATTTTGGCGGAGAAGGCAGGGAACGTCTGCCGAGCCTGCGCCAGCACAGCAAGCAGCACGGTAGAACGGCGGAGCTGGCAGCGGCGCCTTCCTTGGACGCCTGATTCCACAAGGCGCAGCCGGACAAGAAAGTGGACAGGTACGAATGTGGGAGCCCCACAGACTATAATTGGTGCCGGGAGCGGTGAATCGCATATGATTCGGCCCACGTGGTGCTTGGGACCCGGTGCAAGCACTTACAGCGGTGGCGGCTGGTGACATTGGCGAGCACAGAGGCAGTGCAGTGCAATTGTCCCTTGGCCCCACTTCCCTGGGGGCTCCCGAGACCGGGCTCACAGCATACCATCAAGGGGGCTAGCGCTCCGTGGCCCCCCCACGTTATCTTATAGAGGCACAGCTGGTAATCAAAGGCGGAGGGCATTAGAGCGGGGTTGCGGACAGCAGTGTGTGAGACCTCCCTGATCCCCGGGCTCGATAGCCCCTCCCGGAGGCCGCGATCCTTATGGGGAAACCGAGGGGCCCCAAGGGGGGAGCCCCGGCCACTTCGGACACAGAGGCAGCCGATAAAGACGATGGAATGACCCCAGAGAACCCGGGGAGCCCCCAGTTGCAGCTCCAGTTCGACAGAATCCTCGAGGCAATTGCGGACACGCGATCTGCCCTCCAACAGGACATCGCACAGGTGGCGACGAGTCTGGGACTGCTCCGGGCGGACCACAGCAAGCTCTCGGACAGGGTTAAGGAGGTAGAGAGCACGGTGGGAACGATTGAACCTGCGCAAAAGACTCTGGCTGCCGCTATGAAAGATGTACTGGCCCGCGTCGGAGACCTCGAACGGCGTGCGGAGGATGCGGAAGGGCGCAACAGAAGGAACAACATCCGCGTGGTGGGCCTTCCGGAGAAAGTTGAAAACGGCGACATGGTGTCCTACCTCGAGAACTGGCTCCGGACAGTGGTGGCACCTGAGGGACTATCCTCCTTCTACACACTGGAGCGTGCCCATAGGGTGCCGGGCAGACCACTACAGCAGGGCCGCCCCCCACGCCCAGTGGTGGCGAGACTACTACACTATAGGGACAGGGATCATCTCCTCGACGCCGCCAGGCACAATGGCCCATTTCAGGTGGGGAACAGCCAGGTGAACATTTTCCCAGATTACTCCTATGAGACGCAGCGGAAACGTACCTCCTTCCTGGCGGTTAAGCGGGAACTCCGAAGTGAGGGCATCCAGTACTCACTGTTGTTTCCTGCGAAACTCCGCATCATACTAGACGACACAACCAAGTTTTTCGATAACCCGGAGGATGTTTGCGCTTGGCTTGAGTTATATCGGGCAGGCAAAGACGGCCTTGGCTCCTCTTCCCAGGCTGTATCGGAGCTGGGTCTTCAGCGGAGATCAAAGAGGATTCGGAATCGCCGTGGCAGATCGAGCAGACCGTCAACGGTAGAGACGGCAACGGAGAGACGAGGGGTGCTGGAACTGATCTCCAACCTATCTGGCCCACAGAGCGGGCCGGGAGTGGAAGACTCGGAGACTGGTACAGGTGGACATCGATCGGACACGGAGAACTCGGAGAACTCGGAAACAGACAGTGTGGCTCTGCCCGTGATTACCCCGGATTCGGCGGAGGGCCTGCTGGATGGACAAGGATAACCCTGGGTGAGCTAACTCCGGTTGTAGGGCGAGACAATGTATGTGAGTAGATCTTTGGGAGGAGTTCTGGGTCATGGATGTGGGGGGGATGCTGGGGTTGGATCCCAATCGGGCCATAAATGATTGGGGCACACTTACGTCTCAGTAGCGCAGGTGCGTGACGGCCCCCTGCTGGCGCTCGGCCCCCACTCAGCCCTTAAGGCATACCTACGGTGGCTACCGTCAGGTTAGTTGGGAGGGAGAGGGATCTTGGGGTAATGGTTTGGATGGGGACTAGATGGCACAATTTGGGACCTGTTCTAGGGGGGTGGGGTGGGAGTTGGGTTTCTTGGGGTGTTTTGTTGTTGTTGAGGGGGACGACTGCCTATGGTGTGTGTCTACGAAGCGATTCGACCAAGCTTGAGCATTGCTGGGGGACCCTAACTGTGATATTGAAGGACAATGGCTGAAGCATCTAACCTAAAATGCATTACCTGGAATGTGCGGGGCTTACACACTATGTCCAGACGACACAAGATCCAAGCCTATCTGGTGCGCAGGGGAGTGCAGATAGCAATGCTCCAGGAGACACATCTCACAAAGCAGGAGGGGCTAGCGTTGCAGCGTAGGTGGAGAGGGCAGGTATACTACACGACATACTCAGCTTATGCGAGAGGCGCACTGATCTGGGTAAGAGCCGGGGTGCCTTTGCAGGTGACAAGATCGGTGGTGGATCCGGAGGGGCGGTATGTAGCCATCACAGGTAATTTGGGGGGCAGGGCCCTGAATATTTGCTGCATTTATGCGCCCAACGTGGACCAACTCTCCTTTCTGACCGCGCTTTCGGGCTCATTAGCCCACTGTTTTTCGGGGCCCCTCTTATTGGGGGGGGACTTTAACTCGGTGGTGGATGTCGATCTCGACCGTTTCCACCCCCCCCTCCCGGACTCCCCGGTCCGTCGGGTGGCCAAGGGTAGGAGGGAATGGCAATCCCGGTGGGGACTGACGGATCTGTGGCGGGCGCAGCACCCGCATGCCCGGGACTACTCCCACTTCTCGGGAATGCACGAATTACACGTGCGACTGGACGGGCTGCTAGGATCGGCGGACCTTATGGCCGCGACGGTGAGGTCTGAATATCTATCCAGGACTCTATCCGATCACAACCCGTTGCTAGCTGTCTTTCAGTGGTCTCCGGGTACCTCCGCTGTTCCTACTTGGAAGCTACGACCCGAGATTTTGGAAGATCAGGTGTTTAGGACGGAGCTCGAGGACAGGATTGCCGAATTTTTTGCAGTGAATGCAGGTACGGCCGGGTCGAGGGCCACGGAGTGGGACGCATTTAAGGTGGTGGTCCGGGGTTACTGTATAGCAAAGAAGGTGGGGATGCGTAAAGTTATCCTGGACGAGCTAGCTGAAGCGGACCGGAAACTCCGTGAGTTAGAACTTCGCCGTCCCGGTAACCCGGAGCTACAGGAGCAAACTCTGGCGGCGAGAGAGGCAGTGGCCGTTGAAGTCGAAGGCTTCGGAGCTTCGATTATAGGGCCTACTTAACTAGATCATTGGCGGAGGGAGACCGGTCGGGGGCGCTCCTGGCGTGGCTGGCTAATCCCTTGAGACGCACCACCCCCACGATGGCCATGCGCACTGAGGAGGGCGGTGAGGTGTATACCCAACCCGAGATCCTAGACTGTTACCTGCGCTATTATGAGGAACTCTACCGTAGTAAGATGTCGCAGGACACCACCCCCATTGATGATTACTTGCAGTTGCTCCCGATCCCCACTTTGGAGCCGGAACAGGCGAAGGACTTGGGGAGGGATGTAGAGCTGGGAGAAATACGAGGGGCCATTAAAAGGATGGCTAGGAACAAAACGCCGGGACTAGACGGACTTCCGGTGGAGTTTTACTCCACATACATGGACCTCCTAGCCCCTAAATTGCTAGTGGTATATCGGGAGGCGAAACGCTTGGGGCACCTGCCGAAGTCGATGTGCGAGGCTCTGGTGGTCCCGCTCCTCAAACCGGGCAAGGAGGGTAACGAGCCGACCTCTTACCGACCATTATCGATGCTCACGGTCGACTATAAGATCCTGAGTAGTATTTTGGCATCTAGGCTTTTGGGCCACATGAGCTCCCTGATCCATGTTGATCAGGCGGGTTTTATTCCCAGGCGCAATACAGTAATGAACATCCGGCGCCTATTTCGAATCCTAGGGGAAGCCCACGAAGAAGCACCTTGCCCCTTGGTCCTATCAGTTGATCTGGAAAAGGCCTTTGATAGCCTGGAGTGGGCATACCTCCACAGAGTATTGACGCGTTTTGGTGTGGGGGAGGGGTTCCTGCGGTGGACGGCGGTCTTGTACGCCGTGGCAACGGCCAGGGTGCGGTCAGGCCCACTAATTTCCCGGCAGTATTCGGTGTCTCGGGGCACGAGACAAGGGTGCTCCCTGTCTCCCCTGCTCTTCGCGCTTGCGGTGGAGCCTCTGGCGCTATCGATCCGCACTGGAGCTCATTTTGGGGGACTGCAGACCATATCGGGGCAACAATTTATTTCCCTCTATGCCGATGACTTATTGCTGTTCCTAGAGGATGCCGAAGCTGCCCTGACCGGAGCTGACGCGGCACTCACCACCTTCGGAGAACTCTCGGGATTGAAGGTGAACTGGGCAAAAACTTGTCTGTTCCCGATCCGACAAGGTTAGCCTCAACCTGCCACCACCAGAGAGATCAGATGGGAACCGTGCTGCCTAAAATATCTAGGGGTTTATGTGTACCACGACCAGGCGGATGTCTTAGACGGTAATATTGCTCGCTGCATCCGAGTGCTGAGAGGCTCCATGAGCTTTTGGGCCACCTTGCCGCTATCAGTGGCCGGTCGTATCGCGTTGCTGAAAATGGTAGCGCTCCCACGACTATTATATTATTTTAGGACGCTCCCGCTCTGGATCCCCCCGGCTACCTTCCGGAACTTGAATTCCATGCTAGTATCATTTCTCTGGGGATCGGGCCGCCGCAGGGTGGCACTTAGGACCCTAATGAGACCAAAATCGGAGGGGGGGTTAGCGGTGCCGGACTTTGAGAACTATTATTTAGCCGCCCAACTACAGACTTACACTCAAGAAGTTGCACGGGAATTCCGGGGACCGGAGGACGAGAGAGGGCGCGGAATACCTAGGCACGTCTTGTCCTATATCGCTTTACGGCATCGGCTGACCATGAGAGACCTCACACGTGAGGAACGGGCCATTCGGTCCTGCTGGAACCGAATACATGTTCATGTGCAGCTGAGGCGCCCCTATGCTCCGGAGATCCCGTTGGGGATGATCACTGCCCTACCACACGGTGGTGATTGGTCCCGGTTGAGGATTTGGGAAGATGCAGGGCTGCAGATGGTGGGTGATCTATACGAGGAAGGCGTCTTGCTGCCATTCCAGTCGATACTGGAGCGGTTTGATGTTCCTCGCGGCGATTTCCTTCTACATGCGGCAGTGGTGAGGGCGGTTCAGGCACACTGGCGGACCGGACAGGAGGAACCCCCTACGTCGGAGGCCTGCCAGTACGTCATGATGTCGGCTGGGACAGTCAAAGCGGTAACTTGTCTTTATTCCAGATTGCTTAACGCGGGGCTCCCCCCCCTAGAGGCCCTCAGAACCAGATGGGAAGTTGATATTGGAAGGGATATACCGGAGACTACATGGGCCCAGCTGGTGCGCCGTGCGTGGAAGGGCACTCGTTATGCCCGGTTTCAACTGGTCCACTATTATATATTACACCGGGCCTACCTGACCCCAGAGAAAATTTGGAAATATTTTGCCTCGGACTCGGCGGTTTGCCCCAGATGCCGAACGCCGGCAGCTACTTTAATACATATGCTATGGTCTTGTCCGGCGCTGTCCTCTTACTGGGCAGCGATAGGGGATACCCTACAGGAGGTGACCGGGAGGGACCTGACAATGGATGCCGCGGCTGGAGTGCTGCACTGGTTCCCCCATACTCCCAAGAACAAGCTCTCGAGTAAATTCATTGACCTGGGCCTACTGCTGGCAAAACGTGAGATCACTAGACACTGGAAGGCACGAGTTGGTCCAACGGGCACTAAATGGCGCAACAAATTCTTGAAATGGGCAGCAGGAGAAAGTACCCTTAGGTACCAATTAGCAGCGCGGCAACGCAACGAGAAGATGTTAGAGGCGGCGCAGGAATGGGAAACACTAGTACAGGCCCTGCGAGATTACCTCACTTCTAGTGACTCAGATAGCGATGATGATGCACACTATCCAGCCCACTGACCTTCTTCCGACGTGTTCTCCTTTCTGATAGGATTAGTTCCCTACAGCTAGCTCTAGACGTATGCTCAACACACCAACGGCGGGGTGGGTGGGGAAGGGGGGGGGGGTCGGCAGGAGGGCTAGACGTTGCTCCTTCACTTTCAATAGGACGGTAACGTTATTGTTGGTTTAGCTCGGGCCCTCCGGGGGGGTTAGACTACGAGGAAGGGGGGGGAGTTTTATTATAGTTATTTAGAAAAGCAGATGACGAATTACATTACTCCTGGCTGATATCACGTGAAGACCAGAGCATTCTGTGTGGGACATTAGGTAGCGCCGCCCAGCCTCCGGGATGTGGGCCAACAGGCTGTGTAACCAAATTACTTCTTGAAGTGGTCCCCTTTACTACTATTGACACTGTTTTCGCAATTGGATGTCAGCAAGTAACTTGTACTAATTCCTGCAATAAAAATATATTTAAAAAAAAAAAAAAAATCATATGTAGTGATACATCTATACATCCTGTTATACACCGACAGTCATCCAAAAGTTACTCACACACATACTCACACATGAAAATAAATTATTGAACATCCATTTATTTGCATATAAAACTATACACACACTACCTCTTTACTTCTAAGGAAACTTACACATACTTACTCTCTTAAACAATCACTTATATAAACATATACTTATTTAAACAGGAACTCTTACAATCTCTTCCTCTCACATATACTCACTCATATACATCAAAACTCACATACACTAGATTAAAATATATGTCGTTACTAAAAAACACAATAGTGAGACAGTCATTCACTCACTAACACACACATATACACACTCATCCACCCATACAGTCCTGCACATATGCTGTCTTCAAAACACATGCAAACAGTGAGTCAGTCACCAACCCATGCAGCTGCTTATACACAAAGTGAAACACTGATACATATATTTCAATATTTAAAAGTTACTCGCTAATATATGTATTAAATAAAATACACTTAATAAGGCAGTTATCCAATCATTTTTTTTTTAAAAACCATCAATTTACACACTTATTTAACCATTTATTCTTCCATCAACCTTTACAAATACAAATATTAAACATATTAATTTTAAAGAAAGACACACATTCACTGGCTGGTGTCATCAGTGATGTCATGAGTGATGTCACTGGCGATGTCATGAGTGATGTAATATGTGACGTCAACAGCAGTGCATTGCAGGCGCGCTTGTTATAGTGAGTCCAACTAACTATAACGTTGGAATTCCTATGGTTTTATGTCAGTAAAATTTCCAGCTAAGTATAACTGGTGTGAACCCTATGGATTTTTCAGTGAATATATATATACAACAGGAATTACGCACAGCCATCAGCAGCGCAATGACCGACCACACCAGCATGTTCAAGGTTCTTTATTTCCAGGCAAGGAGATATTCACAAGCAGGACGGCATAACGCGTTTCGAGGTCAGTTACCTCTTAATCATATGCATGGTTTCTGGGGTGGGTTCGTTAGTCTTTTCAAACGTGGCTGGAACACTGAAGAGGGACAACTTTCCATTAAATTAAAGAGGCAGTCTTTTTAAATGATTTTCCGAGTGTTGGTAGAATTTAAGGTAAAAGTACCCATTTTAATTATTTTATAGTGCTGAATGCAAAAAGTCACTTCAAATGATATTCGGTTTAGCTTAATTCTTTCTTCTCCCAATGAACTCCTTTATTCAGACTACAAGGTCCACAATGCCTCTTACTGCATACACAGCGTTACTCTTTTCCCCAGTGTAGGTTTTGGTAAACAATCCACAGTGTATTCACAGCCAAATGCTACACGCTTTTAATCGGTCGAATTAGTTCTTCGTTTTACCCAATGGCCGGAGCAACACTGGAACAGGTTACAACCACCCCAGATTCCAACCTTTTCTTGCTCGCCTTAATGGAATGAGTTGCCTCTACATGTTGTGCTTAAGGAAGTCCTTTAAGCAAACTATAGCTGTCACACAAATTCACTTCCATGGTGAGGCGGGCCTCTTAACGTGGCCCCTCCATTCAGCCTTTTCTGTTATCAATGTTTCAGCCGGCGGGCGCTTTTTTAATTTGCTTCCCACAAGAGCCAAGGATCTATATATATCCAAATAACACGATCTCGTACCTCCAACCAGTGGCGAACAAAGACCAGCGAATCCCAAAGTTAGGCAAGATGTTTTATTGCACTAGTTTCAAAAAGTGTGCAGCGAACTGACGCGTTTCGGGCGGCTGCCCTTGATCACAGTGAAATGCAATAGTTATCGCCTTATTCTTAAATGCTGTGAAATACACCATGTGATTGATATAGATAGACAACATACTTTAAAGTGAATGTCATTCCAACAATGAACATGAAAAAGGTCATTTGTGATGTGAGTTTTCAATACAACGGTTCCATATTGGTCCTTATATATTAACATATTACTGAATGAATTCATAAATTCATAAACATTTTATATCTGCATAAATGCAAAAATGTAAAAACCACCCTCCGATATTTTTAAGCAGGTAAACACAGTGCATTGTATTATAAATACATTATAACAAAGCAGCATGATTAAATGTGCAAAATGTCGCATTTTGTAAACAATTGGGTAGAGTGCAAAATAGAATGGCATGTGTTAAAAGTAATACTATAAATACTAAAAAAACACATTTAATTATCAGAAATTGCTCTAAAAACCATTCTTTCCAAAGTTGGAATGTGCAAAATATCGCAATGTAAACTAATTAATGCATACAATGACTGTTATTTAATTTAAATACATTTGTCTGTCTAGTGGTTTCTAGGGACATCAAAAATAGATGGCAGCCCCGTAGTTCTAATGGACCCTTAAATAAGAAAAGCGGGGGGGGGGTGGAAAAACAGATCCAAAGCTGAAATGGATGAATCCAAGTAATGCAACCGAGAATGGTGTAAAGAAAATCCAAAAATCAAACAAATTACAACCTGGAGAAAAGTAAAATGTGCCTATGCAACTGGATTTAGTAAACCAATGTGTTTAACCCCGTGTAATTTAAAGAAATACAAAAAAACAAGAGGATAATGTATCAAGAATAAGAAAAATGTTACTGATCATTTCATTAAGTATTGATGTATCATAGTACTTAATCGGGTACAGGAGGTTTTGAGTCAAGGAATAAGAATTTAAATAATATCTACCCACAAATATATTGTATTGAGCTTCCCCCTCATTCTTCATAGAGCCCTATAAAAAATGGTAAAGATCCTCTGTCGTGTTCAACCCATTAGGGACCTTGCTGTCTAGTTCCAATATCATTTTGGATTCTAGTTGACGGAGCATTTTATCCCTGTCACCCCCTCTGCGGGGTTTCGGTACAGAGGTGAGTACAAAATAGGTGAGACACTTAAGGTTGTTATCATGTATACTTTTAAAGTGTCTCGCGACAGGGTAGGAACTGTCATTATTGACAATTACCCGAAGATGCTGCAATATTCTGGCATGCACCTGTAGCCTGGTGCTACCGACTTATCTCAGGCCACAGGTGCACCCCAGAACATATACAGCAATTGTAATGCTCCCTAATAGGCAATGGCACAGGACTGAAAGGGGTGCTGTAATGGGTAGTGTTTATGCCAAATCTGCAGGCTCTGCAACTTGAACATTTATAAAACCCCTGGCCGGGGTTTAAACCAATATGTGCTTTTGGCAAGTTCAGGGAAAGGGTTAGACAGTAAAGTCCGCATGGAAGGACCCCTGCGGAATGTAATAATGGGGTTACTGGGGAGTTGTTTTTAGAATTGGCCAACTTTTGGTCAGGATAGCCCTAATTCTTCTTTCCTGACTGCTGAAAGATGTGATAAACCTGATGTTGCAATGGGCTGAGTCTGTAGCAGTGGTTGTGGTAGAGGGTTTTGACAGGAACAAGGATTCTCTGCTTTTTTGTTTTGTTTTATTAATTGCCATATGCAATATTTTGTCCTTATACCCTCTTGCCCTGAATCTAGTCACTGCATCAGAGGTGCATTTAGCAAAGTCCTCTTCGTTGTTACAGATCCGTTTAAGACGAAGTAATTCGCCATAGGGTATGTTGATATGACGTGGCGTGGATGTGAACTACTTGCATGTAGCGTTGAGTTCCCAACCGTGTCTTTTCTAGGGAGGGTGGTTGAGAGTTTATTGACGTTGGAGGATACCCTAACATCTAAAAAGTCTACATGGTGTTTGCTGATGTGAGATGTAAACTTTAAATTTATAGAATTGATGTTAAGGTCAGAAATAAAAGATTTAGCAAATTAAAAACACATCGTCTATATAACGAACCCATAAAGTCACATGTTCCAAAAATGTTTGAAAGTGCTCCCCCATGAGGACCCACCTCTCCCACCAGCCTACGTGCAAGCACGCATAGCTGGGGGAAAAGCAGGCCCCGATGGCAACACCTCTCTTCTGTAGATATACCTCTTTCCCAAAGACAAAGTAATTGTGCTGAAGACACCATGTTACGAACTCTACAAACATTTTGTTGTGATTGTAACAGTGGAGAGGCCGTGTTCCCAAGAAATATTCTAATGCTCTTAGGCCTGCTTGGTGTTCTATGCTCGTATATAGAGCCTCTATATCTAAAGTCATAAGTAGCAAGTTCGTAGACCATGGAATGTCTTTGATTTTATTCAAAAAATCCCCAGTGTCTTTGATGAAAGTGGGTAATTTGGTCACCAGTTCTTGGAGGAAATAGTCAAAAAATTGTGCCATATATATATATGTATATATCCACACGGCGGTTCAGGTTTCCCCGGACATTAAGCGCTCGTTATGGGTGCCTCTCCCTACGGCAGAACCACGCCGTTACGTATCCAAACACTTCTTTTGAGTTAACAAAAGAATTGGGGCGCACTCCTTCTGGATTTCCACAACAGGATATTTATTGCGATCTTATTTGCATGAAAGCGAGTGATCTACGCGTTTTGATGCCACAAGCATCTTGCTCACGATCAACTTTACACTGTTTTTTCAAATCATTTAAAGAAGTTCAAAAAGCTAGTGTTACATCACTTCCTGTTTCCTGATTGCATTGCATTGTAGATATTATAGTTTTTACATAAAATCAACAAAATTAAATTATACCACATCATTTTGGTAACAGTTCATTATTTTCGATTATTTTTATCTTTGCAACAAAGTCCCACTTTTTTTTGTGTTTATTCTTATTTAGTGTTTTATACCCTCTGGTGGGTTTATACAGTTTTAATCTTTTGTTTTGATCCCTTTAGTGGGAAGTTGTGTTTCTCCTTTTCTTTCTCCTCACATGTGAACTTTTTCTTCTTTTTCTTGTGTGTGTGCAGGGACATTCTATCCCATATATGGTGTATTCTGTTTTGCAGGGGATTAATTGGCGTATTTCCTATTTCTTGTAATTTGGCATATGTACTTCCTTCGTCTGCTTTGCAATTTGGCACATTTTACATACATAGCATTTGACAAAGCCAGTTGTTTTTAGCCAGTTCTTCTCTTTTTTCCTCATTTGGCAATGACTATGGATCAAGTGATCTTTCAGATTTGGTGCTCTGCGGTATGTTATTGTCGGGTGTGTCCCGACTATTTTACCAACTGTGTCATCCAAGTGCAAAATTTTCCAATTCTTTCTCATGATATGCATGATTTAATTACTGCTTTCAGAGTAATCTGTGATGAGTCTGATCGGTTCCTGCACTCCATTTTTGATTTGAGTCGAGCGTTTTAGGCATTCCTCTCTGGGTTTTTCATTCCCTTACTCCAGCATTTTTCCACATTGCCTTGGTTATATTTCCGATTTTTGAACCTCGTTTTTGTTATGGCACTGTGTTTTTGCCACTCCATTTCATCGCTACAGATTCTCCGGATGCGGAGAAACTCCCCATAAAGAATACTGAAAATGAGGGACGATTAGTGGAAACTTGTGGCTTCCAGCGTTGCGTTGGTTGCTGTTAGTTTCCTGTGCAGGGTGGTATGAATTTGATTATCCTTGATGTAGATTTGTGTATCAAGGAAAGTCACTTGATGGTTACTTATTTCATATGTGAATTTCAACCCTGGCAAACTTTCATTGATGATTTTGTAGTAATTTTCAAAGTCATTGGGTGATCCTTCCCCAATGATTAGTAAATCATCTATGAATCGTATCCAACTAACGATTTTGTTGGTCATGTGATCATTTTCAGTTGCCCAAGTGAATTCCTTTTCCCAGTAGCCCATTGTTAGGCATGCGTAGTTCGGGCTAAAGGAAAAACCCATAGCGGTTCCATTACTTTGCCGATATAGTTCCTCACCAAATAGAAAAATGTTTTGTGCAAGGCATAATGAAATCATGTCTTGGAGCATCTGATTATGGTTTTTATATTTGATGTTCCGATCTTGTAAGAAACAGTTGCAAGGTTTTATCCCTATATCATTGCTTATGTTCGTATATAAGGATACGACATCCATTGTGACCAGTTGGTAGTTCTCTTGCCATGGTGTGTTTTCCAATCTTCTCAATAGGTCGTTGGTATCTTGGATGTATGAGCTCAATTGCGTTACATATGGTTTCAGGAAATAGTCTATATAGTTCGAAATGGGTTCCAATAAGGATCCTTTTGCAGATAGGATTGGTCTCCCCGGGGGCTTTTGCTGATCTTTATGTACCTTTGGTAGGAAATAAATAGTAGCTGTTATTGGGTGATTTACTGTTAGATATTTTTGTTCATCGTCGTCGATCAGATCATTCAATTTCCATAGTTTTAATTGTTCATCCAATTTGGTTTTGATTTCTGGTGTGGGGTTAGTTTTTAGTCTTTCATAATATTTCATAATATTTGGAATACTTTCGTTGACGATGTGCTTCTATGATATAGGCACTCTTGTCCCAAATCACTATGTTTCCCCCTTTATCCGCCATTTTTATTTCAATCTGGTCGACATTTGTTAGGTTCTTAAGGGCTTCTCTTTCTTCTAGAGTTAAATTGTCCTTATAACTTGTGCCTTTTATTTTGTATAAATCTTGAATTACTGCATCCTGAAAAATATCCACCTGAAAAATTTCCTGGTGGTAATTGGAGATAGAATTTTGACTTCGGTTTTTTCTTGCTTAGACCAGCCCCTGTTTGTGTGATCGCTTGGCTGAGAGTTGTTTCATTTTCATTCATTACATCCAAATTTAGCAGGGTTGTATAGGCATTGGCATCCTTTGCTGTCATGTCCGATGTTGTTTCCTCTTCTGCTTTGTCCTTTTTGTTTTTCATTTTATTTTCCGCGAAGAATTTGGCCAATTTGAGTTTTCTTATGTAGAGATAGAAGTCTATTCTGACTTGTGCCATGTTCATTTTCTTTTTTGGGCAGAAATTGATGCCTCTCTTTAATAACATCTATTATCACCAATGATGGTTTAAGGATAAATTCTCCCCATTCCTCCAGTAATTCATTAGATGTATCCTGATGACTCGGCATCAACATTATTCTCAACCCTTTGGGTACTGGCAAACAACTGGCTTTGTCAAATGCTATGGATGTAAAATGTGCCAAATTGCAAAGCAGACAAAGGAAGTACAAATGCCAAATAACAAGAAATGGGAAATACGCCAATTAATCACCTGCAAAACAGAATGCACCATATATGGGATAGAATGTCCCTGACCACTGTTGTACGTGGGAAGTACAAAAGGCGAATTGAAAAATGGAGCATGCAAGAGCAACCACCCATAAGGACAGGGCAAATGCTGTTGCCAAACACATGGAACAAGCACATGATGGAGACTGGCAAAAATTTAAATTCTTTGGTATTGAAACGATTCCGAGGAACATTCGAGGTGGTGACCGAGTGAAAATTCTAAGACAGAAGGAGTCACGCCACATCCTAAACTTCAGAACTCTAAGTCCGTAAGGCCTAAATCAATCAGAAGAGTTATACATTCACTTATGAAAATTTAACATCATAAACTTTTGCTGAGAAAAAATGAAAATATACCAGAAGAAAAAGATGAATGCAAAAACAAAAGAAAAAAACAAACACACAAGAAAAAGAAGAAAAAGTTCACATGTGAGGAGAAAGAAAAGGAGAAACACAACTTCCCACTAAAGGGATCAAAACAAAAGATTAAAACTGTATAAACCCACCAGAGGGTATAAAACACTAAATAAGAATAAACACAAAAAAGTGGGACTTTATTGCAAAGATAAAAATAATCGAAAATAATGAACTGTTACCAAAATTATGTGGTATAATTTCATTTTGTTGATTTTATGCAAAAACTATAATATCCACAATGCAATGCAATAAGGAAACAGGAAGTGATGTAACACTAGCTTTTTGAACTTCTTTAAATGATTTGAAAAAACAGTGTAAAGTTGATCGTGAGCAAGATGCTTGTGGCATCGAAACGCGTAGATCACTCGCTTTCATGCAAATAAGATCGCAATAAATATCCTGTTGTGGAAATCCAGAAGGAGTGCGCCCCAATTCTTTTGTTAACTCAAAGGAAGTGTTTGGACATATATATATATATATATATATATATATATATATATATATTCACTGAAAAAACCATAGGTTATAGACCATATATAGTTAGGAATTAGCATTTACAAAACCTTGAAAATTCACTGGAAAAATCATTGGTTATAGACCATATATAGTTAGGGATTAGCATTTACAAAACCTTATTTTACTCGCACAAAACCATTGAAATTCGCATATATAGTTAGTTGCACTAACTATATATCGCGCACCCGCAATCCACTGCTGATCATGTCACATATTACATCATTCATGACATGGTCAGTGACATCACTGATGACATCACTGATGACATCTCAAATGACATCACTGATGACATCACTGATGACATCATCCAGTGACTGTGTGTTTCTGTAAAGTTTAAATATGTTTTACATATTGAAGAATGAGTAGATGTAGAAGTGTCTGGATGAAGGATTTAGTAGGTGCGTGACTGACTGTATGAGTGAGTGATTAAATGTGTCTCACTGAGTGCATGGGTTAGTGACTAAACTGTCTTAATTTGTGCATCATTATGTCTGTTGTTCTGTAAACAGCTGCATGTGTTGATCAGTAGCTATATGAGTAACTATATGGGTTATTGATTGAGTGTCAAAGTATTTGTATGGGAGATTGAGTGTGTGTGTGGCTGGCTGGGAGATGTGTGACTCTGTGCAGATCAATGTGTTCTTGTATCAATGATTGTATATGAGAGTAAGTATGTGTTAGTATATGTTTGAAAATGTAAGGTACTCTATGTTTAACTGTATTGATTAGAAAATGGAAGTGTGATTGATTCTTTACAGGACTGACTAGGTGTGTGAGTAACTCCATGGATGAGTGGCAGAGTGTGAGTGTCTGTATTGGTGTATGAGTGCATATGATAGTGTTGTAAAGATGAGTGATTGTATGTATGAATGATTGTATGGGTGAATGAGTGAATCTGTGTGCAGACATAGGAATCAGTGAGTGCGTATGTAGTAACTAGTATTGGTGTGTCAATGGTTTAAAAAATTATATTCTGTATTTTACACTGGATGTAACAGAGGTTATATTAAAGTGTCAGGAGATGCATTGTATTGTCACATGAATGATATCATCAGTGATATCATCAGTGATGTCATTTGAGATGTCATCAGTGATGTCACTGACCATGTCATGAATGATGTAATATGTGACATGATCAGCAGTGGATTGCGGGTGCGCGATATATAGTTAGTGCAACTAACTATATATGCGAATTTCAATGGTTTTGTGCGAGTAAAATAAGGTTTTGTAAATGCTAATCCCTAACTATATATGGTCTATAACCAATGTTTTTTTCAGTGAATTTTCAAGGTTTTGTAAATGCTAATTCCTAACTATATATGGTCTATAACCTATGGTTTTTTCAGTGAATTTCAATGGTTTTTTAATAGCAAATATGAAAAGCTTTAAAATGTCAAGTACGTGATAGATAAAAACATTTTTGTGTTTATGCACGCTGATGTGCTTTGAACGCTGCCCCCCCCTTCTCTTTTCTTTTAGGAGTATTCTCTCTTTGCAGATAGTGAAGGGTAGGTAACGCAGGCCTTTGCCCCCGTTGTAATCCGTCGTGCCTGTTTCTCTCTCCATTTCATTTATTATTATCCAAGCATTTACTGTTTTAGAATTGGTTCTCTTTGGTTCATTCTCTATTTACAAACAAGCACAGAGTCGCAATACTCTGTTTAGTCTTTGCAGATAGTGAAAAATCGTTTAAAAAAACAAAAGGAATCAAGCAAAATCAGTAGGCCACTAATGGGATCTCTTTTTGACCTCGCTAAAATAGAAACATTAGGAACAACCCCTCATCAGAAATACGAAACTAGTGACATGAACTGAGCTCGACACCATGATGGCTGCAAGACAGCTCGGCTCCGCCACCCACCCCGCCCAAAATAACGACAAACCCTATGCAAATATTATAAATATATACAACACACCAGCAAAGTAACAGGGTAAAACGTTTTATTAAATAACTATTTACATGGCAGCCTGCTGCAACATCCATCACTATTCCTGTCGAGGTAGCATAGCTGGCGGCCTAGGGGTGGAGAACCGTTGTGCAAATTGCCCGGGGACGACACCATGTGCAAAGACTCGTCCCCAGTACATCCAGAGCTGATGTCCGACAAGTTGTGTGTGAGGATGCCTTGCTGATGCCGCCACCCCCACCACCACCTTTTTGTTGCCTGATCCGGCTAGCTCAATCGATCGAGCATGAGACTCATGCACTCTGATCTCCTTGGCCTCAGTCAAGCATCAATAGTAACATTTTCATACGTGAGTGTAGGTTCATTGTTTTCCATCCACAGACTAAAAGCCTGGAGTGGGAGTGAAAGTACCATAACTAGGTAACAAGGAAGGCAGATGCTGTGGGAAGGACTCTGGATATGGTATGTTCCTTGGTCCCTGAGTTACTTCTATGTCACTGCCTTGCACAAATGGCATAAGTCCTGGATGTTGGGTGCCATAGTTGAGGGTTCCGAGCAGCGCTTGTAACACTGTCTGAAGTTTATTTGCACCTGCTGCAGCTTCACTATTCTCAAAGTAAGTGGGTGCTGTTTGTGGACCTGACTGCATTGAGGCCCCCGAGGGGCGGTGTGATGGCGCCGACCCCCTCCCCAAGTCTTGTTGCCCTGGTGTGGCCTGAGATCGCCCCCGACATAGGCGGCCGGCTCCCGGGGTCAAGCAGAACTTTTTGCCTTTTGGTGACTCTTCCATTCTGAACATTGTCCCACAATCCGTTTGACCTGAAGACACGTCCTGCGGTGCCCTAGTCCGACCATCACATATTCCTGCGCCAGGAGACGGCGTGGGATGCACTATAAGGGAGAGGCGGCGCGAACGATCCTCCCCCACCTCCCCAAGTGGAGGTTTCTCAGGTACACCCCAGCGCTTCACGCAACCAGCTCTTGCGGCTACAGCGTCTCGCTCACCATCTAGTTGAGTTGCGCCCACTCTTGCAGTGCAGCGATAGGCGGCTGCCACAGGACTCTCAAAATGGCTTTCGAGAATGGGGCCCAAGCCCTAGCAGACAAGCGTCCGAGTTCCAAGGTGTCCCAGGGCCATTTTAGTGGACCAGGCCCAAATCCAAAGAGCCGGCCGCCATTTTGAAAGTCTTGTTGCAGCCGCCTTTCGCTGCACCGCAAGAGTAAGCGCAATTCAGCTGGATGGTGGGCGAGACGCTGTAGCCGCAAGAGCGGGCGCAACTCAGCTGGATGGGGGGTGAGGCACTGTGCCGCAAGAGCGGGCGCAATGCATCTGGAAGGCGAGTGAAACGCTAAGGGGCGCCCCATTGCAGATGAGGTGCCTCCACCTGGGGAGGCGAGAGAGGCCCGTTTGCGCCGCCTCCCCCCCCGGGCACCCCACGCCGTCTTTCGGCGCAGCATTGTAGGATGGCCACACCAGTGAAACTTGCTGGACACCACCTCGGTGCCATCCGGATCTCGGCACGTTCGAGTCACTGTACCGCAAGAGTAACCGAAACTCAGCTGGATGGCGGGTGAGTCGCTGTACCGCAAGAGCGGGCGGAACTCAGCTGGATGGCGGGTGAGTCGCTGTACCGCAAGAGTTGGAGAAACTCAGCTGGATGGCGGGTGAGTCGCTGTACCGCAAGAGCGGGCGGAACTCAGCTGGATGGCGGGTGACTCGCTCTACCGCAAGAGCGGGCACAACTCTGCTGAACGGCGAGTGAAACGGCAAAGGGCGCCGCACTGCACATGAGGTGCCTCCACCTAGGGAGGGAGAATGGGGCCCAAGCCCTAGCAGGCAAATGTCCGAGTTCAAATGTGTCCCAGGGCCATTTTAGTGGACCAGGCCCAAATCCGAAGAGCCGGCCGCCATTTTAAGAGTCCTGTAGCAGCCAGCAAGAGTGGGCGCAATTCTACTGGATGGTGGACGAGACGCTGTAACCGCAAGAGCGGGCGGTAAACAGCTGAATGGCGGATGAGGCACAGTGCAGCAAAAGCGGGCGGAAAACTGCTGACAGGTGACTGAAACGGTAAAAGGGCGCCCCACTACAGCAGACGAGGCCCGTTCATGCCGCCTCCCCCCCCCCCCCCGGGGTGCCCCACGCCGTTTTTCGGTGCAGCATTGTAGAATGCCAAGACCAGTGCGGCAAGTAAAGGACATCACCTGGGTGCCGTCCAGATCTCGGCGCGTTGTGCTGCCTTCGGACTATTCGCACAACAGACCGCTACTGAAAAGGCACAGTGCAGCAAAAGCGGGCGGAAAACCGCTGAATGGCAAGTGAAACGCTAAAGGGGCGCCCCACTACAGCAGACGAGCCTCCACCTGGGGAGGCCCGTTTACGCCGCCTTCCCCCCGCCCCCCCGGGGCGCCCCATGCCGTTTTTCGGTGCAGCATTGTAGGATGCCAAGACTAGTGCGGCAAGTAAAGGACATCACCTGGGTGCCGTCCAGATCTCGGCGCGTTGTGCTGCCTTCGGACTATTCGCACAACAGACCGCTGACCATTGTTGCTTTTGTTTAAAAATTTTTTTTTTAACGTGTTTACTGTTTTTGATGCGTTGTATATATTTATAAGTTATTAAAGTGTTATAATCCTACTACTTAGTTGGAGTGCTATATATTTTTAATGTGACACATAATTGTGAAGACTTTGATGTACAAAAAGGCATCCCTGGAATCTTCCGCTTCAGGCTCGGTCCCACACACCCTCACAGTGAGAATCCCCTCCCCAATCACAATACAGGATCATTATCAGATAGTAGGAACGCGTGTGGTGTGACGGATCTCATAAGGTGGGGGCCTTGATCTACTGTAACTCCTTTGAAGAGGTGTGATTCTTTACAGTTGAGGCCATAAACTACATCCGCAGGGCTAGGTGATAGCCTGGGACCGGCCTGGACAATCAGACACAAAGGAAGAGGAGTGTCAGAGGGTGCGGTAGTGAATAGGGTGAAAGGGAGGTGTCGGGCGGGCACAGGGTGTGATTCTCAGGGAAGAGCAGCGCAGATGGGGGGAGGTTTATGGCCCATGCATAAGACAGAGAGCGGGGGTGACCAGTGCGTGGGGGAGATGCTTGCGAGGGTGGGGAGCCATGCTGAGGATCGGCGGCGTGCAGAGAGTGGGTCTGGTCAAGGCATCTAAAATGGCTGCCGTGCACGACAAAAGTGTGGCATTGGAAAAAAAGCAAGATGGCGCAGACAATGTTTATCAATACGGATTAATTTATAACAATTATTTTTAACAATATATTTACTGGCAGTGTCAAAATGGCGGTCAACACTTCCTGATTTCCTTCGAATCGAACGTTAACAGACGTCACGCAGCAAAAATTAATCAAAAATACGCTCACGCGCAGCCGCTGGAAGACAAGTATCAACATATATGAGCATCCTCAGCCACCCTCAGAAAACATAGGGGGTCAGGATACGTCTCCCGTACCCCCTTATACCCATTTCTCACATTGTTTTTCCTCCATCTTGTAATTTAATTAAAACAAAACACAAAATGGCGAATTCCCGTTTCGCGTCCCGATTCGCTACCCGGTTCGCGAACCGGAAAGCGCTTCTACCGCAAAAAAATCATTTTTTTTTTATTTGCCCCACGGGACCCTTTAATAACCCCAACATCATTCTTAGGGGGTCAAGAAGGGTCTACCTTGCCCCCTTTCATTAAATCCCCCCTTCGTTTTTCTCCTCTTCTTGTCTCTCGATCCTACCGAGAGACAAGATGGCAGCCGCTCCGGACTGTTTAGAATGTTGACAGACACCGGAGAGCCAATCAGCTTCGCTTCGCAAAGCTCCGTTACGCGAAAAGTTCGCGAACCGGAGCGCTACCCGGGACGCTGTCACAGATATATCTGTTTTTTTAAACGTTCATTTCTCAAAATCCACTGGAGCACATATATTGAGACCCAGCAAAGGCACATCGGGCTAACAATCCCTACAATTTTGCCAAGTTTCGTGCAAATCCATTCAGCCGTTCGAGCTAAAAGTGAGGCCAAACGCCCTATGGAAAACTCAATGTTAAAAACGTGTTTTGGGACCCCCCTTTTTCTCGGCCCCCCCTTGACGAAACCCCCCATAGAGAAAAAATCCTAACTATATATACCTACTGGCGACCGCCAGTAGGTAATATATATATATATATATATATATAGCTATATATATATATCTATAGCTATATATATATATCTATAGCTATATATATATATATATATATATGTATATATATATATATGTATATATATATATATATGTATATATATATATATATTACTGGCGGTTGCCAGTAGGTAGTTATAGTTAGGACCTAGTTTCCATAGGAAATCCGCAACATTCTATTTGGAATAACTGGTCGACGAATCTTTGAGAAATTCTCCAAGATGGGGCGCTCCTATCCTGACAGTTTCGGGGTGATTTGTCAAGTGGGGGTTGAGAAAAAAGGGGGGTCCCAAAACATGTTTTCCCCATACAATTTTCCTTAGGGACCTTCAAACACGGCTACAGCCTGAACTGCTGAACGGAATTACACCAAATTTGGCAAAAAGGTAGAGTTTGGTTTGCAGATTACGTTTTTGTTAAATGGTGTAAATCCGTTCAGTAGTTCCTGAGAAGATCAAAAGTAAAATCATAGATATATCTATAGACAAAGTATCATATGCGTTTCCTCCCGAGCACGAGCTTTATGCTAATTGGCTCTCAACACTCCAAACCAGGAAGTGTTGGCACCCATCTTGTACCTCGGTAGAACCGAGGCACAAGAAAACAGAAAAACAAGAGCACGAAAGACGCAAAGGGGGCAGGGTAGAAACACCTCACGGGATGTGCGTAGGGTACGCACACTCTGCTAATCCCCCAAAAAACACCACCCTGCAAACGCGCCCCCTGGTGCATTTGAGAGGGAAAAGTAATTCCCCTTGAATACTGGGTGTCCCTGGGGGCCAAGTAGCCCACCAGGAACCTCCAGTATGTGCCAGGGGGCTGCGTTGCAGAGAGGTGTAAAAAGGGGCGTGCCCTCATTACATCTCTCTGCAACGCAGCCCCCTGGCGCATACTGGAGGTTCCTTGTGGACTACTTGGCCCCCAGGGACCCCCAGTATTCAAGGGGATTTAGTTCCCACTCTGGAAACGCGCCAGGGGGCTGCGTTGCAGAGAGTTGTTATAAGGCCTGCCCCTTTTTACAGGTCTCTGCAACCCAGTCCCCTGGCGCATACTGGAGGTTCGTGGTGGGCTAGTTGGCCCCCAGGGACCCCCAGTATGCAAGAGGACTTAATCCCCCAACTTAGAACACGCTACGGGGCGCGTTTGCACAGTGGTGAAGGTAGGGGGCGGGGCTTGAGTTGATATGTGTGCAAACATGCCCTGTGGCGCGTTTTAAGTTGAGGAATTAATTCCTTTTCAATCCAGTGGTCCCCTAGTGGCCAACTAGCCCAACAGGTACCTCCAGTAAGCGCCACAGAGCTGCGTTGCAGAGTGTTGTAAAAAGGGGTCGAGCCCTCTGAACACCTCTCTGCAACGCAGCTCCCTGGCGCATTCTGGATGTACCTGGTGGGCTAGTTGGCCCACAGGGTACCTCAGGATTGAAGAGGAATTAATTCCCCAACTTAAAACGCGTCACAGGGCGTGCTTGCACACATGTCACCTCAGGCCGCGCCCCCTTCCTTCACTATTGAGCAAAGGTTAAATTAGGGTGGGAGGAGGTCTGCCACTCTTTCACAAGGATGATGTCATCAGTGATGTCATTTGAGACGTCATCCGTGATGTCATGAGTGATGTCACTGACCGTGTCATGAGTGATGTAATATGTGACGTCATCAGCAGTGCATTGCGGGCGCGCGAGTTATAGTTAGCTGAACTAACTATAACGGTGGAATTTCAATGGTTTTGTATCAGTGAAATGTCCAGCTTACAATAACTTGCCTGAAACCTATGTCTTTTTCAGTGAATATATATGACTTGTTCACGCTGCAGCGTTCAGTAAATCGAAGAAGCCATACTAACCTGTGCTGCACTTTTCTGTAGGGGGCAACTCTTTTTGATGGATATTGAACGGCTGGTCCCAGCCGTGGAAGAGGCCCCGCTGCGAGGGAGCAGACCCAGGCAACGCCAACCGGCGATTGTGAATACCGGACAGGGGCTACAATTGAAAGTTACAAGGTGCTAGCGGAACAGTGTCTGAACTGCACAGCAATCCACTGTGATTTTAATTTTGAACATTGTCTTGATTCATGACACCTCACAGGAGGAATACGACGGCAGCACTCAAGATACCATAAGGCCTTGCAAACGGCCACACCCACTGGGGGGGGTTTCAAGATGGAAGATAAACGCACCGCTTGCCATGAATACAAGTTTAATTGGCCTGGATAAAGGGCGGGAGCCCGAAACGCATCGGCCTATATCCTAGGCTGTGGGAGCTGACTTGTTCACGCTGCAGCTTTCAATAAAATCGAAGAAGCCATACCAACCTGTGCAGGCCTTTTCTGTAGGGGGCAACTCTTTTTGATGGATATATATATATATAATATATTGTTGTAACGTATCTAGGGCTCTAGTGTAATTTTCTCAATTCATGCCCTTACATAGATATAACTTATCATATCCTTATATAGGCATAAGAATCATAACCATATTTAGACACAGCCAATGCAGTCCAAATACAGCATGGCTACTTCCACTAAGCTCCCAGAGTACAACGAGTTCTTGAAGACAACCAGCCTTCAGCAGTACGGGAATTCCCCCTGCTTCAGTATTGATTTGTCCCAGAAATCCTGGAGTGTGTAAAGAACTTCCAGTTCTTAGTGACGTTATTATGTCCACCCTTACATCAAACTCGGCAACTTCCAGGTATAAATATGCCCACATCTGCCCAAGCAAAACACACAGTGGTTTTGGAGCAGATCGACTAAGTACTTGCCCGACGCCCTGCTGTATGCGAGTGCCGAAGGAAGCCGACCCTCCCTGCTGACGCACTGAGAGAGACGCTGTCTTTTCTCCTGCCGAGAGATCCAGCTCCAGTGTTTCCCTTCTACCCTTGCGGGTTACTGGGAGATCAAGTCCTGAGAGAGAGATACAAGACCTCCTTCATTCTATAACCAAGGTACGGAGCTGATTAGACCCTTAGAGAATTCTTGGATAGATTCTTGGCAGAAACTATTTAACTCAAGCTACACCTAACTTACTTCTTCCCTTGTATTAGACTTAGGTTAGGTACACTGGGGTAGGCATATTTTAGATGCACCAGTTGAGTACTTTTAGTCATTATTTATCATTGTATGTATTTTATATATTTTAAGTATCCTATGGCTTAGGAACCATATAAATGCTTTTACAGTATTATTTCATAATACTCCTTTTACTGTACGCACTTTACTTCATAGCAAGTATTACGATTGTAGCAATTCACTTCTCTTGCATGAGAAAGAAGACTACTCAATAAATAACCTTTTTATTGAAAACGCCCATCTCTCTATTTCTCTGCTCTTCTGGTGAAATGAAGCATGCACGATTGACTGAGTGAAATAGCCATCTATTGTTTCCGCGACTCTGGAGATATATTCCTTATTCTTGGGGAACAAAGTTGTCATGTGATATGGTTGTCAGAAACTAATCCCTTCTTGTGTATTCGAGATAGTTTCTAGTGACCTCTGAGCTAGCTGGCATACACAATTAAGTCTAACATATTCAATGGAGAACTAGTCGACATCAGTCCTACGTCTAAACTATTGTTTATGTTATTCCAATGCGCAGAGCCTATTGGGAGTATAGGAACTACACTACATGGCGCCCAAAGTTTGGTAAGGCGATAATTTAACGCTAGATACTAGAGTAACTCAGTCGTGCTTTTCACACAGACCCCTTTTTCCGTAAAAACTCCAATAGACGTCTGGAGTGGGTAAAAGGTTAGTATCCGCCAGAACTAAGTTGGACGAGAATCTTATGTATTATTTTTTTGGTTTATTCAACGTTGAAGGATACAGTGTTCCAAAATATTGTGCACCTAATCTTTGTTTCCTTGAAACTTGCTCTGCAAACTTTCATTAAACAATGTCAACTAAGGGCGACAACAACGCAACCGGTGGAGCTGCAGTAGATGCGAATCAACCGGGTTTTGACGTTACAGGGTTTAATGAAAATGACCTGGATGCAATAATCATCCCGATAAATGTAAGAAAGAGTGTAACTTACAAACTAATAAATAGTGGTGAATCATCGAGAGGTGGTACCGTCATATTTGTGGTAGAGCCACATGAATATCGGCAGACAGAGGTATTCTATTCATGGATAACTTTTCCAGCAGCAAATGCTGTGACACTCGAGTTTCACTACTACAAAGCAGGGGAAACTCCAGCGGAATACGTTCCTTTCGAGGACGTTGAAATTCCACTAACTTATCAGGAGCATCAGCCCTGGTTTAATGGCGCCCTAAAACATCAAAATCACATTACCAGGCTTGGTCCACTAGGTAGACCAGGAGCCACATGGCCGGTTCTAGCCAGCTATACACCACATCCTGACATTGAAGAAATGTCAGACAGAGAACTATTAGTTCAATTAATTAAAAAACATAGACAATTGGTCCAATATGTCATGCGGACTTCAACAGTCCAACCTGCAATAAAAATTCCACAGCACACCCCTCACCAGGGGAACACAAATAAAATTACACCACAGACTATACAATCAGTCATTGGTAAATTACCTGCAAAACGGGAACAAATTCCGTTCTGGCTGGCTCAAAAGATTACTCAAACAGAGGCAGTATTCCCTGATAGTACACCTCATGAAAAACACTGAATTCTGACAATCTGTTTACCAATGGGGATCGCACCACATGTGGAGGACTGTGACACTTGGGGAACAGTCTTTGCTTCAATCCACACAAAAACACATAGTGTTATACCAGACGTACTAATACAGATTCAAAATAAATACGGTCCAGAGCCTGCTTTAAATCTAGGTATGAAATTACTGAAAGACTTTAAGCAAGTCTTGGCTATACTACTAGCCAACACAAAAGGAGAAGCAGCATCTCTGGCAATCCGCCAAAAATGAAAAGAAACAGAAATAGCAGACCAACCTTTTGAACTTGCCAGAATAATTGAAAAATCCTATGAAGAATTAGGTAGAGATAGTTTGGGTGGGAAGCCACTAAACCCACAACTAACAGAAAATCCTGAAAAAACTTTTATTAAAAATAATTTAATAACTCCTAAAAAAAAGTAGGAGGGTAATAAACAGACCATTCCCAGAGAAAAACAGTTTCAGTCCAGAGGAAGGTCTCCCCAATGGAGAGATAGATCTCCCGACCGGGGGGGGTAGGACTCCACAACGGGAGCCCTCTGAGAAAAGATATAACCTCAAAAATAGGGATAATTTGAAAAAAACCTGACAGATATCAAGATATTGATACACGTCCCTCTCGATCTTTTCAGACTTCCTCGCAGAAATCAGAAAGAAGAGGACGGTCAGAACATAAAGAAGAGCGTGTCAAGTCCAAAGACAAGGAACTCGCTCACCAAAGTAAAAAAAATCTCAATTTCCCCTAAAGAAGGTAGCAAGATAAAACATGCCGAGGATCCGGAGGACACAACTCAGGAAAGGGGGTGGGCCTAAACAGTGTTAGACAGCGCAGCAGAAGTAACCATAGCTCGCAAGACCCTGATGAATCTTCTGGAGACAGTGGACATGAATGAGTACATTCAGGTGGAAACTGCAGACACCAGAGTTAGTGTACCCTATAAATTATATGAAATAACATTGCGTATAGAAGAGGACATAACTAGGAAAATAAGAACTCTCTTTTGGGAGAAGCTATCTAAAGGCTATGATATTCTTCTAGCTGAGAAAGACTGGCCACCAGAATTTGTTAGGGAGTGCCCACATGGCAAAGAAATGATTATGCCTGCCTTCTGAAATCATATTCCAATTCATAAAAAATACACATATGCAAGAAAATGGGCAGTGGCCCAAGCCCCTGCATTATATAAAAATCATGTAGGATGGGATGAGGAATCCCCTCACCATAAAATCCAGTTAAAAAATCAACCTACTGCACAAAGGCAGTATCCTGTTAAGCAAGAAGCTAAAAAACAAGTCAGGGAGATCTTAGATCAACTTGAGTACCGGGGGGTGATTGAAACATGCACCTCACAAATGAACAATCCTTTGTTTCCTGTCTCCAAACCAGACAATTCATATAATCTAGTATTGGACTACAGACATTTAAACTCTTGTTGCAAAACATTAGCAGTAAAAAATTCACACAGTGCAGCACTGATGAATAACATTGTGCGCAAAAAGTATAAAACGACATTAGATATTTCAAATGGTTTCTTCTGTCAAAACATAGCACCAGAAAGCAGGTATTTGACCGCTTTCTCAAGTATGGGGGCCCAAGGCAATTTTGCCGTCTCCCCCAGAGATTCAAGAATAGCCCAGGATTATTTTCAGCCAGAGTAACAGAGTTACTACAAATGTATGATGATGAGGCATTATCTTATGTCGATGACATCTATCTAACAGACGATGATTTGGACAGGCACTTGAAAAGAGTGAGCACCATTATACTTGGGTTCGCATCTGAAGGGTACAAATTCAACTTTAAAAAATCACGGATTGCCCACCTCACTGTCCTATTTCTAGGATATGAGTTATCAAGTGAAGGGAAAAGCCTAGCAGCCAATTTCTTAGAGAAATGTGCGCTGCTCCAAGCACCAAAAACACGGAAAAACTTACAATCAATTCTAGGTTTCCTGAATTTTGGAAGAATTTACGTTCTAAATTACGCAGAGAGGGTTAAACCTCTCTACGAATTAAGAAAACCTGATTTCTAACAAAATAATTGGAATCATAAACACACCGAAATTTTACGTTCAATACAAACAGACATGTTAGCTAAAACAAAGCTGCAAACATGCGTAAACGTACGCAACCTTGTATTCCGAGTCATCCCAGAAAGATGCGGATTCATGTACCTGACCTCTAACGAAGGTGAAACGGTACCAATAGCTTACAAATCACACTTGTACACACAAGCTGAAATAAAATTCCCTTCAACTGAGAAAATTCTGACAGCTGCTCAAACTGCTGTAGCAAAAGAAAGAGCCCTGGCACAGGGAAAATGCATATCAGTTGTTACCCCTGTACCTGCCTCAGAGGCAGTGACAAGAGCGAGCATTCCAAATGCTAAAGCTTTACATCCAAGATGGATACAATGGGTTAATTCTCTTGCTGCAACAGACGTTGAATACGTTTTTGACCCTAGCTTGAAAACACAAGAATTTCTCCAAAACGAGTACGAATGTCCTCTGCCGACCGAAATTCTGCCTCTTGAACATTAAGGCTGTATAATATATACAGACGGATCAGCACAGCCCGCATTTGGTGGTAAACAAGCCTATAGTGCTGCGTGCGTGATTGTAAAAGGTCGCTGGCGCGAAGGTAAATTCCGACGTATTGTCACAAAAACTCAATCACTCGGAGACTGTACAGCTCAGCGAGCTGAACTACAGGCTTTCAAGATGGCGCTTGAGAATACCGATCGCGAATTCCCCACACTCATAGTGTGCGATTCGTATTACTGCGTCCAGTTTTACAATGAAACTTGCAGAACTGGGTTCAAAATGGTTTCAAATATGTAAAAGGTGGCACAATAAAGCGTACAATGCTTTGGGAACAAGTAGTTCTTTTACAGAAAGAACTACAAAAGACTCACGTGATTCATACACTGACTCATCAACGTCATGGCGTTCACGTTGCAGGGAATTCATTGGCTGACGAAGCCGCAAAGGCAGCCGTCCACACGACTTCCGTAGCTGCAATCACTCGTTCAAAAACAAAAATAGACAGCGACATAATGCAAGCTGTCACTGCTTCAGTAAAAAACAGTGGTAAAACACTCCCGAAAGGCTTTCCAGTAAAGTACTCATATAAAACTGATACAAACAATGTTCCTTTGGCTCAAATCCCTGGAGTGGGGGATATGGCAATTCCAAACATGGAACATAGTGTAGGACTAATCTTAGCAGCGCACGAAGGGCTCACATCTGCACATGCAGGTGTTTCCGCCACAATATCTTTATTAAAACAGAGATATTCGTGGCTGTGCATGAGGAAACAGACCAGAAACTATGTTCTAGACTGTGAAATATGCCAAAAAATTAAAGTATCAACAGTGAAACGTCCTGCGCAGACGCCCCTTCTGATCTCAGATAAACCATTAGCCTGTGTTTACCTGGACCACTGTGGTCCCTTCCAAAGTGACGGTAACTATAAATATATCATGGTCGCAGTGGATTACTGCACAAAATTCATTTGGATGTGGCCCCAGCGCTCGGCTGACGCCAGAACTGTTATAAAAGATATGCGAATCTTTATCAGCATATACGCAATTGGCACTCTACATTCTGACCAGGGTCCTGCGTTTAGCTCTCGGGTTTACAAGGAGGCCATGGCCAGCTTGGGCATTGCATTGCGGTACTCTAATCCCTTCCATCCTGAGGGTAATGCGGTAGTGGAAAGAAAAAACAGTGACATAAAGCAATCTATAACAGCGAGGGTATTAGGTTCGGGTGATGGGTGGACCAAACATCTAATAAGTGTCCAACGTAGTCTTAATAATCTGCCAAGCAATTCTCTGGGTGGAATTACTCCGTATGAACTTTTGTTTGGTACTAGAATGATAATCAAAGACCTCGATAGTCAAACTTCAGTGGTGGAACAAAAAACCTTTGATATCAAAGATCGTTTTGCTGTTTTACAGGACTTAAATGAAACAAGAAGAAGTCTGAGTAACACAAGGCAAAAGCCAACGACCACTGAAGAAAAACCACCTGTCCCAGCAAGACCTGTCTGGATTCCAAAGATTGGGGATCTGGTCATAGAAAAGATTGAAGAAGGAATTTGGGCCTTCTTACAGAAAAGCAGTACCTGTCTTAGCAATCAACGGAACAAGATCAGTAGTACTACCGCCCCTTGGTGGTAAAAAGGAGAACAGAGTTGTATCAATCGACCTGGTAAAACCACAACCATGTGGCCAATAATAAGTAGTAGGCCCAGTGGACTTCCAAGATGTAGCAGAAGACCAAACCTTGCTACAATTCAAGAGGTTCAAACTGAGAGACTAATCACATTTGATAAACCTGCAGTAAATAAAAAAGGACTATGCAACAAAGCCATGGAACTTGTTCCTCTTGAAACCCAAATTGCAACAGTTCGTAAAGTAACACCTGTCTACAATGATGTAGCCTTGGACTATACTAATATGAAAATGGAAGAAGCAACTACAAAGATTAATAACAATCCTGATGTGATTCAAACAATTAACAGAACTGCCTCTGGCTATTTCATCAATTTCGATGACTTTTCTGAAGATCCCAGTGAACATGAAGAAAAGCCAGCAAACAAGACACTCAAAGAAAAAATAACAGTACTCTTTCATCAGCTTCGAGAAATATATCTGATTTCTCCATGGATTGAATTGTCGATTGTGTTAGGTGTAAGCATGGGCGAATTTTGCGAATCTGGCGTTCGCGAATTTTGCGATTTTGCGAACTCGCAATCCGCAAAATCCGCGAATTCTCGCGAATTTGCGGCTTTTTTTTGTGTTCGCAAGGGTTTCTGCCAGTTCGCGAGGATTTGATACTAGTTCGCAATTGCGAACTTACTTGTCGGCTCGCAACGGTCGCAACTATATTGTTTCTACGTCTGGTTCATCATCACAGCCTCCCAGCACCCTCTGTTTCACCACTGCCACCCTCTCTTTGACCCATGCCACCCTCTGTTACATCAATGCCACCCTCTGGTTTATCATCACTGTAGATGATAGGGGGGAAAAGCAAGCACACCTGCCCTGCTTCAACTGACATGAATTAATTTGGGGTTAGTTTATTAATGTGTCACTGTTTTAGAATTCCAGATCTGGCACCTGCTTCCTTATCAGTAATTTGCTTTCTGTTGCAGTGCAATTTTTTTTTCCAGGACCTTTGTGGCCTACTTCTAGCTATTCTATGAGCCTGCTGTGAGGGTCAGAGCAGGGTCATACAATTGTTGCAACTAGCAACTGAACTCTGGAGGGGCCCCAGTTAGGAAGCACTACAGTGAATTGTTACTAATGATGAGTTTGAACTCTTGCATCTGCCGATTGCTTTAAGTTTTGCAAAACTCGTTTTCCTGCAATTTCGCGGGATTCGCGGGGCGCGAACACATTCGAGATCGGATTCGGAAGCCGCGAATTTGTGCGAATATGCAATTTCTTTTTTTGCGGTGTGTTAGTTTGCAAGGTTTTGTGCGTTTTCGCGAACCGCTTGTAGCGCAAGGCGCGAAGTTACCCTCGCGGTCGTTCATGGGCGCGGCCATCTTGTTTGCATGACGTATTTCCGTTTCCGGGCGCGAAGTGTAATCTCGCAAAGTGTGCGGCTCGCAAGTACAATTCCGCGAGTGTTCGCGAGGAACATCTCGCGCGAACTTACCCGGCCGCGGGCGCGGCCATCTTGTTTCTCATTCATTGCTATGGTTCTGGGCATGCTTCTTGTATCCTCTCTAAATCTGTGCCATCCTTTGCTTGTTTGAAGTTTTTTTTGATCTATTTTACTTATTATCTACCCCTCTATTTTTCTAGCCCTATATTTTTGTGTTTACTGCTACTTTTTGTTAATTTTAAACTACTTTTTTAAACTCTTTTCTTTTCTTCTCTTCCCTATTCTATTTTCTTTATTCCTTTCCGCCCAGACCATGGTGAAGGGAGCCGGGAAGCATCCCGAGAAGGGGAAGGGTCCCGCACCCCGTGCCCGGCTCCCGTGCGGGCGTTTGAGGGGGGAGCTAGTGATGCCACGAGAGATCTTTAGCGCGGAGGAGGTGGCCGCACTAGTGTTCTATGTACAGCACCACCTCCCCAGGACAATAATGGCAGGCGGCAATATCGGAGGCGGGGACAGGATGCGGGAGCGCCGGAAGCGGTGGGATAAGGTGTGCCGGGCCATGTACCACCACTCTCGGGTCCGGCGCACCTACAACCAGGCCACCCACCGCTGGACGGATGTCCTGACCCGTGAACGAGATCTGCTCGACCTGCTTGGCCTCGAGATCCCCGGGCTTGGTGAGTAGTAGTAGTAGCTATTTCTTTACTACTCTGTTTTCTCCTGCTGTGTTATTATATTGCATTTTTTTTTTACCAAGAGCAATAATGCTGCTCATTACATTGTAGGTATATTATATTTCAAAATCTTCTGTGCATTTCAGGTGCACTGCTCTCCTTCTCAGTAGTGTTGCTACTATGCTTATTTGTTTCCGATTTTGTGTTCATTTCATTGGTCTGTGAAATTATGTATGAGTGTAGTTTAAAGAACTGCGTAATGCTACACACTAAGGTTCAGATGTTTAATTACTGGCGCATCCCTGCAAAGTAGCAGGGATGCGCCAGTAATTGTGCGCCACGCCACTATCACCCATGGTGCGCCGTATTTACAATGCGGCGCACCATGGGCCCAAAACGTCACCAAAGCGTTACGCATCTGTGCCGTAAGGGCGGCACATTGCTGGAGTTGCGTCGCAACGATGGCGCAGCTCCATCAATGCTCTGGGGTGCCCTATCTCCCCAAAGCTGCGTCAAGCCGTACGTCTGCTTCAAGCAGGCGCAGGGTTTGAGTCACGCATCATTGTCGTTAAAGTGAGTGATTGAAATCTTGTAGATTTCCCTCAGCCACTTTTAGGATGCGTTCCTGCGCAGGAACGCCCTCCCTTGTGCCGGAACGCCCCCTGATGGCGCAGGGCTTTACAACTTGATGCATCTCCCATATGCGTCACGTTGTTAATATACGCCACATCATTGCGCCTCTTTTGTGCTGCCGCTGCGTCACAAAAGTCACGCAACAATGGAGCAAAAGAGCCGCAAGGGGCTTCTAAATCAGCCCCTACAGACTCAAGTCCAGTCCTTCCTTTGTACACATGGCGATAAGAAGAAATAGTGGTGGTGGATTGATAGTTTGAGTATTTTAATGACTGGTTAATGTAGTAGGAAACTTTACTGTTGTCGCTGATCTGCAATCACGGTGGACTTTGGCTGTCACTTCGCGTGCTGCGGACGGCTGCCTGCCAATCCTAGGCAAACCTTTTTAGTACTTTGTGTAGTGAGTTACATAAGAAGTTTACAATTCGACGGTCCGCAAATCAAGCAATACTAATACCGTAGTAGACCACATGGGATTGGTCAATATTATATCACGTTGAATAGTTGTCTATTTGCTATTTCGCCAAAATATTTTGTTAGTTCTTTTGAAATGTTTGATTTGGTTGACAAATGTCATCCATGTTTTCTGTTTTTCTTTCTTTCATGTTGTACATCAGCTTCCCCCAGGGGCAAGAGGAGGACACAGGAGGAGGAGGAGGAGGGTGCTGTTGAGGATGCAGGCCAGGATCGGGCAGGCGAGGGCTCCTTTGCTGGCCCCAGTAAGTTTTAATGAACAAGATGGCAGCTAAATGACTGCGCTTTGACATCTCCTGTTATCAGTACGGCGCAGGGGTGAGTATCAGCAGGACAACTGGGTAATAGCACGTGATAATTATAGCGCTAAGAAACAGCATGCGTGTGTTGAGTGACACCCTTCAGAGAGACACCATTTTTCTTTTAGTCCATTTATTATCCGAGTGCTGTCCTTTTGCTGTCACATTGGATGAAGAACTTGCCCTCTCTAGGCTCCCACGTGTATGAGTGTCGACCTGTTGTGGGACTGTAGCTGGTGAGAACTCGTGGCGTGTGGTACATGTGTGGCCCTACGCCCAGTCTAGCCAGATATTTACCTCTGGGTGCCCCTTGCCCTGAAGTATGGACGGGGCTTAAAGGGATGCTTGATCCCCGGTCGCAGTGTCTGCCCGAGACGGTTTCAGTGTGGGCCCACGCGTGTGACGTGTGCCCCACAAGTGTGAGGTCCACGTGTGACATGTGCCCCAGCGTGTGGTATGGAATCCTGCGCGTGACCAATGCATCAATACCTTTACTGGTCAAAGAACGAAAACAGCGGCCAGTTCGCTATTTAGTGGTTTATAGAAGACAATTGTCCCGGGGCAGATGCAGTAAACTATAATATTCATTTGAAAGAAACTGTATCCGAGACCCTGGTACATCAATGTGAACGGCAGTATCCATCGTGTTTTATAGTGCACTTGATAGTAATGTGAAATCACTGCGTAGCTAGTATCGTGGAACCCCTGGTCACATCCTATGCTTGTGGATTCAGTGAAATAGATGTTATGGTCAGGGGCACTTTAAGGATTTGGGCGCCCTGTTCGGATGAACTTGAAATTATGATCTGGTTTCAGTTCTTTTATACCTCCTTTGGCCTGGTCTCTAACATTTGTCTACATTCTAAACGCGTTTACATCTAATATTCAGGGATAGTGCTGCTTGTGCTTTCAATATTGTAACAGCAGCAGCTCACTAATATTACTGTAAGTAATCTCTGTGACACCCCTGCATTTCTCACATGTGAGATCCTCTTTTGGATCAAAGAGAAACTTTTTTTTATGGATGTTGCGTAAAACAAACATTTCTCAACAAAATGTCTAATATTCTCACACATCAATCACATTAAAAATAAATGAAAGGAAACCGGTATTGAAAACAATCTGTTAAAGAATTATCCAGGGGCATCAGGCAAGGTCTCTGCAGAACAGAGTTGGGTGGAATACAAAATTTTCTAGCTATCGCGACAAGAATTTTAGATTCTATTAAGGACACGGAGGCGAGGATTATGCTTTCTCATTTCTTTACTGCACAAACAGCAGCCAATGAAAATAAAGTACAATGATAAAAAACAACATTTCCCATGAGGCTTTGAACCACGCCTCTCATAACAATAGCCAATCACAATAGTACAAAGCATGTAAAGTACAGAGACACTAAATTGGCCTCCTCTTTCTTTGCACGAACAGTCTAATATATCTGAACAAGTCCTTTGACTCTCAACGGAGAGAACAGTTCCTTTAAGAATTCTCAACAGAGAATAATCCAGACCCACGAAGGACATCCTCCGCCAGGAAGGGCCAGCGATACAATCCAAGAAAGGCACTTAACTCTTGTTGGAATCGTTTCCTGAAACAGAAAAAAGAAGTTTGAGAAAAAGAGAATCACCCCCTAAATTCTCACAGGGTGGGTAAAAGTTGTTAAACAACATCATTTCAAACAACTTTACAGTTATCTAACTGTCCCAACGGGTGGGATAATCCTCGCCTCCGTGTCCTTAATAGAATCTAAAATTCTTGTTGCGATAGCTAGAAAATTTTGTATTCTATGGCAGGAACGGAGGCTTCTGATTATGCTGGTTCAAAGCTCCTCAATCACAGCATCAGAAACATGAGGAATAGGTTTATAATAAAACACTTTAAACATTGAGTCTGAAGACCAATCAGCTGCCTTTAGGATGTCCTCTAAACGAGAACCCAGTAAGTAGGCTTTAGAAGCCATCGCACCTCTCGCAGAATGAGCACCATACGCAGATATATCGACGCCAGCTTCGGACATAATCCACCTGACCCATCTGGCTAAAGTAGCCGCAGCAACTGGCTTGAAGGGCTTCTGAACAGAGATTAATAACTGGCCTAAAGGATCAGCCCTGTGCGCCTTAGTACATTCTTCATAACATTTGAGACATTGCAACACACACAGTTTGTTATTATGCGGAAAAGCAGGATACTCCACTGATCGTGACATGGTCTTAGTCCGTCGAGTGATAACAAAGGAGACACCTTGAGGAGAAAACATTCTACCAGCTAAATCTAAAGCTCTAACATCTGAAACTCTGCGACATGATATGAGACACAGCAACATAGTAAGCTTAGCAGAGAGCTGTTTCAAGGTTAAGTCACCATTATCGAGCCAGGATTCCAACAGTGAAAGAACTTTAGTCACATCCCAAAGTGTGGAATACCTGGGTCGAGGAGGGTTTGCCACACGCACACCTTTGAGCAACTCACAAACCAAGGGATGCATCCCCACAGGTTTACCATCTATGTGATCGTGCCCGGCTGAAATTGCCGATCTGAAATTATTAACTGACCTGTAAGCGAGTCCTGAAGCAGCACATTCAGACAGAAAATTCAACACATCAGTCACATTTGATCCCATGGGATCCAACTGTTTTGGTAGGCATCAACCCACCCATTTCTTCCAAGATGCAGAGTATCGTTTCCTGGTGGAGGGAGCCCAAGCTTGTTGCATAAAACTGGAAGCTTCTCGTGAAAGGCCTGCAAGGCATTCATGTCCCCGGAGAGCGTCCACACCATTAAGGACAACTGGTTCTGCAGGACTAGGGGGTGACAAGCGCCCACTAGGTCCTGCAGAAGAGTCGGGAACACTGGGAGCCGGAAGGGGAGGTCTACAGACAACTCCAGTAGCGTGGGAAACCACGACTGAGTCGACCAACAAGGGGTCACCAACACTACTGTCGCTCTCTGACGGCGCACCAGGGCCGCCACCCTCGGGATCATCGCAAACGGAGGAAAAGCATAATTCCTCCGGTGCCCCCAATGGTGAAGGAACGCGTCAGTTCCCAGTGCCATCAGATCCGGTCTCCAACTGTAAAAGAGGGGAAGATTCGGCATTGAGGCGAGAGGCAAACAGGTCCATCTGACATGGGCCTCGCATAGCCATGATCTGAGCAAACAGCGCCGGATGCAGCCTCCAGTCGCTGAAGTCTCGAAGGAAGCGTGAGTTCCAGTCCGCTACCTGCTTGAGCTTCCCCGGAAGGTATTCTGCCACTACAGAGATCTTGCGATCCAGGCAAAAGTGCCAGAATTCCTTCACAATATGAACCAACATACGGGACTTCGTCCCTCCTAACCGATTGATGTATCTCACCGCTGAGACATTGTCCATACACAGGAGTATACAACAATTGCTCTTCAGCGGAGAGACAGACCTGATGGCAAAGGACCTTTCCAGCAACTCCAGGCAGTTTATGTGTAGAGATAGTTCGTCTGCTGACCACCGACCTCCTGTGGTAAACTCCCCACAACGAGCGCCCCAGCCCCATTGACTGGCATCCGATTCTATGACCACGTCTGGAGCTGCTCCGAAGATCGCACGGCCATTCCAGGCTGACTTGTGGTCCAGCCACCATTGAAGCTCCTCTCTGGCTTCTGGGGAAAGAGGAATGAGGTGATCGTAGTGAAATTTCCTCTGTAGGTAAAAGATCTTTAGTCTCTGCAGGGCTCTGTAATGCAGGGGGCCCGGAAAAATGGCTTGGATAGACGAGGCCAGGAGGCCCACAATCCTCGCTAGCACTCGTAAGGAGATCTTCTCCTTGGTTAAGGTGGAGACTATTTCCCTTTTTATGGACCTGATTTTGTGAAGAGGAAGGAGGAGTTGAGCGGACACAGAATCTATCAGGAAACCTAAGAACTTCATCTGCTGGTTCGGAATCATCACTGATTTCTTGGTGTTGATGACGAACCCCAGATTCAGAAGAAGGGACGTCGTCCACTCCAGATGGGAGAGGAGGAGGGACCGATCTTGGGCTAGAATGAGCATGTTGTCTAGGTAGACGATGAGCCGCACTCTCATCTCTCGGAGGCGAGAAATCACCGGTTTGAGAAGCTTGGTGAAAACCCAAGGGGCTGATGACAGGCCAAAAGGGAGCACCTTGTACCGGAACCATTGCCCTTTCCAAGGAAACTGCAAGAATTTTTGATGAGAGGGGCAGATGGGGACCGTTAGATAGGCGTCTTTCAGATCCAGACGGACCATCCAGTCGTTTTCCAACAGAAGATCTCGTAACAGATGGATACCCTCCATCTTGAAGTGTCGATAGGTGACAAAGGGATTGAAGTCTCTCAAATTCAAAACCAGGCGTTGACCGCCACCCTTCTTTTGAACCAGGAAGACGTTGCTGCAAAACCCTTCGGAAATGAAGGGTCCTACGGCAATGGCCTTTTTGATCAAAAGCTCTTCGAGTTCTGAGTCAATAAAACTCTGTTCTAGAAGGGAAAAAAGGAGAGGACTGGGAGGGTAGGGTTGAACGGGACATTCTAACATCTCTATCTGGTAACCTTGGATGGTCTGTAGGACCCAAGCATCCGACGTGAGACTCGTCCAAATCGTCACAAAATGGCACAACCTGCCCCCTAAAGGAACCAAGGGGTATGCAGGACTTACCAGATGATTGGTTGTCGAAATTCTTGTATCCCCTGTTGACACCTCGATTATAGCGGCCTCTGAAACCGCAGGATCTGGAAGGATAGAAACTGGCCTGGTCCGGTTCTTGCGTGTACCCTCTGCCACGTCTAGGGGCGTATCCTCGTTGAGGACTGGTGTTGGAATAGCGGCCGGTCGAGCGTCCTCTGCCACGGCCGGCCCTATTAGAGACCTGGTGTATTACTCTCTTTAAGGAGGCTTGGGATTTGTCCAGGGAGGCGAACGTGCTGACAAACTTGGTGATATCCTTCACAAAGCTGTCGCCAAACAGCTGTCCTTCCGCTAGAGGACCCAGCTCCGATGAAGCCAATTCAACCAGCTGAGGATCGATCCGGAGCAAAACTGATTTCCACCTCTCGGAGGCTAGTGCACAATTTGCATTCCCCAGCATGCAAATGGCCCGTTGAGCCCATCCCGCTAGGACTTCAGGGTGGATGGCATCCCCTGTTTCTTGGGCCTGGAGGGCTAATTCCAAAATTTTGGCCAACGGCCCCGACAGGTCAAGGACCTTATCCTGGCACGCTCTGAGAGCGCGATCAATGCCTTTTTTGGGGTCTTTCTTATACTTTTTAAGAAAAGTCGTCATGGAAGTGTCAATGTCCGGGGTAACAGCAACCTTGTGGGCCAGGTCAGGACGGGGACATTCAGTTTTAAGGCGGGCCCTCATCTCTTTGTCGAAGCTCTTACGGAGGTGAGTCTGCAGGTACTCCGCCACTGCAGGGGGGGGGAACCTAATCCGAGGATCTTGGATGAAAAATGTCGGAAGGGTCAAAGGAGAAGGGGGAAGGGTGGACAGGGGAAGCGTGCTTCCGTTTCTTCGTACGCTTGCACGGAGCAGCGTCGGAAGTGTCCGTATCAGTGCCAGTGGTGGTAGTCTGAGGGGGGGGAAGGGGAGGGAAGGCAAGGTCTTATCGCCCGCTGACTCCTTGGAATTATAGATCTTGTCGTAGGATTGGGAATGGGGCCAGGAGGAGTCTGAAGCCATTTTCCTGGGGGGGGGGAGCGGATCCTATCTTGATTAGGGAGAGTAAGGGGCTTCCCAGGGACCAAAAGCTCAAGTTTCTTGGTGAGCGGGAGCAGGGCTGAGGAGAGGGCCTTATCAAGCTTAGCGTCGAGTTTCTTATCTTCCTCGTAGTACTCCTCATTGCCTTGATAGCCACACGCAGTGCCCTCCTCTTCGCAGAATTCCGTCTCTGCCATGATCGAAAGAATCTCAAGATTCCGCTCAAATCCCCAGAGGGAAGCAAAGTGTCTAGCCCAGGGAAAGGGCGTCAGTCAGGGGAAGTGCCAGGCATAGGAGCTGGGAATACTGAAGCAAAGTCCGTCAAAAGTCCAATTCTTGGACCGTTGGAGGGAATAATTTTGACCTGCTTCGACAGTCGCTGTGAAGCAAGGCTCAAGTCTCGAGGCTCCGGTGTGAACGGGAAACTGCTGCTTGGTATCAAAGAACAGCCCCTCAGCTCCTGGCCAACTGTGTGATACCCCACTTCAGCCTGGGGAAGAGCATTGTGTGGGCACTGAAGGGAACCGCGTGTGTAGCCGGACGCGCGCACATTCCCTGAAGGCGTACGTTGGGCCCCAAAGGGCTCCGCAGGCGCCTCCTTCCCCGAGGGGGGGGCTAAGTCCCTCATAACCGCGTACCACGCTTCAGGCAGTTGCGGGCCAAGCAGCGAACAGGGAGAGAGCGGGGCCTACTGGCGCAACACGCGCTCCAAAAGCTAGGAAGGAAACACGGAGTGGGCCAGAGAGGCCCAGCTCCGGAGTCGGGAGGGAAAGAAAATCAATTTGTCGTGGAATCTGAAACCACTTAGTGGAATATGCATACATCCATACACAAGGTAGAAATACTATGTAAAATGCACATATAATAACAATAATGATAATCAGATATAAATATCCACCAAGGCGGCAAACAACACGTGCTATTGGCAACTGCAGTAGTAAGAGTAAGAAAGATAAAGAGCACTTATCTGGGCTGTGGAGCAGCAAAGAAAGAGGAGGCCAATTTAGTGTCTCTGTACTTTATATGCTTTGTACTATTGTGATTGGCTATTGTTATGAGAGGCGTGGTTCAAAGCCTCATGGGAAATGTTGTTTTTTATCATTGTACTTTATTTTCATTGGCTGCTGTTTGTGCAGTAAAGAAATGAGAAAGCATAATCAGAAGCCTCCGGTCCTGCCATAGAATCAGTGCTCGCATAATATGATTGTACCACTGTGCGTGGAATGGTGGAATCGCTGCAGCGGATGTGGTGGAATTGCCCTGCCTGATGGGGTGGATTCCTTGATCCGGTATCTCTCCGGCTTCTTTTCTCGCTCCCCACTTTAGCAGTCTTTGATATTCCCTGTTTGTGCCCATGCGGGTGGCAGAGGGCATCTAAATACCGCGCCTACATACCTCCGGCAGCTGTGCCGAGGGATGTGCGCCTTCTCCCTGTTACTTGTCGCTGCTGACAGCCGCCATCTGTTGGAGGGCCACCTGCCCGGCTGTGCTAGGGAGGATCTGATTAGTTGGGTTTGGAAGGAGCCGCTCGTAAACGGCTGAGGGCTGCTTTCTGGTGGGCGGTAGGTGCGCTGAGTGCTTGGGTGGAGCTTTGCAGCAGGGAATAGCAGAGAGTTCTGATCTGGGAGGGTTAGTGACGGAGGACGAGTGTCTGCTCACAGATTTGTAGCCGCGTGGGGACCTCTGCTTTCCATGGCTTAATTGCGTGAATTTGTTTAGTTGTGCCTAGAGATGTGTTCCTGTCCGTAGAGCATCCCCCTGCACCCGAACAACTCTCCGCCAATAGGTGGATAATGTTTAGATCTCAGTGGAATTAGTTTTGAATTGGTTTCAAAACGTGGCTGTTTAGACCATGGTAATTTCCTTTGCCTTTCACGATCTTTGTTTTCTCTTTTTATGTTTTTTTACGTTGCCCCCTTTGTTACTGTCATGCAGCAAGCCTAGCGCCGGGACGCTCCAGCTGCAGTAATCTCAGCGCTTTAGAAAACTTTGGGGCATATTATCAAGAACAGCGTTAAAAATTATCGCGGGTTTAATGGCAGAAAACTGCAGCTAAAACGCGATAATAGGCTTGATAATATGCCCTTATGAATTCCAGTAGAAGTCCGTGTTCTGGTGTGAACATGGGCTTCTATTGGAATGCTCCAGGGCATATTATCAAGCCTATTATCACCGCTTTAGTGATGGTTTTCTGCCGCTAAACCGGAGATAATTTTGACGCCATTCTTGATAATATGCTCCCTTATAACATAAAATATCATAACAGCAGTCTTGCAAGGTCAGGGCCCACGGCACTTTTGTTTACTCCGAAGACTGGCACTCAAAGCTGGGTTCTTTCTATTCTTAAAAAATCAAATTACAGATAAAATCAACACGAAACCAGGTGGCCCCTAGCTCTCTCCCAATGTGGCACAGTTTACATGGCTGCCCTGGACAGGTAAAAATCTGATAGACAAGTGGTTTTAGAGTTGTCCTAACTGATAAGTCTTTTCTGACACTGTGTATTCTGGTGATTTTGTGGGAGTTAGAGAAATAGGACATTTGCTAAGATCTGATAGCTGTGCAATTACCATCCATGTCTTTGCTGGAAAGTAATTTGATCTGCTGTTCACTGACATGATAAAACAAGACCTTTTCTTACGTGTTGGGGTTTGATAAGGCCATGTTATACCCCATGGTGTCCTGGCAGGTTGAAAGCCCCATGAGCCTCTGCAGCTCCTCCAGCACAGTCTCTAAAGTGGGTACGAACAGGGTAGACTCCCCTGGCAGGGCCTGCACTCTCCTCTTTCCTAGACAAACATTTGCCTTGAAAGGACGTCTCGCGGCTGTTGACGTGAACGTCTATGAGTGATGATGTGTCATTTCAAAGCCCCCCCATACCCCAGGCTTCCTACCGGTTTCAGTACCCAGCGGAGGAGTGAGCGAGTCAGTAATTACAAAGTGCTGCTCGAATACTCCGCTCACTTTCATCTTGCCAGGAGATTAATAGCTATCCTTGGGACACCCGCTGCTTTCGATTCAACAAAGGATGCCATGCTCTGGCACGCTCCTGGAGGACCGAGAGGAGACAGTGCAAGCGAAGCCAGCAGCATCCTTGCAAACTCGTGGAAGGAAAGGGGATGAACAGCGAGCGCCCGACCCGGCATCTGGAGGCTCCGAAGGAGGGGTCGTGAAGGACTTCTCGCCTTGGTGGCTGGTGGTTGGTTTCTGTCACCTGCCCCCATTCCAGCCATGCTTGTGGCCAGGGCGAGGTGTTGCTTCAAGCCTCACACAAAGTCGCCGGCGCTCCCCAGGTGCGTGCAAGTGAATAGCGCCCTTGAGCTGTTTTTGGAACTCATTCCAAACAAACAGCAATCAGTGGCTTCACAGTGAGAATTCACTGTAAGAATATCACTGCAGAATCTTAGCTTTTGTGGACGATGAACAGGACCTACTAACTGTCTCGACGAGCTCCGTGCTCATTAATTGGCGGTCCCTGGGGCTGTGAGGGGGGGATTGGGGCCCGCCACACTTTTTTTCTCACTGTCCCGGGACCTGGCCCACCTGGGGGCTAAATAATAACGAAGCGCGGGAGCCTGCGCTTCGTTTTTTTTACTTTCGCCCGAAATTCGCGCTGGGTGCGCGAATCTCGCTGCTTAAAAGAAAATGCTTTTTTGGGCCCTGTGGGTCCTTGTGGGACCCCCTGAGCAGGCCTACGGGGTCAGGGTGTTTCTTCCCTACCCCATTTTCTTGTTTTTCGCGTTAGTTTTTCTGTTTTCTTGTGCCTCGGTTACCGAGGCACAAGATGGCTGCCAACACTTCCTGGTTTGGAGTGTTGACAGCCAATTAGAATAAAGCTTGTGGTCAGGAGAGTGCGCGGATCCTCCGTGCCTCTAAATATCAAAACTTTTATTTTTTTATTTTCTTAGCAACTACTGAACGGATTTACACCATTTAAAAAAAAGGAAGCTTGCTGAAGCAAGCACTACCTTTTTGCCAAATTTGGTGTAATTCAGTTCAGCAGTTCCAGCTATATCCGTGTCTAAAGTTTCCCATGGGAAGTGCATTTTTTGACCTCTTTTTTTACATTTCTCAGGAACTACTGAATGGACTTTCACCATTTAACAAAAAGAGTTCTTTCTGAAACAAGGGCTACCTTTTTACCAAATTTGGTGTACTTCTGTTCTGCAGTTCCGGCTGTAGCCGTGTCTAAAGTTTCCTATGGGAATTAAGATAGAAAAAACACGTTTTGAGCCCCCCCCTTTTTTCTCGGCCCCGCTTGCCGAGTCACCCCGAAACTTTCAAGAGAGGACCTGACCAAGCGCCCCACAAGTTTTGATAATTTCGAGAAGATTCGTCAACCGGCGCCAAAGTTATTGGGAAAAGAAAAAATGCTTTTTGAATAGAAACAAGGTCCCAACTATAACTACCTACTGGCGACTGCCAGTAGGTAATATATATATACATATATATATATATATATATATATACATATATATATATATATATATATATATATATTCACAGAAAAAAACAAATGTTATAGGGATGTTTTAGTTAGACTCAGATTTCACTCGTACAAAATCAGTGAAATTCAGCAGTTTTATTTATTTGAGCTAACTATAAAACTTACGCCCCCACAATGCACTGCTTGTAATCTCACATATTACATTCCTCATGACATGGTCAGTGACACCACTCATGACATCACTGATGACATCTCAAATGACATCACTGATGCCATCATGTGAGTGTTTGAGTGTTAAACATATATACTAACTTACTTCAAAAGTTAAATTAGTATAATTTGGTGCACCACTACTCAGTGATACTACTTCTAACCATATATCATGTGTGTGGCTGTGTGATTGCATCCTTGTGTGTATGGGTGTGTAAATGGCTGTATGGGTGTATAAGTGGGTGTGTGAGTAGCTGTGTGGGTGAGTTAGATGCTGTCTGAGTGGTTGTATTGGTGAGTCATTGAGTCAGTTAGTGGCTATATGGCTGAGTGAGCTTGGTATGAGTGGCTCTAAGGGTGGGTAAGTGGGTGTGCAGTGCCTGTATTGGTGAGTGAGTGGGTGGGTGTCTGAATGGCTGTATGAGTGAGTGACTTGGTGTGTAAGTGGCTGCATGGGTGAAACGGTAGCTGCTTGAATGGATTTTTGGTTAAGTGAGTTGGTGTGTGAGTGGGTGTATTGGAGAGTGTCTGTGTAAATGGCTGCATGGGTGGATGTGTGAGTGCTTGTATGTATATATGAATGGGTATGTAAGTGGTAGTGTGGGTGTGTGAGTGGCTGTGTTGAGTGGTTGTTTGGTTAAGTGAGTGGGTGTGTGAGGGACTGTGTAGGTTTATAAGTATGGGTTGGAGTAGCTGTATGGGTGAGTGTGTGCCTATGTGAGTGGCTGTATGGGTGAGTGACTGGTTGTATGAGTGGCTGTATGGGTGACTGAATGGTTTTGTGAGTGGCTATATGTGTGAGTGAGTGTGTGAGTGGATCTATGTAGGAGTGAGTGAGTATATGAGTACTGGTATGGGCCTGTGAATGGGTATATGAGTGGTTGTATGGGTGTGTGAGTAGGTGTATGAGAGTTTTATAGGGGTTTGAGTGGTCCTGTAGATGATGCCATCAGTAATGTCATTTCAGATGCCATCAGTGATGTCACTGACCATGTCATGAGTGACGTGATCTGTGAGGTCCTAAGCAGTGCATTGGGTGGGCGTAAGTTATGGTTAGCTCAGGTAACTAGAATGCTGAATTTCAGTAGTTTTGTACAAGTGAAATCTGAGCCTAACTATAACATCCCTGTAATCTTTATTTTTTTCTGTGAATTTCTAAGGTTTTTGAAATTCTATTTCTTAACTATAATGTCCCTGTAACATTTGGGTTTTTAAGTGAATTTCTAAGGTTTTTTCAAATTCTATTTCCTAACTATAACGTCCTTGTAACCTTTGTTTTTAAGTGAATTCCTATTTTTTATAACTAGTCGTTGAGTTTGCAGAGTGGTGGAGAAAGGGGGCAGGGCCTCAGACCAGCTCTCAATCCTGCTGTGTCAGACTTACTGTAGGTAACAGGAGGGCTTCTGGGCCCCCAAGAATCCTCAGCATCCAGGACAACTTCATCCCTCAACCAGCAGGTGCATTTGCAGAGTGATGGAGTACGGGGCATAGCCTCCAAACACCTCTCAGCAATTCCACTGTGGGGGACTTACTGCAGGTAACAGCAGGGCATTTTGGCCCCCATGGACCCTCTGAAGCCAAGGGGACTTCTTACCCCAACCAGCAGTGAACCAGGAGGCGCGTTTGCAAAATGTCGGAGAAAGGGGCTGTGGCCTCTGACGTTCTCTCAGTAATTCTGCTCTGTGGAACTTACTGGAAGCAACAGGAGGGCTTGTTGGTCACATAGGATCCTCTGGAACCAAGCGGACTTCATCCCCCAAGTAGTAGTGCGCCAGGAGGCGTGTTTGCAGAGTGGTGGTAAAAGAGGGTGGGCCTCTAGCAACTTGCCAGTCCCTTTAAAAAAATATATATATTATTAGGGGGGTGGGATGATATACATGCAGCTCCCTCTCTGTAAAAGCAATTGGGCTCACTTTCAGCAAGTGAGAGAATTTTCAATGAAAGCGAGCACAGTTTGCTATGACTTGGTAAGCTCCCGCCAAGCTATTCAAACAGCTATGTCCCGGGGATGGGCACCCCGGACATGCAAGGGTGCCGGCCTTTGTGGACAGTGGTCCCCAGGGCTATGTATGGCTCCAGGAGGGCGGCCACGTGGTCCCACTCCTTTTTTTTGTTTGGGCCCTGCCCTGGGGAGGTGGCTGTGCCCTGGACTGAGAAAACCTGTCCCTCCCAAATATTTAAAATCAGGAGTGCCCCTGGGAGGTGTTGGCCCCCGGGGCCTGGGTTGGTCTGTGAGGTCCCCAAACACATTTTCATTTTGGCCCTTGCGGAGGTGGTGGTTACCAGGGCATAATACGCCACAGAAGGGGGACCCTCCATGCGCCCCTCTTTTATATGGGAAAAGCCTCTGGGACCTGGCCTACCCAGGGGACCATAATTAACGAAGCGCGGGTGACCATACTTTTTTTGGTGTTTTTTTTCGGTGGGATTCACTGATCCAACATGACTCCAACTGAATTTGTTTAAAAAAATACTTTATGGGCCCTGCAAGGTGCCTGTGGGATCCCCGCCTGTGGCCTAGGGGTCAGAGGGGTTCTACCCTGCCCCCTTTTCTTTCTTTCTTTAATGCTTTTTCTATGGGTGGCAACACTTCCTGGTTTGAAGTGTTAGCAGAAAATCAGATCTCAGAAGGAGATCGGGAGGGGTCACGGATTCTCTGAGTTCGCTAGATATGCAAATTTGGATTTTCCTTAATAGTTCAAAAGCTACTGTAAGGATTTACACCAATTAACAAAAAGGTTGCTTTTTGGACCAATAGCTACCTTTCTGGCCAATTTGGTGTAATTCTGTTCAGCAGTCTAAGCTGTAGCCGTGTCTAAAGTTTCCTATGGAAAATAACATGGGGAAAACGCCCCTACTTGATGGGTCACCCCAAATATTTTAGGACAGCAGCTGAAGTGAGTGGCAAACGAGTTTTGAAAATTTTGTGAGGCTTCATCAAACAACACCAAAGTTATTGGCAAATGGAAAAATGCTCTTCTTATGGAAACTAACTATAACTACCTACTAGTGACCGCCAGTAGGTACCATATATATATATATATATATATATATATATATATATATATACATATATATATATTACCTACTGGCGGTCGCCAGTAGGTAGTTATAGTTAGGATAATTTTCAATGTTAAATCTCAACATTCTATTTTGAATAACTTTGGCGCCGGTTGACGAATCTGCCTGAAATTTTCAGGAAAATGGTCTCATGGCGGTCCGGTCCTTCCCTGAAAGTTTGGGGGGGATTCGTCAAGCGGGGGCTGAGATAAAAGGGGGGTCCCAAAACGCGTTTTCCCCATGTTAATTTCCATAGGGCGGTCGATTTCACTTTTAGCCCGAACGGCTGAATGGATTTCCACCAAACTTGGCAAAATTTTAGGGACTGGTAGCCCGATGTGCCTTTGCTATGTCTCAAGATATGTGCTTCAGTGGATTTTGAGAAATTAACGTTCAAAAAAATATATATATCTATAGGCGCTCTCGGGTGCGCGCACCCGTGAGCGCTCCCGGCGCGACACGCGACTTGCGCGCAGAAAGCTGGTTGGCTCTCAGTTGTCTGTAAACATTCTAAACAGTCCGGAGAGGCCGCCATCTTGTCTATCGGTAAAATCTAGTCATAAGAGGTGGCAAAAACAAAGGGTGGAATTGACCATAAGGGGGCAGGGTAGACCCCCCCTGACCCCCTAGGTTTGATATGGGGGCCATTAAAGGGCCCCGCGGGGCCTCAAAAATTTTTTTTTTTTTTTCGATTTTCGCGGGGGAAGCGCCTGGTGCGCGCACGGGGGAGCGTATTGGGGAGCGTACTATGGAAAAATAATCACTTCAAAAATTGTATGTTTATGAATTGTTTTTTTTTTTATTTGTTTATTTTATGTAAGTACCTACATGTAGGTACTAATGAAGAGACTTAAATTTAATGTTCACCATCTTCTTTGTAGACATCTTGCATGTTGTTATTGTATTTTTTGTGGTATAAGGAATTCATAATATAGTCTGTCTGGAAAGGAGAAACAGATCTTTTAAGCACTCCCTGAGAATTTCTAGGGGATCATGAGTAGTCTGTCCTGTTCACTTATGAAAATGAGGTGTAAAATATTCATATGAGATAATATAGTGGGAGAAAGGTAGTAACTATGAGTAAACTTACTATGTAACAGAAAAATAGTTGAACAGTATACTATAAGTCTCACTTTATATTTTAAACATTTTTGGTAATACTTCATGAATTACATATAAAAAAGAATATTGTCTGATACAATTGATATTATTAAAGATAAATTTATTCCTCTGATTCTTTTTCATAATTTAATAAAATTTCTAACATAATATTGTCCGGAATTTCCTCATAATTATATGTACATGAATCAATTTCTTCCAAACATTCTATAAACTGTTCATCCAAAGAGTCATCCATGAAATCAACTTCTTTTTTTTCATCTTCTGGTTTTTCCACCTTTACTTTGATAGAAGTATCATTTGCCTTATTTTCTCCTTCCATTTTCTTTCTGAAAATTGCATATAAATTAACTATATTAGTAGAGTTAGGGTACTGTATACCAGAGAAGCCTAACTCAATCCATAACTATTACAGAGAAGTCTATGTCTATCTCTAACTATTAAAGAGGGATAGCATATCACTAACAGAATATTTTTTAAGAAATAAACTTAACGTGTACAATATACTTCCATAATTAGAAGTTACCTTAGAGAAATTAGTTGAAGTTGACAGTGAAATTTGTTTTCAAGTGTACTTCAGGAAGCAGTAGTCAAAATGGCTGTGTTTCCCTCTCTTCTTTTATATATATTGTTGTACTTAACCAATCAAACGACAGGAAAAAATCGTAGAAAATGAGAGATACTTTTTAATTGGTTGTAAATTCTAACATTACAAGTGTGTTTTTGTCATGTAATTTACCTCAGGATATTTAGAGAGGCCTGTAGCCTAAATGTCTCAATGGAATTTCACCAAATTTGGGCAAATGGTAGGGACTGCTATGTAGTAGGGCGTATTCTATATTTGATGAAAGTGTCTCCATTGGGTTTTCCGTAAATTACTTTCCCACCTTTTTTTATTTTGCGCTTACTAGTGCGCGCTCCAGTACGCGCACGGGCAGCGTAACGGGAGTCATCCATTTTGTGTTTCGGAACAATCGAGACACAAGATGGAGGGTAAACAATGTTCGGAATGGATAGAAGGGGGAACTGTAGAGACTTCTTGACCCTCTAGGTTTTCTGAGGGGGGCTTAGGAGGCTCATAAACGTAAAAAAAAAAAAAAAAATTCTTAAATTTTTCGCGGGGGAAGCGCCTGGTGCGCGCACCTTTAAGCGTACTCGTACGCGTACTTTGGTGAAAAATAGTGAAAAAAGTTAGAAAAAAATAAACGCTTTGAATGATCAGAGTTAGGGTAGCTCTGAAAAGAGCTTTTGGGTTCTGTGGTTGATTTAGGTACCTACAAGTAGGTTCCAATACACATTCTTAAATTCAGAAGGAATATTCTATTCCCCTCATCTGAGAAGTGCACTCCATCTCCTCTGTAGATGTCTTGCATGTTGTAACGCAAGTTATTATTGTATAATGAACCCATTCCATAGTCTCTCATGTAAGCAGAAACAGATTTATTTACATGTTTCCGTGCTTTCTCAAATTGTGGACAAAATTGGTTGGACCAGTTCCATTTCTGTCTTTGGCATATATTGGAATATACCAAGGCAGTGTGGGGAAAAAGTATCATCAATTGATGAAAGGTGTCCTTTAATAGCATTTCCAGACCTACTCCAGTTAATGTGCCTAGATCGTTTCCACCACAGTGCACAATTATAAGGTCAGGTTCTGGCAGATGCAAAAAGGTTTTCACCAATGGTATCAATTGGTGACATTTTAATCCTCTGTGGCCAATCCACTTGATTTCCACATTTGATAAATCAAGGTTATGAAAATTTCTGCTAGCTGCATACCTTTGAGCCCAGTGGATGTAGCTATGTCCAATAACCCAAACAGAGTACATGATGTGAGAAGGTTCTGGTCCAGTCAGATGAAGTGTGGGAATGAAATGGCAGTTGGAACAGTAGGAGTTCACAAAAAAATAATTGTGGAGTTTCTGTGCTCTTGAATCACTAGCAATGATTGGTGGATTCAGATAGTTGAAAACTGAAAGTTAGGGTGTATGGTTATGTTGTGTGAAAGAAGCAATTTGAATGGTTTAAAAAAAGTCACCAAAAGCAAAAATACCCTGTATAGGCTGCTGTATTGACAGGTCAAACATCCTTGCTGAGTTAATTTGCAACATTGTAAGATAAACTTTTGAACCTTAGAGTTCAGTTAGGAGGGAGTTGCTATGGTAACAGATAGAAAGGTTTGAGAGGGGGATGGGTGTTGGTTTGAAAATAGTGAGGGAAGAGTTTTCATTGGTTGAATTAAGGCATATGTGTACAAAGATAGAGATTTTCTATGCCAGTCTTGGTTTCAGTGTATTGAGAGCACACCTTTTCCTCTGCTAAAGAAAAATTGGTGTGTGTGTCTGACACTGTTTTCAATCTCCAAAAGCATTTCTAAAGGTAAGTAATGATTCATTTAATTTAGATAGAGATTTATTTTCTCTATGGAGAATATTTGGAAGCAGATAGTTATGTTTTAGAAGTGAAATTGTATGTTAGTATATAAGTCCTGCGCAGTGTTTTTTACATGTTATTTAAAAATCGATTTTGGGTGCAAATGAATGGTATTTTTATTTGGCTTTTTTTATGATTGCCATGTGCAGTTGATGCATGACTTTAAACATGGGTAATAAGTGATGCACTGGTGGCGCCAGGCTTTTATAAATGAGGCTCTGATTTTGTTTGATGATATTGAGTGGTTTTAGTTAGGTTCTGTGCAGTGTTCCTTACATGTTATTGAAAAATCGATTTTTGGGTACAATTGATTGGTATATGTATTTGGCCCTTATTTATGAATGCCATCCAAGGTTTCGTCAATGCATTCCATATTTATTTCATCTACTGTTTGAAAGTGATTTGTCTGGGCTTTCTTATGCAGTTAATCATATATTAAAAAGTGGACCTCATTTGCAAAATGTATGTGCAAGGGACTTTATGGAGAAAGTTAATCTGCAAGACAGTATTTTGGAATCTCAGCTAATCAATCTCATGGCATGTCAACGTGGAACCAATGAGTATTGGTTTCGTCGTCATGGAGAATTGAAATGTATGCTAAGAAACTTAGGAACTCCTACATGGTTCCTCACTCTTAGCTGTGCTGAGTATGCATGGGACGATTTACTTCAATTTCTACGAGAGGCAAATGAAAACATACCAAATATAGAATTGAAAACACCAGGAGAACTGTGTTCTTTAGATCCAGTGAATGTTTGCAGATATTTTAATCATAGATTTGAAGCTATGATGTCTTTTATTACCAACAAAAAAAATCCTCCCCTTGGAGAGGTTTTGGATTTCTTTTGGAGGAAGGAATATCAAGCGAGAGGTGCTCCTCATATACATATGTTGTTGTGGATTAAAGATGCACCCAAATTTGGATCAGATTCAGATGAAACAGTGATGAGTTTCATTGAAGAGTATTCAACATGTGCTGTTCCAAAATCTACTGAAGAAAACAATTTAAGGCAACAAGTTTTACGTTTTCAATCTCATCGTTGTGGAAAGTACTGTCGTCGAAAATTTAAAAACAAGGAAAAGTACTACACGAAATGTCGTTTTGCATTTCCTCGACCAGTGATTTCTAAGGGAAGAGTAAATAATTTGATGTCATCTCTACGACATACTGTGACGAGAAAATCTCCCAAAAACACATATAATTTGAAAAGAAATGAAGAATCTAAGTACATCAACGATTACAACCCAGTGATTTTATCCATGTGGAATGCTAACATGGATATTCAGTTCGTTGCTGACAACTCTATTGCTGTGGCTCGATATGTGACATCTTACATCACCAAAAAAGAAAAGACAGAACTGAAGGAAATGTGGGAGGACATTTCACATGAAAAGAGTCTAAGCAAGAAATTATACAGTTTCAGTCTGAAGATGTTGTCACATCGAGAAATTGGAGCATATGAATGTTCTGATCGGTTATCATCAGCAAGTCTCTATGCCAAATCAAGAACAATCATTTGGGTGAGTCTTGGTCTTGCTGCCACACGAAACCGAGTTTTGAAATCTGTACAAGAAATTGAATATTTGGCGGAAAAAGAACCAAACAGTACAGATATTTTGAAGACAAATATGTTGGATACATACTATCCAAATAGAAGTACTCACCTTGAGAACATATGTTTGTATGAAGTTCTTCAAAACTACAGTTATAAGAGGAACATCACAGAAGATATCAATAATGGAAAATATGCACTCATTGGCTATGAAGGATGTCTAGTGAAGCAGAAAAAAGGCCATTTGATTAATCATCGAAAATTGAGTTGTGAAGTTCCAGACAAAAGAGAATTTTACTACTTAGCTCTTTTGCAACTCTTTAAGCCATGGCGTACAGAAGAGGAACTACTTGGAGATTTTCTCTGTTATGAAGACTCTTTTAATGCAACTAAGGATACCATAGAATGTCCTATTTTTCTAAATTATCTGCAAATGTTGAATGAAGAAATGGAGCAAGAAACCACAATTGCTGAAGAGATAGCTAGAAACAGTTCTCAAGATAGTCAGAGTTCTACTTCATTGAGCCAGGATCCACTAGGAGGACCAATTATCCAAAATGAAGCTGCCACTGCCATGGATGAGGTGGAAAGAGCTATGGAACAAGCTCAAGAGGATGGAGTTAACTTAGAAGATTTGGTAACGCAACTAAACATTGAGCAGAAAAAGATATATGATGAAGTCACAGAGCAGATTGAACATGGATTCAGACATGAGAAAAAAGAGTGCTCATGTATATTATTTGACCCTGTCCGACTGTATGTAAGTGGAGAAGCGGGGACAGGAAAAAGTTTTCTAATTAAAGCCGTTGCAAGTTATCTGCAGAAAAGGACTGATTCACCACTGTCTTGTGTTGTAACTGCTCCAACTGGTCTGGCAGCACATAACATTAAAGGGATTACTCTACATCGTTTATTGATGCTGCCAGTTGAACATGATAATAAATTGCATTACAACAAGCTATCTGGAGATGCGTGTTCTGAAGTTTCAAGAGTCTTGAAGAAAATGAAACTTCTTATCATAGATGAAGTAAGCATGGTCTCAAATCTAATGCTTGCTTTTGTGCATTTGAGAATGCAAGAAATTCTTAAAACAGACTATGATGTGTTATTTGGAGGAAAACACATTATTGTTTTTGGAGATCTATTGCAGTTGACTCCAGTAAAAGGACAACCAGTGTTTAAAATGCTCACGCATGAAGATACCAGGAAGTCCCTTGGAAGCATTGGAAATGTTAATATATGGCTAAATTTTAAATATGCTGAACTGCTTCAAAATATGCGACAGGCCAAGGATGAAGATTATAAAAATATTCTACAAGATGTAAGAATTGGAAAAATGACTGAGAAAGGTAAAAAAGCTTTGCATAGTCGATTAATTTCAAATTTGTATCCAAATGACAACATTCTTCCAGAGAATATTTTTAAAAAAATGACTGAGAAGAAATCTGGGATATGTTTGATGCCAACTCTGCAAGAATGTTCCATCTTCAACCAAAAAATGTTAGACTTAGAAAATGAAGAGATTGTGAAATTAGAAGCAATAGATAAAATAGAGCATATGGGTGCAACAATTGTTTTGTCAGAAAATTTGAAAATTAAATTGCATTCATTGGAGAAAAGTATTTCAAAAACAGCTGGTTTTGAAAAGACTCTGAATGTGTGTTTAAATTGTCGTATCATTTTGAGAAGGAATTTAAATGTTGAAAGCGGTCTGGTAAATGGAGCAATGGGTTATGTTGTTGATTTTGTGAATTACAGAAATAGAGATGGAATTGAATTTTTAAAAATAAAATTTGATGGCATTGAACAAGTACAACAAATAAGTCGTTGTTCTGCTAGATTTTTACTTGTAAAAGACTTATATGTTCGCCGAAAACAGTTTCCTGTTTGTTTGGCGTATGCAGTGACAATTCATAAATCTCAAGGTTTAAGTGTAGATAGTGCATTGGTGAACATTGGAAGATCTGTGTTTAAAGAGGGTATGGCATATGTGGCATTATCTCGAGTCAGAACTTTATCAGGATTGTATTTGATTGCGTGTGATGAGACAAAAATTTGTGCAGATCTAGATTGTGTTAAAGAATACAATAGGTTAAGAAGAGAGTATGCTCCACATTTGCCTCAATATCCTCTGTTTGAAAAACGTGTGGTAGGCCGAAAAAGAAGAAATGAGGATAATTGTAGTGAGGTAGTTGCAAAAAGACAAAAAGTAGAGAAAACTGTAATTGAAAACAGGAAGAAAAAGAATTGTGGAGAAAATGTTGTTGGATTTCAGTTTGAAAACAGTTCTGGTGTCAACTGCTATGCTAATGTAGTGGTTAATGTTGTTTTTTTTCTTAAAAGTTTACAAGAACAGATTGTTGAAAATCGGGATCAAAGATTGTGTGGTTTATTGAATTCTGTGTTTCAGAAATGTAGCAGTGTTACAGCACAAATAGAAAGTGTAACAGAAATTCGAAATATTTTAGATTTGTGTTCTGGTCAAGATAAATTTTCACAGAACATTCAGCAGGATTGTCAGGAATTTTTAATGTATATGTTTGGTGTTTTGGAAGATGAAGGTGTAGATGTAGATAATCTTTTCAGTCTTTCTTATCAATGGCAGCATGACTGCCACAATTGTAGTTTATCAAGTACTACTACAATAGACACTGAAAGATTTATATATTTGACTTTACCAGACTGTAAATCAGTGTCTTTTAAAAATCTAGTTAAAGCAGCAGATCATAATATGGTGTGTACCCAATGTAACTGTACAATGCTGTCCACATTATTTATACAAAGGTATGGGCAGTATATCATTTTAGTTTTCCAACGATGTAGACCTGATGGAACTAAATTGACAACTTCTATCAAAAATTTTGTGGCTTCTCAGTTATCAATTTCTGGAAGGACCTTTACAACTGAAGCTATTATTTATCATGATGGACCTTCGACCACCTCAGGACATTATACATGCTACTTAAAATCTGAAAATGGATGGAGTTACTGCAATGATTGTCATTTAACTTATAAACAACGTTTGCCTTATGACTCTACAAATTCTTATCTAGTGTTTTTAAAACCAAAGTTTTAGTAAAGGGAATTGGCCTTTGAAGACGGGAATAGTTAATAAAAGTTAGTTAGTTAGTTAGTTAATCTAATATTTGAAATTATTTATCTCATGTAGATACTTTAAGTGGATCTCAAAGTAAAAAATACTGATATATCTGACACAAATTGGCCGTGAGGAAAATGTAAGATATGATGTTGTTAGATCTTTTTTCATAGGAAGTTGATGAAATCGAAGTTATAGAGCACAGGAGACTTTTTTCACCAAAAGGACCTTCACTATCTGCAATCTCATGTAGATACTTTAAGTGGATCTGAAAGTAAAAAATACCGATATATCTGACACAAATTGGCCGTGAGGATTGTGTATGGTATGATGTTTTTAGATCTTTTTTCATAGGAAGTCGATGAAATGGAACTTATAAGGAACAGCAGACTTTTTTTCTACCAAAAGGACCTTCACTATCTTCTACTTGGCCTCATGGAAAAGTAAGTGAATCAAAGATTAGTGTACATATATGAGATGTATGTTTGAATGGGTTTTTTTAAACACAATCTTTTAGATTGTGTTTTTTTTTTCCCGCTGTTATATGATGAAGACTTTGAACTCACTAATTTAAGTGGAATTCAATATATTCTGAGAACAGCAAAAATAAATAATGTAACATATTGTAGAAGTTATTGTGTTGTTTGCTTTATGTAATTTATATTGTGTTCACATTATTATGCACTCATTTTCTTCTTCACCCTTATTTACCTCTCTTTACTAATTTACACTCTTTTTTCATTGCTGTTTCTTTACTGTACTTCATTCACAACTTCTTAATGTAATAAGAACTATCTGCATTTCCTCAGTTCCTTCCACCACTTTTTATCTTTTTTATATTCACTTAGTACCACTGCTTTAGTTTCCTAACCCTCTTTCTCTTTCTCCATTTTTTTTTCTTTCACACTCATTGTACTGTAGTTCAGTTAGTTCTTCCTTTTGTCTTTCTTTTACTCTCTCTCTTCTTTCTCTCTATTACTCCCCATGTGTTGCCCTTATTCACTTATATGTACCCTGTTTCACCCCTCTTTACTTATATTCACTGATATTTACTTTCCCTCAATCACTGCTATTCTTTTCCTCTGATTCCGTCACTACCTGTCATTCTCATACTTATCTGTCCTTCTTTTTACTTTCAATATCCATTTATATTCTCCCTTAACCTCTACTTTAGTGTTCTTCCTATTTCTTCTTTCTTTTGCTCCCTTATTCATTTTTCTTTTCTCAGTTACTTCCTTTTAAACTTTTTATCTGTCTTACTATCTATTACACAGTCACTCCTTCATTTTTTTTTTCTTTTTTTTTTGTTAGTGCGCTGACGGTACGCGCACGGGTGCGCGCACCGGAAGCGCACCAAAGTGAAATATAAAAAAAAAATATTTTAAATTAAAAATATTATCTCAATATACATTATAGTGTTCATTTTTACAAAAACATACTTTAGCAATTCACTAAAAAACACATAGGTATGAGTCTGTATAGAAAGTTAGGAATTAGCATTAAAAAAACCTATGAAATTCACTGAAAAAACCATAGGTTTCACACCAGTTATAGTTAGGAATTAGCATTTAAAAAACCTATGAAATTCACTGAAAAAACCATAGGTTTCACACCAGTTATAGTTAGGAATTAGCATTTAAAAAACCTATTAAATTCACTGAAAAAACCATAGGTTTCACACCAGTTATAGTTAGCTGGAAATTTTACTGATATAAAACCATTGAAATTCCCACGTTATAGTTAGTCGGACTCACTATAACTTGCGCGTACAATGCACTGCTGATGACATCACTCATGACATCACTGATGAGATCATCCTTGTGACAGAGTGACAGACCTAATTTCAGTGTAATGTAACGCTTGAAACACATATTCAAAAATAGAAACAAACATTTTCAAAAAAATGGAGATACCCAAACCAGTAACAACAACCAATTCAGTAATTCCACCATCTATATACACATCCACTCATTCACCAACAGTTCTATATAGTCACTCATATATACTCACTCATCATATGTAGTGATACACCTACACATCCTGTTACACATCAGCAATCATCCAAAAGTTACTCACACACATACTCACACATGCAAATAAACTATTGAACATCCATTTATTTGCATATACATTTATACACACACTGCCACCTTACTTCTAAGGAAACTTACCCATACTTACTCTCTTAAACAATCACTTATAGAAACACATACTTATTTACACAGGAACTCCTACAATCTCTCACTATATATACTATACTCACTTATATACATCAATACTCACATATACTAGATTAAAACATATGTCGTTACTAATGAAGACACTAGTGAGACAGTCATTCACTCACTAACACACACATATATACACTCATCCACCCATACAGTCCTGCACATATGCTGTCTTCAAAACACATACAAACAGTGAGTCAGTCACCAACCCCATGCAGCCACTTATACACAAAGAGAAACACTGATACAAACATTTAAATATTTAAACAATACTCGCTAATATATGTATTCACTAAGATACACTTAATAAGCCAGTTACCCAACCAATTTTTTTTAAAAAAACATCCATTTACACACTTATTTAAACATTTATTCTTCCATCGACCTTTACAAATACATATATAAAACAAATTTATTTTTCAGAAAGACACACATTCACTGGATGGTCTCATCAGTGATGTCATGAGTGATGTCATCAGCAGTGCATTGTACGCGCAAGTTATAGTGAGTCCGACTAACTATAACGTGGGAATTTCAATGGTTTTATATCAGTAAAATTTCCAGCTAACTATAACTGGTGTGAAACCTATGGTTTTTTCAGTGAATATATATATACATACACATATATATATTCACATTCACAGACATTTACAAGCCTAGCTTATAGCTTCTCAAAATCTGTTCACCCTACTATGGACATGTGCAAAGTAGAGATGGTGTGACCACCAACCGAGGGCCCAATTCGCAAAAGTAATCTGAGACAAAATCCTAACTTTACAACTTTCAGCATTCAAAAAGGGCATTTAGGAGTAGTAAAGTTAGGATTTTTTCTAAGTTAAATTTAAGTTTTGGTCTTAAGTTTAACTAAAATACTACTATTGGTGATATCTTGCACTTTGGCACTTTATACATTTTAAGAAATATTTGCACATTGATTGGCATTTATTATATTCTAAAGGATAATTGGATTGATATACGATATAATGGTACTTCCAAAATGAATTGATCTATAGAGGCTCTATCGCAAGGCATGTTTTAAAAGGATTGACTCCTTTCATGCTATAGCATAGCTGCCCTTTATTTATTGAGATATTGACCCACACCCTTTGACTTTGAGATTTAGGATTGCATTACATGTGCTAAATTTCCAAGTTTAATAAAGAATAAATTGCGATTATAGATTTGCACTTTGACACTTTATTTATAAACAAGAAGTTTTGTATATATAGAGCTATTTTTTATACCGACATGAATGATTGAATTAATACATTGGTATTTTATCAATTAACTTTTTCACTCAGAATGGTATGATGGAATTTGAAGTGTAGAAATTTTTTGAATGACTACGATACTCGAGTCAGCCATGCTCAGTAGGTTGCGATTAATGATCTGAGCAACTATATGTAACATGATGCTTTTAATTGGACGTGGGCATTAGCTCAGAGCTGAAGAACTAAACAGGGTGCTTCTAATTAGGTTTGGGCACTGGCCCAAGAGTTTACCTCCAAAACTGCTTCCCGGCCATTATCATGAATTATTAGTTGATACAACTTTGAGTTGGTTTATTTTTATATTCAGGAATTTGGGAGTATGGCTTGACCACACGCTAAGCTTTGTGACTCACACGAAGAGAGTGGCGGCCTGCTGTTTTGGAGTATTACCCCTGCTGCGATTCTTTGATGCTCCTACAAGACAGCTGGTCATTCAAGCAATGATCATCTCGCGGCTGGACTACGCCAGCTCACTCCTTTTAGGAGCGAACCAAGCCGAGATTCTTCGTTTACAGCGAGTCCAGAACGCGGCGGCTAGGGCGGTGGTTGGTCTGCCTCGAACCTGCCCTACCTCTAACACTCTGCGGTCCCTGCACTGGCTCCCGATAAGCAAGCGTATCCAATTCAAGGCTCTTTGCCTGGTTTTTAAAATTCTGAGAGAGTTGGCACCCGGGATACTCAATACACTGATCTCCCCCTACGTTCCTACCCGCTCACTACGATCCCTTGGACAGTCCTTGGTGGTCGTCCCCCGTTTTAGACTTAGTCGGATGGGGGGTCGCTCCTTCCGCGTGAAAGCTGCAACCCTCTGGAATGCGCTCCCCTTGGAAATCCGCCTCTCGAATGACTTAATATCTTTTCGTAGGGCTCTGAAAACCTTCCTGTTTTAAATGTTCCTTGCTTTTAATGTTCTGCTTTTTTGTTACTGGACTTAGTGTTGTGTTGTGTTTACCTTTCCCTGCGCCAGGACGCTCCTTCGCTGGAGCAGCTGTGCGCATTAAAATGCAAATAACATAACATAACATAACATATAAAAATATATATTTTTTTAAAAGTACATAAAAAAAGAGTAACAAATATTTTCTTGTAAAATTAAAAAAATGATGTCAATAACGTAACCAGTTCAATGTACATCATGCATAGTGATGGGGACACAGGTTCAACAAATGTTGTTTTTTCTATGTCTATATGCGCTGTATCTGTAAATGTGAAAAAATGTGATGGCAAAATGACTTTGAGAAAGGCTGAGATCAGCAGAAATGCGTCAGGACAGACAGCAGACTGCGAAAAAACAATAACAGAATTCTGCCCACTTTGCTCTTCTTGTAGGAGTTGATTGGAATAAATAATATTTATACAGTACCTACTGGCGGTCACTAGTAAGTAGTTATAGTTAGGACCTAGTTTCCATAAGATGAGAATTTTTTCATTCGCCAATAACAAAATCTTAACTTACGACTTTCGGTATTCAAAAAGGGCATTTAGGAGTAGTAAAGTTAGGATTTTATCTGACAAACTTAAGTTTTGGTCTTAAGTTTAACTTGAGTAAAACTTAAGTTTAATTGAGACAAAATCCTAACTTTACTACTCCTAAATGCCCTTTGTAAATACCAAAAGTCATAAAGTTAGGATTTTGTCTGATTACTTTTGTGAATCGGGCTACCTAAGTTTACTACTCCTAAATCCTTTTGTGAATACCGAAAGTCGTAAAGTTAGTATTGTGTCTCAGTTTAGGAATAGTAAAGTTAGGAATCCTAACTTTACTAATAAATGCCTTTTGGGAATACCAAACGTCGTAAAGTTAGGATTTTGTCTCAGATTACTTTAGTGAATCGGGCCCGAGTATCTGGATGGCTAACCAACAATAGCCAGCCAGTAGTGAGGCACTTTATTCAAAGTTAACGCTTTGCATTTATTTTCAGGTAAGACTGCAATTTCCGAGATTATAGAGAGGAGGAGCTCATGAGGAAGTGTTGAATAGAAAAGCCATCTTTTGGATTAATAAACTTGAAAGCTTAGCCCATAGTGGGTTGAATGGATGAGAGAACTATGGGGCATATTTAAAAGAAACCGGCAGACCACGGTGTTACGCCAAAATTGGTAAGGATGCGCACCATCAGTTTAAAAACGCAGGGATGTGCCGTATTGACAAAAATACCGCGCAACTCTGTGTTTCCCTTAGCGCTGGTGGTAAAGAAGCTGCCTAGCACCAGCATAGGCACCTTATCGCCATTTTGCTAGGGTGTCTGCACTGCAGGGGGATTTTTTATGTGCAGAAAGGGACACCTTCCTGTACATAAACCATCTTAACAGGCAATTTGCTATATCCCTGCGTGTTACAGAATTCAGTACATGTGGAAAGAGCACTATAGGACGAGAATCAAACAGTTATCAGCTTATCACCTGTTTAAAACCAGGGGCCTCATTTATGAGGCCGTGCGTCACTTTTACGCCGCCGGTTCGTCACTTTTTGTGACGCACCAGTGTCGTAAAAAATGTGCCTTGTTGCGCCATATTTACAAAGTAATGCATCTTTGTAGATGCGTCACTTTGTAAACCCCTGCGCCACATTATACCTGCGCCAGGTATAATGTATGCAAGGGGGGCGTATTGACGCAAGGAAGGGCCGTAGAAGTGACGCAGTGAAATCTATGAGATTTCACTGCGTCACTTTTAGGACACCGTTGCGTCAAAATCTTGCACCTGCCTCACAGCAGGCGTAAGACTGACGCAGGCCTTTTCAAATGAGGCTTGCCCCATGTAAAAGGACTCATTGCTGGAGTTGCGTCACTTTTGTGACACACTCCAACAATGCGTCACTTTTGCGCTTACAGATACGTCAGAAATACTGACGTATCTGTAACTCCTTGCGACATGATGCGTCATACATTAAATATGACGCAAGGAGTGCGCACTGAGAAGTGACGCATCGCTGCTTTCACGCAGTGATGCGTCATTTCTCATAAATGAGGCCCCCAGTATTTCCTTGTCTTATTTTTGGCACTGCCCCGTACCTTGTAAATAAGGGCAGCAGCAAAGCAATGGGTGTAGCGGCGGAATGCCCAATGCAACACCCATTGCCTGCCCCTTTTACTTTCAGCTTAGTGCTGCATGAATTGGAGCATTATTTACAGGGCGGTATTAAGCCACAGTGGGTGGCTTAACGCTGCCTTGTAAATAAGGTGAAGGACTTAACGCCACCAGAACGTGGCAAAAAGTGACGTTATGGTGGCATTAACTCCTGGTAAATATGCCCATATGTGTTTTCCATAAAGGCTGGATCAAGAGACATTTTGAAAGACACCTCTGAATTCAGAAATACACAAGATACAAGTAATAGACTGAGAACTTAATAGAAGCAAAAGCGAGGTGCAGTACAGTTCAAATCTAGGAAGAAGTTTTTTTTATTTATCACCTTGAGACATCATTTTCTTAAGGAAGTTGGAAAATAGTTTGGAGAGAAATATAAGTGTAAGCATGACTTGTGAAAAAGAAGTGATGGGAATTATAAAGGAAGTGAAGTGATGAAAAAAAGGACAGACTTAAAAATATATTTTGTGGACCAAATGGATAACAGACACACCAAGGTTACAGGAGAAACTAATAACTTCTGGTTCAAACTAGGTAGAGCCTCAGCAATGAAAGTAGTGAAGCATGAGTATTCACCACTTTTATAAGGGTGTAGATGTTTAATGGCTGATAGATTCTGATGGTGGAAAAGAGATTCGGTGTGGAATGGTTCTTATGTGCAGAAATTTAAGAACAAGAATTAGAAAACCCTATAAGTCTAGTCTTAGTAAGCATAAGTTGTTTTCTTTATTTAATTCCTGTTCGCAAACATAAGCAATAGATATTAAAGGTGTTAAAAATAACAAGTAAAAACGCGTTTATTTACAAGCGGTATGCATATGTTTGGAAAAGTAAAAATGACCCATCACAAAAATAAATTAAAAAGAAGCTTAAAATGAAATCAGAAAAGAAAGAAGAGATTGCCTGTTAGCCTTGATGGGGGAGTGGACTACTTTTCAAGACAAATGCTGTCATTAACACTAAAGAGAGCCAACGGCTGAAGCAGGCTGATTTCTCCATGTCATCGTGACAGAAGCAAAATCGAAATATGAATGACTTTTGAACAGACTAATAAATACATACATACATATTTGTGCAATGAAAAACCTAATTAAAAGTTATGGTTAACTTTGCTTATAAAACCTTAAAGTATGTTTACAAAACCTCTGAAATTCACTGTTACTGTATGTTACAAACCAAAACCAAAGAACCCACTTAAATTTGCAATTACTGTTCAATAAAGTAACCTTAACTCGTGCCCACATGATGCACTGCTTATGGCCTCATGTATGGAATTACTCATTACATGTTAAATTACATGAATGAGGACATCTGAAATGATAAAACTGATGACGGAGTTGGTTATTTCCTCAGGTAAAATATATTTGTTTGCATTTGATACAATATATTAAAACATCTGCAAACACGGATCTTCTTCCTCTGTAGCTTCAAGTAATTCTGGTCTAGCTCTTTCCTCCACCCCTTCCTCTTGTCACTGTTTCTCCATTTCCACTCCAGTACTGGTTCAGGTGCATAGCTCATTAGTGTCTCATCAGAAATACCATGCCAAAAGACTACATTTGAGGACAGCCATTCTGCGGGACCTGGCTGCACAAGATGTATGTCACATTTCATGCCTTTACTTTCTTCTTTCCTCAGGTGTGTGCAGAGTGACCTGCTCTTCTATCCTAGAAGTTGTTTCCACTTCCAATACACCATCTTTTTGATCTTCAGCAGTGGATGACTGGACTACTGCTTGCTGGCTTTTTCCAGTTTGTTGTCCATACATTGTTTTTTCCAGATGCTTTCCTATTTCAGTCTGTGTTAGAAAGTGGAAATGGTATCCTCCAAAGGATGGACTCATTTTTTCCAAGAGACAATGGATGAGGGTGACCAGACGTCCCGGTTTTCAAAGGAATTTCCAGATGTCTCGACCCTGTTGTTAATTTTAAATACATGTACCGGTTTTCGGGACAAAGGTCAGGTCATCCTGCCAAGAATAAGTAATAGGTATGATCTCCTTTCGCAGGCATCTCTGAAGTCTGAAATAATTGAAGTTATTTATCTGTTTCTGCCAGGGAGCACAGGAGGGGGTCACTGTTCACTCCCATTAGAGAGGCAAAGTGGGGAGGAGAGAGAGGCAGGAGAGCAGGGTGGAGATCCTGCTATAGCTCATGTCTATTATGTGTAGGTTCGAAAGAGTTTGTGCGTGTACGTGTGTGTGTACAGACAAGCAAACGTTTACAAGTCCAGATTCGTCAAGCGGGGGCCGAGAAAAAAGGGGGTCCCAAAACATGTTTTCCCCATGTTAATTTCCATAGGGCGGTCGACCTCACTTTTAGCCCGAACGGCTGAATGGATTTCCACCAAACCAGGCAAAATTGTAGGGACTGGTAGCCCAATGTGCCTTTGCTATGTCTCAAGATATGTGCTCCAGTGGATTTTGAGTAATTTAGGTTCAAAAAAATATATATATCTATAAGCACGCCCCGGTACGCGCACCGGGGCGCGAACCAGCGCGCTACGCGAGTTCGCGCACGGAAACCTGATTGGCTCTCGGGTGTCTGTCAACATTCCAAACAGTCCGGAGCGGCCACCATCTTGTGTCTCGGTAGGATCGAGACACAAGAGGTGGCAAAAACAAAGGGGAAAATTACCAAAAGGGGGCAGAGTAGACCCCCCTGATCCCCTAGGTTTGATGTGGCGGCCATAAAAGGGCCCCGCGGGGCAAAAAAAAAGAATTTTTTTTTCCGATTTGCACGGGGGGAGCGCCCGGTACGCGCACCGGGGAGCGTACCGGGGAGCGTACCATGGGGGAAAAAGAATGACAGAGTTTTTAAAAAATGTAGCCTTTTTTTATAAATTGGAGGTAGTTCTAAAAATAACAGTTTTTTTCTTCTTTTTGTTATTTTATATTTTTTTAATGCTTTTTTGAACATTTTGTACTTTTCTTGGCTTTTATGAACAATTTTATATTTTTTTTGTTATTTTTATGGGGAGAAACAAAAAACAGGGAATTGTAAACGGCTCAACTGGAGCAAAAAAAAAAATCAGGAAAAAATTATTGTTTTTTGGGGCAATTGTGGTTGTTACCAGCACGGTTGATGAGCTTTATGCTTTGCTCACCATAGGTGATGGTCTTACCACAAAATATACAAGTGATCTTGTATTGCCCAAACTGGGGTTGTATGTTTGAGACCATCTCCCTTGTCTCTGGTCCCGATGGAGTGGGTTGCTTTCTTTTGGAGGTGCTGGGTGAAGATTCGGGAGGGTTTGTGGCCAGTTCTCGGACCTCTGCCGCAGCATAGTTGTTGGGATGCCTGCGCTGCATGTGGCGAATCATGGTGTTATTGCCAAATGAGTATTTCTTGTTAGGGTTCCCCCTTGAAAGTTCCATGTTACAGATTAGGCAAGTCACCTTTGGCGCATTCACCTTTTTGAGGCCACTTGGGATGGAAAAAACTCCCATACAATGTGCTGCTTTGGCCTATATGGGGTATTGTCTTCTGGCAGGAATGTCTTCCTCCCCTCCTCCTCCTCCTCTTCTTCATCTCCACCACTGTGGTGGTCCTCTTGATGGTGGTGGTGGTGGTGGTGGCTGAGATGCTCCTGCTGCTGATGCTACTGAAGCCATTTTTCAGTCCAAAAAAGTACAGAGAGGTCTTTCAACAGGTCTTCTTCACTCAAAGTACAAAGTGAGAATGAGGAAAAAAGGTGGGGACTTTCAGCATTAGGAAAAAAAAACTGTCCTGAACCAATGAAAAGTGTTAATTTCAGGTCACATGACCAGGGCTTTCATCATTTGGAAACCAAAACTGTCCTGCACCAATAAAAAGTTTTATTTTTAGGTCACATGACCCGACGCGCTTACGCTACGCGCCCCCGGGGCGCATCGCGTAAGCGCGTTGGATGCTTGCGTTGCGCGATCGTATGCGCTCGAGTGCTTACGGGTGCGTTTACGCCGTGCGTATCACGCGGATGCGGCTACGCGATAAGTCACGATGATGTTTTCGTTCATGGCAAAAGCGCTAACGGGGCGCTCACCGGTATGCGCCCTAGGGCGCGCCGCAAGACTGCGCTTTCCGGTGCGCTCACCGTGATGCGCACCGGGACCGCTCCAGGGCAAAAAAATAAAAAAATAAAAAAACCATGAACAATATACATAAAAAAAATAGTATTACATAAATATACATTATAGGATTCATTATAAAAAATATTACATTTCATAGCTATAGAAATTTGCTATTAAAAACACCTTTGAAATTCACTGAAAAAACCTAAGGTTTCACACCAGTTATAGTTCGGAATTAGCATTTAAAAAACCTATAAAATTCACCGAATTAACCATAGGTTTCACACCAGTTATAGTTAGGAATTAGCATTTAAAAAACCTTTGAAATTCACTGAAAAAACCATAGGTTTCACACCAGTTATAGTTAGGAATTAGCATTTAAAAAACCTAGTACATTCACTGAAAAAACCATAGGTTTCACACCAGTTATAGTTAGCTGGAAATTTTACTGACATAAAACCATTGAAATTCCCACGTTATAGTTAGTTGGACTAACTATAACTTGCGCGCCTGCAATGCACTGCTGATGACGTCACATATTACATCACTCATGACATGGTCAGTGACATCACTAACTATAACTGGTGTGAAACCTATGGTTTTTTCAGTGAATATATATATATATATATATATATATATATATATATATATATATATATAAATCTACATACACACACACACCCACTCACCCAAAATGGGCAGGCCTGATATTCACGCATTTGCAATGCAATCGGTCTCGCCTTTGGGACCATATATGTATTTAGCTATGCAGCACATTAGCCTGGGTGTGGAAACATCTACAGTGGAAACATCTACTGTTCTTTAACATGGAGGGAAAGTAAGCACCAAACTGCGTGACACAGCAGGTATGGGAACATATGGAGAGAAATATTGCCTTTCAGCTGGAAATTGTATACTCTAAATCTCTGTTTAAACCAGTTTGCTATGCCAGTGCGGAGCGTTATATTAAGTGGGCGGGGCCGTGTCGGCCAACGGACATGGTAAGATAAGATAAAAAAATAATACTCAGGTATTCATTTTGTTGGTAAATATTAAATTTGATGATAATTATTTAATTTATTTTAAGGTTTAGGTTAAATTTTATGGAAAGTAATACTCAGGTATTAATAATGATTACAACTAGTTATTTGTTATTTAAAAAGTTATTGAAAATGTTATCATCAACTAATTTGATATATTGAAATATTTTATATAAAAAATATATAGATTAAAATATAGGTAATGTTATGTTTAAATATTAAGATGGCTAAAAGTAAATTGTGAACAATAATATATATTTTTAAATGTAAAGTATATGTAAATTATTAATAATAAATGTTAAAAAAATTATACATTTATAGATTTAAATGCGTCAATTAAAAAATAATAATTTAGCATTTTCTAATTTTAATAAACATAAATAAACCTGTATGAAGAAATACAAAACACGTAATTTATTAGTAAGATTTTTTATTGTTAATATTACATATTAATAATCATTGTAATAAATTCAGAAAAAACATACAAAAAGAGTATATATTACCAGGTTTTATAAAAATAGTTTTTGATTTTATTATGTAGAGTAACATGTTATAATACAGTTTTTAATAACTTTCTCACACTTTTCCATTGTTTTCAATGAGAGAAAATGTCCTTTTTTTCTTATTACTAAAACATATGACGTCGCCGCGTAGAAGTAAGCTTCATTATTACGGAGAACGTCGCTGGATAGAACAGAAGCAAAGGAGAGCTGCATTAAGGTAAGATATATTTACATTATTTAAATACATTGGGGCCCATTAGGATGGCGGGCGGAGCGCTCCCGCCGGGCAAGCGGTAGTCACCGCCGGCCCGGAGGGGGTGATCCCCCCCCCACCATCCACACATCAAAGACCCTATTATGATGGCTGGGGAGTCCGCAGTGGATGGAAAGACAGTCTGCCGATTTTCCGCCTGGTTGACAAGCCCACCTGGCGGAAAAGGGTTTAATATGGTGGTGGTGTCTGCTAGACACCGTCAGCCATATTAAAATGTGGACTGAAACATTTCTTTCCGTGCTGGCATTGTCGCCATGGAAAGGCTTGCAAAGTTTTCCTACGGGGGCCCGTAGCGGGCCCCCAGGGACCCTAGGGGGTGGGGGGTACCTATGGTACCCCCTGCAGTTCCATGCACAAAATGGCAGGCACCGCGCGATGCCTGCCACGTTGTGCATGGAAGTGCATGACATGCCTTCTCGGCATTGTGGTGGGCGGTGCTGAGAGCACCGCTCGCCGCAATGTAAGTAATGCAGGATGCGCCCGCCAGTGTGGCGGGCGCATCTTAATATCACCAATGGGACCCCCGCATTGGTGCGGGTAGCCCCATTCCACGACAGGATGTCCGACCGCCATCCTAATGATCCCCATAGTGTAGTGGTAATGTTTATGTAAGGAGAGATGAGGGAGGAATATCCTTTTAGTAAATGTGTTTTACGTATTTTGAATGTGTTTTTAACAAAAAAGTTCCGCCATTACATGTTGCAGTAGTAGAGCCACGCTGGGTCTCTTTTTTTTCAGAAACTACTTTGTTTTGTTAAGTAGTTAATGGTATATATATTAAACACTTAAGTAAACAAGTTTTTGAAACTGTGTACTTTTTGGGTTTAGCGGTACGTTGTTTAATAAATACATATTCTTATGTTCTTCACGGTTAGATGTATTTAAACTTTGTTTGAACTGTAATACGCTTTTATGTGTTCATTATTTTTTTCTACTGGATTTTGGGCGTAGACATATTGTATCTTTGGAATTTGTTGTGTTTTTTCCAAGTGAAAAAAATTACATTTTTGGGATTTTTTTCTTAAGTTTCCTTATTTTGGATTTGTAGCGATTTGGAAATTTAATTGGATTTCCATCAGAATTGTATTACAACGTTGGAATTTGTTGCGTTTTTTAAATAAAAAATTATGTTTCAGGATTTTTTTGGGTGCGTATTTTGATATATGCACTGATTTTAGTGTGCATATTAATATCTTTTTTATCGGGTGACGGTTTTTCCAATGAATTCTCAGTTATTTATTATGGATTGAAGAAAAAAGGACTCTTGGTGAAGTAATGGATGGAAAGTTAGTCCAAGAGTTTAAGATAGAAAACTTCTGAAGATAAGAAGACCGATTTTTATTTTGAATTTAAAGTTTTTTTAATATAATCAATTGAATTAGTAGGAGTTGTTTTTGGGCAAAACAGACAAGTAAAAAAGTGTAGGATGTGTGCAAGACTATCAAGGTAGTCTGAAGTCACTGTCAACGAAAATTGTTGAATTACACCCAATGGTCTTTCTGCCATCTCCTTAGTTCTGGTAAAAATACGCCGGTTCAGAATACCTGTTAATGATTGCACCATTCTCATTTGTTGGAAACTTTGCTCCTTCTTCAAAGTTTCACAAAAAGGATAGAAGTTAGGATGAGGTTTGCCAATTGATTTGTTGAAGGAGTTGTGCCATCCCTCATGGCATTGTTTGTTTTTGCTCCTCCCTCTAAGCAGGTCGATTAACAGTTCCACCAGCCCACATGGAAATGCGGTCTCCTTCTGTGACCCGACCTGCTTAGATGACCGATCCATGTGTCTTCAAAATAATTTCATCTAGATGCCAATTTATCTTCATTTGCTTTAAAATACTCAGCTTCAGTAATTGCAGTGTAGTACTTGTCCAAACTGTCAGGAGGAACAAAGCAAAGGGCAGTTCGTTTTTTTAGTTCAAACTGTAGTTTTCTGTCTGATATATAAACTTCAATTAAGGATGTTTTTTGTAGTTTGCGCCAATATGCCTGAGAAAAGGGAAAGAAAAATCCTTGAATTTGTGTTTCTGGATACGTTTTTGCTCTTGTTTTAATCATAGTTAATTCAAAGTCAATTATGACTTTTCTCAGACTTTTGTTGGTTGTTTTAGATTTTATCTCTGAAAAAAGTTCAGTGTCGATTGAAGATTGTTTATCAGGGAGTAAACTATATACCAAGGAACTACAGTATTGTTAATGTATGCGTGAATAGTGTATATTTGGGTGAACTGATAGGGTGTGTGTAGTAATGTTTAGAATTGCATGATGCAGTTATGATGCAATGGAACTGCATCACAGTCAATGTTCTAATGTAAACCAGTACTTGGTGAGGCTGCTGATGGTTGCTGCAGATAACTTGTACTCCATTAAAGATACTTCAGAAATGTATTTAAAGTATTTGCGTGGATTACTACATAGTGCTTTTAAACATTCCATCCATCATCCAAATATCATTGTTTTCTAACCTTATTAGATTATGGGGTGTGCTGAAGATTAGGATTCTCTTTTGGGGGTTTTTGTTATCATGCAATAGGAAAGGTTCATTAGAAGTAGTAACAGAGTGTTTAGGTGGAATTATTATGTAAGAGTATGTTTGGGGTGTTACTCTTTGAGAGTTACTTGCCTGTTTTTGACGTTGAATAATTCTTCTCAAATTATGTATTGTGGGCATACTACTTGCAACATGTGGGGGAATTTGTTGTGATACCTCCCTTAAAAGTGAACCACAGGGTTCATTGGAGCTGGATGGAATACCTTTGATTTCATTTATTCTTTCACAAATTTCAATCTCCATTGCAGAGGCTGAGTGGTTATGGTCTGGGGTTCTTAAAACAGCGTCACCAAGAGTAACCGCTCTGCCTGTGCAATTGGTTGAGTAATGTTGCAGACACCTGCAATGATACCTGGGTTCAGATAGTCTCTCCTTACAATAAACATTCCCACTATGGTTTAGCAGTCTGTTCCCTCTTTTGGATTGGATGTACTTTGCTTCTTTGGATGGTGTTGCCATTTGTTTTCTGAAAAGAGAATAATAATTTTATTTATTTAAAATTAAGTGCTATATACTTAGAGGGAAAATGACAGCATGTTTTATATAAGTATTTTCACAGTTTGCAACGTATTCATTTTCAAAATCTGTTTATTGTTATCATTTTGATGTATTTCTATTTTTGTATTATTTTAATATAATCAATCCTGCTTTATTGGGAGGAATAAAAATAATTTGTTGTATAGAAAAAAATGAGTTTGTCTTACCTTAGTATTAGATGTTGCAATCTTCTTTTGTGTTGGAAAATTGGTTGTGGTTGTCGGTGTTTCTGAAAATAAAAATATATTTTGAGTTTGATTAGATATCTAGAGTTTAATAGTGAAGTTTCCTAGGGAGAAAAATATAGTTATTTATTTTTGTTGGTTTCTGGTTTTGTAATCTTACCTTTATAACATTGCATAGGTTGATTCTTCTTTTTTATTAATGATTTTGAGTTGTTTTGTGGTCTGAAATAAATTAAAGAAAATTATTGTTAGTGTATTAAAATATGTAATATATCTCTGAAACAAATGTACATAGTTTTGGTTAAGGGACAATAGAATCATGTTTTTATAAATCTATACCATTTATTTTTTTATTCCAAGAGTTAAATTTGTGTTTATCTGTCAAGATTTCAAATTCAAGTATAGTACATTTATTTACCTGTTATATATATTTTCTGTGGGAGAAAAAAATATTATTTTCTTGATAATTTAAGTACAATTTAAAATGTCAAGATTTATTGATGTGAAAATTACCTTGGTATAATTTATTTTTTTCGGATTGTTTGAAGGTTTGAAAGCAGGAAAAAAAATTGAACATTGTTAATAATTTGTGTTGATGATGTTTTCTCTGTTTGTATGTTTTATTATTTATTTGCTTATTTTTAGTTGGGTATATTGAAAAAAGAATTACCTTGGTATCTGATTCTGTTGATGTTCAGTGGATCTGGAGATTTTGTTATTCGAATGTTGTTTCTTTTTGATTTTGTATATTGTAGTAATCTGTTGATATAAAAAAGAAGAATTGGAGAAGGAATAGTAATTTTAACGTATTACTATTATGCATGTTTATTGAAAGAAGCCCCTTTTGGAGTCTGAATATTTATTTTAATCCCATCACTATCCAGCAATTTCTCAGACCCAAGCACATTTTGGAGTAGGAATAGTTATTTAAACCTAAACACTATCCAGCATTTTGTGTGATGCGAGCACCCTTTGGTGTAGGAATAGTAATTTTAACATACTACTATCTTGCACATTTTCTGAATCAAGCACCTTTTGGAGTTGGGATAGTTGTCTTAGGAAAGCATCTTTTGAAGGTGGAATAGTTATTTTAACTTAAACCCTATCCAGCATGTTCCTTCAGATGAGCACCTTTTGGTGTTGGAATAATTATTATAACCTAAATACTATCTAGCATTTTCTCTCAGGCAAGCATGTTTTGGAGTTGGAATAGTTATTTTACCCTAAATACTATCCATCATTTTCTCAGAGGCAAGAGTAGGATTAGGTATTTTAACCTACTAGTATTTTGCACATTTAAAAAAATGGAGCACCTTTTTGAGTCGGAATAGAAACTTTAACCCAAACACTAGCCAGCATTTTTTTTATAATGCAAGCATCTAATGAAGTTGGAATGGTTATTTTAACATGAACACTATTCAGCATTTTCTTACAGGTACGCACCTTTTGGAGTACAGTTTGAAGGACAATCTTTAAATATCACTATATTGCATTTTTTAAGAAAATAATACGTTTGGAGGTATAATAGTAATTTAAAATCTACAAATAATTAGTATTTTCCTAGAGGAAAGTACTGTAATTATTGCTAATATTTTTTTAACATACCACTATTCAGAATTTTTAGAAAACCAAACAAGTTTTGGAGTTGGAACATTAATATAAATAAAACGATTATCCTCTATTTTAAAGGATGAGGATACTTTTAGGTGTCAGAATAGTAATTTTAATCTTGCACCTTAATTGTGGAAACCATGTTTTTAAATTGATTTTTTTTTAAGTTGTACTCTATAAAAATGTTTAGATGGAACCACTATTTTAACTTTGAATATAATTTGTAACGTGAATAATAATTATTATTTTTGTTGGTGAAGTCTTGTTTGTTTTAGCATTATTTAGTATAAAACAACTATTATATATTTTGTTTGAAACTAGAAAAAATATGTTGTCACTTACTTTAGATATACATTGTCCCAAATCAAGTATTTAGTATAGTTTGTTGGAGTTTGTAACAAACTGAAAAAAATAATATGTTTGATTTTAGTCTATTTGTGGCTCTACAAATTATCAAGTAGCTATCTTTTCCTATAGTTTGTACTCACTTCCAGTTTTAGCTGGCTTTCTTTGACGAGTAGGTTTTGCAGTGTGTTATCCCACGTGCAGTCTCTGGTAATCAGGTAACTACAGTTTTAAAAATGGTGGATGGCTCTTTTTATACGTTTTGTTGTGTTGAACGTTATTTGACAGTAAGATATGTTTTGCATATGATTTTTCTTTGTGTTTAATGGTGTGTGAGAATGTAAATAATTATTTTGTTATGTTTGTAACGTTTTATTCTTGTATGTTATAACATCCATTTTGGCTTTTCCGGGTTAAAGTAATTTCATTCAAAGAGTTGTGGGACTTTATCGGATTCTTAAAACAGAAGGTTTTTTTGTGTTGATATTATTTGTGTGTTATACTGTTTTTGTTATGTGAAACTTCATTATTTATTAATAGTAGTTTAATTTGTGTAGTTAAGTGTATTAATGTTTGTGTATTTGTTTTGTGTTTACATAATACAATTTTGAAAATGTTACTTAAATGTATGTTTGTTAAAATGTCGTAAATAAATTACTTTATATTAATTTAAGTTTTATATTTAATTTATATGTGTATTAAACATTTTGGTAATGTTTACTAAAATTATAAAGTATAAAAAAATCTTTCCGGAAAAAAGTACTCTAGTATTAATTTTGTTACTGGAGTCTTTTTTTACCTATTGGGTAATTTTATTAAATATCTTGTTATGATATAGTATCAGTTGTAGCAATAATTTTAATAAATGCATTTAATTTTAATATTTTTATTTATTTATATAATAAGTGAGTATTAATTTTAGTATGTGGGTATTCATTTTAATGCTTATGTATTATTTTCCTATAACCATGTTTTAATACACTTCCCCACCCAAAACCCCTATTTTCCCTGCATCCCGCTGCAGGGGTTTGTTATAGAAAAAAATATATATATTGCGTTGTAAAAGTGTGCTTTGTGGTAGTATGCGTTGTAATGGATCATTCAATGTATTATTCTACATTAGCGTTGTAATGGTATGCGTTGTGAAAACTTGCGTTGTAATGGTAGTTGCGTAGTAACAGTATGCGTTGTATTTGTTTTAGTTGTAACATCATATATTCCACTCAAATAGGTCATTTTCCTTGCATGCACCAGGGCCCAGCAAACAAATGATGGACGTAATGCTGACAATGCAAACATTCTCCTGCAGTCAAAAAATCTGGGTTAAATCCATTGTTCTTTTGCCAACTACCCCACCGCAGTTTGGACCCAGCCATATGCAAATCAGTCTTGATCCTGTGCCCCATGGGAACAGTCCAGACCGAATTGCCAGGCCAGGTCCTCCCTGGACCGGAAACAAGCATCTTGGGAATGGTTTCAGGGTATGTCACCCTTCTTTAGCCTGGCTAGCTTGAATCCAGTGCACAGTGAGCAAGGGACCCATGTCTTGTCATACCCATCCCACTTAGGGCGAAAAGTGTTATAGCAAACAAATGACGGACGGAATGCTGACAATGCAAACATTCTACCCCAGTTAAAAGATGTAGGTTAAATCCATTGTTCTTTTGCCCACTACACCACCCCAGTTTGGACCAAGCCATATGCAAATCAGTCTTGACCCTGTGCCCCAAGGGAACAGTCCAGACCGAACTGCCAGGCCAGGTCCGCCCTGGACCAGAAACAAGCATCCTTGGACCGGTTTCAGGGTATGTCACCCTTCTTTAGCCAGGCTAACTTGAATCCAGTGGCACAGTGAGCAAGGGACCCACGTCTGGGCATACCCATCCCACTTAGGGCGAAGAGTGTTATAGGAAACAAATGATGGACGGAATGCTGACAATGCAAACATTCTCCCCCAGTCAAATGTTCTGGGTTAAATCCATCGTTCTTTTGCCCACCACGCCACCCCAATTTGGACCCAGCCATATGCAAATCAGTCTTGACCCTGTTCCCCATGGGAACAGTTCAGACCGAACTGCCAGGCCAGGTCTTCGGCATCCTTGCTCCACTATGAATAGGCAAATCTGATGTGTTTGCAAAATTCTTCCTCTGCTCTGGAAAGGCCATCATATGGAGCTCAAGGGAACAGGCCATGAGATGTCTTGACAACTGCCCTGTTGTCTACTTAGGGCTTCCAAAGGAAACTTGTTGATAGAATCATTCTAAAGATTGCAAAACCAGGCTGCCAGAATGTGCTGAAACCCAAACAAATGCCACAACATCATCACCCTAACATTGAAAGCATCGGTAGCACTGAAGATACTTTGGCTATCCAATCGTAACTTCAAGACTGCGATTGGACACCTATCTTACCACAAGGACTTCCTTGACCTGCCTATAGAATCCTCTGAATTGAGTAGGGCTCTACAATCTATGCCACTGTGTAAAGCGCTGGGACGTTATAGTATCTCACTGGCCTTCTACAGATCAGGATCACCTTCTTGTGCTTTTGAACTCCTTTATCCACTGCACCAGTCTTACTCCCATGATTTGTGTTGCTGAAATTGCCCTTATCCCTAAACCAGGTAAAGGTCTAACTGTCTGTGCATCGTACCACCAAATAACTCTTTTAAACACGGATACAAAAATGTAGTCAGAAACACTTGCCCACTAACTCGACCCTTTGCTCCCCAGTCTAAATAAACCAGGCCAAGTTGGCTTTATACGCTAATGTCACTGTGCAGATATCAGGCACCTTGAATACCTGTTTGTTCATGAAGTACATAGGTAGGGTACTCCAGCCTCGCTACACTCCTCAATGTTGAGAAGGTGTTTGATCGAGTGAGTTGGGGTTTTCTCTGTGTGGTCTTAGAGAAGATTCAACTTGGCCCAAAAGTGATACATGACATTATGGCATCTCATTCATCCTGATCAGCAGTCATTAGGCCCAATGTACCCACCCGCCCAATGTACCCACCCCATGAATCCGACCAAAGGTACTAGACAGGGAGGCCCTCTGTCACCTCTGCTGTTTGCATTGCTAGTGGATCACTTCGCCATTACGATCAGACACTTCCATGTGGTTGAGGAGGTCACATTTGGAGAAGGACCGCATAAAATCAGTCTCTTTGCTGATTGTCCCCTACTCACTCTGACTAATCCTGTCAGCCTCCATCCGGCCAATTTGAACTAGTCTCTGGTTTCAGAATCTACAAAAGTAAGACCCACATTATTAATTTGACTGTCTCTTCCCAATTCAACCCTCATTTAAAGGTTTTAACTCACTTCCAGTGGGTTTCTCAAGCTATATGTTATCTGGGCTTTAACATCTCCAAAAGCCTTGATGAATTTAACAATATGAATTGACTTGTACATTGTAAAAATATATTTGATGATATTAGGAGATGGTGCCCTCTTTACACTTCATGGATGTGGCCGATCAACCTGGTCAAGTTGAATATACTCCTGCAAATACTCTACCTCTTCCAGTCACTTCCCACCACAATGCCTACCACTGAGATGAAATATCTACAAATTTAGTTCCAATCCTTTATATGGGGGTGGAGTGTGAAATGCTAACATTTCGACTAAGCTCCTTATGCTCCAGAGAGACAAGAATGGGTTGACCTGCACTAATTTATTTGATTATTACTGAGCAGTGCACTTGTTTTTCTTTCAAAAGGGGTAGTCAGGGAGAATGGAAAACCTTGGATCCACATGCACCTTGCCACGGCATAATACCCTTTGCGGGATTTAGCTTGGCTACCTCCGCATCACCATCCCAAGAGTGCATTCACTGCAATACCCACTAAAACAGTCCTCAAGTTTTCTATAAGGAAGGGACTCACCTCATTACCTTCCCCTAACACTCTTATTGCACGAAACCTGAATTCAGGCCAGTACGTCACAAGTGTATTCCTTTTGTGGGAGCTCAGGATGGTAGGTCATGCAGCAATCTTTTTCAAGGAGGCACCATCAAGTCATCTCAAAAATGCAAAACAAATTTTCAGGACTCTGAGAAAGCCCGCCTTCTGTACTTTCAGAGCAGACACTGGGCTTTACATCTGCCCAACACCCTTGTGGCCACATGACCCCTCACACCATTGGAAAAACTGGTCTCTCTTTGAGGGCATTAAAGGTTTTATATCTAAAACATACCAGACACTACAAGACTGCAAACCTTTCAGTAAGCACCCAAATTGAGCTCATTGAGATTTGGGGGTTTCTGTACCAGGGAAATATGGGAGGGCATCTGTAGAGACATCCCCATAATCTTTAAAAGCATTGCGCATAGGGAAACTGCCTATTCCAATGGTACTCAACTCCTGTTAGACTGAGCAAAATGTATCTCTCATCTGCTATGTTATGGCGGTGTGAGTACTGTAGGCTTTCTGCATATCTGGGGGTCATGCGCGATTATTCAAAAATTTTGGGGGAGAATCTAGGCAACTTTAAACAAACACTGGGTTATTCAATTCTAGCTGATCCTAGTGTCCGATATTGGGGCTGCAACCTACGCAGCTAGAGAATATGACGACTTCTGATTGGATAGGGATACGTTTTATGTTGGGTGCTGCAAAACAACTTTTTGCCCTATTTTGGAAACAGGAGGAAGGACCTGCAATATCACTTTAGTTTAATAGACACACATAATTCCAATGGAACACATTTCTCACGACTTTATGTTTTCTGAAAATAAATTTTCAACTCTCTGGCAAACTCTCATTGACTATAGGCCTAGGTTCGAATTCTTATGCTTTTTTTCCCTCTAGGCTCAGAGCTTTTTGAATGAGTAAGGGACCCTGGCTGAGTTGTTAGGCCCCTGTCCCAGCATCCACCTCTGCTTCCTAATGGCTTAAAGTGGTGACCTTTCTCCTTCTCTTACTGCTTATCGCCCTTCATCTTCCACGCTCTGGATGTTGTTGTGTTGAGTTTAGGGTGGGATGGAGGGGGAGATTTGGCAGGGTTATTATTTGTGAGATGTTAATGCTTTAGGATCTGTATGGTAACTACTTGGGTGGTCTAAGGCAGCATAATGTGTATTTCTAGGACTATATAGTCTACCTACACTCTCTCTTTCAACAATGTGTATAATTTGTGAAATCTCTAAACAAATTACAGGCTTTATGATTCAGTTTGTGTCGATTGAAAACATCAATTAAAAGTGTTGCAAAACAAAAGTATGGGGTTTCTAGCTGCAACTGAAATGTCCCAGACATGAAGTTACTTTGTAATGTTTCCAGGTTTTAAGCCCTGCAGGAGTTGCAGTACCAGGAACCAGTACCATGAAACCAGGGTGTGCCAGTAGAGTCATCAGAGGATCCTTGAATCCTTATGGATCACTGCAAAGGGTTGATTAACTAAACAGGCCAACAAGTAAAACAAGCATTGGCAAAGCCAAATAGGTCTTGCCTATATGCAAGCTATTGCCTTTGGCGATCAGTGGGTGATGGGGAACAGGTAACAGGAGGGGACAGTTAAAAAAACAACTTCTAGGAGGGGGAAAAGAAACCAGGAGAAGAGGGTGTTAGGGGAGAAGAAGAAACAGGGATAGGAAGGAGGGTAGGATGGAGGAGAAGCAGGCGGGTGGGAGAAACGTTTAAAAAGAAAGTGCTATGACCGCCAGCAAAAAAATATATATAGTACCTGAGTCACAGCACGAGTAGTGACTAGCCAATAAAGCGGCACTAATTACATTTATTGCATCTGTGATTGATCCATGCGCCACTGAAAGAAAAAGAACTTATGCAGAGCAAGAGCTACCCAATTAGAAAGAAGCAAAGAAGAGTGGCAATGCTACAAACCAATGGTATTCAATAGGCTGGTTCCAAGCCCATTATAGAACACACAGGTCGCAAGCCAGAATGCATGCTCTGGCAGACAAGACCTAAAGAAAGGACGTTCAAATATGTGCCTATACATTGTGTCTAAAAGAGGCTTAGCAGAACAACCAAAAGTGAAAGAGAGTGTTGAAAGAGACATTGAAAGAGAGGCAGCGAGTTGGAAATTGAGAGACAGGCTGAGAGGGTGTGTGCAGTGGGAATTGGCCAACTCTAGGGGTTGAGAACATGGCCTAGTCTTCAGCCAAGCCCAGAACCAAACATCCGTAGCTTAGGGAGTGGAAGCCACCCTGACCTAGTAGACTCTAATTCCATTATATTCTACTGAATTCCTTCTACTCAGACTACTGCTTCACACCAAGATTACAAGTGGGCTGGAGGAGGGTGTGATATTCTGCAGGGATCACTATTTATTGGGGGGAAAAATTGTAACAATTAAAACGATTGCCCCAAAAATAGAGCATAACTATGCCAAAATCAACATGTCCTTCTATTTTCAAGCCATTTCCCCCACATCCACTAAGTTTCGATAGGCTTGATCTGCTGAAAATTGACCTGGGGAATAACCAACAGGAGTAACCGTATATATCGGATTTAACGTGACAAACCATTTTCGGGCCAATGTTTTTCACAGCGTGCTAATGAAATTGTGCGGCCTGGGTGAGTTTATTTGACTAATACAGTAGGTAACTGTTGCATGTTATAGTAAGATTATATGATCCAATCCTCAAACTCAAATTGTATGGTAAGGTATACCATTAATCAATATTGCTGATAAACACCCCACATGTTATAGGCATCTTGAACATGCATGCTTGAATAAACATATTTGCCTGATGATGCAGTACAACAGTGGACAGTTCTCATTTTCACTGGTACATGACAGCATGTCTGCCACTTTTGGGATCGTCTCTGCAATTAACATTGTAACAATGGACATTCTTATGTGCATTATTTGTTTTCACATGATATATTGTTAGTTTTCTTGTTGTCTTACAGACCTTTTTTCAACACTATTTTACTGCAGATAGCAGGCAGGGACCTCCACATATATATCGGAATAGTGAAACAGGAAAATGGCTCTGAGGCGGGTAGCAACCACAGACTCAGAGCTGGGCGAGATTGAAAAAATTGACTCACCCATGTCCACCCAGAGAGTACTTGGTGCTACAGGAAATGCTTCTGGAGGTTGGGTACAGTTGGAAAGATTGTGGAAATTGGAACCTCCAGGGCTTAAAAGGAAAGTGAGGTTTTAAGATCTCCCAAGTCCAAAGGCACCATGGTGTTGACTGGTGAGGCACCAACATTGTCTCACCCTGCTGCAACCTCTCCTATCCTTACTACCCTACCTCTATCATCTGTCTGCCACTCTAAAGAACAATGATGGCCAAGGTCTCGTTCATGCCTTTACAAACTCCACCTTCTTTTGCCACAAGAATATTCAGGGCAAGACAGATCTCCATAATCATTACTCTAACTGCTACCATTTCTACTTCACTATTCTAAATTCTTGCTGTATCTACAGCTAGTCTATATACTACTGTAGTAAATCATCTAATTTTCACATCATTCATTGCTAATCCTTATAAAGGAATAATAGCTCCTAGAATGTCTAAACCCACTTGTCCAAAACTTCGTTTCACTCTTATCAAACTACGTTCATCATCCAACTCATCTACATGATAAATTCCAAGGAAACCTAAATGCATATTACATAAACCCACCCAATTTCTTTGTGGTTAAAATACGCAGTCCTTCCACAAATATAATAGATTCCCATAGTAATAGGTTCTCCTTCGGACAAAAGATCTCCACTAACCTCATAAGATTTATCACACACACATTCACCTTCAAATTCCACTAACCCTTCTCTGGGATTACGCCTTACTATGAACATCTCAACTTTTCTTTCATGTTCCACTTTCCATTGGTGGCTGCCTCGGAATGGGGGTAGTGAGTCAGACGGGGGAGGGGGTGGCGACTGAAAATAAAAAATAAAAATAAACTTACCTTTGCCGCAGCCATTGCCGTACAGCTTTCCCGGCGCTGCCCGCCTCTCCTCCGTCTGTTGGCAGCAGCGGAAGCACCCAGGTTTCCGGACTCCCCAGCCAATCACAACGCTGCCTGAGCAGCAATGTGATTGGTCTGAGCAGCCTGTTTGGCCGCTCAGGCAGTGCCTGAGGGGAGGCTGGGCATGTTCTCCACGGGGCTGTGCAACACAGCCCAATGGAGAACATGCCAAGTGCTCATGACAGTTAGAGGGCCAGTAAAGCCATCATGTGCACATAGGGAAGGAGTGCAAACCACTCCAGCTCCATCTGCAGCGAGCCAGCCCCACCCCGCCCGACCTGGCTCAAGCAAAGAAAAATAAAATGATAATAGCTTATGCCATTTTTCAATATGGAATGTAAACCTGAGAACCTACATTCTTCGTCTTCCTTTATTTCTTTCAAAGCAATCTTCTGCTCCTCCTACGGTTTCCACTATTTTCACTTATCTTTCATTATATTCTCTAATACATTCATGTTCTTCATTATTCAATAAAACAGATAACCTTTATTCAAATTAGTATACTATCTGTTCTGTTCAATCAACCTCAAAGACTGACCATATTTAATTCTTTATTCATTGTCATCAATGAACAAATTCAGTATAGACACATTAAAATCAGATAGGAGAAAGAAATCCATCATGGCTAAAAATGGCTACAAGATGTTACAGGACAGTGAATATGAAATCTTGAATTGTACGTATGACAAACCCTCCTCAGCTGAGGTGGGAAGGTAGGTACATAAATAGCATCTTCTAATTTTCATGATATCTACATGCACCCTAATATGCACATTATTCGTAAAAGTGTTCTTCATGTGTTGGTATAATTGGTTTACATTTTTCATGATTAATTTCAACTTCAACATTCCTATTCTTATAACTTTAATTGCGATACAATGTATATGTTTTCATATGTCATCGTTTACAATGGAAATTGATTAGCGCTTTATCCTGTTTCTTCGCAGCGCTCCTTGAGGAAGGGCCATTGTGGCTCGAAATGCATCGGAGCATTTTTTTGAAAAACTGCCTTTAAGTTGAATACATGAAATACGATACATGAATCTATAAGGAAATGAACTTATGAAATAAAAATTGGAAACTGAACTTTCATGAATCCATTGGAGTCATTTGCTCTGCAATAATGAACCCTATAAGTGTGCCCAAGTGCAGGGATGCGCCTACACCTCAGTAGCGCACTCAACCAGGTCCTCTTTACCTGGACATTGCTTTGTAGTGCCCTGGATTCATTTAGATCCTGTAAAACAGCCAAACGTTTATGGATGTGAAAAGGTTTTTCATCTGTCACTGTGCCTTCAAAATCAAGATCAGGTACCAACATTGTCGTCCCAAATAGGACCTCTTAAGGAGTAACACCCCCTAGGGAACTTCTTGGCATGTTGTTCAATGCTCTTTGCACTCCATACAAATGTTGTACCCGACTGCCACCCGAACCCAATGCTCTAGCTATTAAAGATTGCTTTAAGTCCCGGTTTTTCCTTTCCACTACCGAATTTCCCTCTGGATGGTACCGAGCGGAGTACCGCAATGCTGCACCCAAAATCTCCTTTGGCTTCCTTGTAAGCCCTAGAGCTAAAGGTGGGGCCAATTGCGTATGTCCTTATAAAGACTTGCAAATCTTTTATAACAGTTCGAGCGTCAGCCGAGCATTGGGTCCACACCCAAAGGAATCTAGAGCAGGAATCCACTGGAATCCAAATAAAGACATGCCAGAAGTTTGTCTGATATTAATAAAGGTGTCTACGCTGGTCGTATAATGGTAGAGCCTTTATCTGCTGGTAGATGTCGCATTTCAAGACATAATCTTTAGTTTGCTTTGGTAGACCAGGCCACCAGTAGCATTGTTTCAGTAATGAAACAGTCGCCATAATCTCTGTATGTGCAGAACCTAGACCTTGTTTGCTGCTAGAATTAAACCTAACCTGTGATCCATGTTTGGTATTACTCTATCACCTACTCAAGGAATCTGAGCAAATTGAATGTTATTGGCATCTAACTTTTAAGAGTATTTGAGTCGAATTTATTTGGTAGTGCCGATTTATTGCGTGTAGCAATAATTGCAACCATAATCTCACCGTCTATTCTCATTTTTGAATGAGTGAATGCAGCTACGGAAGCCATGCTTACAGCCCCCTCTGCGGCTTCATCAGCCAATGAATTCCCTTCAACGTGAACGCTATCACGTTGATGTGTGCTTCATGTGAGCCCTTTGTAGTTAATTTTTCAACTCCACTAAATGTTCCCATAGCGTTTTGTGCTTAATTGTGCCACTTCTTGCATCTTTGAATCATTCTTTAAACCCATTCTGCCCCAGTGTTGCAAGTACTCGAATGACTGTACACAGTAAAATGAGTCATACACAATTAGTGTGAGGAATTCTCAATCCGTATTTACCAGTGCCAGTAACAGGGCTTTTAATTCTACCAGCTGTGCTGTGCAATCTCCTGGAGACTGATTTTTTGAACAACTCAGGAGAAATTTTCCATCCTGCATGCACCTTTAACGATTGCGCATGCGACGCTGTATTGCTGTTTACTTCCAATGGCCGGCTGACCAGATCCGTCAGGGTAAATTATATATTCATACTGATCTAGAGGCATTATTTTATTTGGGAGAGGATATTCTTGTTCGTATTGCAGGAATGCTTGTGTTTTTAAACTTGGGTCTTACCTGTATTCTACGTCTGTTGCACTGAGAGAGTTAGCCCATTGTATCCATCCCCGGATGGAAGGCTTTAGCATTAGGAACGCTTGCCTTGGTCACAGCTCCAAGGCTGGTACTGGAGTCACGACAATTATTTGTTTCCCCTGAGCTAGTGCTCTTTCTCTCATGACACACAAGAACAACAATGGGTATGGCTCTAATCAGTAAGGTTGAGCCCGTAAATATCAAAACAACCAGAAATGCCAGTACTGATAACTATTCAAGTGACTTTACCTGACACAAAAGCTACTAGTCAGTCTGTATCCCGATTACCAATAATCTTTATTTCATTGAAAAGCACAGTCAATTTCTTTTTTTTTTGGAGATTCTTTTTATTAATGCACACAAAATGAAATCATAAACACATACAATAAAACCACTGGGTTGCAAGTTAACAAGCATTACATAAAGATACGTCCTCCTGATCAAAGAAATACAACAGAATTATCAACATATAGATTCAGGGATCCTCCGACAATGCTGTAAAGTTCAGTGCAACAGGAGGAGCGCAAACACATTCCAGGGCCCCCAGATTTTACCCCATTTCTTGGGTCCCCCCCTGGCCACATACACCGCACACTCTCTAAACATACACCAGTAAAGGTCTTCCATCCATTTTCCAATAGTAGGCGGCTGTTTCGCCCTCCATAATTGAGCAATATTTATTTATTTATTTATTTGGACATTTTTAAAGCGCCTGGTGACGCCAGAAGGCGTGTCCCCGCGCTATGATAAGTGAGCAGTTGCCATCCCCCCCTCCCCCAGGAGCTACCTGCTAAAAAGGTAAGTTTTTAATTTTTTCCTAAACAGGGCCTCTGATGGCTCAAGACGCAAGTCTGGGGGCAAGACATTCCAGCACTTGGGAGCAATATTGCGCTTGGCAATACCGCATGCCAACGTGGCCCACACCTTTCCGTGGGACGTGAGGTCAGTTGGATCCCAGACATTCAGAAGACAACGCTGCAACTCCAACTCAAAGCTCACTCCCCACATCTTACGTACCTTGAGATGAACTGCGGACCAATACTTCCTAATAAAAGCACAGTCCCATAGCATATGAAAAAATGTTCCAACCTCGCCACATACTCTCCTGCACACGTCGCTCGCAGCCAAACCCATATGCACCAGTCGTGAGCCGGTAACATAGCAGCGATGAAGAATCTTTAAATTGCAACGACCCTTGGAGAGGCCACAGCCTCCCGCCAGTCATCATCATCAAGGAGCAGTCCGTCAGCTGTCCATTGGTCTCCGAGAACCACTAGGGGATCCTCCATTTGGTTAACTAGCTTTTTATAGATCAAGGAGATCGTCTTTGTTGGAAGATGACCGTCTAACACTCGATCCTCCAGTGGGGAAGCATACAGGAGTGTCACTTCCCGGGGAATACCGGTTAGCAGAGCATGTCTAATCTGGAGGTAGTGAAACCTCTCACTCTCTTGCAGTTGATACCGTTCCTGCAAGGTTTGAAACAGGAGGATTCCATCTTTACCCCAGAGATCTCCTACACGGGAAATCCCTATGAGGTCCCATTTGTCATAACCTTTAGACTTCCATAAAGTTCCCAAGCATTCAGCGTTCCAGAGAGGCGTAGCCAGAGTAATCTTCCCATCCCATTTAAGGGAGCGGGTAGCCTCATGCCAAACCTGAACAGCAACCGCCATTGGCCCCACCAGGGGAAAACACCCGCGTCTGGCATACAATGCCCTGGAAAACTCCCGACCGGGAACCTGACCGCGGTCCATAGCATAGCCGGGATCCAGCGGCAAGCCATAAATGGCATGATTAACTGCCGCCAGTTGTGACGCCCAATAATACTTATGGATGTTGGACAGGCCAATATAAGAAACGAGGAAGAGCCATTATATTAAACAGAACAGCTCGACCGAGAAGGGAGAGTGGAAGCGATTTCCATCGGACCACATCTCGCCTGAACGGGGCCAGGGGCAGCAACAGGTTATTGGAGTACCTACTCTGAGGGTCCGAGGATATATAAATGCCAAGATATTAGAATCCCTTCATTACCAGTTTAACCGGACAACCTGTAGGAACCTCCACGGGGATCGCCACTCAAGACAAAAAGGACCGACTTTGCCCAATTAATGGCAACGCCGGAATATCTTCCAAACACCTCCAGGATGTCTAAAAATGCAATGAGCGAAGTTCGGGGGTGGGTTAAATACAACAAGATGTCATCAGCATAAAGCGATATTTTATCCTACCACTCGAGCGTCCACCTAATGCCCCTAATCGATCTGTCCCAACGGACCCAAACCGCAGGCGGCTCGAGTGCCAAAGCAAATACCAGCGGGGAAAGAGGACATCCCTGTCCGGTGACCCTCCCCAGCACAAAATCAGCCGATTTATGGTTATTGACAACTACTCGGGCCAGTGGATCAGAGTATAAGAGACGGACCCAAGATACAAACACCCGGGCCAATGCCCATCTTGCCCAAGATGGCAAAAAGATAAGGCCATTCCACTCTGTCAAATGCCATAGTGGCATCCAAGGATAACAAAATCGTCGGCTCGTCTATGTGTGATGCCCCTCCCAAAACCCCAAGCAACCTGCGTAGATTAAGAGCCGTATTCCGACGGGGCATAGAACCTGACTGATCCGGGTGAATCAGTGTCGTAATGACCTTAACTAGTATGGTCGCCAGCAGTTTTGCTAAAACGTTTGGCTCAGCATTCAACAGGGATATAGGCCGATATGAAGAACATTCCGACTTCGGCTTGCCTTCCTTGTGCAGGACTATGATATTTGCAACACGCTGATCGTACGGAAGCTGACCCCTCTCCCTACTCTCTACAAACATAGCTCTGACGAAGGGAGCCAACGTATTCGCGTTCACTTTGTAGAGCTCGACAGGGAGCCCATTAGGGCCAGAAGCCCTGCCAGAACAAACCCCTCTAATCGCCTGCGCCAATTCGTCGTTTGTAAATGGAGAGTCCAGGAATTCCCTGTCCTCATCCGATAGAGTGGGCATCGGAATGTCTCGAATCAAGTCCGCATTTTCGGACTCCGAGTATTTACATTCGGCCGCATATACCTTCTTATAATAGCCAGCAAATGCGTCCACAATCTCCTGCGGATTCGTTATTTTAACTGAACCAACAGGCTGCAGCTCCGGTTCCAACCGCGACACCCATTCCCCTTTCTCCAACCAGGCAATCCGCTTCCCGGCCTTATCCCCATGTTCGTACACCCTACTTTGGGTATCTGCCAATTGTGTCTTCGTATTATCTCGGGCCAAGGTCCGATACTCATCCTTAAGGAGGCGCAAGCGATGCAGTCCCTCCGGGGTGGAGACAAGTGACACCTCCTGCTCCAGCGCAAGCAGCTCCGATTCCACCCTGTCAATCTCGGAGCTCCCCTCCCTCTTCTTTCGGGAAATAAACGATAGCAGTTCCCCTCTAAGGACAGTTTTATACGCTTCCCATAGGGAACATTTGGAGTCCACCAAGTCAACGTTCTCTTGAAAATATCTATGAGCCACACGCACGATCTCCTTCTTAGCCGCTGGGTCTCGGAGCTGCCAAGCACTAATAGGTACGACCCTGGCCACATCACGCCTGTCAAGGTCTAAACTAATCCAGATAGGTGAGTGATCCGAAACCCCCCTAGCCAAGTGCCGCACCTCCCGGAGCCACGCAGCCTGTGACGCAGGTATCAGTACATAGTCTATCCTGGAAAGGGATTTGTGCGCAGCCGAAACATGAGTATATTGAGAGTCACCAGGGTTTTTAAGCCTCCAGCCATCAACCAGACCAACAGTTTCCACAAAATCAGCCAACCACCTCCGGGACGGCAACAACTCCCGAGCCAGGTACCTATCAACCTTCCAATCCATAACTGCATTGAAGTCGCCACCAACTATCAACAACCCAACAGGCAATGTCAAAACATTTTTGCACAGATCATGAAATGTATCAGTCTGAAGGGCCGGAGGAACATCGACAGACAAAAAGGTTACAGTTCTCCCCTCCCACAGCCCCGAGATACCAGCATATCTACCCCTGTTATCGGTCCATGTGGCCTCTAGGGCCAGCGGGAAGGAGTTCTTAATCAAAATCCCAACCCCTCTCGATCAAGTCGTAAAACCAGCAGGCACAACCAATTTATAGCCCCCTCTGTGGAGTGGAATGCACCGCTTTCCCATAAGGTGAGTCTCCTGCAATAACACCACATCTGGGGAGTGTCTCCGAATCAGCTGGCCAACCATACCCCTCTTGATCTTATCCCCCAGCCCATTCACATTCCAACTCAAGGCGGAAATCCCGACCACCCCTTTAACGGAGGGCATAACCGTTCCAAAAGAGAACAGGATAAATTGATGGCACCCAGTGTGAAATAAAACAACATACAATAATACAAAAACAAACCCTGAACAACCCCCTCCAACCCCCTCCCTGCACCCCTGCATACAACTTACGCTCATCCCCAACTATCAGTGTGCCTGTCACCCCCAACTAAGCTACAAAAATCTAAAAGTAGAACACAGAGGAGGGCCTACGACTCGAACCGTCCCCCCTCCCCGACTTTGTGAATATACCTGCATTTCAAAATTCCTCAACAACATCATGAACACAATTCTGCAGGAAATCCAATCACCAGCCACCCACTGAAACATACCCCGGAGCAACTATCCACAGTCCCTTGCTGAACTCACGCTAAACCAAGTCACTGTTCTTCAGCCGCCCCTTGAGCACTGGTCTCTTGGTCAGGGCGCTGGACACTATCTAACCAGTCTGCCGCCACATCAGGATTGTCAAAGAACCAGGCCTTCCCGTCAAGTTACACTCGAAGACGGGCGGGAAACATCATGGCGTACCTCATGCCTTTGTCTCTCAGTTTCTTTTTGATCGAGACGAACCTCTGCCTTTGTTTCTGCACCACCTGGGTAAAGTCTGGAAAGAAGCGGAGCGTTGCATTCTCAAATTCCAGGGGATCCGCCGCACGAGCCGGCTGCAGGATAGTGTCTCGGTCACGAAAGTTGAGGACACGGGCAATGATCGGTCTAGGATTCGACCCGGGGCCTGCCAACCGGCACTCTAATGGCGCGTTCCACTGTAAAAAACTTACTGAGGCCCTTTGGTTTGAGCTGATTAAGGATAAGGTTCTCCACAAAAAGATCCGTGGCCTGTCCCTCCCCCTTCTCAGAGACTCCCAGGATGCGAACATTATTGCGTCGGGCCCGCCCTTCGTATTCATCCAGCCGCCGATCCGTGCTCTCCCTCGAGGACCTAAGGTCACGCACCTCTCGCTGCAGCTGGTTCACATCGTCGATAAGGGTTGTCGTCTTGACTGAATTCAAAGACTGTGGGACCCCATCTTGGACATTAGACCACTGCGATCTGGAGTGTCTGCATGCAGGAAGCTCAGCGTCTCGTGTCAGTGTGTCGGCCGGGAAGTCCTGGTCTCCTCTGGCTATCTTAGCAAGATGTGATGTATATATTCCAATAGGTCTCCCTGGTGGTTCCACCTCGCTGTATTACTTTGTTGCTACTTAGGATAACGTTGAGAATGAAGTGTGTACATAGATATTATACAGGAGATGTTAGCCCTGCTGTGCTTCCAAGAATCCTCATGCATAATGTATGAGGTTTTTACCAGGGAAAATCCCTCGTTCTGAATGTAGTGTTGTATCTAAGTAAAAGGTCAGTCTCTAAGAACCGTTATGTATGTAATGTAGAGAAGAATATAGGTGAAGGGTTTCGATGTTACCCAAGCCTATATTAGGGTACCTGTATGGAATATAACAGCACCTAGCCGAAGGTAAGTACGTGGCAGAGTTTGGAAGGAAGGAAGGACTTTTGTGTACATGTCAAAAGTGTTAAAGTGTTTCTTAAACTGAATATTTTGAACTTAAGCGGCTAGGGCCTAGCACCTCAGCGCACTAGTTGATTATATAAACATTAGAATACAAAATATTTAGATTACTAAAGCCGGAGCTCACTTCTTGTGGTCCACCGCCTCAAGGCCACAGAAAACAGAAACAATACAGGAGGAGCGCCAAAAAAGTATCAATACGTGTAATAATCCACAATTTGGAAGTCTTCTAATGACCAGTCCTTAGCCAGTAAGTTCAGTTCGAGAAAATTCTTTCTTATTTATTTTAATAATCACAGTTCAAATTCGAAATGTCAAATCAGCCAAAATTATCTTCTTTATCACATCAATTCAATCATAAATCAATTCAATATATTAGATCAGCCGACTCGTTTCGTCCTCAAGGGACATCATCAGGGCTGAAATAAAATAATAAAATATATATCAACACCAAGCTCACATTATTAGGTTTTACAAAGTAAGTGTTAACAAGTATTTTGATTCAAGAAGAGCAGACTGCAAAAGATTGCAGTATAGCTGAATGTTCCGGAAGCCAGCAGGCTCTTGAAAAGTTCAGTTGTATCAAGGCATATAGCGGCTTGATATGCTGGGCATATTCAAGAATGTAAGTTCGACCAAAGTTTAAAAATCCCAGTAAAGATTGCAATTTTTTCAGAGTTGTAGGAGAACGCAAACGTGCACATTTCTCCAAGAAGTGAGGCACTAAGCCTCTACCTTCATTATCGAGCCCATAGCCCAGAAACCTGTTTGACATTGGGGCTGTGGCATAGACCGCAATGGTATCTCATGTGGGGGCGAAAGTTCATCCCAACACACCTGAGTACAGTACAGAGCTGGTGCAAGCACCGAAGCCCAATCTTTCGCAAAAGCCATCGCTTGATCTTTGGAAACTGCGTGTGAAAAACTAGGGAGGATTACATCCTCCCTCCTCGGAGCGGCTAAAACAAAAGGCGGGGGCCAATCTGCACAGCCAACAAGATGTCATAAGAAGTCAGATTTTCCCAAAAAATCCCTTTAACAACAAATTGTATATCACCAACAATCACAAATACTATGTCATATAATCTGTCAGGGGGAGCCACTCGGTGTCAGCAGTTTCAACTGTGATAAAAGTGTCAGTTGCTGTCGCCTTCAGAAATGGACGCAGTGCTTGCCACACTATTGTAACCTCCGCTGCGCTGTCTAACAGCGTTACTGCCCATGATAGGTTCCGAAGTTGAGTTCTCACCGTCTGTGACATATCTTGCTGTTAAAGCAGCAACTTTCTTTTCCTGAAACGGAGGGCGCTGATGAGGAAAATCGTCCTGCTTTCCTTTACCGTCAGTCTGACGAGGTTGCTCGCGTCCTTGTGGGCACCTCGATTTCGGCCGCGATCCTGGCAATCTCCTCCACAGGCTTGTGAGCCTGATGATTACTGCGAAGGACGAGGAGAACACTGATCAGGGATCTGAAACCGCTCAGGAGACCTAATTCTAGCACGTCGCGTAAATCATAAGTGCGCTCAGAAGACTTGGGTATGGGCAACGCAGCACCCGATCTTTATTTCTGTTGTTGCTTCCCCTGTTTTTTATTTTCCAATTCTTTTTAGGAAAATAGGATGGTCGTCTTTATTAGGTTGCACCTTCTGGTGTTGTGCTGGTATCTTAGCAAAAGGCTTAAAACCCAAACTATTGCGTCTAATGGTCTTGTAAGCACCCGCAATAATTTTTGGTAACTCTCGGGGTTTCTCGTCCTCTGGGACAAGGTGCAAAGCATTAGACACTTGAAAGTTAACTGCAACTCCATTTACAATCACAAATATGAAATCAGTAACTACGCCAAACACTCTGACTTGCCTCATTCTCAATCCAACTGCCGCCTCCGGGCCATGCTCATCCTGAAAATGCTTAATCACAGAGGGCAGCACTGCGAATACTTTACCCCAATTCTCGCAATGGGTTACCTCTGGTATTAAGTCTTTCTGCAAACTTATTGTTAGTATCCTGTGTTTCTCCACAGGAGTGATATTAGGAAAAACTGCTTCCAGCTAGTCGAATTTCTCCGCAAGCCAGTAAGGTAGATCATCCTTATTCTGGCGACGCTTGCCCATAACTGAATTAACCATGATGGGACTAATGAAATGAAATGCCAGTATTTGTAAAGTGCACAGTTACCTCCGAAGTGGTGTCCGAGCGCTAGGGGCCCTCGAGAAGATTAAGCAAGCTATTGTCCAGAGTCACATGGTGCTGGGCTAACCTGCCGCCGCACCGGGGATCGAAGCGTGAAACTCGTAGTCCGAGTCAGGGACCCTGGCCGCTGCGCCGCACCTCATCCACCTCTGACATCCTGACCGGTCCAGATGGTTGTGCCGCAACCCCAGGTGCTCCCACCAGGAGATTGTGGGAAACGAATTGTACTAGAGCCCTATGTACCTCAATGAAAGAGGTATGCAAGACACGCAATTCGTCTATAGCGGCTGCTAGATAACGGGGATGAGTTGTGTACCCGGCCAAAACTGGCCAAGTGGCCCCAGGAATCTACAAAGGGCCTAAACGGACCGGAGTCACTGTGTGGAGGAGGGTGCCATTAAACCAAATACTGTGTTGCCATGCTGAAATCGGAACTTCGAGTGTCTTATATGGCCAATATAAAACAGGTATCGCAGTGGGAGTGTATACATGGAACAAGTTATCATGTCCATTCACTGCCTCAAACATTTCCCAAGAGTACAATACCTCAAAGTGGGAAGCCGGATTAGCACCAACCCGAAAAATAAGAGCGATACCTGCTCAGGCACTCCATATGCAGTGAAATGACAACAGAGTGGTGCGCGACTATGCGCAGCAGTATCGATTGCAGCCATAAGAACAAAGGAAAAGAAAACCACTTATTTGCGTGGCACCACAAAAAGGGTCAGCAATTCAATATAATAATGAGAATCTTTTTAAAATCTCAAGCTTGAATGAACCAAAAACACATTTATATAGGTAGGTTATGCCGTCACAACTGTTTTTCAGGAAGCCGGAATAAGGGTATTGTGGACAAGTAAAAAGCACTACTAAAGTGTCTCGAATACAAGTACCAGACCAAACGTTAGGTGCGCCATGTGGCAGAGATTCTGCTCATGCACAGAACTATGCGCAGGAAACCAGGACCTCGGTGTATTGTGGTGTACCAAAAAAGCCACCTCAGTGCCTAGAACCCCAATCCGACTAGCAATAGTGTCTCATTCGTGCTCCGTACTACAGCGAAGCTACCAATGATTAGACAACCTAGAATATGCGACTTAGTAAACTCTCAGGAATAGTGGGAAACAAAAACACTCTTTCGCTCGAACACTCATACTAGTCCACAAAGGTATAGTTTAAAATGTTTATTTTAAGTAACGTGCTCTAAGATGCAGTACACTAGCCAACACTAGCAGAACAATCCGTTAGAATAATACAATCAGCATTGTTACAATTCCATAAAGCACAAAAGGGGAAATAATATTATAATGACAGTGGAAACAGGACTATATCGCCTTTACCACCCTCCCCGTGCTGGGAGCTAGTTTATTATAATTATAGAAGATCTCTAGGCTTTGTCAGGGGGACCCCATACCTCCAAGATCAGATGCAATGAAGCACATTACAGGACAAGCACAGCTCTTCTTAGTTGGAAAGGTTTTCACCAAGTGCCTTCTCATGCATGTAATGCCATATTAAAAAGCACCCGAGTTTCAGTTGGGCAGCTGTGCCTTCTGTTATGTCTAGGTGCGTGGGACTGACCAACGTAAATCAACAGCATACATTGTTTTTCGACCTTGAACACACTGTGCAGCCAGAGAGCACAGTGTATGGCTAGATATGTGAAAAGCAGGCTGTTCTCATATGAAGAAGCGCAAGCAGTGTATTTACGAGAACAGAGCCATGTAGTGTTGTGTGCAAAAGCGGCAAAATGGTATCTAAGCATATATTTCAATTATGCCAACTTAGCAATGTCTGCAGTTAACCCCATATCCTCACAACAAGGTGAGGAGGGTGAAGGCATGCATGGAGTTGCCAATGGTCGGTAGGTCCACCGTTGATTTAGAGGAATTGTCGTATGGTTTATGGGCCTCTTTTTGCGTGCATATTAAGTTAGCATGGCTTGTTCGAAGTTTAAATGCCATTTTTCCCTTTTGCTGATTTTGCACACAACACTGCTTAGCTGTTTTTGCTGACTTAGCTTGGATGAAGGTCTATACTTGGGAAAAGGGTTGTTTTTCGACATCTCTAGACATACATCGTATCCCCAGTCTGCACAGTGAGTGCTAAGCCGCCAAGGTTATCATAACACGAGCCTGTTTATTGGCTTGTCCGTGTAACACATTCTATACACAACAATTTGGCAGCTACAAGTCGAGTAGGATTCTGGCGCCTTTATCATAGCACACTTGCCAGAACTGCACACACTTGGAAGATTCCAGGCATGCAGGGAGACTAACCGATCCTGATGTAATTTACACTTACTGAGCTGACAGGTAAATGGGGTCCCCCTAAGAAAACTCCAGAGACCTTCTATAGTTTTATAATACAAAGTTCCTAGATAGGGACGGTGTTTTAAATAGGCACTTTTATCACCTGTTTGCACTATCATTTTAACATGATTCCTCCTTTTGTATTTTATGGACTTGTAACCATGCTGTCCGTATTATTATTATCCATATGATTTGATTTGATAAAAATTTATAACGCGCAAAACAATAACCCGCAGGTATCAAGGCGCCTAACAATACAATCAGAAAAATGTATTCTGATGTTGATTAAAATACTGCGCTTGAGATCACGTCGTTAAAATAAACATTTGAACCTTACCGTGTCTCTATTTTACTCCAGTTGTGGACTGGTATGAGCGTATAACAAAAGAGTGTTCTCACTTCCCACCATTCCTGAGATGGTCCTAATTCACATGTTCTAGGTTGTCTAATCATTGGTTTCTTTGCCATAGGACGAAGAGCTAATGTGACACTGATTGCTAGTCTGGTAGGGGATTTTGAGTACTAAGGTGAGTTTTGGCACACCCTGATTCACTGAGGTCCTAAGTCTCTGTGCACAGTTCTGTGTTTGCGCAGAATCCCTGTTACAGAATGGTGGTGTGTTTCTACAAGTCCAGGAAATTGGCAGTGGAGATACAAGCTTTAAGGTGTGAGTGCTGAACAAATTGGGTGAATTCCTAATGCAAAGATGTTGTGTGGCAGGGATCTGAAGGGGCTCCTGAGTTGATGGATTGCATGTGGTTTCTGTTGTGGTGATTGGGGGCCAGCAAGTCAATGTGGCTTCTGGGATGTTTTTGTTGAGGAATTTGTAGGACTTCAAGGGAGACGAGGTGCAGTTGTTGAGCAAAGTTGTTGTGTATGGTGCTGAATTTGTCCGGGAAGTAGAGGGAGAGCTCTGTTCAGAGTTTATGGTAGGAGGTGATGATTGTGAAGCTTGTGGGTGTGGTTGAAAACTGCTTCACCATGGCAAATATTTCTTTAGTGGTGTTGGAGCTGTTTTGGATTGGTTCTGTGAGGACTTGTTTCTTGGTGGCCTTGGTGGTAGACTAGGAGGGTCAACTTGTAGATGCCTCTGTAGGAGTTGTTGTGGCAGTGGCGCCAATATTGTTCCAGCTGCTTGCAGTGGCACTTCAAGAGCCTGAGGTCCGTGGTGTACCAGCTAGCTTGTGACTTTGATTGAGCTGTGGTGGGAGGTCTTGAAGGGGACTAGGGAGCCAGCGCAAGAGATGATCTAGGTTTTTGATGGAGCATGCTAGATCATCATGGTGGGTGCATAGGAAATGGAGCTCAGACATCCAGATGTCCTTGGGGATTTTGTTGCATCAGGAGTTCTGGATGCTGGTGGGTCTGGCATTGGTAGGCAGGTACAGGTTGAAAAGAATAAGGTAATGGCCCGTCCAGGTTAGTGGGGATGGGCTTCCCCACCTTAATGTAGGGGAAATTGGTAAAGATGGTGTTGAGGTAGTGTGCAGTCATGTGGGTGGGGCCTGTAGGGTGAGCCCATGTATGTTGAGTTCCTCCATGATGGTTGTGGAGATCAAGTCGGTCTGGTTCTCTAGGTGGAGGTTGAGGTCACCGAGTCAGATGAAGGAGCTGGACATGAGGGGCAGTGGGGTGATGAGGTTCAAGAGTGTTAAGCTGAAGCCAGATTGATGGCTCAAACGGGTTTGGCCAAGCACTGCCCTGGGCTGCAGTGGGTGGTTGGCGGACCCGGGGTCCTGACGCTGAGAACAGATGGGTGAAGAGACTTGTTTAGGTGCCCCTTCGGAGCACTAGTTGTATGTCCACTCTGCATGTCCAGGCTGTGGCCACCATTAAGAGGCTTCTGGGAGGGAGAAGAGAGGGCGATCCTTGATCGTTTCTGCCAGGTGCCTCAAGAGATTGACATAAGCAGTTGGGTGGGAGGGGTGGAGCTGCACACCTGGTATCACAAATCAGTGTTGCCTGGCCCACAATCCACTATACCCAAGACTGCCTGGGTCAATCACTCCACTTGAATGAGGGGTGAGGGAATGTAAACCACAGCAGCTTGCCTCCTTGCTTCTGTGCGCCTCACCCCAAGATCTGCCCTCCTGTTGGATTTTGCTTCCAAGCTGTTGGGGGTTCCACACAGAGGCATCTATTAGGTGGTCATCTTTTAGTAAAGAGGTTTTTATTTCTATAAATTTAAAAAATCTATTGCCGACTCATGCAAAATTAGAACATACAGGGTTGTTCCGTCTTTTTTATATTCCCAGAAAGTAGCAAGGCTTTAAAATACTTCCCTATCTGTGAATTTCAGGGCAGTGTGTGCTGGTACCACAAATGCATGCATGTGACATATGCAGGGCTCTCCTATCCCTCTTTAGGTGTACCCGCCCATGTAAACCCCTTTTTTTCTGCTGAGGTTTATGGATCAGAAAGTACTTCCCTTACACTCAGTGAATTCTTAATCTGTTGCCCTCTCCCTGATACTGTAGTATTCTATAAAGAGATTTATTGTTTCCTTTTTTGTTTTTCTTGTATGGCATATCTTTTTACTTACCTTTACTAATTCTTGTTCTCTTTCCCAGGCTACGAATGTAGAATGATAAGTATGTTATTCAGTTTGCAATGGAGAATCTAAAACTGACAGTTATGTGAGTTGTATTTTTGCCTTCACTTTCTCTCTGTGGCCTTTTCCTGATACAACTAAAGAATATATTTTAATTACCTCTTGGAACCTTGTATTCTTTCTGCAACACGATGCAACAGATATTACTGTTTTTTTTGGCCTGCTGTTTTTGCCACTGAATTGTCTCTCTTCACCTTGCGTAGCTTTAAGCCAGGCTGATTATACCCCAGACCACCTGCAGCATTTGGCCTACAATACCTCTGCATCTGATCCTTAAGGAGAGGTTGTTCGGTGCACAACTGTCATGCTAACATAAATACAAGGTCTTTCAGGAACAACTTGACTTGCCTGCAAAGTAAGTGTGCACCTATTACACAGGAGATGTTGGATTTCATGATTAGAAAGAAGCAGATGGAGGGTGCACGGTTACTTACTGCCTCTTCTCCCTCTTGAAGAATTGCCCATGGCCCATACCAGGAGTGCCAGTTGCTAGCTGTAATGTGTTTAGCATTTAGTCATTAGAAGTGCTTACACTCACCATTACCGTGCTCAGAATTATTTTGCTGTGTAGGACCTCCCTCCTCTTCAAGCCACCATTAGAGCAGGCAAATTTTTAATTTGTGGTAGTATTATCAGCAAAGTTATAACACATATAACATGTCTCCATACCTTTTCAACCAGGCACTGATGTGCAATTAAGGTTTCACATTTCTCAGTGAGAATTTCATACTGAAACCAACTCTTAAATTCAAATTGCAATATCCAGGACAAAGAACATTTGCATATTCAGTCTATAGTATATATTTTACATTCTAGCAGGAAAGTACATTCCTTACAAATGCAAGATGATACTCTAAAAAAAGTAAGTCATTCGAAAATGCTAGAGGGATCTCATAATGAAGTCACTTTATCAGATATTTATTGCATAATTATCTTGCGTGTAACAACATTGCAACCTTCATTTAAATACATGAAAACTCAAAGAAAGTACCAACAAAAATCACTTTCAATATCATTGTGGAAACAGGCTATTTCATGTTGAAAATTAGATGCCAATGGTTACATTAAGCTCACAAGCTCGATAACCTAAGATATATTATCTCACATAATGCTAAGATCTGACACGTAACTTTTGTCGGTAAATTTTAAAGCATAGATATATATATCATAACTTATGTCCTATGCAAAATCAGGTTAGACACTTCCAGGCTTCATCTGAAATAACAATGGTTAACTCTCCAGCTCGTTAACCTGCAAAGACCTACAAGTACTTTATATAATAATTCACTGTACAGTGTAGAGAAATTGTTTGATATAATGCAATTCAAACCTTGCAATAAATAAAGAACCCTTTTTGTAAAACTGGTTGGTCTCTTGATACACCACACAAACATTCAAATCTGCAGAAATGGATTGGATTACTGCATTTCTCTTGTGGTTAGATTCACGGTTCACAAAGTTGATTGATGAAACATCTATAAAGCGAAATCATAATTATCATATAAACTGTGATGTTTACTCAACAAATAACCTAAAGAAATGAACCAGTAATGATCCTAGGTTTTTCATTTAAAACTGCTGTAAAAACATATTTTACTCTGGTTGTTCTGAGTGAAGTTCTTTGCGGCCATCATTTTACACAGTCAAGATACAATGTTAATTGTTCAGACCAAAAGTTTCCAGACGTTGCACTACTCTAGACATTGGACCAATGAAAAGGCTGGGTTCACATCAATTTGCACTCTTAGGGTGTCAAACCTGAATACGTTGAATGGGATTAAGGGAACTTAAACCTCTCTCTTCCATTGAGGTCAAACGTAACACACAATTTCTCAATGATGTGTTTTTAAAGTTTCATGAAAACACATTCTACTTTCCCCTTTCATTTGGCTGCTCCATGAGAATGTTATTTTTTTGTAATGTGTAATTATCTTAGCAATGGTGAATTTTACATGTAATCATATAGTTTGCTTTAAGCATTGTAACTCTTCCACAAATTACAATACAAAACAGAGCTTATTAAATTGAGTCCTTTTGCCAAATCAGAGAAGAGAATCATCTTTTATTTAGCACTCCATTAGTTTACTTCATTGGTTCCTTAGCTCAACACATACTGAACAACATTTTAGGAGCTATTCTCCCAGTGAATGATGCCTGTTAATGAACAGAGAAATCATATTCCAATAAAAAACATATTTCATAAAACTGTAACATTAAAAAAAATGTTATTACATAGAACACTAATGTGGTAATAAAGGCAGTGAGAAAGTAACTTTTGCTAGTATTTACGGTCCTTGCAAAGAACAGCGGTGCCTGGTTTTTAAACAAACAAATAAAACCTACATCAAAAATACATTAAAATAAATAAGTACAAAAATAAAACTATAACATTTTAAAAATAGGAGCCACATCTTGTTGTAGTTGCAGCCCTCAATGTAAACAAATCAATTGTGAGATGGAAGTAAACATTTTCATAGTTTTTTATATTTTTTATTGTAATCTTTCCTTTAAGCCCCTGTCTGGGTCAGAAGACGAATAAGCTTTGGAGGGTCATCTATTAAGGATGTCAGGATAGCATTCTACACATTCAAAGCATCTTTTTGTTCTGTCAGTGTCTGCAACTGCTTGTGTGCTTCATTCTTTATCTTATTAAAACGTTATATGCCTAAATATATTGCATTGTTTGATATTCGCAGAACTCTTTAAAGTAGGCCAGTTTTATCTCATGTTATAAATAATCTAATTCATGTAAAGCTATAGGCGGTGTAGAGTACAGAGAATAAATTAAACTCTGTTTTTTTAAGTAAATTAGAGATCTGTAGAAGTTAAGCACTTACTTTTGTTTTCTCTTTTGTGAAAGACCAAAGTGGTATACTAACCAGGACTGGTATCACAGAAAGCTCGCAAAAGCTTTGAGTAATACAAATTATGGAACAACTTCTTGAGACTATGACTTGAAGCATGCCTAATAGAAAATTAAAACAAACTTTGCTTTGATTATGGTTTTTCTATCATCAATAATATAACATGCCTTGAATATTTTCTTAATCGAATGGATCTTGTTAGTTATCTGACTCATCACGATAACAAACATTAACTTACAGCTAAACAATTTAAGTAAAACTGCTGTTTGATAACTGTAACTTAATGTCTTCATAACTGAACCATACCGATACAAACTGGTTCTACTACCTCATTCAAACTATACCCTCTTGTACCACTTGTATTTTCATGTTTTTCCTCACCCCCATCGTCCATGTAGTCAATAAACCCAAAACTAGAACTTGCAGGTATAAAAACTTCTAACATAAGCTAGAAGTGGTTTAGTTTACAACACCACCAGGAACTGCTAAATATGTCTATTGCCACAAGATTGAAAGATATGTTAGAGAAACAAATGCATTTTTAAGCAGATCCAACACCAATGCTGTGAACTGCATGGAGGCCTTCCAAACAAAACAGTCACTGATTATAATGGGTTCAAAGGAATCACCCTCCTAATGACAGGAACAAGTAAAAAAGGCCACAATAGACCTTAATTGAAATGATTGATCTATGTTTAAGTTGCACACATAATCCTAAACATTATTCATGGGCGAGCATTAAGGATTAAATATCCACAAACCTCTTGTTGAAGATGGTCCCCGTTTTTTTCAAAGGACATCTGCTTTTGTTTCCCAATACACAAACAACTCAGTCTTAATGGGTGTTAGGACTTCTGTCCTTTCTGCTCGACACACAGAAGCATGTTGTGGAATAATCTCAAGCTATTGGTTGTGTTCCGGACCAAGACCGTGGCATGAGCAAATCAGAAATGAACATAGCAGAGCCAGAGTAGATATGAGGGCAAGAAGCACCACAGACCTCACTCTTAATAAAACCCATTCTTTTTTCACTCAGGCCTCAGACTTGCTCCCCACCCCAACAGGCCAGGTGATCTATAAAATATACAATGGCTGCACATTAATAGTGTGCTGTACAATAGAGGCCCTGCCCTTGGCTGGTCTTCTGCCAGACTCTCCATTTACTGCGCTCTACCCGAACCTGCTGAACTAATCAGACTTGAACGCATCTTGTCTCTCTGAATGGAGCTAAGTCTTAGTACTGATAAGATAGTACAGGAGGTGAAATGCCTACTGTATAAATCTATTTGGGACTTTATTACACAGCCCTTTATGCGCCCTCAACTGTGGTTCAGAAACATAGCTGAGGGAGGGTAATTAACAGCCGCTATGGGTTTCAGGCGGAGGCAATAATGCTTACTTTATCTTGCCACTTTGAGACCTACATTCTTTATTCACATGATGTGTTTATCACTGTGGCTATTTCTATGGGACCTTGGACTTAGAATTATACTCCACAAAAAGCTGTGTCACATTGAAAGATTCTGCACTCCCAACAGTGAAGAGTGCTGGGGATTGTTATCATAATTTTCCTGGTGAGAAGTGGTGAGAGTACCGGTGATTCCCTAGCTTTCTCTAATACAATAGATTATGTTTCATGGTGGGGAACATGAGCTAAAATTAATGAAGTCCGAGTGGGAGACCCTATGTTACACTCATGGAACAAGCAGTTTTTTCACGTTTTCTAGATATGGATGGTTTGATCTCGCAAAGCTCTGCCTTCTCGGAAGTATACTGTTTATATGTTAAATGGACAAGTCTAGACTTAGCCCCCTTCTCATCTATCATCTCGCAACTGAGTTTGTTCCTCCATGTGCAGACAAATTATCTCTCAGATACCCTAGACAATGGCATGCCCTGTCACAATGACACAGCAAGTTCCACCTCTCCCCTAAGCACTTTGGCAACCTTAGATGCAGGAAAGCACAATACAAGGGCCACTACATTACAATACAATTTGCTTCAGTGCACTGCTACAGGCTGCACTGTGATCCCCCCTTTTTCTAGGAGATCTGTTGCAAAAAATTATCTACAGCCTTTATATTCCTTGGCAGGTACGTCGCATTTCTACACCGTAAGCAGTGATCTAACTACCCCAATATACAAAAAGCTACTAACTGAGAAGCCAGGGCTGGCTACAGGTCTCCCACACTTGGTAGCTCTATGTATGCCACCATTGTCCAAAATAATTATTCTTTTTTACCGTTGACCCTTATATTGAACTTCCTCCTTATTTACATGATGACATGTGGAGGAGACTTTCACATATGATCTCTATCCATCTCCAAGGAAAGCCCAGCTGACATTGTTACAGAACCCCACAAACTATTGGTATTTGTTTTGAACTAATCATGGAATACTTGAAAGAAAAGTTCCAAATTGAATTTGAGTCAGCCAAATGTAGTTTCAAATCCCCTCAACAGTTTAAGTATAATTTACATATTGACCAGGGAAGAAGTTTCAGTAAAAGAGTGCCCAAATCACTTGAAATGATTAGTCTTTAGAAAAGTAATCTAGATCCAACACAACTCAACATCTAAATAGGCACCAAGTCCTGATCTTTGTACAACATAAGATGACAATGCAGCATTAGCGCTGAATCCCCTGAAACATTCTTAACTTTCAAATATCGGCGGCAGAGAAAGAGACAGGCTACATAATGTCTGTGTACTTATGTGCATGCGTATGTTTGCATGTGTGCGCACTTTAAATCTAACTTGCTGGCTTTGATAGCACTTGGTTTTTGAGGCAGTGTGGGACTAGAGTGAAAAGAACAAAAGTATAGGGTAACAGTCTTTGTATTTCCAAATCATAATTGGGGAATTGAGGCATGTGTTCTGGACCGCACATATTGCTGTTCATACTTCTTAGATGTCCTTCACAAGAAATGAAATCTGAATTTCAGGCCAGTGTAAATCAAATTTGTATCCTGCCATTGTTGTGAAGTGCAAAGGATAACAAGAAGCAGAATTAACACACAAAGATATGCTATCGTACTGCCAAGTGCCATTGTGTTTTTGGGAGACAGTCAGCAGGTCCTAGCAGTTTGGTCCCATAGTAACAATGGAAAAAGAGAAGCTAGATAACCCAAGATGCTAGTGTTGTGGGAAAATGGCAAGCCCCGCTAAAGGTGGCATTCAGGAAAATGGCCACTGGCAGCTATGCCTAAATCCAAAAATCCTTATCCTAAAAATAGTTGTTAGTATGACTATCTGAAGTACTAGATTGGTCAGCCTTGGAAGGGTGAAAAGGTGAGTTGGTACGGAGGATATTGAAATTCATGTTGTGCAAGTTGCACAGGGAGCTCTGCAGCAAGTTAGGCCTCTGAAAAGGATAAGCCAAGTGAAATTACAAACTCAGATATTTTTTACACTGCCACCTTTTATCGCTTTGGCGAATTTCAAGAAAAATGGTGCTGAAAACTGCATTTTTTTCGAATCTCATTCAAAAGATTTCCTGGGAACTGTGAATTCCCAAAACCCCTAAAGCTAATAAGGCTTTTCTGCCACACAAGAAATATTTTTTAATATTTAATTATTTCCCCTTCAAAAATTTCGACCAGTTATATGGAAGGGAATGCGAGCTATAAAACGCACATTTTGGCATCCTTTTTAAGTGTTTTTGGGGTGTAGAACGCCTACTCCTGGATGAAGTCAGGTTCCCTGCTTTTCTCACTATCAAGATCCAACTAGTATTCAGCCCCCCATCATTCCAAAGTTCACCTGCCACCACTGACGAGACACATGATGGGCACATTTGTATCCAAGGCCATAGCAAGACATCAAAACAAACCTCATTACAAATGTGTTCCCGTTTTGCCACTCACTAAAGGCAAGGCAATGCAACAAGTGTGGGTACCCTTCTCTGTATTGTATTGTATTGTATTGCTACTTGTTAAGCGCGACTGTCACCCCAAGGGTATCCTGGCGCTGAGACCACATCATTCCAGCGGGTGAAACACATTACATTGCTCTAGGAAACAAGAAAGTCTTAAGATCCCTTTTAAAAGAAGTAAGAGCTTGTCTACTCCTCAGCGCCAGAGGTAGGGTGTTCCAAAGCGTGGCGGCTGTGAAACTAAAGGCACGGCCGCCCATCCTCACTCTATTGATCCGAGGGACCGTCACTAGAAATGCTGAGGAGGATCTCAAAAGTCTGGCAGCTTGATACCAAGAAAAAAGGTTTTGAAGCGGTATCGGTCCCAGTCCGTGCAGAGCCCTGAAATCAAGGCATAAGGCCTTAAAGGCAATTCTCTGCTGGTCAGGTAACCAATGAAGATCAGCCAGTGCTACAGATGAAGCAGAACGTGGACGGAATAGAGCCAATTTGGCAGCCATGTTTTGAATCCTCTGCAGCTTTAAGATCAAAGTTTTAGGGGCTCCCAGAAGTAGTGCGTTGCAGTAGTCTAATCTACTGAGAATAGAACTACGCACTACCTCTGCTCTAGCTTCCAGGGGGAGAAGCGGTAAGATCTTGCGTAGGGCCTCTGCCTTGAAGGAAAGTTCCAGTGCGGTCACATTTTGTGGAATTAAGTATGCTGATACTTGGGAGATACAGGGTTATACAAATGTTCTAAATGTATGAATTAATAAAGAAATACCTTACTCTAACCGGCACCCCAGAACTGAATTTTAAAAACTATTGTTTTTTACGTTTTAGGAGTCTGATTACAAGCGCCCTTGTCGAATGCAATAAGTATCACATCCATTAAAATCTGGTACGAGGTGTTTGGGATATATTGAATGCAATAATTATTTCCTATTCTGATTTTTCTGGGAAACAACATGCAGATTTTGGTGTTTAATGGAATAAAGTCCGCATATCCAAGTAAACACCACACTTGTTTCTCTTGTTCATTTAAGCAGATTTGACGTGCCAAAATTGAAGAGTGCAAATTTTATCACAGCTAGTAATTACTGGGTGCAATGAACAGCGCACCACTTACTAATTACTAATTACCGTTCTATTTAACGGGTCACATGTAATGAGGCGATTAGTATTCTTCAAGTTTGTCATATGCAGACGCTAACCTGAACCAACTAAAGTTGTAGAGTGCAGTTATTAAATTATTCGGATCTAATTTGCATAAACAACTATTACATACACTGAGTTGCACACCAATCACTGCAAAAATATGTTTTCATTTTAAACTAAAAACAATAAGAGACTCCAACAAAATATTCACATTTTTTATATGGTGGCCCCTTAAATTAACATGGTTTAAAAAATGTAATGCAACACAACTGCTTCCGTACCTGCAGTGGGAATTATAATCGAGATGCTAAATAACAGAAGCCGGGAGTGGTGGTTTAAAAACAATGGAATGACTAGTAGACAAAAAAAATACCTTTTGCCATTATGCACACCAAGATCCTTACTAATGCTCGTCTCAAGAGCTGCTTTCTTTTTTTCAAACCTTAATGTGGGAAGGAGACATTCTTCTGGTGCCGATATAGGTAACAATTTAGGTCAGATCCTGCTGTAGTCCCAACACGTAAAAGACAATGGGACAGTGTGCAACAGGAATGAAACTGCAAATATGAAAGGAAATGGATTATTATTTTTACCTTATTTTAGAACTTTTAGAAAAGCAAGTGGCAAAAAGATTGTGAAGGACAATAATTTATTACACAGCAACCCAAGCATCTTCATGCTGGGCAGAAGAGTAGTTCATAGATTTGCACGGTTATTAGAGTGACAGGGGCCGATCTGTACACACCAAGCTTACAGTGCAAGATATGTCACTAGCATCATTCTCGGCTTGCTACTTAATATCCAGAAGTCAAATGTAACAGTTGGGAACACATCTGGAACTAAATTTAGAAACAAGTTATTCTTTGTTAATTGACATGCACGACTGCCCCGAAAAGTTGTAAACATCTCTTTTATGATCTTTTATTTAAATTTACAGGTGAATAGTGATGAGTGTTTTGAAAAGAGGTACGAGTACAAGATAAATGGAAAACTTGTATAATGGGCCCTCACTAAGCTGAATAGGGTCGCAGATAACTTTGTAAACTTTTAAATAAAATTGCCAACCTCTTACTGTTGTTGTGTGGAAGCCTTACCAAAAAGCCATCTCTTTAGTACCACACTCTGTTCCCTTTTGTGACCGGCACAAAGAATAACTTCCTCAACTAGTATTAAGCACAAGCTTCAATAAACATAGAAGAGGAAAACTGGTGGCAAGACAGCACTGCTTCAGGAAAGAAGCTTGATGTCATGCAGAACATTTTCCAAATCCAATATCTAAATTAGAATTCACCTCCCCTGCAAATATGGATTTTTTTTGGCAGCCTAATATTGCAGTTTGCCAAATTTCTGTGGCAGGCCTGCTATCAATGCCTTAACAATTATTCTAGTTAAATGCATGATGTGAATCCCAGGCACAAACTCGACAGCTATCATGTATGATTACCCGGCTTAGAAGAGCTGCCGGAGCAGGTTTCCTACCAGTAGAATGAGAATCAAAGCAATTGTGTTTCACACAAATAGGCAGCATAGACAAATGCAAGAGAACAAACACAGGATTTAGATTCCAGTAAGGTTATTACCCACATTTAGACCCGACTCTGAACAGATTAGGGCTCTGTTTATGTCAATTCCTTGATAGTCTATTTTGAGACTCTTGTTAGTAAAAGTCAATGCTAACTTTTATGTCAACCTAAATAAACTCAGTATTTGTAGGATTGTTGGAGCTAAGTACTGTGAAAGATTCCACTTACCTTGGAATTGCTGATTTTGTAAAATGACGAGCATCTTTAGAATAGCCTTAACCTTTTAACTGCGGCCGTTGGCCAACTGCCATTGGCTGCACTACCTCCCCAGGGTAGGTGTAGGCTACTGCTCTGCACCAGAGGGAGTCCTTAACTATTTTTTATACATCAGGCTGCTCTGGAAGCTCAGGGGCTCCATCTCCACTCCTAAAGCCTCAACAGTCTTTCTGTTCCCCTGCAGGCTAAACCATCCTATTGTAGTGTCAAACGAGAACACATTTGATTCTTTTGAGTGTTTTTACATATGGGACAGGAGAGTGTGTCTGACTTCCAAAATGGTGAATTGGTGCACATGTTGGGCTTGGGTAGGCTGCCACCAGTAAAAGCCAACCAGGCCCAGACAGTTCTGAAAATTAGACATCCGAGGGACTCCAGGGTGGTGTGCATGGATCCCACATAATTTTCCTACACACAACACTCTGCACACCTCAAACTTTTCTCACATTTCTGTGAGGAAAACTTATGTAAACTGTGGGGAGCCACGATGTCCTACCACTGAGCATTCCCCCAAGTCTCCTTGATAAAAACGGTACCTCACTTATGTGAGTGAGCCAAGAGATCTCGATACAAAGGCCTTACGTAGAGAGGTCTATCACAAAAATGTTAGGAAAATGTGGGATTTCAGGCAAAGTTTGAGGTTTTCAGAGCACTGTGGGTAAGAAAACCTCATGCGATTCACGCACGACAACCACCCTGGAATCTCATTCTTGTCTAGTTTTAGAAAATGGCTGGGTTTCATAGGCTTGCAAGGGTGACGTGACAGCCAAGCCCCAAATACTGCAGCTACACCTATTGCGAACCTATCCAAGTAGCAATGTAGGGCCTTTTTTGTTGTGGTCTCATGAGCCACCCACATAAGTGATCTATCGATCTTATGTGGGGACATGTGGGTAATTTGTGGCTCCACTCATATTCAAGAAATTTCTGTCATCGAAATGAGAGGAAAATGTGTATTTTAATCAACGTTTGACATTTGCAAGGGCTTCCGGGTAAAATTAAGTAGTGAAAGCCAAATAGGTCATGCACCCTTACACTCCTTACTGGTCTAGTTTTTAAAAATGTGCAGGTGTGCTAGATTTCCCTAGGTGCTGGCTGAGCTAGTGCCCAAAATCCACAGCTACCCACTTTGCAAAACAAAAGATTCAGTTGTGAATGGAAATATGGCATGTATCCATGTTGTGTTTCGAGCAGTTTGCTGTCACAGGCATTAAGCCTACCCACAAAAGTGAGGTACCACTTTTATCGGGAGAGTTAGGGAAATGCTGGGTGGAACGAAGTTTATAGCTCCCCTCAAATTCCAGAACTTTCCATCGAGTAAATGTTTTTTTTTGTCAAGGTTTGAGGTTTGCAAGGTATTCTGGGTAAATAAGTCTGGTGAGAGTCACACAAGTCACCCCACCCTGGATTTCCTAAGGCGTCTAGTTTTCAAAAATGTGCAGGTTGCTAGGTTTCCCTAGGTGCCTGCTGATCTTTGACCCAAAATCCAAAGCGTCACACTTTCCAGTTGCGGGCAGTAGGTCTATCTGCACATGTGAGGTACCATTTTTTGGGGAGGTATGGGAGAATGCTGGGTGGAAGGCAGTTTATTGCTCTCCACATATTTCACCATATGAATTGGTCTATACTCTGTACACAATGAAAAACCATTGTACAGTGCAGATCAGTTGTTTGTTCTGGGTACCTTGGGGTTCTTGGAGCACCTACAAACCCTATATATCCTCGCAACTAGAATGGTCTAGCAGACATAATGGTATATTGCTTTAGTAAATCAGCCATCATGACAAAAAGTTACATATGAAAATGTTGTCACACATGGTCGTTTTTTCCTGCTCATTTTCAATATATAACAGTTAGTTTCTTTGTGGAAACCCTGAAGGATATATACATAGGACCCCTTGCTGAATTCAGAATCATGTCTACTTTTCAGAAATCTATTGGTTTCCTGGATCATGCATGGGTTTCACACTGGTTCTATCACAAACTGGTAGTAGGTTGAGAGCAAAAAAAAAAAAAGGAAAAATGGGCTACCTCTTTGAAAAAGGACAAAAGTTTGGTAAAAGAAAATAAAAAAATATTCAGCTCTACATGTTCCAGAAATCTGGGGAAAGGGTGGCTTTAGCTCAGTAAACCATTTTTTATGCCATTTTTAAAGAAAACCCAAACATTAAAACTTTAGCTACATTTTGCATATTTTCTCTGTCTCCTTGAAATGATTCCACAAACCCTGGGTACCATTAGAATTCTTAGGATGTTCGAAAAAAGGAATCAATTCTGGCATGGATACTATATGTGGGAAAAAAGTTATGGAGCTCTGAGCACGAACTACCACGAATAGCCAAAAAGTGGCTCAGCACTGGGGGAGGAGTCTTAACTAAAATTCTTCCTCAGTTGTACACAGTTTAAAGCATATTTCTAATAAAAACATAAAAAACAAGGTACTCCACGTTGTTCCTTGCCTCAAACACATACAAATTTGCCAGATCAGCTTAATATAAAGTTTTTTAAAATTACATATTACAATTTTAATTCTTGGGAACAGTACTAGCAACTTTAGAGAGATTAAGTTTGGATGTGTGGCTAATCACATAGTTGTAAACAAAATACCCTCGCTGTATATAAAATGGACTAAAGACAGCAGAGCAGTTGGACCTAATCAGATCATACCTGCCTGAAATGAGTGATGATATTTTTCTAAGTTACATCTTTATACCCTGAGCAATTTTAACGCTGTTCTTAACAAGTGACTTTAGTGAGCTGGATTCAAAGTGCTTCTTCTAGGAAATTAGATGTCATTTAGTATTAAAAAACATGGGAAACTTATGGTCCTCTTGGATTACATCTGTAGCCTCCCTTATAACAGGTGCTTACTTTCCTGTTGGGAGCGTATGCAAAAGGAGTCCTTTACTTTCTAATGTAAAAATATGGGGGGTTATTTTCAGAGCTCAGCCACAAAAGGTAGTCATAAAGACACTTGAACAGGCCTAAGCTTAAATTTAGGGTAATATTCGGATTTTCGGACTACATGGAATTCACAATGGATTCTACAACCCTTGATCAGATTGTATGGCCAAATAGTGCAGATCCCTAGGAGCAGTATTGGAATTCGTTTGTAAATGTCACATTTGTACAAATAAGTTCACTTTTTTACTTTAACACATATATAATTATAAAGCAAAAGTGCCACAGCTTATATGCACAATTGGCCTTGTTAATCGGGCCATAGTTTGATTGCATCACTGCACGCACTTTGGATCTTGCTCTATTCATCTTTGCTTTTTGAGGTGGGATCATTTTTAAAGGCATAAAACATATTTGAGGCTTTACTCTGAGAATACTCCATGCTAGGCCATTTTTTTATCCACCAGCAGAGTTCTAACCTAAGAATTAAACACCTGGTCTGGTAACTGTCCAACATGACTATTTATGTGGACTTGGGGCATTATTCTCATGGGTTCCATTTTGAGGTTAATCCATTTACAACATGCTAGAAAGAACACATTCAATTTGAATAAGTTACTATTGCCTATAAAGCTTTGATATGAGAGAAGGACTGGAGTGCGCAAAAGCAGTGGACTCACAAAAGAATGAGCATTTACCATGTGATATTAATTGACGTATAGGATACTTCCTGTCCCAATGTTAGTAAAAAAGAAGGAATATAATTAAGTATTTAAGAGACTAATGTAAATATTTGCATCTCCATCACGGATAGAATGGATCAGTTATAATTTAAATTTCTTTATGCAACAGTACAGTATATTTGTTTCGTAGCCTCATTTTTCTTGTCTGATGATTTTATATGTAGAGTATTATTATGATTAAAACCTGCACAGTAAAATGTATGTGCCTTACACATTTATGGCCAGTAAATAAAACATTCTTGTGATTCTACAATAGTGAAACAACCATTGGTTCGGAGAGTTTAAAAACCGTGAACATTGTTAACATATGTTGATATATCCAGACAACAGATTTCACAGTAATTAAGGGTAAACGTTATTGTAAATATGGCATTTGACAAATAAAATCCAAAGTCTCACGTGACACCTCACAACATACGGCAGTGGCACCTTCCTGGGCTTGGAATCTGTGCGTATGCTAAAACTTCAGTCTTTACGCTGAACTGTTTGACAATCTTATGCAGTGAGAAAAACGGCTTCATCAGAATCCGGATCTTTGCCACTGTCTTCACTGGGTAAAGAGTCACCACCACTTGGAGATCTACAGCTTAAGTCCTCCACACCCGACTCCTGGTCGCTGTTTCCAGAGAGGTCCAGGTCAGAGCATTTGCAGTGTTCAGGTGCCAAAAGCAGTGCCGGAGCTTCCTCTCCTTGTGAAGGGCTACGGGATGGGAATGATTTTGGACAACCGCTATAATCCTGCGGGGTATTGGCTAAAATATTGTTTGAAGTAGAAAGGACTAGTTGCTTCCCGCCATTTTGCTGGCTGCTCTTAACATCTGTATGATTTACTTGAAGCTTTCTCAGAATAGCCAGTCTCTAAACGGAGAAACAGAAAATAATAAACAAGCAAGTAAAACATTTTACAGTAGGATTCTTTAGCATGAAGTGTTAGTAAAACAAGCAATGTTGTTAATTTGTATTTATGGTATTCCCTTTTGTCTTAAATGCTAACAGCATTCTTTTATGTATGAATAAAAGGTCAAGAGGAGGAGAGGAGTTGGCCTAACGGCTAGGGCGGTTGATCTCGAATCTGGGGAACTGGGTTCGAGTCTCAGCAATGACGCTGAACATCCTGTGATTCTGGGCAAATCACTTAATCTCACCGTGCCTAACAAAAATTAATATGTCCCCATGTAATGGAACTGGTGCTATGTAAAGTGCTATGATACCCGATTCGGGTCAAGTTCGTGCTATATAAAACTCTGTAAAAAAAAAAAAAAGGTCAACACAATCTTTCTGAATTCAAGTTTGCCTATGCAATATGAGATTACATTCTTGACATTAATTTCAGGTGAAAACAATTGGAGCTCTGGCCAAACATCACAATCGTCATAGCTGGTAATTAGTATTTATTTACACACAGAGACGCTACTTTCTTGGCAGAGAACCAACGTTATGTATAAGGTCGTTGGTCTTCAACTTTATGTGCAGCCCACTTTTACATCAATCCAATAGCTGAGGCAAGGATTCCTGGAGTGGCTTCCTGTGGGAATGACACTGGAGCAGAAAATCATGAGATGCCTAAAACATCCTTCCAGCAACTTGTTTAGAACTTTGCAAAATATTATAGTGTGGTGTCCTACATAGTGGAGTGACTTTGGATCATAGACAATGTTAGATCTGGCAGCCTTAGGTTGGTGTTTCCCATAACCTTTTTGCCTGCCTCCTCCATTTATGTTGATCTTGTTCTTTTTGGCATTAGGACTCTGTGTGCTTAACAACTGCTAACCAGTGCTAAATGCTTGTGCTCTCTCCTTTAAACATGGTAATATTTTTTACACCTAGTTGGAACATTTACTTTACTTGTAAGTCCATAGTAGACCATTACATGTACCAAGGGCCTGTAAATTAAATGTTAATAATAGCTCTGCAGCACTTATTGTGCCGCCCACTTAAGTAGACCTTAAAACATGTCTCAGGCCTGCCAATTCAGGCTTTGTATATGTTCAGTGGCGTACCGAAACTTGAGGGGGCCCATCTGCAAGGAACATGGAGGGCCCCCTCCGGAATCAATCAGGAGCTCTCCGGCAGGAGTACTGTGCTGGGGGCTCCCTGGAGCTATGGGCCCCCCCACACCGCTGGGGATTCGCGGGCCTGTGTTACGCACCTGTATATGTGTGCAGTTAAAAACTGCCATTTTGACTTAGCAAAATAAATCTTTGCCAGGACTAAACCTTCCTTTTCACATACAAGTCACCCCTAGTGTAGGCCTTTTTAAAAGCCCATAGGGCAGGGTGCAGTTGGACATGTATTTTAAAGTTTTACACGTCCTGGCATTTCACTTCTGCAAGGTCACCTCTCCATAGGATAAAACCGAGCAGGTAGCAATTCTGAAAATGCCACTTTGTAGTGACCGATATTTTTGGTAGATAATCGGTCCGATTATGACCATTGCCCACCACCATCTCAGCATATTTTAGCCTAATATAGTGATGTGTAGTCCTGAAGTTACAAAGTAGGGTTTGATTTTATCTCTTTCTCTTTCTGACTTTACCTGGCTTTGGCATGATCTTATGCCTTCTTGCATACTCATTTTGCTCTTTTGCGGGAAAAGAGGCATATGCTTGAGCAACTCCATATTCTAAGCTGTTGCCATTTTTTGAGCCTTTCTAGGTGAGAGGTTCTACTTGTTATTCGCTCTTCCTGAACAGAGAGGACCGGTTCTTGTCAGAGGAATGTGCTCACTCTATGCCGGAGTCATAACAAAGGCCTGATCAACCGGAGGTGTGACCTTGGTACAAAGTGGAACAGTCTCCGATGAGAAAAGAAGGCGAGGCTTGCTAGAAGCTTCGACTAGCATTTCCACTGGTTACTAAAGGAGGTGCAGATGTGCAGCTGTGATTGTGGAACAGAGAATTCTGATTGAACCAGAGAGATGTGCCCCCACTGAAAGCCAGATGTGTAGAAACATGGTGAGGTGTTCCACTAACTCTTATATTCTGTCTATGCCTAACTACCTTTTTATTTTCAGGTTATGTATACATGTATATGCCAGCCATTGTGTAGGATTGTGGTGCTTAGTTATTTCTTTCTTTTTTCATTCTATCATTGTGTAATAAAGAGACCCCCAAAGTGTATTATTATTTTTTTGTGTTCTTTGTGAAGGAAGGTCGGGCCCCTTTTTACCAAGTGCCTACAGAAGGATGGGTAAGTTCCCTTCTAATGGTATCTAATGATACAGGAGGGAAATAGGCTCCCAGCAAGGAAGTATAAATTCTAATTGTTCTATCCAATACATTGCTAGGAGGAGCCTGGGCTGCGTACCCTCTCGGATGGGGAGGTGTTGTGACTTGTTGTTATTTGCGAGCTACTCTGCAATGTTCTTATATCTTTAGTTTGTTGTTGTTAGTGTTTATTCCTTTCTTAGGTAAGTATTGTGAAATGTGGTGTATTGCTGGATCCTGAGAAAGGATGTGATAAGTAATGGCCTGGTGACTGACAGAAGCACCAAAATATACGGAAAAGCAGGTCTTTACACACTTTTAGAAAGTTAATAATGCAGCATAAGTATCTGGCTGTAATGGTTTAAAATCACGCATTTCAAAAGACCCAAGATAAATTAATTCTTTACCTTGGTCTGTGTATTTATTTCACATTTAATTAATCAATTATTTAAACATTCATTTATTGTATTTGAAAGTATGTCCTACAGGACAACTGTCCTCTTTTTCTATGAACTGAACATGGACACATTTATGACATTAACGACTTTATCTTCATTGACGAATTACGAAACATTCACAACCTGGTAGGCATGTTGTAAACACATTCACAGTAATAAAAAAGCGGTATAACACTACCAGTCTGACAAAATGGAAAACACCAGAAGAATAATCCACAGATAGTAGGATTTCATGACCCTCTTGGAACTGGCTAAGGGGTTGTTACAGGAATGATTGGAAGTGGAGTGGATGCTTTGATTCTGTTTTCCACTGGCTGTCATCTAATTTCTTCTGCTTTTACCCAAGCCTTTGTCGTCAACGCTCTTCATACCCTTATTTATGGGTTCTCATCAGGACCTAGACTGGACATTTTTTGTAAAGTAAATAAATAATATGCACATTAAACTACTGATTTCCGCTCCTGTTTGTGTTCAGTTCTATTTAAAACTTTATAGATAATTAGTTTACCTTTTTCCTGACTTGTAGAAACGAGAGGATGCCTTTATCTCTTTGCGTCCTTTTAAGGGACCATTATTTTCGGACCGATTTGCAGGCTGCAAATAATAAAGTCGTCATATTATACATGCTATTTTTTCATTGTAATTGAGAGTAACTTTGTATCTCTGCTCGTTGCATCAATGGGGAAACCACAATTCTCCAATTCTTCTCTCAGCAGGGCAAGCCGCACTGAAGAAAGTCCCTTGAAATGTTTGTATGTAATAAACAAATTTTCTTGATTTTTACTTGGATTTAACTATGGCCGGCTCTCGTCTTTAAACAGTGTGAACTGTATATATCCTTAATCGGAGAACTGGCTTGGTTGGACTCCTTTACCCGTTTACTTTTACCAGAACGGAAACTCTAAATTCACTGTTGTATCTGTTCACCCGGTGAGTTGTAGGAAATGAAAACATTGTACCAGCCTGTATCAATTCACTCAGGAATTATAGGAAATGGGAACATTGTAACTGTTGCAGGTAAATTAGCAGGTGGAGTAATAATCATTTACTCGGGGCAACATTGATGCAAGGCTAGAAACGTCTCATTAACATTTAATCGTCCGTGGTTGTACAGGCAGTTTTGGCGGGCGGATGCTCCACCCAGAGTCAGGCAGAAATTAGGTTTCTATTTACTCAGACCTGATTAATCGTTCAAGAGAATCATAGCATGGCCTCATGGTGCATTAAGTTCTTGATGGTGTAAATACGGAACATGTTAATTCGGAAGCATAATTAATTGTTGGCTATTATAATCTATTGATTTCTGACATCTCATTCAGCCCCTTGATTAGCAGTATTGAATTTTAAAATTAAATATGCTTCTTTTTGCATCAACCATGTTTCGACATCACCTCCTCTGGGATTGGGCTGAATAACGCTTAACACTGACCATCTGAAATCTTTTTCTGTATCATTCTCTTTCATAAAGTAGATGACAAGTGGCGTGGAGATTGTCTTTGTTTTAATCTGGGATTTATGCTGAACAATCCATTGCTTGATTTCTTAATTAGTTTTATATACATCTTCCCACATGGGCAAATTATTGTATATACCAAATTTTTTGTTCTGCAATTAGAAAATGCACTGTGTTTCCACTGGATTTTATCTTTGGTAAACACTGCACCTTCAACTTTTTGGGCACAAGTAATGCAATTCCTGTATGTATGATGTCCTTCAATTGGTTTGAGATTCCATTGGGAAACCAGATCTCTTTTTTTGTTAGATGTGTTAATATTTGCTCAAACTAAGCGTGTGCCTATACTAGCATTTTTCTTCAGTGCGAACAACTGAACCTCAAAGCCACATTCTGAATTCTTGATCAAATGCCAATTCTTTCTAATGATGTTTTTGAAATAGTTAGTCTGAGGGCAGTATGTTGACTTGCATACTAGTTTTCTCATTGGTTCTCTGTTTTTCCTTGTAAGCAACCTCTCTGTGGGCATAAACCAGGCCCTTTTATTGAACGTTTGAGAACTTTTAGTAAATAACCTCTTTCTTTGAGTTTATCAAGTAAAGTGGCCGCAAGAAGAAAGTAATCTTCTTTCTTAGTTCAATTTCTTTTAAATCTTAGAAATTGCCCAAAAAGCAAAATATCTTGTAGATTCCAAGGGCGATGACTTTTGTAAAGCATTATTCATATCTGTTGGTTTTTGGTGTAAGGTTGTTAACACATTGTCTTCAATCTTAACAACATCCAAAATGTCATGCTGGATCTGTTTTTTTGAATAGCTGAATTTTATATCTGGGCATCTATTGTTAAGCCAATCAAAAAATGTATTTAACTGGCCCTCACTTCCGTTCCATATTCACCATATAGCTTCAATGTAACGTAGCTATTGTGAAAGGTGGGTGGAGAAAGGGTTATTATTGTAGATGAACTTCTCCTCGTACATCACCATAAAGAGTATCACTATTTCTGGTGGAAAAGTGACAACCCTTGGCGGTCCCTTGTATCTGCATAAAGAAATCATCTTCAAATTTGAAATAGTTACATTTCAATGCAAGTGATGCCAATTTCAATATGATCTGTGTTTGAACTCTATGGGGGCGTGGTCTTGTTTCCAAATAATGTTCTAGTGCTTCCAAACCTTGGTCATGTGGTATCTGTGTGTATAAGGAGACCACATCAAATGTTATTAGCCATTGACTGTGTGCATCGAAGGAATATCCTACCTTGTTAATGAAAACCATTGTATCCCTTAGATATGAGGGGACTTCCTTAAGGAGTGCTTTAAAAAAACAAATCAACATATTTGGAGATTGGTTCTAACAATGAATCGCAGTCAGATACGATCGCCGGCCAGGAGGTGTTTGCTTATTCTTGTGGATTTTTGGCAAAAAGTATATAATTTAATATTCAAACTTCTTAGGGCCTAAGTATTCCTCGTCAAATCATCCTTCTTGCGAGACTTGTAACATTTCCTCTTGAATTTCTACTGTTGGATCATACTACAGTGGGCGATACCAGTTGGTATTATGGACGTTTTCTTCCTTCTTCTAGATATTTCCCCCACACATCTACTGGTCCACCCATATCAGCCTGTTTGATCACTACAGAGCTTTAATTTTTGAGTTCTTCGAATGCAAGTGTCTGGTTCTTCCTGATTTTTTTTTTACAGTATTGTTTCTTATTTTCAAGATGATTTAAAGATGAAAGCACGACTTCTTAAACATTATCACCTCCTTTGGAACGGTATGGGGGGCAGAATGCTGATATTTTGCTTAGGCCAGAGGGTTCCTCAATTCTTCTGTCCTCTTTATTGGCAGAAAAAGCTTGCAATCGAATTTGTCTGAAAAATTCCAAGGCTTCAATTTCTAATCTTGCGAAATCAGTAAGTTTTGTGGGCACAAAACGTCTTGTTGTTCTTTTGTGAGAGTCTTTGTGGATAAGTTGACTATGGGACTCTTTATTGGTTTTAATAAAATTGACGCCTTGTACGCATTTCGCATGGCTGATTCTTGTAGTGGCCGTTGTTTTTTTCCTGGCCTCTTGCTAAAAAAGAATTCTGCCTATGGATGTTTTGATTAGAATTCCCGTCACGACAACGGTAATAGCGGTAGAAATTAGATGACGGCCAGTGGAAAACAGAATCAAAGCATTCACTCCACTTCCGATCATTCCTTTAATGACCCCTTAGCCAGTTCCAAGAGGGTCATACAAATCCTACTATCTGTGACTTATTCCTCTGGTGTTTTCAATTTTGTCAGACTGGTAGTGTTATACCTTTTTTTATTACGGTGAATGTGTATACAACAGGTCTACCAGGTTGTGAATGTTTCGTAATTTGTTAATGAAGATCAAATCCTTAATGTCATAAATGTTTCCATGTTCAGTTTTTAAATATGTGTTTTTGCATTTGGTTGTTAATTTTGTGCCGATTTCAAAGGTCCTCATAGAAAAAGAGGACAGTAGTCCTTTATGACATACTTTCAAATACAATAAATGAATGTTTAAATAATTTCTCAATTAAATGTGAAATAAATACACAGACCAAGGTAGAGAATTATTTTGTCTTGGGTCTTTTGAAGTAACAACTTCTACACCACTACAGCCAGATACTTGTGTTGCATATTTAAGTTTAAAGGGTCTTTTCTGGCTGGTGGTGATAGGGCCCAACCCCCCAGCAGATATACTTTAAGAAATTTGGCATTTTCATGTCCTAATCATTTGGCATCTGCCTCCTCTATACTGGGTCACATAACTAAATGTAGCTGGCAGCTGTTCCTTGTGTATTGTTACCAGGCAGTGAGACAAAGAGAAGACAGATGTTGGCAGGATAGGCCATCTTTAAGTTGATTGGGGGAGGGGTTGGAGCTGTCACTTACTACACTTGCAAATCACAAAGGCTCTGCCTGAACACACTCACAAAGGGTTTGACACTGGTCCATTGTGATCCCAGACAATTTGGGGCCAGTGCAGGGAGGCAGGAAATTCCAAACACCTCTGGGGGTAGAAGCCTTTAAAACCTTCTCCTACTTCAAAGTGGGCACCAGGTATAAATATTGGAACCTCAGACCCAACTCTTCAGTACACCTCTGGACCTCTGGAAGACTCAAAATGCCTGCTGTGTTGCTCTACAAGAAGGACTGCTATGCTGTTGCTCTAATGTCCTGCTGCGTAAGAGGTCTGGACATGCACCTTGATACCAGGACCATCAGAGTGACTCCAAGGGCTAGTTGGCTGGCCTCCTGATCAAAAGACTCGGGAACAGAAAATGCTCGAACCACCTTAAACCCAGCACCTGGACTTTGTCTGCTGTGAATCATGCCCCTAAATGGTGCTACCCCAGTCCTCGACCCTTGGAAGTGGGCCTGCAGGTGCTCTGCTAGCCCAGCTGTGGTACTGTAAATAGACCTGATGAAGTGAGATTCATCTGCATCGGAACTGCCACAGCGCGATGCATCCCCAATGCCACATCTCGCAATGCAGCTTCCTCAGAACCAGCGCTGCACAACACATCCTCAATGCAGGATCTCGCAATGTTCTGCAAATCAGGATTTAAGATACTTTGTTCAGCAGGATTAAATTGTTCCTGTACCCGGCCCGTGCTCCATCGCGGTCAGCCTGAACATGTGACTTTGCCCCAGTCCAGCATGACAGGATAACCACAGTTGGCGCTGTGCACTTCTAGGTACTAATTTTACTCAAAAGTTTGAAATTGAAGATCTCAATTTCAACTGATTTAAATGTTATCGTTTTGATCGCATTTTTTTTAATTTACTCTATTTTTCTAAATTGGTGTGGGATTTTCCTTGTGTTGTGTTTTCACTTTATTACTATTTGAAGTGCTGCATAAATATTTATTGTCTCTAAGTTAGGCCTGACTGCTTTTGTGCCTAGCTACCAGAGGGTTAAGCACAGGTTAACTTAGGCTTGCTTGTGACTTCACCCTGACAAGAATTGTGGTTGCTACTTGAGCAGGGTTTCATCCTCCTCAACCAGTAACACAATTTCCAACAAGATATAAATTCACCAAAATGACTGGGGTAACAGAATTGACAGCACACACCCTTTGACCTTACCTTTCACTCACACATACACATGCTTACACACACATAAGCACACACACACACAAACTCTCACTCTCATGTAAACACAATCTTACCAGCAAGCACACACACGATATACATTAAAAAGCATTTTTGTACTTATCTCAGCTATAAGGTAAGGTAATATTCCAGCATATTGAAATCCATGTTTTATTACACTAATAGTGAAATTATATTATTTACTATTAGTATAACAAAACAATTGAAAGAAAACAAAGGGTGGAGACTCAAACACATCCATAAGGTTGAGCTGCCACAGTTTTCCGGGCACTGATTTTGTCATCTTTGAGGCCAAGGATCACAACGGCAGCACTAGTGGAGGCAAGGAGCAGGCCAGCGGCTGCAGCTGCAAAACCTGGTTACCACTAAATGATGTCCATGCTTTCGAATAGTGTAACACTGTTTAATATTTCATACGTATTATATCACACATGTATGTGATATGACAATCCTTTGCCCCCACACTGCACCCCAGAATACGATGGAAAAGAGCAACCAGGAACTGGAAGCTTAATGCCACTTGTTGACTGCAGCACCTATCGCGTCATCACGTACATTGGCAGTGCAGACATGGATACCAAAGCCTACAGTGACATATGTCAAAATAACCTTTTTTGCCAGGTAAAGGCCTCCCTTAAAAATATTAGTAAGTCAGCACAAGGTAGGCCTTGTAATCCACAAGGCAGTACAGTTGTATCTCAGAAATGGAAACTGCTAGAACAATATTTAAATCGATATTTTTAATAGTATTACAGACCCAATTAAATAGTCAATTGATTTTTAACAAACATTAAAGAACAGTAACATTTAGAGTGTTAGTTTTACCTGTATAAAGTGTCTGCAGACTCATTTATATTAATTTTAATCCAGCAAATTGGAGGCTGTACTTGGCATGAATGAGGTGTAAAGTTCTTCCAAGGAGCTACACAATAGTTTGACATCAATGGGCAGGAATGATTCTTCTGACCTCAGCAGAATATTCAAGGTGGGGCAGTGTCAAATCTTGCCTGTCAGTTCTGTTTGAGGCACATGCAATACATTGGCTCAATTGCAATCAGCCTTGCTAAGTACCAAGCATCAAGGGTTAGACTAACTCTTGTTAGTGCTGGTGTCTGTATCAACACCAACACACTAAAATGCATTATTCACACATAATTAGTCCTCACAGATCATCTCCTGGAGCATTAAGCGAAGCTGCAACAGCGAGCATGCTGCACTATGGAGAGCATGTATGTTCTCAGACTGTCTCCAAAAATAAGTATATCAATGATTAAGGAACTTTCTGCTTGCCCCAGGGATAAATGTCACCACACATCACACGCCTAGAGTTGCATGTAGTCAAACATTTATTTCGGACAGACCGTCAATGCAGCATAATGGATCATGACGGGTCGACACTTTAAATGATTATGATTTAATCTCAAGGGAATGATGAACACTACTATGACCTACCATGTGTCTTCTGTCAGTGGCACGTGATTGTCATCAGGAGATAAGCAATACCAACAGAGGATACAGAGTGCTATATGACACGTGGATCTGGGGCACAACCGTGCTTGTTATTTTCTGGCAAGGCAATCTGACCCACTGTGACCATACAAGGTAATTTGCCACAGAGGCTGACACTCAGTCTGCACACCACCACCAGAGTGGTGTGTTTTCTCTACGCATGACCTCAGGAGGAGCTGGAGGCGAGTAACACTCAGTCTAGCATCCGACTACAAGGCAGGAGGATGTTTATTGTTTTCAACATCCTGCGGCCCTCTGCCACCCAGGCTGCACCACGAGTACTGTCTTTATAAGATGGCCGCGAGTTTTACCACCAGAGACCAGGGTTGCAGGCAGCAGTCCGTGCTTTGCACTGGGAATTCTCTCACCCAGGCCAGAACAGCCTGCCAAGCACAACACCAGCAGCATTAACTGAGGCCACTGAGCAGAGAGCACAGACTGACAATTGGACTAATGACCTGTGGCATTATCAGTCATGCCAGTCGACTTGCAGCAGATCTGAATGCCCTTAAGAGACAGAGAGCAACTGCTGGTGCCCCTGCCTAGAGCGTGACAGACAACAGCACCAGCAACATTGAATGGAGGCAACAAGCAGAGCACAAACAGCAATGAGAACACCCTGGCGGCTCCAGGATTTACCACTGGTAAGTAGGACTGTCCCCCTTTCTCAAAGAAATACCAGCCATTTGTTAACATTACAGAACTTTGCAAAGGCTCTAACATGTTATAACACATTATAAAAATCATCGGTATTCTTTCTTTAGATAACTTTATTTCGGTCATAGACCATAAAAGTGCAGATAAAATACATACAGAGCACAATAGTAAAATCCATAAATATAAACAGTTAGATTAGGTGATTAAAAAGTTATTAAACAGTAAGTTATCAACAGAGACTCAGGTAAAAAAAAAAAAGAAGAAAAGGTACAAAGAAGAAGGGGGGCAGTTGGTACAAGTTATTTCCATTGAACCTTAAAGAAAGCCTTTCCTTCTGCACCACATACCATGTAGGAAACGGTAGAAAACAAAGACAATGAGGGGGGAGGTATCATATGTTAAGACCCTGCACACCTGCACACATTGCCTAAGTCCCAAGTTTCTACTTTGAGGAATCATCCAACATTTTCGTATTTTACTGTACGCCGGGCAAAAGAACATAAGACGCACAACATCTTCTCGGGTACAGTTGCAGGCTGGACAGCTTCCCTCATCAATGTTGGCCCATTTAGAAGTAAACGCCCTAATGGGCAGGCAGCCGTGTCTCAGTTGGGTGTATAATTTCCTTGCGAGGGGAGGTTGCACTACATCTAGGAATTCCTCCCTCTGGGAATCAATTTTTACTAACAGAAACGCAGCAGAGAGCCTACCCAGAGTTGTCGAGCACTGTAATGCATGGGTGTTTTGATACCTCACATAGGCCAGCAACTCTGACCTAGGTAGCCTCCGGCAGCTCAGCTCGGGGGTCTCCCATAGCTGGGGCAAACCTACATAATAGGAAAGACCCTTGATATGGGATAACCAAGGAATGTTTTTGTTCTTTATTTGTCCCCAAACCTCAAGAAATTCCGCTCTAAAGGCTGAAAGCTCGGGTCCAGACCAGAGCCTTCTCCAGTAGAGCAGGGGTCGTGCAGCTGCCAGTTCCTTAATGGACTCCAGGCCCAAATCTAGTCGCAGGGGTGTGAGCGGTGTACTTTGAGGTAAGCCCACCAAATTTCTCATAAAGGACTGTTCAACCTTTAAGAGGCTCAGTGTATTCTTGTGTCCCCAGAGTTCTGTGCCATATTCAGCTGCTGTCCTGGCCTGGAGTCTATAGATCTCAAGGACAGGAGCAACAGGTTTAAAATCTGATGTTTTGTGGAGTTTACCAATACCCCCTATAGTCTGTGAGAATCTGAGGGCAGATTTAGATATTTGGCAGCCCCAATCAAAGTCCTCTGTCAACGTAACACCAAGGTAGACAAAGGTTTTCACCCGTTCAAGGGGGATGCTGTTCAGAACAGTGTTAGGGCGGGTATGCCTCGGGGGGATTGAAGATCATAAACTTCATTTTCTCCGGGTTTAACTCCAATCCCTGCGAGGCACAGAAAATGACAAACCCGTCCAAGACCCGCTGGATGCCCGTTGACGTTCGGGATAACAGCAGAGTGTCATCCGCGAACATCAGACGGGCACCCGACCAGTAGCTAACCTGGGAGCGTAATTATCCTTGACACCATTTAAGGCGTCCACCAGGCCGTTGATGTAAAGGCTGAATAGTGTTGAAGCCAGGACGCACCCCTGACGAAAGCCCCTGGATACAGGGAAACGAGCCGAAAGGTCCCCATTCCTTCCACACCTAACCTGGGCGTAGTTCCCTGCATGGAATCTAATCAAGACGTCAAGTAGATAGGACAGGAGGCCCAATTCTTCCAACACCTTCTACAATATTTCCCTGGGCGCAAGATCGAATGTGGCCTGCAGGTCCACAAAAACAAGGTAGAGGCTGCCACCTTCTACTCTTGCAGTTTTCCAGAATAGGACCTGGAGCCTGGAGGTACAGGGTCGAGATGCCAGATCTAAATCCGGCCTGAAGAGTAGTCAGAATTTCATGTTCCTCCATCCATCCTTGTATTCTGTCCAATATGATCCTAACCATTCGTTTTTGAGTTGTATCTATAAGGCTAATGGGCCTATAATTGGATGGGGTTAGCGGGCAGCCCGTCTTATAGATGGGGACGATCTCAGCTCCCAACCAGGTGTCCGGTAGGTCAGACCCCCTTAGGACCGCATTGAACAGGATTACAAGGTAAGGTGCCCAGATTTTAGGCTGGGAGCGAAACAAGCCACCTGGCAGTCTATCAGGGCCAGCGGCTTTGTTTGGGAGCAGTCTTTCAATGGCAGATTCCACTTCCTTAAGGGAAATACCCTCTCCGATTTCAGTGGGGGTTGCCTCCAGAGTATCCAGGTGGTCCAGCCGTGATCCCGCGCCCACGACCCCCAGTGATCGAGACTCAAGTGAGAGGTCTAGGACTGGGAATGACGGGAGGGCCGTGGCCCCAACTAAGATCTGAAACAGGCCTAGGGTCACATGATCGTCACACTCAAGACTTGTATAGAGTGCTCCGAAATGTGCCTCCCACACTGAGGGAGCAATATTCGGGAAATGGCCTCACCTCTCCCTTTTACACCTGAGTTAACTATGGCCCAAAACGACTTTGCATCCTTTGAGAGGAGCGCATATCTCAGCTCTTCCCACCTCGTTTCCTCCCACTCTCTCTTACCCCTAATGATTACCTTTTTATACAGCAGTCTAGATGACCTAATTTTTACACTGTCTTTAGATTTAACTGCTATGAGGAGATCCCTTTTTACTTTCTTACAGGTATCATCAAACCAGGGGTGAGTCCTAACCCCACGCTGTTTATTTCCACTCACTGGGTAAAACACATCCCCAAGTGCCACAGCTAACTGCCTACGTATTGCCTATGTATTTCAACGGCTTGCCGGTTTAAGGCTGAATCACCCATCTCCATGATCCGAGGAACAGCGATCTGGTATATATTTGCAACCCTACTAGGGGAGTCCAGGAAATAGGGCCATTTGACCCTTCACCTGTTATTCGTTAGCATAAGGGGTGTGGCCACAGTATTGGGGTTAGGGTCGGGGTTTGTTAGTCCAAAGGACCCGGGCTTGAGAGTTAGGACTAAGGCATTATGGTCGCTATCTTGCCTCGGTAGGACCCTAAATTTTTTCAAGCTGCCCCATTATTTTGCTTCCATCATAATATAGTCGATGTTGGAAGTTTGGTTTGTCCTAATGAACGTAGCTACCCCTGGGTGATCAGGGTCTAACCTCCCATTGCACACCCGCAGAGACGTTGCAAGGGAGAAAGACTTTATTTGAAGGACCAACGGAGTCCATGCAATGACCGGAGGGATCTTGGGGTCGGGGATGCGCCAAAATGAATCTTCTTCATCCTGGTCGCACTCCTCAGGGATACCCAGAGGCTCGAATTGGCAATTAAAGTCATTTCGAGGATAATCACGTTTGAGGGGTCTAGTGTCTGGATGAAGATGTCCAGTGCTTTCATTGTACTCGATTCCTGCCCATTCTTAACTGGCCTCGAATAAATGTTAATTATGGCTACTTTAGGTTTGTTTTGAGGTGATAGTGGCACACATTGGACATCTGGGGAGTTTGTTTGTACTTAGGTGGCCTGGGTGCCCAAATGAGTGCCTATCTATATCGATAGACCACCCGATGGGTGGCCTCTGCCCCTAGATGTTGCCAGGATATCGAAAGTTTCATAGTCGGGACAAGCACTCCCCTCAAGTGCCCAAGTCTCCTGCATCAGGCAGATATCATGTGCTGACATGAAGGAGACCCACTCTGGTGTGAGCAGTTTGTTTTTTAACCCAGCTATATTCCAGTAAAGGATTTTTAGACATCCTTCAACAGGCACAGCAGTTCCTTGTAGTTTCCCTAGCTCATTTACAGGGGGGCTATCCCTAATGGGGTCTTAGGCCAAGTACTTTCATCCCTTTTTTCCAGACTGGATACGTCCCATGTGTCTTTGCTGGCTACCTCTCTAGGGAGAGACCGGGCTCCCTGTTGGTACTCCAATTCCCCCAATTCTCCACTTCCCTCCCTCATCACAGTGTAAGGTATTATGCCTTCTCCAGGGGGGTAGTAGGATCGCTTTCCTTTAATACAGTTCCTTTGGTAAACGCTCCATTAACAAAATGTAGTGGAGAATAACCATTTAATAGGAGTCAATCCACTTCCTCCAGCTCACTAAACCTGTTTGTATGGGCTAACATTGGTAGTGCGAACTTATATGGATGTGCGCCCTCCCCAGTTGTTCGCCACCACTGCATTCGGTTTGTTGGATCCCTAAAACCCTCACTGTGATGAGCACTTTTAGAATAGGGTAATCTCAGGTGGGGAACAGGGTAGAAGTGGGACAGATGTAGCGGGTGGATTTGGCTATTAGTTCTACTTGGAGGCATGTTGCATATGTAATCCACAGCAAAATGTCCCTATGTTATGTTATGTTATGTTATGTTAAAATCACTTCTACCGCGCACGGTCACCAGTTGGTTTCATGGCGCTCATAGACAAAAGCAGAGGGGGCAGGCAGCAAGGTTACTCGTAGGCTAGCTGGAAAAGATGCGTTTTAAGTAATTTACGAAAATGAGTGTAGTTAGGACAAAGTAGGATAGTGGTCGGGAGGGAGTTCCAAAGTGAGGGGGCAAGAAAAGAAAAGCAGGAGCCTCCGTGCTTCTTACGTTTGAACCTGGGGACAGTTAGGAGGTTGTGTGTAGAGGACCTAAGATTTCTAGAGGGGATGTGACGCTTGAGGCTGAGGGAAGTGAAAGCTGGGGCAAGAGCGAGGAGTGCCTTGAAAACAGTGCAGCCCAGTTTGAAAATGCAACGAGAGGCTACTGGGAGCCAGTGTAATCTCCTCAACAGGGGCGAGACATGTTGGTGCTTAGGCTGTTGAAAGATCAGTCTGGCCGCCTGGTTTTGACAATGAATTACTACAGTATCTCCTACCGTTGTCTTAGGACCCCTCCCGATCCATGCTATTCTTCTAACAGCAAGTATTTCCCAAGAAACGTTTGGAGGTAATGGCCTATTTACGTTGAGCCATTGAATACACTTGTTTTTTAAATCAGTGTGGTCTTCTCTTTTCCCCTCCCTTAAAGGCGGGACTCCAGTGAGTGCTACAACGTAGGGTAGGGATTCAAGGGGTAAATTTATGATTGGCAACTGGTGTGACTTTAGGTGGTACATTTCTATTCCTTAATTCGCTATTTTTACTCCCATTTATATCTTCCTTAGGCTTAGATCTAGTTTTATCAATATTAGGAATAGAGTTTCCAGCTACCTGATGGGTTTGGCCATGTGTGCTATTAGTGGGGGTGGGGGGGGGGGGGGGGGGAGGGGGAGTCGGAGCGCGTGCAGGCTCGGTGATAGTTGGTGGAACTCTTGCATTTTTATTCCGCGTGGGACAGTTTTTTGGTGGCACTGCCCTATCACTAGGTGTATTTTTAGGTGTACCACCAGGCTCAGGAGTAGCAAGGTTCTCCAGGGAATTCGCGGGCTTAGCTGCCCCTACACCCATATTGTTAAGAGTTGAAACTAATCTATCTAGCTTAGATACCAAGGGCTTAATATGGGTGGCAATGGTCTGCTCCAAACAGGCCTGTAAATCAGCCACCAAATTAGTTACCCAACACGGTACTCCTAGAGTCAGTTGCGGGGTATTAAGGGTTCAGGGGCGTGGAATTTAAGAAAATATCTACTTGTCCATGGGGCAGGTTGCTTCATAAATCTACTTGTCCTGTAACAAAATCCACTTGTCCCTTTTGTGCAATGTAATGAGGCGACAAATTATGAAAGCAATCTCATTTTGTAAGAGCTCTGAAATATCCTCTCTGAATATGTCCGGGCTCATACCATAGTAGGGTTTGAATACATAGCCTCATATTGTTAAACCTTGAAAAAATGTGTGCACATTTTCACACTGGAACCAATGTCTGTAGTGCAGTCTGAGCTTACAACATTTACTTAGAGTGCTCACCCTAATAATGAAGGCTTTGCATTAATGAACCATGAATACAAGTTTGAAAAGCATTAACACATGGACACAAATATTACCTTAACTCCAGGCAATGCCTTTCCCTGATCCATAATGTGGTACTGTAAACTGGCAGTCAAAGGGTTTGTGCTGTAGGGGGTTGGACCTACTTGTCCCAAGGACAACATACACATGATAACTTGTTGCCCTTGACCCTAAACAATATGTCCCGGGTGTCGGGCTATAGGAATTCCCCATCCCTGAGGGTTGGTGTTACAAGGTTATGATTTGCCAAATTGTTTTTGCCCATTTTTTTGGTAATCTTTCTTTTTTGATTCTGGAGCATGGTTTGTTTACAGCAGGGATTTCCAAGGGAGGAGGGAATTCAAAGCAGGGGAGTTAGCCTCAATATCTATGGGGGTCCCTATAGGAGCCTGGGTACAGGGTAGCTCCGCGAAAGAAGATGTTAGGTAGGAGCTTGAATCGGGGGCATTGACTTCAATAATTGAATAGTCCCCTCCTTGGTGGGTGAGACATACCGTGGGAGTAATAGATAATCTTCTTTCTGTGTTTTCAATTGCAGTTGCTACAACACCAATAGTTTTTTGTAACATCTTATTAATTGCCGTTAAACTGGGTAGAGGTTGTGGTGTAGCTGCCTGCAGCCTAGTATTTGGGCGAGATACAGCTGTTTTTTGTTTTTTACCCAAATAGCTCATTTTTGAAGGTAAGTAGTGGTTAAGTAATACCCCCTTCCTAGTTACTTATCACTCCCTCCTGGCTCGGAATGGGTAAATATTTGAAACAATATTGGCCAGGGCGTGTTAGGTCCAAATAAAAGTACCTTTGATATACTGACCAATCTTCGCTAATGTCCATGACAAACGAAAGGGGGGGTAGCCCGTCCCGTCCTCTTCTGTTCACGGATGGCCACAGACGGCCCGCCCTTTGCCCAGGCTTAGCCCGCGCTGCCCGCACGCGTCCACGACGCGGAGGAAGCTGCCGGTGTTTAAGCGCTTCCGGGTGCGCTGGGGCGGAAGTGGGCAGTGCTGGGCGCAAAGCTGGCTGTGAGCTGTAGTCTCCCCCTTCTGCGGCCGTGCGGTGACTCAAGCAACAATGGCGGGGGAAACAAACAGCGTCAGAGCCCCAGGATCGTCTGGTCCAGCAAGTGTAGAGGTGAGCCTGGTGTTGCCCCTCGCAGGTTAACTCTCCCCGCTCCACCGAGGGAGCTGCCGGTGTTTAAGCGCCTCCGGGCGCGCTGGGGCGGAATTGGGCAGTGCTGGGTGCAAAGCAGGCTGGGAGCTGTAGTCTCCCCCTTCTGCGGCCGTGCGGTGACTCAAGCAATGGCGGCGTTGGAAACAAACAGCGCCAGGGCCCCAGGCGTGTCTGGTCCAGCGAGTGTAGAGGTGAGCCTGGTGTTGCCCCTCGCAGGTTAACTGTCCCTGTGGCATGTTCAGTCATGCCAGTCGACTTGCAGCAGATCTGAATGCCCTTAAGAGACAGAGAGCTACTGCTGGTGCCCCTGCCTACAGCGTGACAGACACCAGCACCAGCAACATTGAATGGAGGCAACAAGCAGAGCACAAACAGCAATGAGAACACCCTGGCGGCTCCAGGATTTACCACTGGTAAGTAGGACTGTCCCCCTTTCTCAAAGAAATACCAGCCATTTGTTAACATTACAGAACTTTGCAAAGGCTCTAACATGATATAACACATTATAAAAATCATCTGTTTTCATTTTTGCAATGACCAGTATGTCTTTGTTTACTTTAATTATAAACCGGCAGCTCCAGAATATTGCAAATTGCTTCCTTTTTTTTTTATATTTCTTTTTATTAGAAAAAAACAAGCAAAAATCATACTTGTCAGGGCCCTGCAAGAATACTGTTATAACTTGGTTTCCCTGCTGCTCAGCTAGTATGTATGTCATATAGATTGTTGGATGATTGGAATGTTGCTGTGCTGTGAATGTCAGTTGAGTGAGGGCTGAGCAGCAGGACAGCTGCTCCTGATGGGGTTATCATTATAACTTAACTAACTAACTTAAATAAAGTAACTTGATCTATCTTACTTGAAGTATCCATCTTCCTTTTGAGTACAACATTTTTGGCGACATTTGGGGACTTTACTGAAAAGAATCAACGCGTGCAAAGGAAAAAGACTATTTGAAAACTTCATTCTGACCAAGGAAAGAAGGAAAAGGTACTAGTAAAGAGGAAGAAAGAAGACTAAAGGTAACAAAAAAGAATAATTAAGTTTGGATGAAAAGTGCGTGTGTGCCTGGCAAACAAACCCCATCAGTGACCCAGACATCGGTCGCCCTGAAACCAAGGTTTGCCAGATTGGATTTGTTTAAGTTACCAACGAAACTGTGGAGTGTGAAGATCAGTATTTGTCATTTTGATAAGGCAAATGACATTACCTCTGTGACTTTTAAAAAGAGAAAATACTTTGCAAGGCACAAGAGACGTAGAGCGCTGTGAGATTAACACTGTAAATGTTAAAAGGAAAGAAATAGCACAAGAGATTAGCGCTGGGACAGTTAAAAAAAAGAAAAACTTTGACAAGGCAGAGGCAGAACCAGCACTGTTACTGTTAAAAGGAGGTGCTCCGTTACTGTTAAAGGAAAATAAAACTCTGGCAAGGCTCAAGAGATTAGCGCTATTACGAATTGAAGGAAAGTGTGCTCCGTTACTGTTAAAGGAAAATAAAACTCTGGCAAGGCTCAAGAGATTAGCGCTATTACGGATTGAAGGAAAGTGTGCTCTGTGACTGTTAAAAGGAAAATAATACTTTGAGAAGCAGAAGAAACTTGCGCAGTGTCAGTTTAAAAGAAAAAATGTTGTCAAGGAAGTAGAGACTAGCGCTTTAACAGTTATAAGGTAAATAATACTTTGAGAAGGCAAAAAGAAACCAGCGCTGTGACAGTTAAATGGGAAAAATAGCGCTGTAATGGTTTGAAGGAAACTGTGCCCCAACCGATTGAAACTGTGAGTAAACAAAAAACGTTGTGGAACAGAAGTAACGTGGACAGTCAGCTTGAGTGTTTTTTTTTTAAGAAGTATGAGAAGAGCCCTGTTCGAGCAGCGCGACGCGAGTCTACATATTTTTTTTTAAAGAATTTGAAAGTAAAGCCTGGCTCGAGCGGTGAGGCGCGAGCCAACTCTTCACTCACTATTGGAATCTTCTCTATGGCATCTTCGAAATCGACGAGGCTGGAGACTTGAAGCTTTCCTGGAATTCAGTCGGCTCTGGAGGAAGTAATCGTCACAGCAGGAAGTGGCACTGTTGTAACCACGCTACGTGGCGGCCATCTTTGGACAATTTTGTGCATTGGGTTACTAGGCAACGCGTCTCGTAGGAGCAGCGCGTCTGGAACTGTATTGCGCTATTGAGCAACGCGATAATTTAACCAGAAGTGAAGTAATGCGATATTTACCCAGAATTGCACAATACTGCAAAGAGTGCTATTATTAGACTTTGCCTGTAAAAAAAAAAGAGAGAAAAGAAAAGTAATCTGCGATGGAGAACCATAATGTCCCAGTGATGAAGAGGATCCACGCAGGGGACACTTTGATGAGTCAATTATTGCTGAATTTGACGAACAACAGTATATTTTCGTTGCAATGTTTTATAAGCTTGTCTGAGAACTTGTTTGGTGCAATGCTAAGACTGCTTGAGGATGGGTGTAGTTTGCTGTTGTGTGTGAGCAAGGTTCTAAGAGCTGTTTCTCTTTTGGTTTTGTGTGTGAGCTTGTGTCAAGATTCCAAACCATTCATTAGTTTCACTGGTGTGTATAATTTGAGGGTTTGTAGTGGCTATGTCGTATGCGGTCACATGGTTATTAGAGGACTATGCAGTATATGGTCACCCTTAGGTTATGTTTGTTTGGGTGTTGAAGTTTATTTAGCAAGAGTTGTTACACGGCTTATGTTGTGTGTGAGTGTGTCTTGATTCATTAACTCATGTTTGTTGTGGCTATGTGGTATATGGTCACTTGGTCATTTGAGGGCTATGCTGTATAAGGTCACTCATTGGTTATTTGAGGGCTATGCTGTATATGGTCACTCATTGGTTATTTGAGGACTATGCTGTATATGGTCACTCATTGGTTATTTGAGGGCTATGCTGTATATGGTCACTCATTGGTTATTTGAGGGCTATGCTGTATGTGGTCACTCATTGGTTATTTGAGGGCTATGCTGTATATGGTCACTCATTGGTTATTTGTGGGCCATGCTGTATATGGTCACTCTTTGGTTTTTTGAGGGCTATGCTGTATATGGTCACTCATTGGTAATTTGAGGACTATGCTGTATATGGTCACTCATTGGTCATTGTGTTTTGGTATCAATGATTGTTTCACCAAAGAGTTGTTACACAAAATTGGTGTTGTGTGTGATTGTGGATTCCTTGTGTGCACCTGGTTTCCCGGCTACCTATGTGTCTGCTGTGTGCACGTGTTGTGCTGAGGTGTGCCTGTTGTGAGTGTATGTTTTCCCGCAGTATGGATGTGTCATACGAGTTCTGCCACTTATGGTGTGCGCGTTGTTTCCTGGTGTTTTTACATTAAGTTTGTTCCTTTGTGCCTTGCTTCTTATACTGGTCTGGCCAACTTGTATAATTAGTGGCATAAGGATGTAGGATGAAGATAGTTGTTAATGCCAGGAAGTAATGCGGTGCGGGATGTGTTAAATTTATTGTACGTGTTGTTAATTTGTACTTTAGTGCATTGTGTTTACATTACTGACTATATGTACTAGAGCGCATCTCATTGACAACCATTTTATTGCTTATTTGCAATTGTACCCATAACGAAGGGAGATATGTTATAACTTGGTTTCCCTGCTGCTCAGCTAGTATGTATGTCATATAGATTGTTGGATGATTGGAATGTTGCTGTGCTGTGAATGTCAGTTGAGTGAGGGCTGAGCAGCAGGACAGCTGCTCCTGATGGGGTTATTATTATAACTTAACTAACTAACTTAAATAAAGTAACTTGATCTATCTTACTTGAAGTATCCATCTTCCTTTTGAGTACAACAAATACCTTCTATGTCAGGCCAGGGAACTGTAGGAATGGCCATCATTTGCATGGTGTACCCCCAGATTTCTGCATTAACAGTCTTTGCTGGCTGCAGAACTCTGTACTCTTTCCCCCTGCTAACCTACATTAGGCATCTGAAATGTTTTTGCTTGTTTCAACATGCAGCGCAGTTCAGTGTATATCATTATCACCCGTTGAGAGGATTCCTACAGGTATTCTGTGGGACCTAGCCTTACAGAAGATGAGATACATGATTGCTTGGGCCTATCTACAGCTTCTGCTAGAGACTGCTATTTTGGTGATAATGAAACAATAACCGTTGAACTGAGCTGCATATTGAAACCAGCAAGAACATTTCACCTAATAGCACCTAAGCCAAATACTGCCTTGACCTATACAACGGTTGTAACTAATAGGGGAAATGGAAAGAGAACATTACCAGATTGGAAAAGTATTGCAGCACTTAAGTTTAGATTACAGCATTCTGCAGCCCTGCATCTCGCATTTTGTCAACTGTACACTACTGAGTTCTGCTGTAAGAGTTAAGTACTTTATTTTCCATAACCACAAGCACCATGCTGGACAATACCGTATTGTGTCTGTTTGCTGAATGTTCAATTTTAAGCTCTAGCACCCCACTCCCCAGACTACCTTCCTCTGAGGCCTATGACTTGCTATCTTGAGAGTCAAGTGGGGAAATGACTGTACTTGTCTCAGTTTGCAGTGTCATAGTAGGATGGGCCCAGGTCACCAGTGGCAAACCACCTCAACCACTACAAATGGAGCCAAGTAGCACTTGTGTGCCTGGAGCTTTCCCTTACAGGACCTGACAGAGTTGGCTTATGGTCCATACACTAATTTGTTGGTAGAAATTGAGGCAGATGAACAAACCTATTTTGTGGTTACAAAGACTCTCATTCGCAATCCATCTTAGGTTGGCCTCATCAGGAAGAATTGGGCATGAGGTTAGAACCGAAGGCAAATCCTCTAGTGTATCCTCCAGAGTATGGTGGATGCAGCCAACCAGTTCCTCTCCTGCAGCTTGAATTCTTTGATGTGAGACAACGGCCTTTCAAGATGACGGACACAGGGAGGTGAGTCTTTATGGCAACCCCCTACTCAACGGCAGTGGCTCTCTCAAAATTGTTGGCAGGTACTCACTCAGAAGGGGCAGTAGAGGCTTCCAGGCCAAATCTACTGATGGTAATCTCTTTAAAAAATGGCAGCCCTTGGTCTGATCAGGTGCTCAGCTCGCTGGTGATGATCAAACCTGCTGCCAAATGATACGCTTCAGGCATAAACTTGACACAGGTCACTCCCTGAACTGCACTGGATGTTCTTGGAACCCCTTTTGCAACCTATTGGGACACTGTATTGTATCATCAGCTTACTCTGGAGTTCTCCTTGTTGGGAACACACATGGGTATTTCCTCCTGGACAGTTTCTTCTCCCGCAGTGCCAGACACTCCTTCCATCTCTTAGTAGAAGACAGAATTCTAATCTCTTCATTTAGAGCCAAAGCTCAACCAGCAGAAAGTGTTGACTTCAGGTGATGTCCCCCTCACCTCTGGGAGACTGGATGTCACCAGATATCATCCCTTGTTACAAAGCAGATCTTTGAGTTACTCTGTGGAGTACGTCGTTGCTTGGTCAAGAAGAACATTAAGAGGGACAAAGGTGAGTGATTTGGTTCCCATTTGTTATGCCTTTTACAGACAGGGGATATGGATTTCAAATTTCAGAACCAGTTTAGGGTGGTTCACCTCAAGTGTCCTTTTTAAGATGCTCTCCAGGCACAGCCTTTCTGTAAAGTGATGCTTCTCACAGCAGGTAGCACTTGGCTAGATCCAAACAACAGCGCCCACAACATGGGCATACTTAGTTGTGTGAACACAATGAGAAGTGACTGGGCTGTCCTCAGCCTTTCTTAAGTAGTAATCAGTTAAAGACAAATGGGTAGGACTAGTCTAGAAACGTTCTCACCTTGAACAACAGGAGCTGTAGTCCCACCGAGTGGTCAGCAAGAACTATTCAGAAGACCATTGCTAACAAGGTCATAATGGAATTTCTAAAGGAAGCTATGCTTCCATCTCCCAATGCAATTTCTAGAGGCCTCATATTAGCAAATCATCAACTTACATTATCCCCACAATTCAGTATTCATGTCTATTAGGCTCTCATATTATGGTCTTAAAAAACGTTCCTGCTTCATAAGTGGCACCCAGGCTGAAAGCTTCACCCAACTTGGGAACAATTCTATGCATTGTTTTCACACTAACTATAGGATGTTTCATATTTTCTTTGAAGATGTTATGATGGTTAGGAGATTTAGATGGATTGGTAATTATGTCTGCAAAGGGGACTGCATAATAAGTAATTTCAAGAATCGGTTTCTGATTGGCAATCTGTTCTTTGCTTTGAATATAGGGTTTGTTCCTGAGTGGGGTATCTGTGCAGTTTCCCTTGGTTACTTTTGTAAACCAGAATGGCTTAAAAACAGGGATATTCTGAGTCTGTAACTAGACAGTTGTCAGACGATCTTTAATGTAGCTACACACAATAGATTGGATATACTTTTGCTGGATGTGAAAGATTGACAGTTGAGTAAGGGTTCCTCTAACTACTTTGTCCTCCCCTACTCCTAGTTTGTCACGTAATGCTCCTATCATGTTGTCTGATACAGTTTCAGGTTAAGGCACTTGTCCTCAGGATGTGTGTGAGCTTTTGGTTTCATGTTTACACAAATTACAAACAGTTTCAGGGAATGTGGCTGAGGTTGCTTCCAAACTGGATAATACAGATTGGTTGCAATTCGTAACACTGTTCGATAGTATGACTTTACAGGAAACTTGGTCTGCAGACAATGTGATTCTTAACAGTTTTTCTTCTTGTGTTATCCCGGCTCCCCTTTTCTGGCAGGGCAAAGAGGGGACAGCTTATTTGCATTTCTTTTATTATTCATTGCATGATACAGGAACACCATGACAGTGGGGCAACTTTCAAGTTATCATTTTGATAAGCTTGGTGCTGTTTTGTTGGTAATGTTTTAACAATAATTTGACCAACACAGACTGCACCAACGTATTATACTTTGAACATACACTGTCCAGGTGACTATAACTTAATCTCAACGTAGGCATCAATGAATTGGACCCTTATTTTGATATTGAAAATAGATGAACTGGCAGTATCTGTATAGTCAAATCCAAACAAAGTGCTTTTTTATTGGAAATGATGGCCTTAAATACATTTTGTAATGCTGCTCCATTGTTTTTTATTCCTGGCTCTATTCATATTATTGAGACCAAGAGTTGTATGAATACAATACAATATTAGAAAATCTTCTAATTCTAAAAAATGAATAATCACCTACCTTGCAGAAGCCTACATATTAGGTGATCACACTCCAATCATTCTACAACACTTAGCTTCTCTTGATCACACAATATTGTAATCCGGTGGTTCCCAAACTTTTTACAGCCACAAGCCACTTGCAGAGACTTCAACTCAAACCTTTATCGCTACCTCCTTCTAGTGTAAGTTTTTTATTGTTTCAAACGTGTGATCACATTTTTTCGACCTTCCTGCCACAAACACTGCTACTTTTTGACATCCATACTGTTTCCATTCAGTAGCCCAAAAGACAGGAATTTAACATAATCCAGTCTGGGAATAACAGGAGACCCTAGAAGTGTAGGTCTCGGTGTTGGAGGAATAATCCTCAGTGCATTATAATGCGTGTAGCATAATAATAATTCTGTCATAGTAAAACAATGCTACTTATTACAATGCTAACCAAGTAGTGTGCCGGTGCCATCTATATTCACCTATAGTTACAACTGAGAGTCCTTCAACAGAAGGCTATGATTTCTAATCTGGGGTTTGTTTCTATAATTCCGTGTAATTCACTCATCATCTGACCCCTCCAGGCAGAAATGTGTTTGCCAGCTTCTTCTCTGACTCATTTATGTTGATAAGAATCTATTTATCGTGTGTATAGTTAGGGCACCATAGCCTCCATTTCCATTGAAGAATAAATGGTGGACAAAAACCCAACCTGTCTAATAGTGATATTTTAGATATAGTATCCTATGTAACAGACAAGCCCATGTCCAACATTCTTTGATCTACCTGTAATTCTATCCTTCAGACATTAGCTGCACTAGTTACATTATCTGGGTGGAAACTTCCTTGAACAGAATAAATGTGGTCTAAATGTGCTGGCAATTGCAGTGCTTCTGTGCTCTTTACTATTTTGCTCAATATGGGACACTCGTTATTAGGAATGGTTGGGTTAAGGTAAAGTTATTTTATTAAAAGTGAAAGAACTAATATTTTGAAGCGTTTCAGAAGTAACATTTTCTTCTCAGAGTGAAAGACATACATGCCTACAGGCTAGTTGAAACTAAATACTCAAAATACTATCCTGTCGTAAAAAGAGATTTTAAGTTCACATATAATATATATACACAGATGACTCTGCATGTATCTAATGTTCTGTATTTTGTTTTTGTGTGTTTTTGTTTTTACAGCTGCAATAACTGTAGTATGACTGATGTGGCCCTAAAGAAGCAATTGTACGTCGCCAAAAATGCGAAATTGGCCTGGGATAAATCACATTACCAAGTATGTCTTCAGTGCAAAGGTTTCTAAAGCAATATACCTCACATTCACAACACACGACAATGTTTTTCTCAGAAAGGATACTTGTCCTAAAGTCTCCCACTTTTCAAACGTGTGACAGGCTTGAGTATCATGATCTGGATATTAAATTAAATCTTGCAGCACTTTATATCAAGCAAATCTAATTTATCATCTGTTACTTAACTCGGTCACATAGAGGTTGATTTTAGTCTTGCTGTCCTGCAACACACGTTCCACCAGCTTGCCCCTGTATTACCTTACTTTTACCTATATTTGAGGCATAGTGACAAAATGACTTGGCATTACAGCACTCACATATGAGTACCCATTAGTCTGCTATACCATAATACCATTACATTTTCATTTCCGTTCTTAACAGTGATGTAAAAAGTTCCAAACATTTTTTCTACATTGCAGATTCAATTACATCAATTGGCTGTGACAACCATAGCGACTCTTTCTTGAACACTCTGGGTAATTTAATTTTAACTAGATCTTCAACTTTCAATTGTATGTAAAGGCCCTTCTGATGCTCATCATACTTTTCTTATTTCTTTCATGCTTTCCGGGTTTTCCATCTCATGTTTTTTATCCCTACTTACTCGATTTAGCAATCTCAACCAGAACACTAGTATTTGCCTTTCTACTTCACAGGTAGCTGAGGGGGCCCCTTCCGTGTGAGAGCCAGGCCAAGGCAACATTTAAGCGTGCACTCTGCTAAATTACTCCTTTTCAGATCTTTCAATCAACGTTAGTCCATCTGCACACACATCTGCAAGGTCAATTGTTCCATAAACTAATTAGTCCTGGATTTTACAAATCTTTTATGATTCATCTCTTTCCTCTTCCTTTAATACATGTCAAATGTACTTCCTTTTCAGTCACAATTACAAAAATAATACAGTTGGGTACTGCCACACATCCATACAAGCATGTTGGACACACTGGTGGGGAGGGGTAACATCTAGCACATTTTGTAAAAGGTACCTGGACATACGAAATATTAGCAAGTGTATACCCAATTATATATCCAATGTGATAAGAATGTCAAACACATTATTACCTCTTGCAAGACCTCAAATTCTTCCTCTAGCTGCTGTGTTTCTTCTTTCACAGCCATAAGGAAATCTGTCACTGACTGGCGTGGATGCATCCCTTTCTCAAATCGATTGTACATCCCTCTCCAAAATCTGCAAATAAGAATACACAATGATAAACCTTGTTGGTTGAGTTCCCACTATAAGTAATACTTTTTCCGTAGGCTACAAACACTTTCCCATTTCCACTATGACTATGACAACTAGGAGCATACTAACTCATGCATCCATCGTTCTGAGTAGTATGTAATTCACACCTCTGAGTACACTGTGGGACTGAGCCTTCCCTCGCTTCAGGATACAGCTATTCCCTGAAGGAGGTTTTTTTGATGTTAAAGGGGAGGAGGCTGGCTGCCTTTCAAAGAAGAAGCAAATTCTGCAGGCAGTGTAATAACAGCCTTTAGCAGACTCCACGCTTGTAAGCAGAGGCTACAGCAGGAGAAGCAGAAGGCATGTGTCATCTGTTCATTGATTACAGCATTGGATTTCTCAATTTCAATATAGGAGTTCTACAACGAAACCAACCATTACCACGGCAGCATGCACTTTAGATTATTTGCTCTTTTTAAAAATAAAAAGTATCGCTTATAGGAAGGATTAGTGGTGGATGCGTAAGAGTCACAAAGGTGCAGCCCAGACTAATGTGTACGATCAACACTGGCTGAATTATTTACAAGTAAACCCTTCGGAACCTTCTAACCTCCAAAGATCCCAAGGCACAATCTTAAGGGCATGCCTATATTTCCTATTGGTATTTTCCCTTTTGCAGAGATGAAAATAAACAAGAAGCATTTGCAATGCATTAGGTCGCACATTATTAAAGTTTGAGGTATTGGCATTGCGTCTATTGCATTGCAAATGCTTGTTTTATTTTGCTGTTTTATATAGCGCGAACTCGACCCGAACGTACTGGAACGCTTTACACGAGCACCAGTTACATTCACAAGGAAACACTCGTTTTGTTAGGCACGGGAAAATTATGTTATTTGCCCAGAATCACAGGATGTTGAGCCGACGCCGAGACTCGAACCTGGTCTCCAGTTACAAAGTCGGAAGCTCTTACCCCACATCCTCTAAAGACAGGACTGCAGGTGATCCGGTTTAAATGTGTACAAATCTCTCACAATACAAACTTGTAAAGCTGAGTAGATGTGAGTCTACCAAGTGCACGGGGTGTAGAGTTTAGCGTATTGTTTTACGCAGGTTGGACTGGGAGCCGGAAAAACAGGTACACTGTGCTGCAAACAGCATCTTGTAATACGCAGCTTTCCTTAAGTCACAGCCAGTGACGTCACTAGAAGGGTGCAGGGGCTGCTTCATTACAGTGCTCTGAAGCAGTTATAGGATAGTATATGTGCTATACAAACAGCCAACATACATTAACATGATATTTTCCTTCTCAAGGCTTTCTTCCAACTTCCCTTCCCTCCTCCACCCCTTTCCTGTCTCTGTGGCCCGACTATGCTAAGAAGCGGCCATCCACTCGGGGGAGTTTTGAGGACAACCATGTCAGTTTGGGATGCCTGAGGTTATGACAATGTGCTGCCCTGCAGAGGCGCAACTAGAGCCGAATTTCGGGGGGGGGGAGGCTAAGGAAAAATTTCGGGGGGGGGCTGAACCTTTACTCAGTAGGCAGAGTGGAGCTGCAGGGCCTTCAACAAGGGGTGAAACAACAGCAAGGCCTAATTAGCATTCAAATGGTCTTTTGAAGACCTGTTAAACGATCGGGTGCGGCTGTGTGTGTGTCCGGGATCTGTCTCATCCCGGGCTGCCACACACGACAGGGGGGGCTGAAGCCCGGTGAGTCCAATGGGTGTTGCACGCCTGCTGCCCTGTGATACAAGAATACCAGGTGCAAGCTGATTTGCAATTCAGATATGCAGATCAGAGTAAGAAGACTGTGTCGTATGAGTGGGGGCTGTAGCTGTGTGCCAGAGCACTTGCTGACACACACTCATTCGGGTTTCTAGGTCCATGAAAGGCAAATAGATATAAAAGAAGCAGGGCAGTTCTTCGTCAAGTCTGTATCTGACAAAGTAGCCACCAGCTCCTCCCCTTCTTGGCCTAGGTGTCTGACAAAGTATCCACTTCGTTTTTAACCACCGAGGTAATGCAGGTGCCGTGACACACTACAGCACTGCAGTCTAGTAGCACAACTGCTGTGGAAACGGGCAAAGGAGAGGAGAACAACCAGGCTCTTCCAGGGCTCATGGCTGTATAATTGTGGCTTTTTAATAAATAATTGTGGTCCTTGACAGTTACTGCCCTCTATGTTTTGACCTCTTAGCCCTGGCGCCGGGAAACCCTTTGTGGGTATCTGTGCGCATTACAAATGCAATAAATAAATAAATAAATAAATACGAGCAGCAGGTGCTGTCATTTCTCAATGAAAATATCTGTAACGTTTGCAAAAACCAAGACAGTCGTTGCAAAGAAAACAAACGTTCCTCGCAGAACCCAGATGCGACTTGGCAGCAAAAAAGTCCCACTGGGGCCCATCTCCTGGTCAGCGTGTGAAATCGATGGATGCGACGTTTCCTGCTGAAAACCCACGGCTGACTTCAAACCGACACACAGCTGTCGCAAAGTTAAAGCATGCTTGTTGTGTGCACTAAACGCAGCAATTCCCAAGCACCCAGGGCCTGGTCCTTACCAGTATGTGAAATGAGCAATGTTTTAGACAAACCGTGGGGAGGGGGGGGGGGGTGTCGTGTGGTGGCGGGTCCTGGCTGCTCTAAAAATGACTGACAAACTATTTTTACAGTAAGAAGAGCAATAACTGGCGCACAACCCAGTCACTGTAGACATGCGCATGCTTATCTGTGGTGCCCCTTCACCTCTGTTGTATACCAGCTGCCTCTGCACCCCTTGTCGCTCACTGCACCCTGCTGTGTGCGCCCCTTGTCCTAGTGGCAGCTCCCCTGCTGTCTGTTGCCCTTACGCCGCCTATCGCAGTACAAGAGCGCAGGTGCTATCTAGGAGCGAGAGAGGGTCAGCCAAGTCACAGGGCACGACGAGCAGTGCAGGAGGCCAACTTGGTGAGAGTGAAGCAGGAACAGTGTTGGAACGAGAGGGGAGCACGGACGTAAATGAGGATAAGAGAAGCACAGCATAAACGGCTCTGGAGCAGTGCAGGGGTAAAAAGGCAGCAGAGAAGGCAGCACTACAGAGGAGGCGGTTAGGACAAGGGTGGCACAGGCGCTAAGGCAGGAGGGGACCTACTGCGAGGTACAAGCACCCGAAGAGCAGAACACGAGCAGTGTAGGAGTGAAGGGAGAGAAACACTGGGGCCCCCGTGAAACAGGGGGAAAGGTGCAGGAGGACAGTGCGGGTGCAAGACAGGAGGGGAGCGGGGTGGGGTGCAGGGTGACTGGTGGGATGAGAGCAGAGCTCTCTTAATCAGGCGGGCAACTAGATCTAAATCACGGGGGAGGGGGGGCTGAAAAATATTTCGGGGGGGGGGTCTAATTCTTCCAACCATAGGCAGAGTGACTGAAGGAAGGGGCGAAAACACAACAAAAGCCTTATTTACAAGTAAATGTTCTTTTAAAGACCTGTTAAGTACTCGGGTGCGGCTGCAATTAGATGCTCGCCAGCCCACGAAACTGTGTCAGCCTGGGCTGACACACACGAGGGGGGGGGGGGGCTGAAGCCCTGTGAGCCCAATTGGTGTGTTGCGCGCCTGCTCTTAATGCACTGGTAGGTGGTAGCTGCAGCTAGCGAGAGATTAAAAGGGTGCAGTGGGGCTGAGTCACACACACCTCCTAAAGTCGCAGGGGGTATCTGGACGCCCTCAGTACAACCCTGTAAGCCCCGGCGAGAACGGGGAAATACCTGCTGTAGCAGTGCACTGGTGAGCAACCCCAGTGGCGCTCACAGCAGGAGCAGCAAACACCGGCAGCGCACGGGGCGAGCAAGACAGGGCAGAGGGGTCTGGCAGCGCACTGACTGTGAGCTACTCGGGTAAGACTAGGAGCGGGGGGAGGGGTCAGAGTAAGGACACCTGGGCTTTGGCAATGCCCAGCACAAACATTAGAACAGGTTGGCTCTGGCAGTTCCCAGTAGGAGGAGAAGGTTACAACAGTGGCATCACTGGGGGTGGGGGGGCGAGGGGGATCGGTGCGGACCGCACTGGTTGACACCAACCCTAGTGACGGCGACGCCACTGCCTACATCAAACCATGTCTGCCCTCCGAGCCGACCCACACTTCTTCACGTGGAGGGGTTTCCTTTTCTGAGAATGGAAACGCCTCCAAGTCTCACTACACCTCACTGAGACCTTTCCGTGAAGTCCTTCTAGTCCTAGTGGAGAGCCACTCGGGCTCTCCTATGCAATGTATCGCAACCCATGCATCCCTACACCTCTCGGGGAGGGCTCGCTCCGAGGGTATAAACAAACCGGCGGGAGATCGCTCGGGGTCTTCCCGCCTACGGAGTAATTCCAGTGTCCTGTGCGTATTATTTCGCCACACATACCAGGGCCTAGTTGGGCCTAGTCCTAGCCCACCACAGTCCTCAGTGTCAGGTCGCACTTCACCTCACAGAGGAGCGAACCGCTCCCTGCAGGTTTGAAACGTAGAAGGTAAATGACAATCGGCGACGCGAGCGCGCGAGACCAACCGCTCCTGACAGGACGTTTACACGCAATATTGACACCCTTCGTGTGAATGCTTGCAAAAAGTAAGATTTTGGTGCATCATACAGTGCACACTCATCCACCTGATCTGGGGCTCCGCGAGAATGTCACAAGAGGATCCGGAGGCTGAGATGGCAACAAAAAACGAGGAAATTAAAACTAGTGGTGCACGCGTACCACAGAGGAGCGGGGGCGAGAGAGCCTGTCAGTGTCTAGGATGCGGTGGGAATGGGCAGAGAAAAGGCGGGACATGCGCCCACCTTTGCACAATTGCGTGACTTATTTTTTTTACAAAGCACGCTAAAGCCAATGGCGGGCCGCGAAAGCAAAACCACACGCACAAGCGTGTGGTTAGCTTTCTGAGGCCCGTACAAGACGTCTCGTACTGCAACGCAGGGGCAAGACTTAAAAAGGATTCGCAAAGTGTTTATTTATTTGTGCCTACCCTCATTTATCTTCTTCAAATAGGTAGTTATTTATTCATTGGCGCAATATGTTGAATCAATCAATGTGCATGGTGGCAGAGCATAAAGTTCTGGTCTATCAATGCAATTGTTTTTCCACAAGGGTCATGATACCACCTGCAACAGTTGGTGAAGCATTTTGACCAGTCCTAGTTTCAAAGAAAAAGTTAATATTGCTTGACCTCAAGTGATGGGTACTTTATTCACAATGCTGTCCATGGACAAATCAGCTAAAAATTAAAAGAATAGTAATATGCACATTTCAATGTAGCACAGAAGCCAGTTTCAAAAACCAGCACTAGGATTCTATCGGCAATTTGCATTTTCCTACACAATTCTCAATATATCCTGTGACACTGAAATCAAAAAGTGTATTTGAGTTCTCTTTTATTTAAAGCATCAAAAACCCTTGTGTCTTGCTTTGCGTAAGAAAAACCTGTAAGACTAAGTAAAAATACCTCATATTTAAAAATATTCAAATATTTGACAAGCATTACATGTATGAATTGTGTTTGTATATAGCAATTTTAGTCTTCTCGCTTTTATTTTGTTCTATTGAACACTGCACATGCAATGAGAATTCGATTTTGAGTGAGTAAAATATATGCCCACAAAAACTAAGACATTGCTTCCTATGAAGCATGTGAGATGTTCCTGATTAAGACCAGTGGATACTGGGTCATCATGCCCAACTTTCATAGAATTGTTGCATCGTTCTGTAAGAGCTACATAAAATGTTGAAAATTTCCATCAAGAATAATTTCTAGTGCAACTAAAGGTCATAGATGCGCTAATAATGCAAAACATAGATAACCTCTTGCCTTGAGAAGTGTTATCATAATTTGAACTGAATTATTTTGTACTTAGTCCTTAGTACATGGTAGCAAAGTTAATTCACAACACAAATCAGTGTTATACACCATTTCTTCTGGAAAATGTGGATTATCTGTGCAAACTACAGCACGTTGCTGTACTGCCAGCAATCAAGGAGCTAGGACATGCTCAAAAGCTGGGCTTCTGCTAACCACGTCATCATTCACAATCTCAGACAATTCTTTTAGGACAGCACCTTAAGAAGTTTATCATTCAATCATGCCGTGCATGCTGCAGGGTTCATGATCCAGTGTGCACAGGGAAAGACCTTGATCATTTGCTATGCAAACAAATCAGGATGTAGTTGGGAAGGTAGATCTAACTGAATGTTGGTGCAATTTTACTCACTTGTGTGTGGTAGTGTAGACAACCATCTACATTGTAAACACTTACCAATGTCTAAGAACCTAGAGAACATCATGACTGGAAATGACCTTTAGTAAAGGATGAGTTTCATGATCGCAGATTAGAAGTTCTATCAGAAAGACATACATTTTACTATTTGGTACATTTTCTGATCGCCTGTCCCCCCAAAAATGCTAAACTGAAATATGATAATCAATGTATTGACTTTTAGTCGACTACCTGTCAACAATGTGGTTGTCTGGAATGTGGTTGTTTGGAAGACACACCGATATGTAAGAAGCGCTATGCTGTTCACCTCATGAACTGCTGAAATGTCTTTACCAAAATGCCTGCAGTCAGTGAAACTTGATTACCGTTCTAATACATATTAACCTAAGCAGATCAGGGAGACAGTCTTGCTTTATAAAACTGAAAGGACTAGAGGATAAAATATTGTTATCAAATACAACAAGCACCAGTGAAGGTAGCAGTTTGACTATCTTTTACAGTGATGAACTTCTAAATCGTAAATGTCAGATGTTGTTGCACACATCCAATATATGAGGTATATAGTTGCACCAGCAAAGACATACTGCAGAGTCATAGTAATCACTTACACCTTGCAAGCCCAGAAGGCAATATTACCTAAGCAGAAGCCTCCACGGTCTGTCTTTCTCTGGCATTATTTCTGCAGCAGAGTATTGCACCCGCCACCAGCCGTACTGCATGACAGTATCAGGAAGTATAGTACAATAAAGTGTATTGCTTTGGTTTTTGCCTAGTTTAAGGATAAGGCAATTGTAAGCATCACTTCTAGACTTCTAGTTCTGTGCCCAGTAGTATAAGTAAGCCTTATGGTTCCCTTACCTTGGTTTTGAACTACAGTAGTTCCTCCTCCTCCTCACATCCATACTTTGTCTCAAGTCTTTAATACTGAGCATGTGTAAACATACAATCTTAATCAAGATACTCACAAAGACACATGGAAGAACGGTGCTAACCGGCAGAGCACTCAAGTACACACAAGGGAACTAAGCTAATAAGCGGAGCTTTCATATACATATTAAAGGTGCCCATACTGTACACAGGTATTTATTTTTGTTTGATGTGGTGTTCTAGGGTTCATGTTTGGTTTCATTTCACTTGTGAGGGCAGCTGGGATCATAGGTTTTATATCAAGGTCGAACTTAAGCAAAGGATGTAATTCTATTTTCTGGAGACCACTGCCTTTTCACCCTAAAATAAGAATCATGACAGTGATTTCTTCCATCCTTACACATGAACCAAGACAAATCCTTCTTGGTCACTTGGCAGTCTGTTTTTTCCGGTTACGTGTTGCTAGTTTAGAGCTATATGAACTGATTGGAGTTAGGGTTTGTTTCAACACAACTGCTGATAACCATCTTGTGTTTCGCTCTATGTTTAGTGTTCTTCACTTTTATATTCCTGTGCTGGTCATATGCCTTTGTTCCTACCCAAGCTACTAGTAAATTTATTTTTCTGGTTAACTGAATCTTCCTCCCCACTCATCGACATTCTAGTACCCCCCAACTACCACATCATCAGATTGGATAGGAGTGGCAAGACAGGGGGTGGAATCGCATGTATTCACCGGAGAAACCTCTCAGTAATTAGAACCACATTCCCTATTTTCTCCTCCTGTGAACACCTTTGCCTCCACATCAACAGCGATGGCAATCTTGTATGCTACCTACATATTATCTATCACCCACCAGGTGACAACCTCACCTTCACTGAACACCTCATGGACATGATCACAATGAATTCTGGACGGCAACATACACAAATATTCCTGGGCGATTTAAACCTCCACTGGAACGATCACAACAATTCTGTGGTCATTAGTATCAAAAACTTCCTCAATGCTCTAGACCTCACCCAAATCTGCAACAGCCCTACTCACGATAAAGACTCTATCCTGGATCTCATCATTTCCAAAGACGACTCCACTCAACTCGAATCAATCCAACCCTGTGACTGGTCTGACCACCACATTATCTCATTCTTCATCAATGAAAACGTAAAATCTAACTCGGCTCAACCCACCAAACCAAAGATTTGGAAAAGAGACCTTAAGAAACTCCATCCCAACCCATTACCCTCTCCCAGCTACCCCCTTCTGGTGCCTCTGACGTACAGGTTCTCACCGACCACTACCTCAAATCGATGACCTCTATTATCAACGAGGTTGCCCCCCCTTAAACCATGGTTCGACGGGCTGCTTAACGAAGACAGACGAACTATGAGATTGGCGGAACGCAATTGGAGAGTAGTCCCTTCCACTATGCACCTCAAATCTCTAAAGGAAAAAAGAAACGCTTACTTCAGAAAAATCAAACGCACAAAAGCTGGTTTCTTTAGCCACCAGCTTGACCAAGTGAGAAACCGACCAAAAAAACTGTTCAAGCTTATCAAAACTCAATCCAAGGATGAACCCCAACAACTTCAAAACAATGCCAGCACACTACCGCCGCCGTGTGAAGATTTCTCCACTTTCTTTAATCTAAAGACAGACAATATCAAAAAAGACCTCCTCAAGGATCACAGCCTATACTCTAGCCCCATAGCAAAACACCCCTCGATCTAAAAAACAATGCTACATGGTCCTCCTTCGAAATTTACTCGGAAGAATCCATAGGCAAGGTTCTTAGCACACTGAAGCTCTCCAATCCCGACACTGATCCTCTACCCGCAAACAAGGTAAATGACTTCATCCCACTGCTCCTCCCGCTCTGGACCAAAATCATTAATAGCTCACTTCAACAAGGCTGTATCCCGGACTCCCTCAAAGTGGGTCAAGTAACGCCCATACTGAAGAAACCCACAGCAGACCCCACCGATCTGAACAACTATCGCCCTATCTCCAATATCCCTACCCTGGCCAAACTGTTGGAAAAATGTGTACACATCCAATTGACAAAACACATCGAGCACTTTGACCTCCTCAACCCACACCAATCAGGCTTCCGATCAGGCCAGAGCACGGAGTCAGCCATGACACACATAATTGATGACGCGCTTCAAATTCTTGATCAGAACGGTACCTGCCTCCTTATCCTGCTCGACCTCTCCTCAGCATTTGATACGGTCAAACACGAGAACTTACTCGATCTGCTGAGTCTCAGAATGGGTCTATCGGGGACAGTACTTAAGTGGTTCACCTCCTTTCTACATAGTCAGACCCAGAAATTCAAGATTAACAATACCATATCCACACCCGTTCCTGTATCACTAGGTGTCCCTCAAGGATCCTCCCTATCCCCAACATTGTTCAACCTAGCCATGGAACCACTCACAGCACTACTGCAAGCATCCAATGTGCAATTTCACATGTACGCAGATGATACCCAGCTCTACCTTAAAATACACACCGTTGAGGACATCAAACTACTCAACACAACTCTTATGAACACACAGACCTGGTTGGCAGAGAATCATCTCAAACTTAATGCTCTAAAAACAGAATTTCTCCTAATAGCTCCCCCCACCAAAGTCCACATCACTCAATCTTGGCTGACTCATCTCACTGCATTCATCGTGCAGCCTACCATCGTGGACTCAGCGAAATCTTTAGGCATAACTCTCGACTGCAATCTCAATATGCAGCATCATATTAGTATTGCAACGAAGGGAGCTAACTTTCAAATCAACACATTGAGGAAACTGAAACTCTTCCTCCCAGCCAATGACTTTAGGACTGCAGTCCAAGCCCTAGTTCTCCCTCGAATAGATTATGGCAGTATCGCCCTCTGTGTCCTCCCTAATCCGACAACAGCACCCCTAAGAGCCTCCATTAATGCTGCAGCGAGACTCATCACCGGATCAAAAAAACGCTCTCACAACACCCCGATCTAAAATCCCTGAACTGGCTGCCATACGAAGCGATAATACACCTGAAAATCGCATGCATGACACACAAGGCCATACACCACAACTCACCTATTTACCTCGCCCGAAAACTGACAATCTCAGGTGGCTCAAGAAGCACAAAAAGTGCAGAAAACCTCCTTCTGACACCGCAAAGATTTCACAAGAAAAAAACATATAAACGCTCCTTCTCAGGGATGGCGCCCATGATTTGGAATGCCCTCCATCCAGAAATCAGACTTATCTCAGCCAGGGCATCCTTCAAAAAAGAAGTAAGATCACTCCTCATAGCTAAACTCACCTAATTTAGCCTAAAGAAGAAGTAAGTTCACTCCTCTTAGCTAAACTCATCTGAATATTGACTAAAGAAATCTTGTGACTCATTACTTTCCTCACATGACTATGTCCAGCCTGATGACCTATGCACCGTTTCAACCTCAGCTCGACTCTTTTGTTTAAACCTGTGCTCATCTTTGAACTAATTGACTTGTTTAATGCCTATTCCCCTGTTTCTTGTATCCCATCTGTGTGTAAAGCGCTCTGATATCCGTAAGGATCTTGTTCGCACTCTATAAAACTCTGCAAATAAATAAATAAAGATATATGTTTGATTTTCTCATTCCATTCTAATTGTTACAACTTGAGGATTCAGTTCCAGCCTTTGAACTCCAGTTCAGCTTCTTCACCCCTTAAGATGCCATTGTGAGAACAAGCCCAGTCCAAAGTACTAGCACCCCGTAGCATTTTTGTGGCCTGTTTTTGCCCCTAATTATGTTTTTAGTACTACTTTCTAGCAAACATTCTACACTTACTGTTAACTTTTATAAGTGGATGTCTTTTTTTCAAGAATCTATAAATGACCTACTATGTTACAAAAGATTGGGCTTTGACCTATCCATATTCATTGATCCCTGATTCTCTTCGTTCCAAGTGCATCACTGAGTCAGAACCAGCAATTATTGTAGATGAAGTGTTACCCTAAAAGTTGCTGCCTCAATCATCTTCCATTCCTTACTGATCACCAGCAACTGATCTACAACTCCAAACCTTAAAGGCAGCTGAGCTCCCACAGAGCTGACGAGAAGGAAAGTGATGCAGATGAACTCATAACTTTCTTCCCTGTCATAATAGCCACATTATGAGTCTTCTACTGATAGCCATCCACAGTTCATAGGCCATACTCACAAGTGCATTAAGTTGTAGGGCATGTTTCATCCTTTCTCGGACCAGGTTCAAAGTCCATGCAATAGGGTGGTGGGCAAGAATTCATGTTTTTTGTTGAATCGAGTGCAGAAACAGTTGATCTTTTGGAAAGTGACTGACGTGGGACGGGTCCCCCATGCATCTATATGCATTCTAACAGAAGACGTAGGATTGAAACTTCTTCGGCTCAAGTTTAAAAACACAGGGCGTCGGGAAAAATACTCTCCTGCATTCCTAAAGTGAGAAACTGAGTAAGGCATTCTAACATTGCCATGATTCCCAAAGATTCTAACAACGTTTAAAAAGAGACAAGGCTGCCTTTAATTGTGCCTCTTTTTCAGGTGCAAATTGCAAAAAACACAGTTGATGGACAGAATGTAGAACAATGGCATACATGCATGTGCTGGGTATACTCAGACGTGAGTCCCAGGCTCTCCACACCACTGGAGTCAAGCTATCCAGGCTGATGAAGGCTGATAGCCAGAAACCGGTCCTTGGATGCTTGATTCCGGTCTGGGAAAGACATGGCTTGGTAGTTCGGACTGGACTGTTCCCATGGGGTACTGGGTCAGAGCTGATTTGCATATAGCCAGTGTCTAACCCAGGGTGGTGTGGAGTGCAAAAAAACGATGGATTTAGGCCCAGATCCTTGTACTGGGGTGAATGTATGACATTGTTCTACATTCTGTCCAACAACTGTGTTTGTTGTCTTTTTCAGGTGCAGGCATTGTTTCCAGTTTCTCTGAAACTCTAAGCTCCTGACATAGATACAAGGCATACTAAACTGTTAATCCATATGGGAGTTGTGCACCTAGTATCTTTGAGGATATCACAAATCACTGGGCAATCATAGGACAGTCACAAGATTTATTTTAGGAGCCCTTTGCTCCAGCACAACCAGGTGTGGAAGTGGATCTGCAAGGACATGCTAATATGTCGAACAAAATGTGCATCCTTTTTCCAGCATCTGTTGAGATGTGCTCTTACTATAGGAAGATCTGGCAACATCAGTTAATGCTTGTAGGAGGATTACCAATTTAGATGAGCAATTTTATTCAAAGTGTAAGTATTTGGAAGTCGCTGCAGTAGGCATTCAGCTACTGGTCTGCTATCTGTTAAGAAGGATTAGACAATTTATTTCTCCAGTTCCCATATACAGTACTTCCTGGGACATCAGGATGGTCTTCTAGGTATTCTTGAAATGGCTGGGTAATAGAAAGATTTCTCTTAAAATACTGCAGGGTAAGCGGACCATGCAGTCTTATATAGATTCCTGTAATAGAGTTTTAGAGATGAGGGTATTCAACTTTACAGCCTGGGCTTTCATGATAGATGCACAGAGTAATTGAAGGAAAGTATCACATAACATATGAGTTAAGTATATTATATGTTACTATTAATTCAGTACTAGAAGAAGATTTGCTTAAATATGTGGTTGATAATGTTCTCATGGCAACCACAATAGGAAGTGTCTATGAAACATCTAAAAAGCAAATTTTTGGTTTGCTTATGTTGGAGTTTAATGGTCTGCAAGAGGCACCTAAATAAAGAGGCAGAGTTTGGCCAAAAGGTGATTGTTTAACGGGGAACTAAAAAGATACTGGATAAAGGTTCAAGCTAAGCCCCATCTCTTTGGCCTAGTTATGTGGGAAATGTAGTTAGTCTAAATTAATATTTATTGTTGGGAAGCATAGTACTAGCATAAGAGCCTTTAATGTAATTGCAACTATAATTCAAGTTGCTTTACAGAATATTGATTTTGAATAAATAGTAGTCATTTTCTAGGAGGCACACATGAAGTGGCTTTTTCTGTGGAGCCTGGCATTCAGCACTTAAAGTTGTATGCTCCCAATAGGTACTGCAATTGATTCTGCAAAGGTCACTCAGGAACTTGGAAGTTTCCTCAAGGAGGAAGAGGATTTCTCTTTCCTATGGCACTTATTGTGGGAGACCTTTTAGGAGACCATCCCCTTTCTTGGGGCTTAACTAAAGGGCAAGAGAAACTCTTCAGTGCATCTCTGTGTGCCTTGGCCAAAAATAGCTAGGCCCACTATTCCCCCGACAGCCTCCGGATGCAGTAAAATGCACAGGGTTCGAAGAGCAAAAGGCCATGTTCAAATCCAAGACACCACATGCAAACATCATGTAGGTCTGCAAAATAGTCTTATTTTACCAGCTGCCGCAGTGTTTGAACCCTGAAATCTTTGGAGACATTTCGCTTAGTCTCTGTCCAGCTTACAGAATTATGTCAGTGAAGCACAGAGAAGAGCTCTGGTCCTTTGCCGATGAGAGTTTTTATGGAATTAAAAAAGTCCAGAGCAATACACAATGCAAAATGTACAGATTTTGTGACCTTCCTGCAGTGCTTAATTTCTATAATCCCTTGAGTGTATACTATTTGAATAACAAAATCTGAATGCACAGTGGAACATATTTGTTTCTTTTTTTCTTCCAGGCAAAAACATTTTTCCATACAAGTTCTTCTCCTCTGACATACCTACTAGTTATGTATTTAACCCACACTTCTTATATAGCTTATGGCCATTTCACTCAAGAGAAAGTTACACAGTGCAGAGATGTGTCAGAAAGGCGCAGCAATTCTATGAGAGTACCACAATCTTAATAATCTTAAGAAACTTACTATATTTGCATGGACCACTCCTACGGAACACCCACTACATTTCATGGATGCAGAAAAATCTGCATACTTGGTAAAACCTTTATATGTGTATTCAACATTTTAGGATGCAAAGACATATTACTTCTGCATGTGAGATCTCCAAGGTTTATGCCACTCATTACTATTTTAACAAAAACAGGACCAACGGGTGCCTTGGACTCAGTGTGCACTGTATATGAATTTATCCAACAACATAAATCAAATTGTTCACTTTTTTTAATAAAGTTTCCACTTTACATTGTTGGTTAAAGATCTAGGTAATTGAACCTATTGCTAATTCAAGACCATTCATTTCAAGAAAATTTCAATAATGTGTGATAGTTGATCCATCGTTGGTTCTAATCAGAATTGTAATTCTAAGGACTTTTGTTCTGAAATGCATTGGGCACTAGAGTTCGGATTAGAACCAACAGAGGATCAACTATTGTATATAATTGAAATTTTCTTGAAGTTAATAATTGTAGGTTCACAGGGACAGGATTGGCCTATAGGATAGGTCTATAGCAATAGGTTCAATTACCTAGATGTTTGATAAAGTGGAAACTTAAAAATAAAAGTGAAAAATGTGATTTATGTTGTTGGACAAGGCAGTACTTGGTCCTGTTTTTCTTATTCATTTCACGTATTTTGGTCAGCCTACAATTCAGTGCTTGCACGCACCACGTAAACAATTTGGAGCTGTTGCAATATATTAGAAATAAATTGGAGTGCACAATACACATCAATTTACTCATTGCTTTGTGCCAGAGTTCAGATGGGAATGCCAGGGAGCGCAAGTCTCAGCTTCTGGACAATATCTTCTGGGACTAATGGATCCTTTCCTGGTCTTTTTGTGGTTCTTAATTCTGACATGCTCCAAGCAGAAAAAGTCAGCAGGAGGTAGGTGAGGTCTAGAGGTGGGCCTGCGGGTAAGGTGGATGTCTGGGCAGGGAAGGTCAGGATCGGGGTAGGCGGAGGCATTTGTTGCATGTTTGCCCAGGATGCTGCAGGGGTCATTGTAGGGTTCCAGATGTGTTCCTTCTCGTAGCCTCGTCCATAAAGTGGGTTTCGTTAGGTTTACACTGTACCCTGTGAACCTAAACAGTGTCTTGAGGCCTGTAATTATTAGCCCAGAGGTAAATGCCTACTTGTAATGCCTGGGGTGGAATGCACCCTAGAGTTAATGCTCCAGGGTGATATTGCCATTCATAATGAGAGCCTATATAGTGTAATTTTGTGCTGCTCCTATAAAAAGTTTTGCAACATTCAAAGAATTCAACAGACCAAACTCAAGGTGTATTTTGAAATTTAGCCTGTATTTAGGAAGGTATCTCTTAGCAATTACAGTCAAAGCGTTAACTGTCCTCGTAATACATTCAAACCTCCAAGTGCTACTCTGTGAAGCTTAATTTTAGACACATGCAAGCAAATAACCAGGAAAATAAATAGATTGTGAACACCAAATCATTCTAATAAAACAGAAATAATAGATCCAATGATGGTGGGGACAAAATAGAATTAATATTATCAACAGGCTACTAACATACTTGAAATTGCACGGAGCAGTGTTCGGACGCAGGGTGCCTTGGGTCTGACTGTGATCTGGTCTGTAGAGAGGATTCATATAGTCCACACGATTTTTCCACAGGTGATCCCAAAGAGAGAAGGTTTTTTCTGTAATTCTGGCACAAAGAAAAATCAAAAAATTAAAGATGTACATCATAGTCCTGTGCAAAGTAACACGTATTTACTTAATGGCTGATTTGTCTTTCTTTTATTCTGCTGAACACACTACTTTTTACTCTGTTTTCATTCAATTATGCTAAACTAATTAATTTCCATCAGTTTGCCATTTTAGCCATACTGCCTCTTTAACAACATTCATTGGTGATATTAAAATCCCAAATTCAGATTGACTAATTCATCTGAATGCAGAGGTCATTCGGTATCACAAAGTGCCCAATATCCATGCCTACACTTTTTTGAGGCACCAATAGACTTTTTTTAAAGTAAAATATCACAGAGTTTTTTTTTTTTAGACTTTAAAGAGAACTACTATCTGATCTTCACAATATCTTTGGTAAATACATTGGTGGAATAAGAGCTCTTTGGTTTGAGTTTTTCTATGGATCAACTGAATACACAACTTGAGTGGCTACCTGTTCATTATAATATTGTGCAATATTATACCTGCTTGCAGGCGATGTCAAAGTCTCATTAATGTATTAATCTTACATACTATGGAATAAGCTGCAGACTTATGTGACAAAGTGTATGGTTGTGAATGTCACATGGCAAGGTAGGAGGTGTAACAGCTCAAGGGGATTAAAGTTGTGGCGCTTCTTCAGATGGCCAATTTTAAGAGTTTTAGGTTCTAGATCATAGACAGCGCAACTCAGTTCTTGTTCATTTATGTCACCTATGTTCTTCCAACTTGACTTTAACTTTGACTTAACTACGGTCTTTTTCCAGCCAATTTCAGAAGATCTTTTAAAAATGATATACCATATCCCTGTCCTACCATAATCAAGTGCTTATTATATTTGCCTGTGGATAGAAGGCACTCGCACAGAGCATGGGCTTTGACAAAACCTCCAGCTGTATGCAGAGAGAGCTATGCACAGCGTGTAGTATTCGTAAATGATTTGTACTCAAACCAAATGCATGGACTCCACTGCACTATGCCTTCAGCCAGATGGAGGGGCAGTGTCCATAAGGCATGGCCCATTCTCCAAGATGCCAAATCTTCTGGGCAGGCACAGGCCATGTCTGTCATCAAGACCTCGCACCCATCCCATGGGCGATTGAAACCAATGCAGATGACCTTCTTAGCAACACTAGGCACCCACTCCACCAAAAGCAACTGCCAACAATTAGAAAGGAAGTGTTGCACCAGCAAAGAAACAGGAGACGATATCCCATTCAAGGCATCACTCAACCAGTACCAACGTCTGCAGAAAGAAATAAAGAAGAAAGCACTAGCAGACCGTATAGAACCCAGCACATATCAAATCAAGGAGCTCTTTACCATCGTGAAGGAGTTCTCCAACCCCGCAGAACATCATCACCTCACAAGAACTATGTGACACCCTGGTGGACTACTTCCACGACAAGATCTCAGTAATCTACGAAAACTTAAAACCCCAACCCCGCCGCAGACAGCTTCAAACTGCTTACACCCACTAACACAAATCCAAACACCTGCTCACCCACTGGGATCCTCTCATACCCAAGACATAATCTCCATCATGAGCTCTGTGCACCTGGGCGGACCCCTGTCCCCACCACATCTTCAACCTTGGGAGCAAGATGATTGGCGACAAGCTCAAAAAAGTTCAGAACATCTCAATCACCTCAGCCTCCTTCCCAGAAGATTGCAAAAACGCTGAAGTAAAGCTCCTCCTGAAGAAATGATAAGCCAATCTAGGAGAACCGAAGAACTACCGGTCCATCTCCCTGCTCCCCTTTCCAGCAAAGGGTCTTGAGAAGGCAATCAACCAGCAACTCACCGAACACAACAACCTCCTGGCCCCTACTCGCAATCTGGATTCCGAGCCAACCACAGCACAGAGACAGCCCTGAGTACAGCCAAAGATGACAACGGGCTCTCCTAGACCACAGTGAAACAGCAGTCCTCATCTTCCTCAACCAGTCAGCTGCTTTCAACACCTTCTCCAATCACATCTTGACCAACAGACTCCACCACATCGGAATTCAGGGAGATGCCATCAAATGGCTTGTCTCTTACCTTATCGGAAGAACCCAGATAATCTGTCTATCACTGTGCATCTCAAAACACAAAGTAGATCATCGGCGTAATCCCCAAGGGATCGTCCCTCAGCCCCACCCTCTTTCAAACATACATGACCCCCCTGGCTAACCCTGTCAGATTGCACTGATTCAATATCATCTCCTATGCCGATGACAACTAGCCCATCCTCTCACTGTCAAAAGACCCCTCCACCACCAGAGCCAACTTACACAGATGTAGGATGTATGAACTCCGCCCAACATCTGCCCCAACAGGCCACGCATGCAACCTCAGCATTATTTATTTATTCAGTGTTTTCCATAGCGCTTTACAGTTAGATTGCAATACAAGTTTAGATGATATCCCATTTTGTTTGTCTTGAACAGCAAACTATCCATAAAGAAACATGAAAACACTGTCTCCTCCACCTACTTCCACACCCTACACATGCTCAACAACATCTTCAGGTGGCTCCCTATCAACACCAGAAAGACAGTCGCACAGGCCCTCGTCTTCAGCAGGCTGGACTATGGGACACATTCTACGTAGGAATCATTGCAAGCCTCATATAGAGACTACAGACAATACAAAATTCAGCAGCAAGACTCATCCTCAACCTCCTCAGATGGACCCACATCACACCCATCTCAAGAAGCTACACTGGCTCCTAAACCAGAAGAGATGCCAGTTCAAGATGCTGAGCCATGCATATAAAGCCCTGCACAATGAAGGACCAGACTACATGACCTTCCACCAACTGACCAGACACCTACGATCTGCCTCCTTCTACACAGGCATCCCCACAGATCCACCGGCCAGCAGCGGAGGACACTGTTTCTCACACCGGTGAGCCATATGTATGTATGTCGCCAGAAGGAAGTTACTGTTAGGACTGTTTCCATAGCAAAAGTGTTTTTGACTTGCCTATATCTTTGGCATCGTTTGACAAATCTTCACAAAAGTTACCAAAAAAGTGTCATAGTGGGTCTTGTTGTGCATTTAAAATGTCAGGGTGATCTGTCATGTGGGGGGGGGGGGATCAAAAAAGGACATTTCCTAAGTTAATTCCTATAGGAACTTTAGACACGACTACAGTCCATACCGCTGGACGAAATTACACCAAATTTGGCAGGAACTTAAATTTTGGTTCGCCAATCACGCTTTGTTATCCGTTTAGTAGTTGTTGAGAAATTTAAAGAAAACCAAATAAGGATATCTGCAATTGTGACTAATTCATGACGATTTCGAGATTAATTGCGAATAAGCATGCCAATAAGAATGCTGTGACTGGCTGGCTGAACAATTAGCAGAGAGTTGAGGATGCCATTTTATCTCATTGGAGCAGTCCCCAAGGCGCAAACCAAATGGTAGAAAGTTGCATAAGGGTTCAGGTTGCATGTGCCCTGACTCAATGAAAGGAATGTAGGGGTGTATGAGGAACCCCTTAATAGTAAAAGATGCCAAAAAAAGTTTGTTTACCCACCCACAATATTTCCAAATTTGCCACGACCGTCAGTGTGGCCCCCATGTAACATCACGACAAATTTGCCCATATCACTAAAAAAAGTTTAAAAAAAACATAATATATGTTTATACACCCACCCTCAGTTTCACTTAGGCACTCACACAACCACTCAGAGATGGAGGCACCCACTGACAGAGCCAGTGAGAGACTTCGGCACCCACTTACAGACCTACTCAAAGACTCATGCACTCGCTCACAGACCCACTCAGAGTTAAGCACCCATTCAGACCCAGACACTCATGTACCCACTTAAAGACACACTCAGAGACTAACACATCCAATCATAAACCCATTCAGAGACTCATGCACCCACTCATACATTGACTCAGAGTCCGGCACTCACTCACAGACCCACTCAGTGACACATGTACTCACTCACAGACTCATTGAGACTCAAACCCACTCACATACCCAATCAGACACTCATGCATACACTCACAGGATCATTCATGGACCCACTCAGACACTCACACACCTATTTACAGACCTACTCAAACACTCACACAGCCAAACACAGTTGCACCCAGACATTTACTCATATACCACTCATACATTTACTCACTCTGTCACACACTCGCACACATGCACTCAACCAGTCACCCATGCACGCACAGATGCACCCATTTAGTCACCCATACACACACACTCACTCAGTGACCTATAAACGCACTCAGTCAATCACCTATATGCCACTCATATACACACTCATGCATCTGGTCAATCACCCACACACTCCTCATGCACTCATCTAATTACCCATACACCAGTCATACACTTATTAACAAAAAAGAAGGTAGTAGTTTTCCCTTTAAAGAGATGGAATCGCACATCTAGTAATCATTTGCAATCAACAATTTAGAGTGTGAGAACAAAGAATTCTATAGAAGCATGAAGCTTTCTACTGTTGTCGGGGTGCTATTTTGATCTTTCTGGCACCCACTACCAAAAGAGTGCCATTTGTTACAACAAACAAGTTGTCTACACAAATTGATGGCAATTTGAAAGACATTTGCAGCACACCCTTATGTTTACAAACACGGCCAATGTGGTGGCCTTAGATTCATGAAATCAATATTTCAAGCGCTCATTTTTTAGAACAAACAATTTTGGTGACAAAGAACATTCAATTTAAAAAGCAGAGTCCACATAAATGAGTATCTTCAAATGATGTTATTCCTTTTATTGTTCTTTTCTCTTTTGATATTCGATCCAAACAAAACAGCCAATACCTGTTTCGTCCTCCCATGGACTTTGTCAAGGCATGCGGCGTACTGATAGTGGACCCGAACGAGTACCAAATGGCGAAAAGAAAACGGTTTCCTAATTCCGGCCTTTAAGACCGTAACTATGTATATACTTGATCCTCAAATGCACTATTTGGTTTAGAGAGCACCGGAATGATTTACACTGGACCCCCTTAAAAGAGATTAATCGAATGCTTTACCACCTTGTAGTAACATGGGTGGAAAAGGTCTATCAGATCGTTGATGCTAGAGTCCAAAGACATTTGTCTCAAAACCTGTATGAGATGTACTCCATTCGGTATCAGAAATAATGAATTGTGAACCTTGATAAGTTCCATTCAGCAAAACAAGAGGAGCCCCGTACTCTCCTGTCCCACGACGAGTCCTATTCCTCGCGTAATACCAAAAAATGTTGTTCTAAGAAATGAGCACATGAAATATTGATTTCATGAATCTAGGGCCACCACATTGGCTGTGTTTGTAAACATAAGGGTGTGCTGCAAATGTCTTTCAAACTGCCATAAACCAGTCATTCACTTAGCCACTCACCCATACATGCACTTATGCACTTACACAGTCATCCATACACACACTTGTCCTCACTTACTAATACATATACCACTCTCACAGCTACTCACACACCCATTGAATCACTTATACAACCTCTCACACCCTCACTTCTACACCAGCCCTTCATACATATACACAAACATACAGTTTATCTATGTTTTAACCATGAAAGATGCTTCTAAAGAGAACCTTTTTTTCTGGAACTGTTTTGTGTTGTTTTTGTTATTTATTCTTTTGTATTTTTATGTGCTTTTAAAAAAATGGCAACTAGAACAAAAAAAAAATATTTTAATAAAGTTAAAAAACTGTAGTAGTGTAAAAAATATTTAAAAAAATACTCAGCATTTCTGTCTGTTTCCAAAACAACAGCAACAGACTGTTCGCCAGCAGACAATATCATGTCAACAGCAAATAAAATTTAAAAGTGTTTTTCCCAAAAATTACCTACATAAATACAAGTTTCAACATTATGTTACTAAATTACTGATGTCAACCATTAATTAAAATATCTTTATATATGTGTATTAGACTTAAGAAAACACTGCAAATTTGTGATAAATCAGATCAATGTAAATTACATATTGCAATACCAGACGATGTCTCGAAGGATGGCATGATTACGAAATTGGCAAAAAGAACTTAAAAATATTTTTCCAAAATCTACCTACATAAATACAAGTTTAAACATTATATTAGTAAACTGGTGATGTCATGCAGTAATTTAAATATCACAATATATATTTTTAAACACTTTTTAGAAAACATGGCAAATCCATGTTTAACCACATCGAATGACAGTTCACAACGACTTTGCGAATAATGAAAAAACTAAACAAATTACCAACCCGCAAAAAATCTCCTCAGTAAGTAAGTTTGAATGATTCCACCTTTGCAAAAAAAATGTTACAATAAAGAGAAGATATAGTTAGGAATCAGAACTGTACACTCTTATTGGATAAAGGAACAGGTAAAGTTCCAATCTGGCCCAGCCACTCACAAAGCTACTGACACACAGATGAATAGACACTCTCAAACATCTATTCGACCCCTGTCACATCCACCCACAGATACACACAGCCACTCACACACGCACACACATCCAAACTCTCACTTCCACACCTACGTGTAGACCCATCCACCACTCACACACCCAGACAGATACTTATGCACCTACTCACAGACCCATATCACCATTAACAGACCCACAAAGGCTATCACACACCCACTCACTCACTTACACAGCCACTCATAGACTCTTATACACCCACTCATAGACCCACAACGCCACTCTCAGACCCACACAGGCAATCAATCACCCACTGACAACCCCATATACCCACTCACACACCATACCCCCACATCAACACTCACAGACCCATACAGCCACTCACACACCCACTCTAAAAGGTTACAATTAGGAAATAAAATGTACAAAAGGTTACGGGGACGTTATAGTTAGGTTCAGATTTGGTTAGTACAAAACCATTGAAATTCAGCAGTTACAGTTACCTGAGCTAAATATAACTTACATCCCGGTAATGCACTGCTTATTACCTCACTATTACATCACTCATGACAGTCAGTGAGATCACTGATGACATCTTAAATGATAACAATGAGGACATCTTCCAGGAAGTGTAAGTGTTTGGTAAAAGTTTCTGAGACTTAAAGATATATACTAAACAACTGTTATGATTTAAATTAATATTCTTTTTGCACTACTAATGAGTGATACTGTTTCTAACATATGTTATCTGGGCGGCTGTGTGACTGTATCAGTGTGGAAGTGGGTCAGTGGGTGGCTGTATGGGTGTGTTGGTCAGTGTGCAAGGCGGTATGGGTGAATAAGTGTGTGTGTGGCTGTATGGGTGGGTGAGTGGCTGTATTAGTGGGTGAGTGGCTGTATGGGTTACTGAGTGGCTGTGTGAGTAGCTCTATGGGTGTGTGTGTGTGTTAATGGATGTATGGGTGACAGAGTGGCTGTGTGAATGGCTCTAAGGCAATTAGGACAACTGCGGAATATCGAATTTGCCAGTTTAGTCACACATTTCTACCAACGATCTACAGATTTGAGAGTCTCACCCTGTGTTTTTCCCGGTCATAATTGATCTCAAAGAACTATTTTTTCACAAAAACATATTTTTCTTCTCAACTAAGTTTCCTTCAATAACTATACTGCCCACAACTGCCTCATTATCTTGTAGTGACACTTTTCCCATGATTTAAATAGGCAAGTCACTCAGATCTCATCCATACTACAAACACCATGATTCGTTTAGTGACATACTGACAACTTTCTCTGTTCCCATATGACACCACAGCCCATACAACTGTGCCACACCCCTCATCACTCGGCTTGGGTGGTGATAAAGAACCACGCCAGAGAGTTGTGCCTAGCACCAAGGTGGGATGAGCCACAACAAGTCATACTGGTCACTACAACAGCAGTGAAATATGCAGGCCTACCAAACTGGGTACATGCTAGCCATACAAAAAGGGTGCCAGCTCCTGTTGAGGAAAGAACACAACTGAGGCAAACAGTTGAAGCTGCTGAAGGTTGTACAGTCAAAGAGCCTGGAGTCAGAGACTCTAGAGATTTTGACTACGAACAACCGAGCACAAGTCAGGAGGATTGGGTGCCCATAGTTGACATACCTGAAGTCTTCATCAAAACACGGAGTATGGCAAAGTTAGAAGTCAGGAGAATAGAAAGACGGAGTTTATTCTGTTCTGTGTAAGTGGTTCACATAAATTTTACTCTAAGATACAAATTTAAAAGTCATCCAGACTCTGATCATTTCCAATGCGTAAGTATATTGAAATCTTATGTTATTTCACCATCAAGTGAAAGATTAGTTAGGGACTAGAAATAACTAGTCTTGAGGATTATAAAAACATGACCCCAGCAGTTATTGCCAATGTGCTGTGAATGAATTTATGGGCCCAGGTGAGTATGTGGTGTTAGATTACCTGTTGCTGGTAAACCGCTGGAACAGGTGTCAAGTTGCCCTGAGTTTTGTTTAAGGCACTCTCCCAGCCTTGCTTTTGTATTGAAATACCTGCAGATCCAAAGAGATCTTGGGTAAAGCAAGGGTGCAATGAGTAGAGCAGGAGTGGGCGAACATTTCACAGCTGACCAGGCACTCCTGGGCTCTTTGCAGTCTGACGTACAGGTGGCAGTACCAGTGGCGCTTCACTGCAACACTCTTATACTGCACATGTCTCTCTCACTTACCCACGTGCTGTGTCCTTCCTGGCCCTCCCCAAGTGTCCTTTGCCGCGGTGCTCCTGGTGTGCCTCGCTGACTCCACTGCCCACGCATGGTACAGTACCACTGGGCGGGAGCTTGGTGCCGACCCTGTGTTGCTGGAGCCGGTCGCCTCTAGTTCTAGCCAACTAGTACAGTAGAGGGGACTGACACGGCAGACAGAGAACAGGGCTCCACGGTTAACCTCTTAGGTAGCAGCTTCCCAGAGTGCATAGGGTCCCTCTTCCAATCAGCACTCACCCAGTGAGGGAAATGAAACAAAAGTAAACTGTAGCAAACAACGTGCACTTTGAATGCACTAGGACACGAATTAGAGCCCTGCTGAGACAAGTTTTATGATATAGTTCCTTTTTATTGAATTCCAGAGGTCGTGAATTTAGCAAATGCTGCCATCTGCTGGTCAAGGCTGGAAATCTTACAAACTGGCTGGCTGTTAAACGTGAGCAAGAGGTTTTCCTTGCATGATGTGAATGACTCAATAACAATACCTTTTTCCAAATAGTTTTCCTTACTGCTGTTTTGTCTATTCTTAGTGCTGTAATATAACAGTTAGTACTATTATACTTTTTTGTTGTATTAGAATAGTGTCGGTCGGTAGACATGACTGAACTAATACCTAAATAACTGGCACAAATCATTTATTTGCAAACTGCTGTCAGCACACAGGCCACTTCTTCAGAATCTGATGGATGAATGTCAATCCAAAAGCAATCTTTTCCATTGAAGAAAAGTCTAATTTCTATTGCTTCCATTTATCAGTAATTTTTACTTAATGTTCCTACTAGATGGATGTGATGGTCTAATGTTACACGCCCATTAATTTATCCTGAGATACGCCGCTCGACCTCCGGGATGTGGGCAAGAGGGCTGTGTAAAGAGTGAAGTAGACGTTTAATGCGCTACATCCACTAGATAGGGAAGTGAGCAATGTAATAACATGTGACTTGTATAATGCCTGCAATAAAAATATATTTAAAAAAAAAACAGTAATTTTTACTTAAAACATGTTTTAGCTTTCTGGAAAATGTAAGCGCTGTGGCAAACAGAGACTGCCATCACTGCAGGCAAGGCCACTGTTTTATTAGGTCGAGCACACAGGGTCCATCCACCACTGGCACTCATCCAGTGAGAGAAATGAAACAAAAGTCAAATGTAGCACATGACGTGCACTTCAAATGCAACAAGCCACGTATTCGACTCCTGCTGTGAAGAGTTTAATGATATAGTTCCTTTTTATTGAATTCCAGAAGCTGGTGAAGATATGCCAAGAAATGAGAGAAACCCTTAAAGTTAACATGAACAGCTGTGTGAACCACGGTGGCCGTCAACAAATAAAAATAACATCGCGAGAAGTGTGTGCAGCAAGAGCGCCATCCCCAAAAAGCACAGATATACAGAAAAACATCTGGCGAAGCGTGTGCATAAAATGAAAAACATTGCATATGTGAAGCATGTGCCACGAGAGAGGTGCTTGTTTACATTGAAGCATTTCGACAGTTAATCGGGTGCCACACCAAGTTGCTGCTCTGAATGTAAAAAAAAAGTTCCAAAAATAGAATATCAATGTTATAAGTGGAAGGGGATAAATCCTGCGGCGATACTCCGTGGGAATTAGCAGCTGAGAAGAAGGGGGGACAATTATCCACTTAGAAGCAATGTTTTTTGAACAACACTGAAAAAAGCCAATTAAAAGCCAGAGACAGAGCTGTAAGCTCACAGACTGAATACAGCATGTCTCTAGAGACAGTGCATGCACTGCCTCGGCTTGACTTAAAAAGGCTTCCTATTGAGGTCACTTTTTAAAGTCACTTGTTTTTGGCAGATCTATTTTCACTGTTCCTAAAGGTTAGGAGTATTTTTCCTAAAACAGGTAGTACCCTTATAGCAGCACTCTGTTTACATCGACAACATGATAATAATTCGACACACACCAGTAGGTCTGCAATATGAACTTAAAGGGATAGAGGACTACTATACGATATTAAGTTCGTCTAATTTAAACTAGCAAAAATAAAATGTATGCACTTTGGTACGTGCAACTATACTAAGGGGGAAGTGAGACCTCCTTGAAGTACTGGAAAGATTTTGATTCCAAATTAAAAGAAAGAAGAGAAATCTCTTGAAATCAAAATGGCTGACACCAGAGTTGTAGAAAGACCAAAAGGAAATTGTATAAAAAGATGTCATAGGGTTTGTATATGTAGTTAGTTAGAAGTGATCCTCGTATGGCTATATTTAACTATAGCAGTTCCTTATCTTATGTTAACAGATAAAAAAGAATGACACTAACCTAACTGAAAAGACAGCTAACATGAAAGGAGATAGAGTAGAATTAGAAGCATCAGATGAGATAGATTTACACCACACAGTAACTGACAATGATACCTCATTAAACGTATTCACAAAGTTGTTATTTCAATATGTAGAGACAATGGAGATTAGTGATTGTTATGTTTGTATGAAATTACCTACATTAGTAGCTGAAGGAGTAACATATCACCATTTATCGTTAACATATGGCATTTCTTGTAGTGTATTGTCAAGTTTATTTAATAGAACAGGGAAAATACAATACTATTATTCTAATATAGATGTAGTATTTACAGAAATTCCTATTCGAAAGCATATGAACCACGAAAAAAGTAGTTTAGACGCACAGTTTATGGGCAAATTTTTCTTAACAATGAAGTCACTAGATATAGAAAAGGCACAAAGATAATCTAACATGTTCATTACGCGAAGAAGAGAAAGTGTTTTTGAATTTAGTTGAAGAGAGGAGGCAAGATTTTCAAAGAAAAGCTAAAAAACGGAACATCATATTCCATCACGGGCAGAAAAAGAAGGAATTTATACAGCTGGCAAATAACATGCTGCAATGGCTCTAGATTTTGTGAAGACAGGGAAAATATGCCTCCATAGATTAAAGACAGATTATAATAACAAATGTATTGGTTTAAATGAATGTGAACATAACTTCCTAATTTTGGGAGGTTGGGGACTAAAAAGAGGAACTGATCCAGTCTTTCTTGGAATTGACTACGTGTGTGGGAATAAAGCTTATTATAAGCTGCCTGCCAGATGGTATGGAAGTTGCTATTTTGGAATTGTTTTTTTCAAACATCTATCATGTCAAAAGAGCCACTGGAATCAATGAAAATACTTATGGACTAACACATAGAAAGAGAGCTCGTTTTTCAGAAATAATAGGTGATATATTCAGTGCATTGATACCTTCAGTGGGAGTCATACTAAATTCACATAGAATCTGTCAATTGTCAACAGTAGTTGATCGTCTATGGACTGATACTGTTGGAGGTTTCTTGATGAATAATAAAGAAATGGTTCCAGATGAAAATGCAGAAATAAAAGGATACATAAAGAATATTACAAAAATGCAAGAAGAATTGAAATCACTGGAAGTTGATAATGTATGGGAAAAACTAACAAAAAGTATTTCTTCAGGGGGGAATTGGTTTTCCAAAATAGGGAAAGGTTTACTAGGACAAATAGTATTCCCTATAGTAGGTATAGCACTAACAGTGGTTTCAATAATAATATGGTATACGTGTTGTACTAATAAACTGAGGAGGAGTTATGAAATAAATGGAAAGGCAAACAAAAGAAATTATGAGAAATACAGTTAGAAGAGATGAAAGGCAAGTTATATGAGCAAATGAAAGGATTAAAAAACAAAGATAAGTGCAAGAACAGAAAAGGAAAAGAAATTGAGAATTGCTAAAGTTGGCATCTGGTGAGGGATGGATAATTTTGTGATGGCTTTAAAACTCCATCAGAGAGGGGATTGATGGAACAAGGTCTCGTGAAAAAGGAGACCTGCTCGGATGCAATCTTCTCATGTAACCACGAACCCCGTATTAAAACTTGTTTGTGGAAATAACATGCATTTACATGACACTTGAGTATACAACTGAAGCTTGCCTATATGTTAAAGTCAAAACAACTGTCTCATGCTCAGTTATTCCAGGGTAGCCTGTATCAAGAATAATCAGAAATACGCCCATCGGAGGGCACAGTGTCTTTTATAATGGATAATCACAAAAGATTGCTGTATAGCAATGTACAAGGGAACTTATAAATGAATCCTTAATTTTTGCCTTAAAGTGCATTTCATACGCTTTCTAGTGACGACTGTCAGTTGTTCCTGCTCATGGACACCCTGGTGGGACTAACAGTCTCAGGGTGCATCTTGGCCCCAAACTCACTGCAGCTGTCATGGCGAAGGCATGGTCATCACACTCATAGTGCTGCTTCTTCCCAAGAGGCGCATGCCGCTTTGCTGGTAGGGGCGGTCAGTTTTTTCTGCTTGTGGACAGCCTGGTGGGACTCCCAGTCCCAGGGTGCATCTTAGTCCACAAAAAAAGGTATACCCAAGATGTTTAAGAAATCTTACACCTGGACCCAGACAGCAGGCACCCCCGCCAGATATCACTAAGACGGCAGAACCTGACATCTTGTTGGAAGCTGGTCCACTTGACTCGGAGATCACATGTAGTAACAGGTACTCACCTCTCCAAAGTATGGTTAAGGACTTTCATAATATAGATGAGCGGGTGGGCGAAGGGGCTCCCAAAGTATTGACAGTGGGGCCTCTGTCTTACGAGTCAGACGTTCACAAGTATATCAGGAACTTTGGAGCGGAAATAGATGCTCTAAGGTCTATGATAGGTGATCTTACCTGGTTGCTGAAACAGTGGTTAGTAAGGAGAGAGGAGGCCTGTATGCAATCCATGGTAGGTTAACAGCTACGACATAGCCAAAATACCTGACACACATTAAATTGCAGAGCCCAGAGGGATCCTTCCTGCTTCCCAGAGAGCAGAGCATACTGGTGGAGATAGAAGACCTGTTGATGAGGATGCCAGTAGGAGGCACTTGGGCAAATACAATGAGCGCCTTGGGCTGGCCTGGGCTATTCTTACCCTTGAGGATCTGGTCAATTCAAAGAATCCTTGGTCAGACATGCACCAAGACAGCAGCCCCCAGCTCAGGAGTCCCCTGCTTCCGCTGCTCCCTGGGAAATCAATATGGTCAATGAGTCAAAAATTGTTTCACACTTGTGGAACGAGGGGAGGATTCACTTAGGAATAAAGCGATCCATTGGATCCGTCATGGGAGAGGCTGTAGTTCAGTGGTCAGGGAAGACATCATGAGGGCCAGAAAATGTGTGTTCCCTTATAGTACCACTGAATGTATTGAACTGCTTTAAACGGATGGGAGTCTGGTTGAAAGCTTGGTAGCTCTGGATGCTAGGCCATGCCCCCCTTTAAGGACCAATATTCAATTCAAGTACCAAACGGTAACAAGTTCACTAGCACCTGCCCTCCACCCTTCAACCGTTTATCCTGGCAATGCTTCTTCTTTGGGTGAAAATGACTGACTTCAGAGTTGGAGTGTTCCGTTTGATGTGGAGTCCTTTTACGTCCTACCTACCCCTGACTCGAGAGTCCCCTCAAAAGATAGGTTGCTAGAAAATGGTACTATTTGGGACTGTGTGGGGAATGTAATTGCCATGATGGATCGGCTAAGCAGGACCCAGTGTGTGAGGTGCCCCTCCGGTCATAGAAACATTAAATTATTCGTTGAATTCTGGTACCTCCATAGTAAACACTCATTTAGTCCCAAGCTTTACCCCTCCCTCCACACTTGAAACTTTACCCATGTCCTCAGTAGTCTCATGGAATGTGGCAAGGGTGAAGTGAAAATTGACTCTTCTGCATTTGAACACTTTTATTGAAACTTTCGATATTTATATTTTACAGGAATTGGTGTGTAGAACCAGTGCATAAGTCTGTGTATGTAAGTTATCATCTCCCTGCCACTTCCAATAAACCAGGGCATCCTGCTGGGGGTCGGTTGATATGGGCTACAATAGCCCGTAGCTGTACAATTTCCAAGGTATCCACTGATAGCCCAGATATCCTGGGATTTCGACTCAGGGGCACTCAGGCTTTACCATTGACATTTATAATAACTGCACAATAGGAACTGGGGAGGGGGGGTGGGGGGGTTATGAGCTACTTCACAAAAACTTGGAGCTTTTGGATGAAAGAGACCCTACCTCCTCTTTGATATTAGCTGGTGACTTACTGTTGCCTTCAAACCATTAGACACGGATGGCATGTGTGAAGTAAAGGAGGTAGATGAACTATGGTCAATTCCTTGTCTTGATCTATCCCCTGTTAAAAAACGGTTGCCTTGACTTTGGAGTTTGGGTTGAGGGCTGCAAATGGTAGGACACAGTCAGACAGATTGGGAGCTAACAATTTAAAAAGAATAAATGGTATGAGCTGCATCGATTACATTTTGATAGATTGGAGGCTCTGATCCATTGTTATTGATATGCTTGTGGGCATGAGCTCAGATAGCGATCATAATCCACTTTGTCTCAGTCTGATGTCCCCATGGGGTGGTTCGGACAATTTGCCCCAAGAACATCAGCTAACCACAGAGGTGTTACTATCTAACGATAAGTGCTGCCTTAAGTGGAAAAAGATGATTCCTCACGAAGACAAGCTTCAGTTCATTAACCAGGATTTGCTAGAATGTATAAGTTAGAGATTGCGGCTCTAAATGAGGAGCCAAGAGGGCTGATAGCAGTCCCAGATATTCAGTCCCATTTTTTGGAGCAGGCGGTGTCTTATTTTTCTGTGTCGGTGCACAAGCCCAATTTTTGATCAAACAAAAGGGAATTGAAATCCTGTTTCAAATTAGAGTGCAGACAGTTAAGAAACAAACTTTCTCTGGCTATCAAATCCAAGAATTTGGCCTGTGTATGAACCGCGAGAAGGTCTTACAAATATGCCCTACTAAAGGTGGAGTGGGACGAGAATATATGGTGGTTTATTAAGGAAGCATGTGACTGCAAAGACTCTTGGTTGTGTGGGGTGATCACATGAGGGAATCCTCTGCTGACAACCATATCTTGGTCTCTGCATGGATTGACTACTTTAAAACTCTTCATTCGGAAGCCAGCACGTCCTATTTATCTCTAGTTCAACTTGCATTATCGCAGACTACCAATAAGGACTTATTTACTATAGTGAAATTCAGGCCTCCATGGACTATCGTCAAAGCAAAAGCCCCGGGCCCTGAAGGCATCCCTGGGGACTTTTTCTCGCATGAGGGAGCTAATTGGTCATGCTACATCTTGCCAAACTCTAAAGCCATAGCAGGGGTGCTCCAATTTCGGGGTCCTGGAAGGTTGCAGAGGTGGTTCCTCTATTTAAGAAGGGTGATAGGAATCAACCTTGTAATTATAGGCCCATTAACCTTATCGATTCTATACAAAAAGTGTTTTGTTGCGCCCTTTTGTCAAAGCTCTAGGAATGCATAGGCGACAATGATATTTTGACACCCCACAAAGCTGGTTTAGTCAGAGGACGGGGACAATAGACCAGGTGTTTTTTTTTCTTCTTTTATTTGGAAACTGTGGTCATTGGACAGGGAAGCTTACATGTTGCTTTTATTGATTTGAAGACAACCTTCGATTTGTTTCTAAGAAGTATGCTGTGGCATGTACTAAACAAACTGGGGATGCCCAATGAGATTTTATCCTTAGTCATTCGCCTCCATGAGTTTAACTATGCTAGAGTGCAGTGGGGCGACCAAGCTCACTGATCCAATCAATGTTAGTAGGGGAGTTTGCGGAGGCAAACGAAAAATAAAATGATCTTAATGCAGATCATTTTATTTTTTGTCCTGTGGCAGAGTCTTGGGGGTGGGACCACAACACTGCAGCAGGGGGAGGGGGAGGAGTGGTAGGCCCTGCTGTCAGTATGCATGATGGTTTGGCCGACTGTCATAGGACAGCCAAACCATCATGAGTACTGACATCACTCCAACCCAACAGTGTTGCTTGGTAGAGACATCAGCAGGCACAGGCTCTCCGCTCCGGATGGACCGCAAAACAAGCCTGCTCTGCCCAATACCGACACTGCTCTCATGATGAGAGCAGCATTGTGATTGACCACAGGGGAACCTGGGAGCTTCAGCCTTCGACCAGAGGAGAAGACGGGCGAGCATAAGACCGGCATGCAAAGGTTTTTTTTCTTGTTTCAGCCCCCTGACACTGCTCCCCTCATATTGCCCCCCTCAGACTGACCCAATCACTCCGTGCTGCCCCACCACACTTCCCTTACACCAACTGCTACTGGGAGTTCACAAAGGGTACATGCTGGCACCAACTCTTTATTATCTTTACATGAATAGTGTAGTTCAGTTTCTGTTCCGTTACCCAGCAGCTGCACCCTCGCTTGGGAGGGAAAAAGTTGTGACTCTCCTATTTGCAGATGACACTTTGGGTGCTTTAAACTACTTTGTTAATGTCTCAAACCTGAGGGACAACAGCTGCTTTAAACTCGATTTAAAAACGTTTGCGACATGCAAGGCCTATATGATCTAGATCTATATGTCAAAACCGAAATATATGGTGATAAACTCTTCAAAGCCATACAGGGGGAGACCCATCCTTACTGGGTTCCGCTCAATAGGGTCAATACTTTTGATTATCTGGGCATTAAACTAAAGTAGGTCCTTTTAACCGCATGAGACCAAGATGACTCTGAAGCATAAGCAAATAGTTGGGGCTCTTATGAAGGTACACCGCACATCGACCAGCAAACCGTTGCAGCTGTCCTACAGATCTATGATTTAAAAGCAGTAAGCTCCACTCTTTACTGGGCCGAATTATGGGGATTTGTCAAAATGGAGGACCTGTCCAGATCAAAGAACAAGTTCTTGAGGAGTTTGGTGTTGATGCCTCTGAGTACACCACTCCATTCCCTAAAGTTGGATATGGGCAGGAAATCCATTGCTGACAAAGCTAATCTACCCCCACTGTTATTTTGGAGGAGAATCAGGTCCACTCCAGAATTGCTCCCCTATGCGAATGCTCTTAAGGAAGACAGTTGCCTGGATGAGTCAAATAAAATAGGCGGGATAAACAGTGTGAAGAGACTATTGTCAGATATTAGACTGCAGGAAATGTGAGATAACGTCGACCCATCAGCCCTTCCCTCAAAAAATCTTATGAAAACATGGGATTGGGATTGGGAAACGCAGGTTGAGCTCAGCAATACGTCATGGGGTAGGCTAACAACTGAGTTTATGGTTTTCAAACTGAATAGTTCCCTGGAGAATTACGTAGATAATATCCAGGCACCAAATGGCAGGAAGCTTTATATCCAGTTTAGGATTGGTACACTTCCTCTGAATTTGTTTACAATCATTAGCACCATAATCTTATCTTATGGTTTCAATACTGCTATTGAATCAATTGCCCATGTAATGTTTGCCTGCCCAGCTTATGCACTCCCAAGAGCGAACTGGCTAAAAACTATTTGCAAGCAGCTGTGAACACATATCCATGAAGTAGCCTTGCGAATTTTAAGATCAGACGCTAGACCCCTGCTTTCTTGTGGTTTTGCCAAATTTCTAGGACACATGTGGGGCGTTAGGAAAAAGTGCAAAAGTCTAGAACGTGCTAATTTTATTATATGATTGATAATTGTATATTTTCACATTTTAACTCCAGATGGTTTCATGGTCTTTCCTTTTATTAGTATTACTGGCACTCTAAGGATACATTTTAATGGTATGCGTTTGTGGAACTTTTTATGCCTGTATGCCGAAATAAAGTTATTTAAAGTATTTCATACTGTACCTCTCTAGAAAGGGTTCTGATGCACAAAATGTCATATGTTTAAGCTTAGGATTTGGGAACATTCTTACTCCGGTATCATGGATTGCATTACCTTAAACAATGGTCACTGCACTCCCAAGTCATCATTGTTCACATGGACTTCAAGCAGAGGCCACAGCAGACTCACAGAAGGCACCAGCAGTTGAATTTCTCTATTTCTACCTCACTGGATGTTTTCTGATGTCAGAGAAGGCTTCACATCTTAAAGCCTTAGGAATTAATATTGCCTTGCTTCAACCTAACCAGTGTCTCTCTGTATCAATCAGGAACCCATTATCGATTCATCCCCGAACATATTTACAATTTCACAGTATGCTAGCAACATTCAAAGTGCATATGATTAAGCAAAACAGAGTGACATGCAGTATGGCAACAGTGGCATAAGCTCATAGACTTCTTTCAAATGTTACATACACAGTATCTATAGTAAGGGACAACATCTTACTTAAGTTCTCTTCTTTCCTTCTGGCTGTTGCAGAGGAAGTTTCCAAACTGGCAGGAATAGATGTGGTGTTGAATATGGATTAAAAGTCTTTCGTTAAATTCAAAGGCACAGGGGAACTGTTCCATGAGCTGCCAGACACACTCTATAAACTGGTCAATCACTGGAGAGACTTCCTTAGGATCACCATCTAAATTTCCATACCTGAAAACATGTATTTAAACATCATAAAATATTTCAATGCTAACCAGACAAGGTTTCTCAATTTCACAAATATTTAATGTATAAATGTTTATCTGATTTACGTCAGTTTCACATGCCCAAAAATTGTTCAGCACAATATTTCCGGCTGGCACATCCCATGTGCACATATCTTGATGCATGCCCTGTTATACTAGTTTAAATCAATTTCTCAGTCAGTTACTAATAATTGGTGAGTTTTCAGAGAGGAGAAATAACAAATCCTTGAAATATTTGCATTGCTTCAACTATTCCATGTACAGAAATACTTTGTACCACTGGGATTTTAATTAGGTGTTGGACTATCTCGATACACAAAGTAGAATGTGGCATGTGAGAAAATAACTGTAGACTAATTGCAATTCCTTTACAATGGAACATAATAAGCAAACCAGATGCTTGCGGATTCAACACACTTTGAAACATTTACAGAGGAGTAGCAGAGCTATCCCCAATTACTTTTCTGATTAGTAAGGTTCCTTGAAAAAAGCTCTGATTTTGTATTAACATTTTCTTTTACAAAGGTTATACTTTGGATTCTGCATTCATCACATGAAAACATTCCAGGGTTCTAGTGAACCTGGACAGGTTTTTCTATGTTTTGCAAAACATACACAAATTTTCTATATACTGGGAAATCATAGGGGAAAAAATCAGCAAAACTACATGTCAATGTTTTCAGAAGAAGGTCTTTAAAAGTGACAGTAATGATAAACCTGTACTAAATGTTTAAATTGTGCAAATTTTGATGTTTCAATAATTATTTGCTCACTTTAGTATGTCAAGAAGGGCCAAATACATTTTTCGATGAATTCTCAGAGTCTTGATTCTCTTAAATTCTTCTAGTTAGTTTTCGCAACTTAGGTAATTAAAATTTTTCCAGTTTCTCATAATTAATAGTTTGGGTAAGGATAGAGTATAATAATCCAAACAAGACAAAGCTTTAGCTCTTATACTATCCTCCATCATGGAGATACAGAAAATGACAGATCTAAATTGGGCATTGTAACTCTGATGTACTTCAGAGAGTTTGCTAAACACCCCAGGCTATATTCTTAAAATCTGGACAAGAAGTGGTGAAAGGAGAGGCACCCCTGATATCATTCTACATTTGAAGCATGAAATAGTGGCATTTACTTTGCTTTTGTATATAGTGTGTAATTACATTTCCAAACTATTCTAGGTAACATGCTACTAAAATATTATAAAGCAAACACAAGGAGATGACGGACGGAGCGCTAAAACTTTTCAGACACACTCCCCAGTCACATATCTGGGTTGAATCCATCATCATTCTTAAGCTCACTTTGCCACCCCAGTTCAGACCCAGCTATATGCAAATCAGTCTTGGAAACTTGAAAAAGTTGGGAAAGAGATTGGGGAATTTAGAGATTACACTATAAACCAAAAAACTACACAATTTGAGAAGGATCAAAAAAGTTTCAATCTAGAAAAAGTGTATCCATTTCTTCACCAAGACTTTTACTCAAGACCAGAGTCCCACAGATATCTGCAGGACTATCAGGGTAGGTCCCAAACCAAATTCATCACATTCTCTGACACATCATCATCAGGAAGTAATAGTGAAAGTGAAACCCCGGAACTACGGAGGAATAATAATCGAAGAGGATCATTCCATCAACCTCAAGAGGGACAATCGTCCTTTTTTTTGGGACGTGGCCAAAGAAAACCGCGAGGCAAGACCAGATACCACCCATGGGAGATGTCAACAAGACGTCAAAATTACAAGAACTGACAGTCTGACCGATATTTAATCTATCTGCCTCACATTTGTCCCAACCAAACGTACGGATTTTGTCAAACTTAAGACAGAGGCGCTGGAATTTTGTCGGAAAGTACGACTAAAAACCTATTTCATGGACAACCCATTCAGTGCACCAATGGAGACAACTGGACTAAAAAATAAATCAACATTTTGTCCCCCGTCAAATAAAGTCCCCAAGGAGGTTCTGACTTTCGAAAAGACAATTCTATCCGCAATTTCGGACATGGAAACCAAAAAAAACTGGATCAAACAGAATATCACTAAAACGGAGTCAGAAGCATTGATGAATCTTAAAAAGGACACATCGGTTGTGATCAAACAAGCCGATAAAGGCGGCTCAATTGTGGTTTGGGACAGATCTTTATACATTGCAGAGGTTAAAAAACAACTAGAAGACACCACCTGCTACCGTAAATTAAAAAAAGACCCCACAAGTGAGTTCAAGGGAGAACTACATTCAATGATTGATGAAGGCTATAATGAGGGCTTTCTAGGTAAGAAAGAAATGGAGTATCTGAAGACTAAACATCCAAGAACACCACTTTTTTATGTATTGCCTAAAATACACAAAAATGAGAAAACACCACCAGGACGGCCCACAGTGTCCGGTTGCGGGTCTCTAATTGAACCTGTGGCTAAATTTGTTGATTTTTTCTTGAAACCTTTCCTACCAACTGTAAAATCATATATTCAAGACACAACAGATTTTATTAATACAATAGCACATATTCAATTCGACAAGGACAAATGTTGGATGGTGACAATGGACATCACGTCCCTCTACACTCAAATTCCACAGGATGAGGGACTATAAGTATTGGAATCTATACTGGATGAAAGCGAGAGACCGCATAGAATCCCTACCTCCTTCATTTTAAAACTTGCTGCTTTTGCGCTAAAAAAAAAACTACTTTAGCTTTGACGGAGAATTCTATCTACAAATAAGCGGAGTAGCCATGGGCTGTCCGTTTGCTCCGGAGTTAGCAATTCTTTTCATGTCCAAATATGAGGAAAATTTTGTGTACCAAAATAATCCATATGGACAATCGATAGAAAATTGGAGTCGATATATCGACGATATTTTCTTCATTTGGACAGGGACTGAAGAGGATCTTTTGAAATTCTTTGACTGGATCAATAATAAGACTGCTACCATCAAATATAGTATCAATTATTCCAGAAACAAAATGCCATTTTTGGATGTTGAAATCTATCCGTATGAGGACGGCCTTGCAACAACTCTATATAAGAAGCCATCTGACTGCAACAAAGCCTTGCACTATAAAAGCAACCACCCACGCAGTCTTAAGGACAATTTGCCATACGGACAGTATCTTAGGATTCGCCGTAATTGTCATGATAGGGAAGAATACAAAAAACATGCTGAAACCCTCACAAACAACCTGAGAGCACGTGGCTACCCTAAGAAATTATTAAGGAAATCTATGAAAAGAGCGTGGTGGACCCCACGTGAATGCCTCTTGGAAAGAAGAGAGAAAAAAGAATCAGAAAGATTGGCATTTGTTTCTACCTTTAGTCCCAATTCAAACATATTGAAGAAAGTAGTGAAAAATAAATGTCATCTATTAAAAAATCTAAATGAGGCTTTTACCAAGGAACCATTGTTTGCCTTCAGAAAAAACACCAGAATTGCCAACCAACTTATACGAGCAGCACTACCGCAAAAAAACCCTACTGACTTAAGAACAATGCTAAGTCTACCACCGATTCAAGGACACCACAAATGTGGTTCATGTAACTGCTGCAGCACTACCATTGAAGTGCCATTTTTCAGTCATAACAACATAGGATGGAAGCATGAGGCATTTACTAATTGTAAATCAAGATACGTTGTCTATAGTATCAAGTGCCCATGCGGCTTGATCTATATAGGTAAGAATAATCAGGAAGTCCGGTCACGAATCCAGCAACATAAATGAAGAATCAACAAGAACGTGCTAACAGCCCCATTGGTCAATCACTGGCGCCTACAGAATCACAGGGACTCAGATTTGATATGGACAGTGATCTCAAAAGTAGAGAAGGACGCAAGAGGAGGAGACATGGACCTGAAATTATCCAAACGTGAGGCAATGCTTATTGTCAAATTCAATGCTGGAACACATGGACTCAATCAGCTCACTGAAATATATAAACTGAACTAAACTTAATACATCCTGAGTGTCTTATGTCCAATGTTTTTGTGTACTGACAACGGGGTGCCAAGTGCACAAGTTTAGATCACCAACATGATGGACCCGATTAGGTTATTCACTGACATCCCAATCTAAAATGGCCGACACATTCTGTGATCACACTTGTACATTCATCAATTGTAAAACAGGTTGGCCGAAGAAGAAAGGTCTTATTAAAGATGTAACCAAGTGGAAATACAATGTCATCCGAAATTGTAATTTCCAAATTAAAATTTTTTTTATATCGACAAAATTCTCGTCATCATTATTTCTCAACCGACTGCCAGAAACAAACTCACATTGGTAAAATACTTATTGTATTAAGTGGATCCCATCAGATGTATTTCAAACTCGTAAAATTAATGAAAAACATAGCCACTGCAAGCATTGAGACCACAATTCCCATGAGCCGTCACGGGACAAAAATATGGCATATAATTAGACACGACCCGAATGGCTGCGACAGCGCGATTGGAACTATGGCCATTCAAACGAAGCGGGTCACAAAACATGCCGTCTAAATTAGGTAAGGACAGCCAAAATACCCCGTTCTCTAGAACGGTTGCCATGCTTAATACGACATTAAATAATGAGGCCAATCTAAATTCCTCGCACTTGCTTTCCAGAGCTCGCCCGCCCTCTTTGAATCCCATCGCAGTCAGTGACCTTCAATGTTACAAGTACGTGTTTGTTGACAAGAGGCTGTTAAGTAAATTGCTCTGCCTCAGACCGGTTTACCGCATATCCACTCCTCCTTTCAGGAAGGTTGGATCGCGACGCTGCAATAAAGGAACTGTGTCCCTCCTTCCCCAAACCGAGCGGGTCTGAGATAAATCACTACACTAATAGGTAAGCCTGACCTTGGTATTTAGAGGAAATGAGGACAACTCGGGCAATTATTCGGGGTACTGACCTTTCGCACTACCTTTTTACAGAACTCACCCGCCCTCCATGATTCAATCACGGCCACCAGTCATTGATTAACAAGTAAGCAGCTATCCTTACTTACAAGACATGAATGACACAATTTTGTTTTGAATAAGGCAGTGACCAACCCCTTAACTTTTTTCAGGACAGGCTGCATATATGCCACATAGTCCTCCGTTGCCACAAGTAAGTTCCTGAGTGTTTGACCAAGTCCTAGCTTTACATGTATATAGTACACTTGACACTGATTGGGGTCATTTTCCACACAGGTCCGCTGTTTTGGTGATTCATTCAGTGTCCCGTCGGGCTATTGCATAACCCACAACTAGCTTTAAAGCTGTCATAGGTAAGAGAAGCAAGATTGAGTGATGTTGGTTGGAGCTAGGCGATTATATTTATAGTTATGTGCCTAATAGAAAGGTTTTTGCTCTTCCCTCTTTTTACAGTTTTGTTGTCCTGATGAGAACTCCCCCAGTCGTGTGAGTTCGAAACGCGTAGACAATCTATGCCATCTAAGTAAACGGAGTAAAACAAAAACTTTTTTCAAGAAAACTTTATTGATAGGAATGTGTTTTATATGGTTTACTGTGAAGATTTCAATTCCAGTGTGTATGTATATCGAATGATGAATGGCTGTGCCTGTATGAGAGTATGACTGTTTTTGAATATAAGAAATGTATATTTTTGTAATTGTATAAATATCTGTTTGTAAACATTGTATAAAATGATATATTGTGTATAGGAGGTCTTGATATGTTCAAAGAATTGGTGAATTAACAACCAAACGTCTTTTTGTCGAGAGAAAAAATAAAAATAAAATAAAAGATTGATTCAGACATACTTTTGTCATGGCACCATAGTGTATAACTCTTATGGTCCTCAGGATTTAGCATCAAAAAATTGACAGTACTCGCACTTTCTTGTTCAATTGTGATTTGTGGCTCAGCCCCGCTGTCCAAAGCCCAGACCCAGTGGTGGTTTTTTGCGGATTTATTTCCAGCATACGTGCAAGCTGCATTCTCAGCCGAACAAATATTCTAAATACTGACTGAGGGCCTGATTACAATTTTGATGGATTGGATATTCAGTCACAAATGTGACAGAAATCTCGTCTGCCATATTACAGGTTCCATTGCATAATTTGGCCGTTGGGATAATAGTCACGTTTGTGACGGTCACCCTGTCCACCAAGATCGTAATCAGGCCTCGACATTCTAGAAAGACTGAGTTAAAAACCTATACCGGCAATGCCTGAACTATAACAAACATTTTGAAATCCAATTATCATGATTAATACATCTCTGTCATATAACAATGCTGTAAACCTTTTTCCATCTTGTCAAATCTGACTACACGATTTTCTGAGTTTTGCCATGACAAATCTTTTAATTTTGGAGCAATTTATATGGCTAAATAGATCCACCATTTCTACCAGGTGACCCCTGATTTTGCAAAGATATTTCAGCATTTTTCTTTAAATTGAGTTTATCGCCTGTAAATTCAGCAGAATCAATAAACATTCTTCCCAAAAATTCGAATCTGGTATCTAGTAATTAGAAGATGGCTCTGCAAATAAAGACTAGCAAGGCATACTTTTTAAAACTTCCCTAACATCGTACTTCCCTATATTAGTTGTGGTAGGAGTCTATGAAAAAGGTGTGCCTCTTGTAATTAAAAAAAGGGGTGGATAATTCCTTAGTAATGACAATCCACCCTAATGGTTCATTATAGCCTTATAGCCCGCCACAGCAGGCTATACTGGCTATTAAAGGCCCGCTGCAGCGTTGAAGGCCAGAGCCAAAATCGAGGGACTTTAACAAGGCAACAAGACTTTAAAAGCCGGTATAGCTCTGCTACGAAGGGCTATAAGGCTATTAGAACATTCTGCCACTAGAGGGCAGAATGTTCTAACAAATTAATCAAAGGTTTCAGGGAGAACGAGGGGATTAAAATCCCATCAGGCTCCCTGAAGCCTTTGTCACAGCCACAAAGAAGCATTGCAATGTTGGAGCTCCGGGCTTTTACCAGCCATTATAAGCCCGAGCTACTCCATTGTTTTCAATGGAGCTCCCAACGTTCCTACGTTCTAATATATAATACCCTAAGATATCTATGATTTCCAGAAGATGTCTGACTTGACAGTATCAAGAGCCTTCTCGGCACTGAATCTTATCATAGTGTGTGGAACTTCCTCTGGGATGTCTAACAAGGTAACTGACATGCATGTCTTGGAAAATAGGTCATTTTTGGGTATAATTCCCTAGTGCCCTTCAGCAACCAGCTTTATGCATCCTTCAAGCTAAAACTTTTATTTTTTAAATTGTCATCAACTACTATCCAGGTCTGATAACATTTCTTGTAATAAATGTTTAGTCTTAGATGTTGTACTGGCATAGTTCAGAACAGAATTAATTATATTGGTTAATTTGTAGGTGGCAAAATTTCATCAACCCATTACGTTTTTTTCCCAAATACAAATTATGTGTAAAATGTTAGGTTATATCACAACTAATTCCAGAATGATTAATGCTTGTAAAGGACTATTTCTTGTCAGGTTTTTCAATTCATTTTTTATATTCATCCCTTTATGTCCCCCTCTCTGTAATTCAAAAGGTCGGTTTTTCAGTTTTCTAGACCATCTAGAAGACTCCTACTCCCCCCTGTTCTTCCCTCTTAGAACCTAACACCACCAGCATGTGAGGCTTCTGCTCTCAACATTTAAAAGATCAAGGGAAACCCATTTGCCCTACTGTTACCAGATTGTTACATATACCCCGATACCCATCTACACTTCCCTGACTTTCTCATTTCTGTCCAATGTGTACTTCATTCATGGTTTTCCTACAGCTTTTTTTATGCTTTTGGATTTATTTAGTCCTTCCCTTTCAGGTGCATTTCTGTAGTATTCATTCTTGAGGAAAACATATTAATTCCAGCTCAAGGCTAATTGCTCAAACCTAGTCCTCTTCCTGAGTTGTTCTCCTCCACTGAGTGGCCTACAGTAGATTCCATATGAAATTGATACTCTGTGCTCTCACACTATTCATATCAACTGAGACATTTTCTTAAACCTGGTCTTCTTGCTACTCAGTTATAAAGCAAATATATGATCTTATGCAGATTATCAATGAATTCAGTTCAAACTTTCTATAGTAGTCTATAAGTTTAGACAATAAGACAATTAGGCAGAACTATTACATCTAGGTTCCTATTGTAATCTACCAAGTACACCTTTGGGTTTTTCTGTTTCATTGTGCTTAGTCTGTGTATCTATGTTGTTAGGTACGTTTTTTAATAATTGTAATGGTATGATTGGTGTGTAAGAATGTATGCATGAATGTCAGGATTATAATAGATTGTTAGGGGCACGTTCTCTTTTGTCTTATTGTCTTAACTTTCACTTTACTTAATTATATAAATTGTATTATGAATGTTGATTAATTTTTGTCCAGAATGCTATATGACAAAATGAAATGTACAGATGTATAAATATTTTCAAACCAAAATATCTGAAAAAACAAATAAAAATATGTTCTGATAATACTTTGAAGTTTTAGCTTTCCTCTTTGGCATCCCCCTATTTGTGAATATTGTTAGGATTTACTCCTTGTAAAAGAAATATAGGTCCCCTTAGAGGTATTTCTTATATTTTGCTTGTCTCTGTCTCCCCCCTCTGGACCTAAAATCAACTGGGAGAACTCTCTCTCTTTGCCTGTGCTTGCGGTCCTGCCTCCTAGTTGCTTGTGCTTGCTCTCCTGCCCCCCCTCGTTGCTTGTGCTTGCTGTCCTGCCCCCTCATTGCTCGTGCTTGCTCTCCTGCCCCCCCCCCTCGTTGCTTGGGCTTGCTGTCCTGCCCCCCCCCTCGTTGCTTCTGCTTGCTGTCCTGCCCCCCCCCTCGTTGCTCGTGCTTGCTGTCCTGCCCCCCCCTGTTGCTTGTGCTTGCTCTTTTGCCCCCTCTTTGCTCGTGCTTGCTGTCCTGCCCCCTCGTTGCTTGTGCTTGCTCTCCTACCCCCTCGTTGCTTGTGCTTGCTCTTCTGCCCCCTCGTTGCTTGTGCTTGCTGTCCTGCCCCCTCGTTGCTTGTGCTTGCTCCCCTGCACCCTTGTTGGTTGTGCTTGCTCTCCTGCCCCCCCCTCGCTGGTTGTGCTTGCTCTCCTGCCCCCCCCTTGTTGCTTGTGCTTTCTGTCCTGCCCCCTCGTGCTTGCTGTCCTGCCCCCCCTTGCTGTCCTGCCCCCTCATTGCTTGTGCTTGCTCTCCAGACCCCCCCTTCGCTGGTTGTGCTTGCTCTCCTGCCTCCCCCCTCGTTGCTTGTGCTTGCTGTCCTGCCCCCTCGTTGCTGGTACTTGCTGTCTTGCCCCCCTCGTTGCTTGTGCTTGCTGTCCTGCTCCCTCGTTGCTTGTGCTTGCTGTCCTGCCCCCTCGTTCGTTGTGCTTGCTCTCCTGCCCTGCTACTGGCATTGTAAATGACAATGCCATGTATTTCTGTTTTAAAAAAAAAAAAATAATTATGTCATGAGCAATGACAATAGCTCTAACTTTAAGAATGCCGAGACCATTGCATTGTAAATGCTTGTTCTGTAAATGAGAGCTCCTTGTTCTTTGCTCTAGTCACTTGTCTGCTTTGCACTTCCTAGTTTATGTCTATCTGCTGTTTCTTTATGGACTCTTGCTTTGTTCCATATTTCCAAGGAATCCAGACCTGCTTTTCACAAATCAACTATTTCTACATTCTCTTTATTTCTCTTTCTCTTTATTCTTTTTTTCGACATACGTTTGTCATAAAAGATCAGCAGTATCACAATACAATACAATAAAACGATTAAAAGATTAAAAGCAAATAAAACCAATCCTTAGCACTATCTAGATTCTGTACATAGCAATTAGTCCCACAACCCGAGCTGAAATTAGACCCAATTTATAAAGTGGCCACCAACGGCCTTCTAATGTTCTACATTGCTGCCAGGAACTTGGAGACGGCGAAGACCACAGCAGGTGAAGGATCCAACTTCAAGATTCTATAGGCATGCGAACAGTGGATTATCCCCAAATTTTTGTATAACGGAATTATCCACCTCCGTCTCAGATTCGAATAGGCAGGGCAGAAGAAAACAACGTGCACCTCGTTTTCAAGGTCTGTGGTGCACCCTGGACAGTTCTTGGGAGATGTTGGGCTCCACTTGGTCGTAAGTGATCTGATGGAAAGGGGCGACCATTCGGTCCCCCCGAACGTATGGCCGAGTACCACGAGCCCCCCGGGAAGCCATTTTTGGGCGGGAGGCGAGCCTCGGCTGGTATGCCCGAAGCGGCGTAGCCGGGGCGCGCTGTTTCCCGCCCTCGAGTGGGCTGGCCTAGACACTGACGCGGCTGGCCACGCCCTTAAGGGCAGGCAGGGGCGGGTTTACGCCCGCCCTGAAGACGGATAAAAGGAGCAACAAGCCAAGAACGCATCCTCTTGTTCCTGTGCTCTGAAGCTGCACCCCCTCGCTGCACGTGAGCTCGAGACGGAACGAAGAGCCAATTTTGAACCCACCCACCAGCCCCTGAGGACAGCCAGTTGTTTTGAATAAAGTTTTGATATGATAATGCTATTTCTTGCAGGTTGTGGTGATTGTCGTGTTATTCTTAGTATGCAATAAAGAATGGTCAGCTACAATATGTTCTTCAAATAAAGTAATTCTGCACTAAGTATTGATCAGTAATCATACGTGAAATGGTTTATGGTGGTTTTTTAATTGAGTTATTTAGTTAAATTGTCGTATTTATTTTTTGGTCGGGCGGTAAGGTCATGATCGGTGAGCACTAATTAGTAGATCCCTATGAGTGGGCGTCACCCATTACGGATGGGAGCGCTCGAGGGAGGTGGCCATTGGCCCCTCAACGGGTAGGCGGTCCCTTCTAAGGATGGGACGCCGAAAGGAAAGGAAAGGCGGTCAAGGCCCCTTCCTGGGTAGGAGGGGCTACAGCACCCTCCTGGGGAATTTCCCGGGGCCAGGATATCTGCGACGGCAGATGTGGTAAGTTGTGTGGGGTTTGGGAGGGGGTCTACGCTACCTTCTAGATACCTCACACGAGTCCTCGAACGACCTTTAAGTGGCGTCGAGTTTATTGGGGCCCCCGTCAAGTCAAGGGAAATTGGTAGTTGCACTTGAGGTACACCTCTGTGCGGTCGCCCCTCACAAGTGAGGGGGATTTTCGGGTTTAGGGATCTTGACACCGGTTACGACCTTGCCGTTGGCCCTTAAACGTTAGGATGTACAATTTCAGAATTTCAAGTTAATGTTTTGTAGGATGTTAGTTCGGCTAGGAGAACCTTTGTATTAGAGAATATGTTAAGGTTAGCCAAACATCGCAATGTGGTAATGAAATTGTACATAATATGAAACTGTTATTTTAATGTTTTAATTTTGTTTCATATTTTAATAAATACGGCCGGGAAGGGTAACTCCCTTCCCGCCTTCCAAAAGTTCAAGAACTGTTTCCGGTTTCCCATCCTTGGGGAGTGTGTTGAGAGGGGGTGGCGGGTATCGCGGCCATATGGGAAGTGAGCCATGCCGCCATTGAAGAAAGAGCTTCCTCAAAACAGCGGGACTAACAGCATCCAAGACCTGCTCGAAATGGTAGGAGTCTTTAGTCAGTAAAAACGTGGCTGTAAGGGTTCCAGATTGGGGACTCGACACTAGGAGAGTCCTTTTGTTATCCCAGAACAACTGGACTAGCTGTTTCCGAGAGATTCCAGCGCAAGTATGCTCCGGATCAGTCCACAATGTATTAAGGCCGAGTTTCGAAAGTTCCTCTCTGACATGCTCTTCCTCTCTGGCACTTAAACCAGGGGAGTTTGCCCACGTTAGTCAGTCCCAAGACTTCGATTAACTCTTGCCTGTATGTGCTCAGCTCTGGACAAACTCATAGTCTCCTCCAGAAGGTTAATGGTCTAAGGGCCAATTCTTCTTCAATTGGCCTGAGGCCATGATCAAGTCTCAGTAGGACCAATGGGGTACTCGGGGGCAGGGCTACCAGCGGTCTTAAAAATCTGTTCTCTGCAACAGCAATCGCTGGGCCGCTCTTAAATCCCAAAACTCGGCCCCATAGGTCACTGCCCCACGTGCCCGCAGTTTATAGATTTCTATTGGCGGGCCAATTGGCTTGACTCGTGATTTGCTCAATAACTTCAAAATGCCCCCAGCTATCTCGGTCAGCTTAAGTTGTGATTTCATCTGGTGCTGGACCCAGGTAAACGATTAATTTAGGGTAAGCCCCAGATAATCAAAGGTGTGTCCCCTTTCTAACCGGACTTCCTCTATAACAGGGTTTGGGCGAGTTGTTACGGGGGGATTAAAAATCATAAATTTGTTTTTTAATTTCCAACCCCCGACCTCGGCAGAAGGAAGCAAACCCATCCAAGACCCGCTGGATACCCATAGGTGTCTTAGAAAGTAATAGGGTATCGTCCGCTAACATAACCGCGGGGATCCTGGCCCCAGCAAGCTTAGGGGCATCACTATCCACTACCGCCTCCAGGTGTGAGATTACCCCGTTGACATAGAGGTAAAACAAGGTAGGCGCCAAAACGCACCCCTGTCTTACCCCTCTGCCAACGGGGAATCGAGCTGACAGCGTCCCATTACTGCCACACCCAACCTGTGTGTAGTTCTCAGCATGAAGACGGATTAGGATACTCAAGAGTGAGGGTGGAATACCTAATTCCCCTAATACAGACGACAGCTTCTGACGTGGGACCAGGTCAAAGGCCGCACGTAAATCTACAAAACCTGTGTATAGGGACCCGCCCCCAACATTGACCGTTTTCCAAAAGAGCATGTACAAGTGGAAAATCTGGTCTGTAGTGGAGACATTCTTCCTAAACCCTGCTTGATAGGGACTTAGGATAGTGTGCTCCTCAATCCAGTCTAGGAGCCTATTTAGAATCAACCTAGAAAAGAGTTTTTGGGGCACATCTATGAGGCTAATTGGCCTGTAGTTGGCTGGGAGCAGAGGTGAACCCTTCTTGAAGATAGGAACAATCTCTGCCCCCCTCCAAGTACTTGGATGGGGGCATTAAAGATGACTGCTAGATAGGGAGCCCAGACCCCAGGTTCATGCTTTAGAAGGTCGCCTGGCACTTTATCTAAGCCAGGCGCCTTCCCTGTTGGTAGAGTTAGAATAGCAGTCTCCACCTCCTCCACCGAAAACTCAAGCCCTGTTGTTCCGCCCCGGGAGGTGGGGGCTGGGGCTTGCCAGTCTGAGTCACCACAATCGGTGTCCGCCCGATATAAGGTGAGAAAATGATCTTCCCACACCTCAGCGGCGATGTTTGTTGCCACAGCCGCAACAGGTTCAGCCGACCCGGTGTTTACAATCTGCCAGAAGTTCCGGGCATCTCTAACTGCTAGGGTCGTTACTAAGTTGGCCCAGTGATCCACTTCCCACTCTTGTTTAGCATGGTAGATTAAGCTTTTATATGCTGCCCTTTTCTCTTTGATCAGTGCACTGGCGCGATTATGTTTCAGGGAATTGAGAAGGCCCTTTTTCGCCTTTCAGCACGCCGGATTAAACCAGGAAGGTTTTTTACCTTGTTTTTTCCCTTTACCCAAAGGATTTAAAATTCCGGCTAAGGTAGTAGTCAGTTCCTGGTGCAAAGCCCCCAGTTTTACAAAGGTTGTAGGGGAAGTATTCCCGAGGGTCAAGGCACCAGCGGCTTCCAATGCCGTGACTACATGGGCGTAGATCTCAGCCACTAGCTCTGGGCGGGATACAGCTTTCTCCCATCTAATTCTTCGTCTATTGCTTGAGAGGAGTGTCCGGTTATCCAATCCACTCCCTCCCACCAGACCTGCTGTGGCGGAACCAAGGGAGAGGAAATCTAGAATCAATGGATTGTGGTCACTATCCCCCCTTATTTCCACCTTGAAGTCCAGGACCTTGTCCAGGACCTTGTGCCAAGCACTGGTCTCTACAAATATATAGTCCAGACGAGCCTTGTGACCAGGTTTATTGTAGGTACACCTGGCTGGTACGTCCGAGCTTACCCGACCATTGCACACCCTAATTGAGTGACTTAGAGTCAGGGATAGAATTTGTACAGCCAGTGGTGCCCACGTCTTAGGCGGGTAACCCACCACCGGAGGTATTTTCCAGTAATCGTCCTCCGCCAGGGGTGCACCGTCCATCAGTTCACCCAATGGCTCGAAATGGGAGTTGAGGTCGCCGCCTACCACAAAGGTAACACCCTGAGGTATCCTTGGTAGGAATGCAGAAAGCTCATCAATTGTTTTGGACTCTGTAATGCTCACTTGTCTAGAATAGACATTAACCAGGGCGAGTCTAAAGGCATTCCAGTAGGATGCATTGTATATCCTCCGAGGCGGTTCCCAGCATCTTAACAGTACACCCCAGGTGAGTTTTCACCCAGATTGTTAGCCCCCCCGAAGGCCTTCCCCTCCCCCCCTATGTTGTGGGCACTGAGAATGCAGCATAACCAGACTGGAATTGCTCCTCTCTTGCCCAGATTTCCTGGAAGAGGCAGATATCGTTCGTGTCAATAAAAAAGCCCCATTGTGGGCAGGCCAATTTGTTACCTAACCCAGCGATATTCCATGACAAAATTTTGAGGGTAATTTATCAGTGGATGGATTTGATAATGGCATGGGGTATACTTTTTCCCCTCGTTGCGAGGGTTCTGGGATTGAGGTGATAACCACCCTGTCAGGGGAGTCATTGATAATAGGGCCCCCGGAATCCCTATGCAGTTCCCCCGTAATTATCTGTGGCGCATTGCTCTCAGCCAAAGTGAACTGCCGATCCATGCAGCTCACAAGGTCGGCTCGTCTCCCCACAAAGTCTCCAGTTAGCCGTCAATCCACCTGATTCAAGGAGCAGAACCTGTTGTCATGGAAGTAGTTAGTAGACATAGGGGTGGCATAGCGGTTAGGCCTAGGCCCTCCCGTAAGTCTCTAAAAAACCACCCTTGTCCACCCATCTTCGCAACTCCCTATCAGCTGGATTTGTAAGGGGAAGGATAAAAAAAGGCTAGCGGTCGGGTCTGGATTGTAGTACCAACTGTGCCACCCACCCAGTTGCAAATGTGGGAGACTAATCCCTCATTCCTAAAATTAACCAGGACACAGTCCCCCTTAATATTTTTAGTGGTTTGACCCACCCAAGGCACCCTTCTTTTTTTTTATTAAATTTATACTTTATTGCAACCACATGTCACATACACAGCCAACATCGCCTACAACCCGGAGGCCGGCGGCATCAGAAAGAAAAACACCCTCCAATCCCTGGGTAAAGGTAAGTTACACAGCCGTAAAGTCCAACAGCCCGAGGGCCTGGTGGCGGGACTGCAGGTATGGGACAAGCGTGCAGAGGCAATAGATCATAGTAGATACCGTTGGATGACCAGAACATATAAGCAGGATGCACGCCCCGCAACGTCAACAGAAACAGACCCAGGTGCAACATGGCGTGCCAGATTGGCAGGATCGAAATAGCCATCCGGGAAGGACTGCGCAGAAACCCAGACCCAGACCATAACAAACCCACCAACCCCCAAAGAAGAACAAGCCAGACTACCTAAACCCGTGTCCACCACCCACCTCCCACCCTACACCACCACCATGAACCCCTCAGCTAGGCTAAGGGAGATAAACAAACGCCCACTAAGGCGGGATAACGCTCTGGGAAGGGGACAGCGGACGCCACAAACCAGAACAGCCGTCACAAGCCACCCCTAACGCAAAACACCTCAAAAGTCAGACGAGAAACACCACACCGATACAACATGAAGGCCTTCAACTGACACACACCACATCCACAGCTGATGCAGCCCCCTCTTCCTGTAGCACATCAAGCTCCACACTCTCTGGATCCGACTCACCATCCTCTTTCGCACTCTGAAACGCTCGAAACATACCCCAAAAGTTTTTGGGTCTACTCTTTGGCGGCAGGAGCTCACTGTACACCTCCGACTGCGTGCAACAGTAAAGCAAGTCTGTTTCCCATCGTTTTTTAGTAGGGACTGGCCCCCGCATCCAACACACTGCTAACAGCCGCTTCGCCGTAAGTAATGCCATGTCTGCAAGTCGTCGCAGAGCAACAGGAAGGGGTTTTGAGAAACCAAGTAAGGCAAGCGCCGGGTCGGGCAAGATCACCTCACCAAGGATAGTGCTGAGCTCCGCAAAGACCTCCATCCAGTATTTATGTATGGCAGGACAAGACCAGGCCATATGGAGAAAGTCTGCTGTGTGAAAGTGGCAACGCTCACACTCCGCTGATTCTCTAAGGCCATACCTATGTAACCTCTCAGGCGTGTAGTAGACACGCTGCAGGAACTTAAAATGCACCAGACGGTGCCTACCGTTGAGCGAGATTTTCCTAGTATTAGTAGCACAATAACGCCACATGTCGTCTGAGATGGGGGATTGGAGGTCAGCCTGCCAGGCCAAACGGGCCTTGGAGGGGGGATATTGCCGTTGACTATCACCCAGTGACCTAAGAGCCGTGATCAGTTTGCGAGCTGAGGGGGATTTGATGACATAGGTGAGTTCCGGCACTTCCGGCGGTTCAGCAAGGTCCGGGCCTAAAACGGCAAGAGCCGCTCTACGGACCCTGTGATATTGAAAACTATGAAGCAGCGTTGCCCCGGGACAGGATTGAAGGACTTGCTGCAGCGTTTTCAGAGTGCCCTTTGAAAAGAGGTCTCCCACGGTAACAATGCCTAGGTCACGTAGCGCCTTCAGGACGCCCTTCTCCGTTAGTGGAGCCAACCAGGCCGCCCATTCTACACGGAGCAAAGGTGAATACAGCAGCGTGCACTCACGGGAGCCGATCAGAGCATGCCAAGCATGATTCGTGGCAGCTATGGAGTCCAGATTGCCGACCCTTCTATCGGGCGGATAACATACAGTCGCCGGAAGCGGGACGGGGTCTGCAAAGAGCCGCTCCAATTTCACATGGGGGATGCCTGGATCCCCATGAATCCACGTATGGAGGTGGGCACCCTGAGCAAGCCTATAGTATCGCTCCAGATCTGGAGCCCCAAGGCCTCCCTGTTCGTACGGAAGGGTGAGCGTTTGCCACTGCACCCGCGGTTGTTTGCCTCCCCACGCCAGGCGGACAAGGGTCTGGGTAAGTTGCCGGAAAAAGGCTTTGGAAAGGACTACCGGTATATTCACGAATAGAAAAAGGAACCTGGGGAGCACCACCATCTTCATGAGCGCAATCCTGCCCATGAGTGAAAGCGGGAGCCTAGACCACACCTCGACATCATCCATCAGTTTGGAGTAGGCCACTCCATAATTCTCGCGGATCAGGACCTCCGGGTCTGTATGAATGCGTATCCCTAAGTAGCGAATAGAGTCCGTGGTCCATTGCAAGGGGTACTCCGAGTCAAAAGGGAACGTCACCGGTGTCAGGGGCAACGCTACTGATTTAGTCCAGTTGACGCGGAGGCCCGAAAGAGCCCCGAACCTCACAACCTCCCGCAGCACCGCAGAGAGGTTAATCTCCGGGTCCCGGACATATAGCAGAGTGTCATCCGCGTATGTGGAGATACCGATTTGGTACGTCGGAAAGTTGATCCCTTCAATCTCGTATAGCGCAGGCGAGAGGCTCCGCTACCATGGCATACAGCAACGGAGAGAGGGGGCAACCTTGACGCGTGCCCCTCCCAATTTCGATGGGAGCAGTGACTAGGTTACCTATCTTCAGCCTCGCAGTAGGTTTGTAGTATAGGGCTCCCAACATTTGCAAAAACGGCTCCCCGAGGCCAAATTTACGAAGGACCCTCAGCATGAACGACCACTCAACAGAATCGAAGGCCTTCTCCATATCTAAGAAGATGGCCACAGCTTTGTTTTCGTGTTTGACATGCTGGATCGTGCCTAGGACCGTGCGGATATTATAGGTGAGATTGCGTGAGGGAACAAACCCAGCCTGCTCCGGGGCAACCAGGTTCGGGACCAGCAGCGACAGACGAGTCGCAAGAACTTTAGCATACAGTTTCGCGTCCACATTTATCAGCGATAGCGGCCGGTAGGAGCCACATTGATTAAGGGGTTTGCCAGGTTTAGGGATGGTGATAAGCAGGGCCTCTCTCATGGACTTTGACATGCTGCCCTGCTGGCAAATATCATCGAACAAGAGCATCAGGTATGGGACCAGTTGCGCCTGAAAGGCTTTGTAGAAGGATACCATGAGACCATCCGCACCAGGAGCGCTACCGGACTTCATGCCCTCCAGTGCTTCCGTTATCTCCTCCTTCTGGATGGGGGCCATAAGAAACTCCCTCTGCCAGTCGGCCAGGAAGGGCATCTGAAGATAGCTCAAATAATCGTCGATTTCTTCCTCGAGATGTGCGTCCCTCGAGGAGTAGAGGGCAGTGTAGTAGGCATGAAATTCCGCCAAGATATCTTGCTCCTCCGTAACCACCGCCCCAGCAGCCGTCACCAACTCCTCGATAACCAATGGGGGCCTACTGTTGCGCATAAGTTTAGCTAGGAGTGCACCAGGCCGCTCCCGTTCCCCATACGCACGCGCCGTCGCGTATTTGCCCATATGTTTAATTTCCCTGTCCGCTTCCTCCTGAAATTCATCTAGTAGGGATTTGAGCGCGACCGCATCAGCTGTGTCCCCCGAGTCCACCGCCCGACCTTCCAGGCCCGCTAGCTGCGTCTCGAGCAACTGTAGGCGTCGCCTAATAGCTTTGAGCACCCCTGAGTGCTTCGCCATAGTCATCCCTCTGATGTAAACCTTAAATGCGTCCCAGAGAACCTGAACGCTGTCCACTGAGCCCACATTGGTTGCGAAATAGGTCTCTATGTCTTCGGCGAGTTCCCCTCTGAAGACTTCATCTAAGAGGGAGTACGGGGGGAACCTCCACGTGAAGGGGGGAATCCTCCTGGGAGGAGCCACCAGCAACAGGAGCAAGGGCGAGTGATCAGACAGCGTGCGCGGGAGAACCGTGCAACCCTTAACCATATCTAGCAAAACGCAGGAAACAAACCAATAATCTATGCGTGTGTGGATGTTGTGATAGGCCGAGTAGTGAGTGAACCCACCCCGCCCCGAGTGTCTATGCCGCCACACATCCAGCAAATCAAGTTTCACACATTCCGACAAAAGGAGGGACGCGGAGGTTGCAGGGGACCTAGGGGGGCCCGCAGATCTGTCAAGGTCCGGGTTCAGCACCAAATTAAAATCCCCCCCCCACAGCATTCTAGAGCCCACAAACTGCCTGCAGCTGTCAGCAAGCGAAGAGTAAAACTCCGGGGAGTCGTAGTTGGGGCCATACACATTCACCAGCAGAAGATCATGATCTTTTCCAACACAACGTGCAACCACAAACCTCCCCTCCGGGTCTACTGCCACCCGGGTCAACGACAGTCGGGACTTGGGATTAGCCCATATGAGCACCCCTCTAGCATGCGTTGTGAACCCCGCAGCGACACAAGCAGGGCCAAGGCCCCTCACCTGCAACATAGGGCTGGAAAGCGGTAAGTGTGTCTCCTGTAATAAAGCAAGGTCAATGTGATGGCGTTGCAAATAGGCCAAGACCTTCCTGAGTTTGCGGAAATCGTTAAGCCCCCTTACGTTCCAGGACAGCAATCGCAAAGAGCCCAGAGAGCTCTCCGCACTCAGTGAGTCAGCAGTCGACATAGCAGATTAGAAAGTAAAATGTCGTAGAGCAGACAGTGTGACAGACACAGTGCGGTAGTCGGCAAAAACAAACCCCCCACCCGGCAAACCCCGAACCCCAAACAGCATGACAGCAATAATACACGAACAATCAAAGAACCGCCTCCCCCCCACCCACAGCCGACCAACCCCAACCCGGTCAGACAGGAATCATCACCACCCAGCATCCCCCCATACTCAACTATGAACTTTACAGAACCCCAAATAGCTCCCGAGGGAGCCAGAAGCCAAAAGCGCAGGGGCAGAGGGATCTAGCCAGCAAACAGCACAGCTGGGAAACCAGAGCTAGTAACCTCTCGCGTGCTCCCGTCCCGCCCCCCACCCAGAAGTAGTGAGCCCTGCCAGCTCTAGCCTTCACAGGTCCTCAATATCAGTCCCTTATGCAGAGGGGCCTACCCCTCGACCCCTCCCGGCAAGTGGAGCGGCCCCCCCACCCAATCCACGGTGCTAACCAACCAGTCCAGGAGTAAACAGGTAGATCTCACCCAAAAGACATGACTCGGTGGGTCCACACTGACTGTGTGTAAGTCTTTGCGCCGCCCAGCGCCAACAGTTCAGCAGCGTCCCTTATGCGTCCGGCTACTCCTGGTCACTCAAGTGGGAGGAGGCGTCTAGGTCCTCTCGCCTACTTCCCTGATTGTTGCGGTTGTCCTTCTCCCATTCCTTTAAGGATTTCTTAAGTTCTGCTGGGTCGGTAAAAACGTGTGAGTGACCTTGCCTGTTGATGCGAAGCCTCGCAGGGTACAGCATGGCGTAGTCGAGCCCCAGGTCTTTCAGCTGTTTCTTGTAGGGGGCAAAGCGCTTCCTTTCCTCCTGTACTCTCGCCGTGAAGTCCGGGAATAGGGAGATGTTCATGCCCTCGAACTGAAGCTTCCCCTTTTCTCTGGCTAGTCGCAGTGCCAAGTCTCTGTCCCGATAATTAAGCAGCTTTGCTATGATCGGTCGTGGCGGGAGGCCAGGTTGTGGTTTCGGCCCCAGAGTGCGGTGGGCACGTTCAACAATAAACATAGGGGAGAAGACATCTTCCCCTAACAGGGTCCGAAGGAGTTTCTCCACAAACAGCTCCATTTTACCGGTGCTAGTGGATTCCGCCACACCCGTAATGCGTAGGTTGGAGCGCCTTGAGCGTGCCTCCAAATCCTCTGTCTTATCCTGGATGACCTGGAGCAGTCGACTAAACTGTCTGCGGTCCTTATCCCACTCCGTTTGAGCCTCTTCCGCCTCTGTGAGCCGTCTCTCTGCCATGTCCAGCCTCTCCGCATGTTTGTCCACCCTCTCGGACATGCGGTCCATTCGGTACGTCAGCGCGTCGATTTTGGTGCTAATCTCTGTCATGCTGACTTGTAGACCTTTTTCCATCGTCCCCAGCATGTCCCGTATTTCAGAACATAGGGAGGTCTCGGACGTCGTAGGGCGTGGAGGGGAAGTTTATGTTGCCCCCTCGGCCCCCTTCGCCTTCCTCTGGTCGAAAGATAGCTTGGGTTGCGACCTGTCCCCTTTCCCCATGGCAGTTCTAGTGGACATACAGCCGACAGGGACAGAGGTGTGGGAACCACCACCTGTGATTTGCGGTCCGGCTTAGCGGTGGGCGCAGGTTTGTAGGTCTCCCTCGTCAAGGGCGGTGCGTCGCAGGACCGTTGCCCAAGATGGCGGCCTCCTGCGCCAGAATGCCGATGCAATCGGTCCGCAGAACGCGCCCCTGGGCAGTACCCCACGTTGTCTGTTCGCCCAGTGGGTGGTCAAAGTGCCTCAGTGCTTGGGAACAGGGCACTCACCGCTCCTCCGAGGACCTTCCTCTGCGTGGTGTTAGGCGCCAGGAGTCGGCGAACAGTGCTTCTCGCCTTCAGCTTAGCAATTCTCCTCAGGGCCTCCCCACAGGCAATATGGGCTCAGTGCACCCTCTGGCAGCCTCCTCCGCTCGTCGCCACCAGACAGGGGACAGTCCTCTCCGCTGCTTCTCAGCGCTGGGCGCGAGTGTAGCCGCCGACCAGGAGTCTCTGCGGATGGTCGGGACCGCCTCGGGCACACACGCCGCACGCACTGCGACGTAACCCGGGCAGCCCTCTAGGTCAGGCTGGGGATATCGTGGCCTGGGTCTTCGACGCTCCGTGCACTGCAGCACCAAGTCGCACCGCGTCTGTTCTCCGCTGGACAAAGGGGCCGCCGTCTCACCGAGGGTTCGTACGAAGGTCCCCCACAAGTTTTAATGCCGGCAGGGCCGATTCAGGATGCGTTTGCAGGAGTTTTGCGGGATATCGGCAAGGAGCTCCGCGCTCACGCGTCTTACATGGACGCCGGCTAGCTCCGCCCCCCACCCAAGGCACCCTTCTAACCATGACTATTTCAGATGCCTTGCTAGGCGGGAGGGGTCTATGAGTATTTAACCAACTGACCACTTTGTTTTTTAGGGAGGAGAATGATTCTGTGGTTCAGCCGCTGAGGTCAGGCACTCCAGTAAGTACCACTACAAGGGGAGCCGCCTCAGGGGGCAGGTTAACTACCTTGCTCCACCTTGCACGGCCCCCCTCAGCGGTAGTCGCTCCGACTTCTCCCTGGCCACACCACTACTTCTAGGGGGGATAGCCTTGGCCACACCAGCCGTCGCCTGGGCCACAGCGGGGGTGGTTACGGCAGCCGCGACACCACTGGGGGGAGTGACTGTGATAGTTGAAGGCCTCCCACCAGTGGTGTCTTGACCCTTCCGTTCTGTTGGAACCAATTTAAGCTGCATCGACATCTCCCCGGAGACCTTTTCTATGGTTTGGAGCCTGCGTTCAATGGAGCTAAGTCTGTCCACCAAGGGTTTGAGCAAGGATTTCAAGGTGGTACCCATAACAGCAATCAAGTCCTCACTCCCTGCCTGCGCTGCATCCCCAAATCTAAATGGTGAAGGTTGAGGTGACATAGAAACCTGGGGTAGTAGGTTTATAGTGCCATTAGTTACAATGGGTGAACACAGCAAAAAGTTGCCCCGCCACCTACATTTAAATCCACATCTACGGAAAGTTGAACACGCTAGCTGTCGATATCAACTGGGTATTTTTATTTATACCAAAATATTTCAAAGATTGAACGAAGTTTGTCAAAAACAGGACATCGGAGACAAACAAAGACTTATTTACATTGAAGACTTCAACCAAAGTAGTTATGCTTTTCTGTACACAAATGTATTACAAACTAAACAACATAATCAAACACAGAATGAAAAACAATCTGAAGCAAACAGAAAAATTTAACATATACAACATTAAATAATAAGCTAGATTCTTATAAATAGGAAAAATGAGTAAAGCATGTGAAAGTTTGAAAGAAGAGGGGAAAATTAGAAAAGGAGCAAAGTGAATTTGTAAATCTTTTACAACCAGCAAGTGCTGGTGTGAAGAAATAAATCGTGGGTAATCCTCTCTAATTGGCCGACGCGTTTCGAATCCAGGTAGTTATTTCCCGGAATCTCATCAGGGCACAATTAGTCTGTCTGTAGGGGATAAACAAGGAAGACTACTTTTAATCTTTATGACAAAAGACTATGCTCCCTGGTATGTGGCACTCAGAAACTGAACCTACCATTGTAGAATGAAAGCGAATTCAGAGGAAATTGCACATGAAGTCTGTAAGTGCAGGCTTGGAGTACTCGGTGAGCAGTCAAGGGAGGGGGCCACCTAAAAAACGAATGATCATTGTGACATTGCCATCATGTGTCTACACAAGTGCATGGTCATGAACAAATGAATGAGGAAGGCATACCGTCAGCTGGTGCTTTGCGAGAAGCTGGCGGCTGCCACTGTGTAGAAGTTAGTTTCCTTTTTGGGCTTCAAATGAATTATGGCCGGTGACGCTGTGTGAAGAAAAGGGGGCAAATACGTCAGGGAGCTGCGTATGGTAATAGCCATTGTGAGCTCGGGAGACGTTCCGGAGAAACGTACCTTAATTTTACAGAATCGATGCAGAGAAGTCTCGTATTTTCTTTTTTTCAAAATCGGCATATGATTCAAGAACGTTGTCAGCATCCGCTGTAGAAAAGCGGAAAAGATTAATTGAAGCGTCATACCGGGATTCTGGCTGAAGCCAAGGAAGATACACAAGCACACCGCTTACCTCCGTCCAGCCCAGTACATATCTACGGCGTTCTGCAGTAGAACAAAGATGGACGCTAGGTGTGTTGCCCTGGAGATAAGCCCTCAGCTGTGGGCTTTGCCTTGTGGGAGTTGTAGTTTAGTGCAGAATTGCACGAAAAAGTCGTGCTGAATCACTGCAATTACAGGAACTATTAATGTGTAGGTGAAAGGTGGCGCCCTATGTTTGATGTTAATCAAAGAAGAAATTCATGAGGGTGATTGAGACAAAAGAAGGAGCAAGGGCCATTGCGTGGCGCCGGGGCACTAATGAATTAAAGTCTGGCAACCTCAGACAAACTGTTAAGGCCTTTCTGCACACTATTGAACTTGAGGATGAGCTATGCTTCCAAATCCAAAGAAATTACTGAAGCACTTTTTCAAAAGAGCACGCTTCACCCCTCGCGAAACCCTCTTACAAGTGCGGCCCAAACCTGCACTTGACAGACTAGTCTGTGTCACCACCTTTGGACCAGACACTCCTAAATTGAGGAAAACTGTGTTGAGTAAATGGCATTTGTTAGAAAATCTAGAATGCCCACTCCCAAGCCCACTGTTTGCCTACAAGAAAAACCAAAACATAGGACAACAGATTATGAGGGCAGATGTTTCACTACCTAAAAAGAAAAGCGATTTACTGACCCAATGGAACCTCAAACCGATTACAGGGCATCACAAGTGTGGCACCTGTGTCGTGTGCCCGAATACCATCGAGGGCCACGAGTTCCAACATGGGGGGACCAGATGGAAACACACTGAATTTTCCAACTGTAAGACCAAGAATGTGGTCTACCTGGTCCAATGCCCCTGTGACCAAATCTACATTGGCAAAACAAGGCAACAAGTGAATACGCGCATTTGCCAGCACTGGTCCCGGATTAAAAACAAAATCTTGAATGCCCCCATGGTCGAACATTTTTTAGAGGCCAAACACGATGGTAATGATCTTAAATGGACGGTATTACATACATTACGACCGCCACACCGCAACGCAGACGTGGACAGAATGCTCCTTAAAAAGGAAGCATATATCATCCTCAAGTTCAATAGTGTGCAGAAAGGCCTTAACAGATTGTCTGAGGTTGCCAGACTTTAATTCATTAGTGCCCCGGCGCCACGCAATGGCCCTTGCTCCTTCTTTTGTCTCAATCACCCTCATGAATTTCTTCTTTGATTAACATCAAACATAGGGCGCCACCTTTCACCTACACATTAATAGTTCCTGTAATTGCAGTGATTCAGCACGACTTTTTCGTGCAATTCTGCATTAAACTACAACTCCCACAAGGCAAAGCCCACAGCTGAGGGCTTATCACCAGGGCAACACACCTAGCGTCCATCTTTGTTCTACTGCAGAACGCCGTAGATATGTTCTGGGCTGGACGGAGGTAAGCGGTGTGCTTGTGCATCTTCCTTGGCTTCAGCCAGAATCCCGGTATGACGCTTCAATAAATCTTTTCCGCTTTTCTACAGCGGATGCTGACAACATTCTTGAATCATATGCCGATTTTGAAAAAAAGAAAATACGAGACTTCTCTGCATCGATTCTGTAAAATTAAGGTTTGTTTCTCCGGAACGTCTCCCGAGCTCACAATGGCTATTACCATACGCAGCTCCCTGACGTATTTGCCCCCTTTTCTTCACACAGCGTCACCGGCCATAATTCATTTGAAGCCCAAAAAGGAAACTAACTTCTACACAGTGGCAGCCGCCAGCTTCTCGCAAAGCACCAGCTGACGGTATGCCTTCCTCATTCATTTGTTCATGACCATGCACTTGTGTAGACACATGATGGCAATGTCACAATGATCATTCGTTTTTTAGGTGGCCCCCTCCCTTGACTGCTCACCGAGTACTCCAAGCCTGCACTTACAGACTTCATGTGCAATTTCCTCTGAATTCGCTTTCATTCTACAATGGTAGGTTCAGTTTCTGAGTGCCACATACCAGGGAGCATAGTCTTTTGTCATAAAGATTAAAAGTAGTCTTCCTTGTTTATCCCCTACAGACAGCCTAATTGTGCCCTGATGAGATTCCGGGAAATAACTACCTGGATTCGAAATGCGTCGGCCAATTAGAGAGGATTACCCACGATTTATTTCTTCACACCAGCACTTGCTGGTTGTAAAAGATTTACAAATTCACTTTGCTCCTTTTCTAATTTTCCCCTCTTCTTTCAAACTTTCCCATGCTTTACTCATTTTTCCTATTTATAAGAATCTAGCTTATTATTTAATGTTTTATATGTTCAATTTTTCTGTTTGCTTCAGATTGTTTTTCATTCTGTGTTTGATTATGTTGTTTAGTTTGTAATACATTTGTGTACAGAAAAGCATAACGACTTTGGTTGAAGTCTTCAATGTAAATAAGTCTTTGTTTGTCTCCGATGTCCTGTTTTTTGACAAACTTCGTTCAATCTTTGAAATATTTTGGTATAAATAAAAATACCCAGTTGATATAGACAGCTAGCGTGTTCAACGTTCCGTAAATGTGGATTTAAATGTAGGTGGCGGGGCAACTTTTTGCTGTGTTCACTCAAATTAAGGCCCAGCCTCCCCACCTGTCCCTTTGGGTCTGGCTCCCCTTGTGTTTCTCATTAGTTACAACGGGGGCATTTGTGTTTGTAACTTGGGGAGTAGGGTGACTCTCTTCAGGACCCCTGTCTAATTTCGCCTTCTTCCCACCCTTCGCCTGAGCGCCACGTTTCCTCTTTGGGACTGCCCCTTCCCGTATCCCCTGGGACTGTCTGTTTGTAATTAACCTTGGGCGATGCACTACGCTACGCTCGCGGAGTATGCGAAGTTTGCGCAACTTCGCACTACGCGAGCTGCCCGTAGCACAGTGCGAACACGCGTAGTGCAGCGCTCATTTTTTTGCTTGTTCGCGGTTTTGAACGTCATGTTCGCGACCGCGAGCAAGCAAAATGACATCCCGGTGAGATTCTCAACGCGGGGAGGTAAGGTTTCTCATTGTGAGTGGTTGCGCATGCTCGCGACCGCTCTCAATGAGAAACTACCATTTCGCGTTGAGAAAGCTGCAGCTCGAGTAATAATCTACTCGAGCAGCAGAAAACTACAGCTCGCACTGTGCAAGATGCCGTTTTCAATGATTGCACAATGCCGGATGCTTGTCCGCACTGTGCAATCATTGAAAACACATCTTGCACAGTGCGAACAAGCTACTACGCAGCTCGCGTAGTGCTACGTGAAGTTCGCGTAGTGTGAAGTGCACTTTGCGTAGCTTCTCGTAGCGCTACTTCGGGAACTACGCTGAGGTTCCGTGACAATTGTAAGTGATGCTTTCGACTCGCACGAATATGGTCGAGTCTGGTATCTATGAACCGCAAATGACGAGTTTAGTGGATATGTGCAGTTTCGCTGTGCTAACCTAAACTGTTCGTTTGTTGCATGGGTTTTTCTATCTGTACCCACGGGTTCCATCTTAGATTCGGCATCCATTTTGTCTCTTGCCCTCAAGTAGCCAGCGAACGGACGTTGTCCGCTTCGCGACCCTGGGACTCCCAAGATACTTGCGGAAGCCACATGTCCTTTGAAAACTGTCTTTATGACGAGGGGGATGATACTGCAAGGCAGATGGCCCCGCTCGAGGCTCATCTTGCCGTGCTGGTCTATTGTCTCAGCCGTGCATCTCATTAGGCACGTCCCTTTTGATGCCTGTAGCTCGCGTTTCCCGATACCTCCCTTTTTACACCCTTTCCAATCCCCCACTGCCTCCATCTTCCTCCACACCTGTCCTTGTTCCTTCTTCGATCTGTTTTACTGCTGATTGGAATGTACTAATGGTGGGAAGATGGGTTTTTACAGTTGGGAACCGCCAAATGTTTCCGCACTTATGTTCCGGACCTTGTGTGCATCAAAGTGACCAAAACGACCCCTCTGGGGGATAACTATGGGAACCAAGCCATAAACCTTTGTGTACCATGTAACCCTATGGGTAAATTGTGTATAAAAGGAGCGATCCACAGAACCAATTTGAAGCAGTCTCCACAAGTAGCACATGTTGTACTTGCCGTGATTTCTGTGTTCCCTGCAGTAAATAAAGTGTCCCGTGTCTCTGTCACTTGTACGCCGGAGCAGGTTACCCACGAAGGTTTCAGGTGTTGTTCCCTGGCACCGCTGGGTCTTAAATAACCCAGTCCTTCAGTTGGCGCCCAACGTGGGGCTGCATCAGTGGTACCGGTCCAAGCCCGACGATCGTGAGGAACTTCGTGTGAAATCTCCGAGGGAAGGTGCACTCCGCTTCATCGATCCTGTTGTCGAAATAAGTGGCCCGAAGACTTTTCCCGCGAAGATTCCCGCCTCCTGACGGCTGCGACGGACTGCTGCCCTGACTGTAGACCTGTTTTGGCGCCTGGCGTAGACCTTGGTATAGCGAGACGATTGACGGGCCTTCCTGGTGACGCCATTGATCTTTGAGTTAAGTATTTGTGGGTCGCTCCCAGTGTTCTTGGTTGTGGTTCTTAGTTGTTGCATGGTTCCATTGCATTTGTGGTTCTTGGTATTTTGTTGTGATATTTGACGACTGCAGACGCCAAAAACTGAGGGTTTTCGCTCTTTGCTGGGACTTGGTAAATCCCGTAACCCTTGAAGTTTGTGAAACTCGGCTAGTGTGCAAGATGCCTGGTCGTAGTACTTTGTTTAGTTGTTTCAGACGTTGTGGTACGGATTCCCGGCTGGAGGACTCGTGTCCGATACCTCCGGTTGGAACTCCCACTTATGAACTGTACAGTAAGCACGGATTGGGCCCGATTACTTTTAATGATTACTGGATTCGGTATACTAAGAAGGATGGTGTCCTTAGTTGGCCACCTCATGGTAGCTTTGAGACTCCAATATTAGATAATCTAGAGGCTAAACTATTTGCGAAAAAGTCAAGGCCGGCCATGTTTGATGCCTTTCGGTTGTGGCGTAAAGAAGCCCGACAGAAAGAAATCAGACAGACTAAACGAAATCAAAGAGATGGTGTTGCTACCATTGTAAAGAAAGCAGAGCAGTTTCAGCGTGATAAGGAGGATAAGGAAAAGGAAGTGTTCGATAGGTTACAGCGTATGTCCATAGATAAATGCTATCCTGCTTTGCCTACGGAGTCGGATAAGAAGGAAGAACCTGTTGAGGATTCTCTAATGTCTTATCTTCTGAAGTCGCCACCCCCGTATGTACAGGGTACCGCTGCTCCAGTGGTTCCCCCTGTACCTGTTCCACCACATATTCCTCAGCCTGTTCCTCAACCTGCACCTGTTCTTCCGACTGTTCCTGCTCCTTTGTCTGTTGCTATCCCTACTGCTCCTCCACTTCCACATACTCCTGCTCCCGCCACTGCTCCGTTAACTCCTGCTGTAGTTTCTGTTTCTACCCCTTCTCTTGTCAGTTCAGTGTCCTATACTTCTCCCTCTGTTCGTAGTCGCACTTCTCCTGTTGCGGCTAACTTCTTTCATTCTCTTGGACCTGTTCTTGGGTCCGCTGGTTCGGATGGTCCTCAAAGACGTAGTCAGCTTCCTGGTAACAGGGAACGCGCTTCGCTATATAATATGGCGATGGGTTGGATGACACATCCTCTTAGAAATCCACCACGTGTTGTACTCGATACGTTCTGTCAATTCAATATACCAACCCAAAGATTTGTGTTCGAGGAAATGTGTAAGGTCCTTCGTGATCAGATATCTGCCGATGCACCTGACGAGGTGCTGTCCGCTTTGTCCGATCTACAGCTCCAGTTCTCGAATGGACTGATAGTGGATACCAATGTTCGACGTGCTGTTGAACGGTTGCTATCTTTCCGTCCTACTCCTATACCTCAAGCCTTGTTTGTTGAGGATGTGGAAAGGCAGCCAGATGAGTCTGGTCAATTTCCTATGCGCGAAGTTCCACCGGTATGGATGCCAGGTAATCCTGCAGCTGCTCCACCGATCTTGCCATATTTCCAGAGAGTGTGGATACACCTCCCATGGAAACGTTCGGAGGTGTTACAGGTGAAGCAATCATTGCCTGACCCTCGCAAAAATCCTACAGGGTACTACAAGGAATTATCGCAGCTTGTAGATGCTACGATAATGAACCTTGCTGATATCGATATGCTGTTCGGCAATGTCGTACCGCAACCGGTATGGGCTAAGATTCGTCAGGAAAATCATCCGAATGAACTAGGTGGTGATTGGGCTGCCATTGTAGCGGCAGATGGTCGACAAACTGGTGGTGCTAAACCCGAGCAGTTGATTGCTGCTCTCCCTCAGAGAATAATTACGCTAATGAAAACTCTTATGCCAGCTATGAGGGTGAATTGGGACAAATTATCGGCTTGTAAACAGAAGAAGGACGAGAGTGTCTCCGACTTCTTTACGAGATTCGAGGAGGCATTCATCGACCATAGTGGTCAGGATATGGGTACTGAGGGTGGCCAACGGTTGTTTGTGGATAAATTTGTCTCTAACTTATTGCCCGATTTGAGCAATAAATTGAAGAATTCAGAGAGTGCGTGGGCCGTTTCTACCTCAGCTCAGATATTGGCCACAGCACAATATTATGAAAATAGAGAGAAAGAAGAGAATGACCGCGCTGATAAAAAGACGAAAGAGCTTAAAACCAAAGTGTTGTTACAGCAAGCGTATCCTCCGCGTTCGAATCAGAATGCTTCGCAACAAAATAGATCGCAGTCGCAATCTAATCGACCACAATCTAGAAATGACTCCTCTTCCCAAAGATCCTCTTTAGGGTACAATCAGTGTGCCTATTGTAGACAGGAGGGTCATATAAAATTCAATTGTCCTGTTTTGAACGACCGTAATAGTGGTAATTCATCTAGGGGAGGTCGTGGTGGTTCCCAACAGACATCACGCGGTAGGGGTCGTGGTGCTCAAAATGATCGTTCAGATAACCAATCGAATTCTAATAACTGTTTCGATCAACGTGGATCATCGCAAGGACGATCTGCGCAGTACAATGTAGATGATTATTACGTCGATCAGGGAACTGACGACAGTAATTACTAGGAGAGCCATAGACAAGGAGAGGGAGTGGTATCAGTTCCGGTTGATCAGAGAGGGCCTTACGTCGCAGTTGCTACATCGGGCGTCGTTGAGCCTTTTCTGTTGGACACTGGTGCAGCGAAAAGTTCCATAATGCATTCGAAACTCCCTGGCGCACCTTTGTCTGGCTTAACAAATGTTTCCGTTGGATTTTCTGGCGCCCCCGTTAGCAATCCAGTTTCACGCCCTTTGCCTCTTACAATTGGGCCACGTGAGCTTGAAGCTCCGTTGATTTTGACTACTGGTTGTGGTGAAAATCTCTTGGGTCTGGATTTGCTAAAACGTTTGTATGCAACTCTATATTGTTCTCCTGCGGGTGTAAAGCTTACGTTGGGAGAGAAGGTTGTCTCTCCTATGTACTTGTCTCTTGATAAGCTTCCACCGGAATTGAGTTCCCTTCCTGCATCTTTGTGGGCGACAGGTCCCAATGATGTGGGCCTGCTTGACATCTCCCCTTATGTTGTTCAGTTGAAATCCAATGTGCGATTGCCACGTATTCCCCAGTATCGTATCTCTCTTGATGGTGAACGGGCACTGTTGGCGATCATCTATGATTTGATCGACAAAGACGTTATTGAAGAGACTCGGGGAAACGTGTGCAACAGTCCTGTACTGCCTATTTTAAAACGTACTGACCCTTCGAAACCACCTGTTTATCGTTTTGTTATCGATTTACGGGAGGTTAATAAAATTGTGATTCCTCAGTTCCCTGTCGTGCCTGACATCACGGCGCTACTGACTCTGATTCCAGCATCTGCGTCTTGGTTTTCGGTGATCGATCTGAAGAATGCGTTCTTCAGCATCCCGATCGCAGAGGAGAGTAGAGACCTTTTCGGTTTCTCTCTTGGTGGGCGCAGCTTCCGGTTTAAACGCGCTCCTCAAGGCTACTGTGAGAGTCCATCGATTTACAGCCAAGCCTTGAAGGGTCAACTGGATGCGTTTACGTTGCCGGCTGGTGCGGCCTTAATCCAATATGTCGATGACTTATTGGTAGCTGCGGATACTCAGGACATTTGCAAAATTGCTACGGTGTCGTTGCTGCAACATCTCTGTGACTTACATCACAAGGTGTCACCTTCTAAACTCCAATATTGTTGTCAAGAAGTAACCTATCTAGGTCACTTATTGTCAAAGGAGGGAAGACGGTTGACCCCAGAAAGAATTGCAGCAATTGCACGAATGACAGTGCCAGCAACACAAAGAGATGTGCGTGCCTTTCTAGGTATCACGTCATACTGCAGGCAATGGATTCCAAATTTTTCATTGCTAGCGAAACCATTGGTGGCTCTTACGTGCAAGGATGTTTCTACTCCTTTACCATGGACGGAAGAATGTCAGAAAAGTTTTTCTGAACTGCGTGACTCATTGTGTTCGGCTCCTGTGTTAGGTACTCCTGACTACAGTAAGCCATTCACGTTATATGTTCACGAGAGAGAAGGTTGTGCTTTGAGTGTCTTAACGCAACTTTTTGGCGGTAAGCAACGTCCATGTGCATATTTTTCCTCGACCTTGGACCCGGTAGCTAGAGCGTTGCCGAGTTGTCTGAGAGCAACAGCGGCAGCGGCGGTGTCCATCCGATAATCAGCAGGATTGGTCATGGATAATATGCTTACGGTGATGGTTCCGCATGCAGTCGACACTCTTAAATCGTACGAAAACTCAGCACTTGACAAGTGCGAGGTTGTCCGGATACGAGTTGACGCTTCTGGCAAGTCATATTCAGATAAAACGTTGCAATGTTTTGAATCCGGCAACTTTGTTACCCATTAGTACAGAGTCAGATGAAATAGCAGCCCATGACTGCTATTTGCGAACAGAGGAGGAAACAAAAGGTCGAGTGGACCTTAAAAACACTCCTTTAGAAGATCCAGATGGAACACTGTATGTAGATGGTTCGTGTTTTAAATTGCCGAATGGTGATGTGACCACTGCGTATGCTGTTGTAACTTTGAGTACTGTTGTGGAAGCTGCGAGATTGAATCAGAATTCTGCCCAGGCTGCGGAGCTGATTGCTTTAACTAGAGCGTGTGTGTTAGCAAAAGATAAACGTGTGAATGTGTATACTGACAGTCAGTATGCATTTGGCGTCGCTCATAGCTTTGGACGATTGTGGAGAGAGAGAGGTTTTCTGACATCGCATGGTACGAAGATTCAGCATGGCCAGCTTGTGAATGATCTTTTGGATGCACTTACGTTGCCTAAGCAGGTAGCGATTGTTAAATGTAGTGCACATCGTAAGGTGACGGATGATGTTGGTCGTGGTAATGCGTTTGCGGATGAGACTGCTAAGGAGACTGCCCGGAACCTTAGCACTCGAATGTATGTGACGAGTTCAGTTAGGTGGCCTACAGAGTCAAGTATGTGTGAAGACACTATTGAAAGTGTGAAGGCGATACAAAATGAGGCCACTGAGACTGAAAAGAAGAAGTGGAATGAAAGTACGGGAAAGTTGGATGCGAATGGTTGTTGGATTGATTTGTCGGAGCAGAGAAGATGGATGTTACCAGATGCGTATGTGCTGGCTGTTGTGACAATGGCACATGGGTTAGCACATATTAGCGTGAAAGGTATTTGCAAGTTGTTATCTCCTGTGTGGAAGAATGAGGGTATCACGAAATGTGCTGAACGCTTGGTTAAGAACTGTATGGTATGTATGTTATACAATCCTGGTAAGGGAACCCCAACTCCTCCTGGTAGTTTTGCTCCCCCTTCGTGTCCCTTTGAGGTGATTCAATTAGACTTCATCCATATGGAGAGATGCAATAACTTGAAATACGTTCTGGTTGTGGTTTGCGCGTTCTCCCGATGGATTGAAGCCTATCCTCTCAAGGACAACACTGCTTTGTCAACGGCAAAAATCCTACTGAAGGAATACTTTCCTCGGTACGGAATGCCTCGGGTCGTGTGGTCTGATAACGGAAGTGAGTTTGTGGGGAGTGTGATGAAGAGTGTGTGCAAAGGCCTTGGAATTAATCAAAAATTCCACAGCGCCAATCATCCCCAGTCAGCTGGTTTGGTTGAAGGGTATAATGGCACCCTTAAACTAAAATTAGCGAAGATTCAGGCTACGACTGGTCTTTCGTGGCCTGACGCTTTACCCTTAGCTTTACTATCAACAAGGGCAACCGTACACTCCCGAGTAGGGCTCAGTCCCTATGAAATAGTGTTTGGTCGTCCTGCAAATGTTTGGGGGGTCCCTGGACCGGCTGTGTTCTGTGATCTTGAGTACCCAATGTTGATTGACTATCTTCATGACTTGACTGCTAAACTGAGGTTAATTCACCAACAGGTTTACGAAGCACTGCCGACGCAGACGGAGGGTCCAGGCCACCAGCTCCAGCCTGGAGACTGGGTGGTTACCAGAAACTTTTCTCGGAAGAAGAACTTGGAGCCCAGGTTCACCGGACCCTACCAGGTCCTCCTTGCCACGAGAACTGCTGTTCGTCTTGAGGGGCGGAAAAACTGGGTGCATGCCACCCATACGAAGAAAGTCCCTATTCCGTTGCCGGCAGACTCGTGGGTGAGGAGAGGCATTGCATCAACTGAAACCGAAGGATTGCCGGCGTTTGTTCCTTTCAGCGACGCACAACCTGTCGGAGAATCCTCAGTGCAGCAGGAAGACACTGTTGAACATTTGTCATCAAAAGACTCAAGACCAGAACATTCGACTGATCAGCAGGACGCTGTCTCTTCAACGGGTCCTTTGTTTGACGAGCAGACACGTTCTGGGAAAACTCGATACTTTTTGCGATCCCGCACTAAAGACTAATAAAAAGATCCTGTTCTGTCCCTTGATAACTGCATTATCCCGTTTTTCACGATCAGTCTGAACATCTGTATCATTGTAATTATTCTTGTACATATTGAAGGTTTTTTCCTACGTATTTTTGCTTCCACAGCTGAGAGACATTGCATATATAAATATCATAAATAAAGGCCGTAGGGCCGCGCGCGTACTTCTTTCTGGTTAGTAGGTCTTGACGTTAGGTTAAAGACCGTCGATTCCTGGGAACTCCTGGGAATTGACTACTGCTACACAGAACGAAGTGCGTCAAGAAACGTTGCGGACGGTCATAGGGGATGGCGTTTTCGAAGATGATGGATGTGGAAAGAGCACAGGCACAAAGATTTGAGCTGCAGCGATTTAGTCGTACGAAATGTTTTATGTTTCAGATATTTGTATTGTTTTTGATTGTTTCTGCATTTTTGGCGGGTGGGGTGTACTATATGATGTCGTACTTCTTACCTTCTGCCATACCTACACCTATTCCTACTTCTGACTCTAAATTCACCTCTACTGCGTCTCCTCATTCCTTCCATATCTTACCCGAACACGAGCAGGCTAGACGTGCAGAATTTCGCAACAATTCCTTTATTTAGCTCCTTCACCAGCACCAGTTAGTGGTTAACACTACCAATTGTTGGGTGTGTGGGTTAATGCCACATACCACAGATAAGGGAATTCCATATTTGGTTTTACCTTATAGTTCCCAGGGTTCTGCTCGGGCATTCCAAACAATGTTCCGAAGTGCACTAGGTTTCCACCCCATTCGAGAACCACGTTCTCCCTACTCTGGCCCTGGCTCATATCAGAAGCCTTTGTCTATAGCGATAGAGGATTTAGATAGCGATATCTATGATCCCTCGCTTATTCCCGAAGAAGAGGTACAAGCCTATAGGGTCCTGAGTAGAGGCGAGTATAGTGTGTTCACTAGTGAAAAACAGCTTAAAAGCTCACCCCCGATATGGGTCGTACCCCACATTGGTAATTTTTGTCTCATAGGTCGTGGCCGAAGATCGAAAGCCCGACTTGGAGAGAGTGCTTGCACCGAAAATTACATATTGCCGATGGTCTCGTCCCCTGTGTTTCTAGCTGCCAAGGGTACATACTTTATCTGCCATGATCGTGCATATGCATGGTTGCCCTTCGACTTTGTGGGCTCATGTTTTATCGCAAATTTGTTGCCTCCGACGTTTACTGTAGATGCAGATTATCACAAGACTAGAGTTGTGAGAGGCGTAATTAGCGAAGAAGATACTGCCGGTCAAGAGGCAGGAGACTTTTTCAAGGGTTTCCTCCCGTTTTGGGGGCCTATGGTTAATAGTAGGAACCTGAGACAGTTGACTCGAGTGGTGGAATCGACAGCTAATATTACCGCCAGTGCCCTTGGTAATATCACCACAGAACTTCAGGCGGATAGACTTATGACGTTACAAAACCGTATGGTTTTAGACGTGATCTTAGCAGATCGAGGTGGGGTATGCAAGGTGATCCATTCGAGCTGCTGTATTTTCATTCCTGATAACGCTCCAACCGTCTATCAAGCCATCTCAAAGTTGCATAAAATCTCTGAGTCCATACACGTGGACGTAGGGGATTGGACGCTACTTGGGTGGTTTTGGGGTTTGATGTCGACTTGGGGTTGGAAGATTCTGATGATTATCGGAGTTGTTGTGGCGTTCCTGTTCACGTGCTGCCTTTGCGTGCAGTGTGGTCCTGCCTTATGTGGCCTCTGTGCTACAACGTGTATAAGACAGCCGCCTGTTACCAAAGAAGCTCGATTGGACAGAGCTATGTTACAGCAACATCTAGATGGTCTAATGAATATCGAGTATGATTCCGACTAGTGCTTGCCTACATGAGGGCAAAAGGAGCGTCTGAGGTTCCGTGACAATTGTAAGTGATGCTTTCGACTCGCACGAATATGGTCGAGTCTGGTATCTATGAACCGCAAATGACGAGTTTAGTGGATATATGCAGTTTCGCTGTGCTAACCTAAACTGTTCGTTTGTTGCATGGGTTTTTCTATCTGTACCCACGGGTTCCATCTTAGATTCGGCATCCATTTTGTCTCTTGCCCTCAAGTAGCCAGCGAACGGACGTTGTCCGCTTCGCGACCCTGGGACTCCCAAGATACTTGCGGAAGCCACATGTCCTTTGAAAACTGTCTTTATGACGAGGGGGATGATACTGCAAGGCAGATGGCCCCGCTCGAGGCTCATCTTGCCGTGCTGGTCTATTGTCTCAGCCGTGCATCTCATTAGGCACGTCCCTTTTGATGCCTGTAGCTCGCGTTTCCCGATACCTCCCTTTTTACACCCTTTCCAATCCCCCACTGCCTCCATCTTCCTCCACACCTGTCCTTGTTCCTTCTTTGATCTGTTTTACTGCTGATTGGAATGTACTAATGGTGGGAAGATGGGTTTTTACAGTTGGGAACCGCCAAATGTTTCCGCACTTATGTTCCGGACCTTGTGTGCATCAAAGTGACCAAAACGACCCCTCTGGGGGATAACTATGGGAACCAAGCCATAAACCTTTGTGTACCATGTAACCCTATGGGTAAATTGTGTATAAAAGGAGCGATCCACAGAACCAATTTGAAGCAGTCTCCACAAGTAGCACATGTTGTACTTGCCGTGATTTCTGTGTTCCCTGCAGTAAATAAAGCTCGAATCTTTGACGCCGAAGGAAGTGTCCCGTGTCTCTGTCACTTGTACGCCGGAGCAGGTTACCCACGAAGGTTTCAGGTGTTGTTCCCTGGCACCGCTGGGTCTTAAATAACCCAGTCCTTCAACGCCCACCCTTATTTGTAATGTCAGACCCAGCATTTGCTACCCTAGTACTAATAGCATCACTGGAGGGTGATAATGTTGCAACCTCGGGTACGGCCGGGACCGAGGCACTGGCCACTCAAGGGCTGCTCCCTAGGTCTAGCAGGACTGCTGCAATTGTCTGATCAATGCTGTCCAATAAGGCAGTGGAGGATCCCCCCTCCCTTTCAGGAGTTTTGGCGCTAGCTAAAAGGCCCAGCGAGGATCGTCTAGCACTCTCAATACCTTGGGAAAGGCGTTTCTCCACCACTAAGTTCGTTGGACAATATCGAATTCGCCCTAATTAGAAAGCTGTCCAGTGTACCTGCTACCATTGTACTTGAAGCCGTGGCTTTGCTCCTTGTCTTGCGGCCTGCCATTCGTCTTAGAGTCTTCCAGGTGGCCAGTTGTATCTCAGGGCCAAGAGGGGTGGCCCGGTCCGGTCCTGCCCGGTCTGTAACGGGGTAGAACGGGCCCGCCCTTGGCCCGGGCTTAGCCCGGCGCGCGTCCCGCGTGCGCGCTGGTGGGTGTGGCTTAAATAAGGATGGGAGGCGGGATGAGGAACCAGGTGCGGCCGGTCTCTCGCCGAAGAGCAACCTTGTCCTCGCAGTCCCGCTGTGGGTTCCGATGCAATGCCCCCAGTAAGCTTAGGAATCTCTCTCCTCTCTCCTCTCTCCTCCGTGTGCAGTCTTGGACCCGGTATTTACTCCCGCTAATGTCAGGCAGCAGGGATTGTGGCCAGCAACAATTTCTAGCCTCGAGCGGCTCCCGCGGAGTGGGGACCGCGAGGCGCTTTGTAGCGCAGGGAGGCGGGGCGGGAAGAGGAACCAGGTGTGGCCGGTCTCTCGCCGCAGAGCAACCTGGTCCTCGCAGTCCCGCTGTGGGTTCCGATGCAATGCCCCCAGTCAGCTTAGGAATCTCTCTCCTCTCTCCTCTCTCCTCTCACCTCCGTGTGCAGTCTTGGACCCGGTATTTACTCCCGCAAATGTCAGGCAGCAGGGATTGTGGCCAGCAACAATTTGTAGCCTCGAGCGGCTCCCGCGAAGCGGGGGCCGTGAGGCGCTTTGTAGTGCAGGGAGGCGGGAAGAGGAACCAGGTGCGGCCGGTCTCTCGCCGCAGAGCAACCTGGTCCTCGCAGTCCCGCTGTGGGTTCCGATGCAATGCCCCCAGTCAGCTTAGGAATCTCTCTCATCTCTCTTCTCTCCTCCGTGTGCAGTCTTGGACCCGATATTTACTCCCGCAAATGTCAGGCAGCAGGCATTGTGGCCAGCAACAATTTGTAGCCTCGAGCGGCACCCCTACATTCTGTGTCCATTGATCTGGCCCCTTTGATCTCTTTTGTCTCTGTGTTTAAAACATTACAGTTATCGGTTGGTGATTAGGAGTTGAGACTTGGGGCTTCATAAACCAAGACTCACCTTCAGCGCTCTTCTTTAGTTAGGGCTGCTGATCTCATGTAGAAAAAGAGTTACATACTTTATTTACATCTAATTTTCACAGCCATCTAGATTTCCTCAGTGTATACAGACTATAACAATTATGGTTTTTAATTGATCAGGCCCATGTTTTGTACTTTGTCATTGGTTCTGCTATTCATTTTTGAATATTTGTTTTCAATATTTCTTATATTTCCTCTCCAGTTTGTTACTGGGTTCTGTACAGGTTTCTTCTCACTAATTAATTAAAAGCAGATGTTGCCCGATTTCCAGTCGAGACTTCAGAATGTATTCAATTAAACTATTAAGGTCTTAACCAGTCCTTGTCTAGCTTACTCCAGTCATCAGCTTTTTTATAGTCTTTACTATTTCATGCCACAGTTATTTCCCTGGTAGTTCCTACAACTCATCCTCCGATTTCCATTGTTCTTTAGGGCCGAGACTCTTCAAATAATCTATTCCCAACCCAAACTCTGCAGTTCTGACACCTTCTTCAAGTAAAGTCTTAAAGTACTTGAGCTTTTGTCACAAAATTAAAACAAATGTATATGAACATGACACATTTGGCTATTTATAAATAGTTCATTCAAACGTGCCAGCTGCAAAATGCCACACAGCAAGGTATGTTGAGCTTAAAATACGAGGACTCTGCGTCTCTTGCTGCCTGTTCACTGCATTTGCTGGCTGACAGTCTTAGAGTGTCAATTTAAAATCATAGTTGATGGTTCAGAAGGCAATTTGTACCGTAAGGAAACATTTATTTTCTGGAGTATTACTTTAAAGTAACCTATTGTGGTTATTGAACACTTGTCCTCTTTAGATGTAAGGCCTTGTTTAGACTACAAGCCTTTACAAAGACAGTAGGGGTAAGCATTTGTTTAGTACATGCACAAAGGGACAAAGCACACACCTCAATACAGTGTGAGCAGATTTTGGCTTGAATTAGATTTTTGGCCTGAAGAAGATCTCTTTTGATCTCACATCAATTCTATTCTCAGACACATCCAGGACCTCAAACACACGGAGTTAAGCAGACAATACACACACACAATCATAAATACAAATAGAACAGTCACAGACAATCACCAACAATACATATAGGTAGTAATAAAGGGAGGGACAGGTAGATGCACAAAAAGGAGGCTTCACGCCTTCTTCATTACTAGCACCTCTGCATAACAAAAATAATTCAAGGCAGTAAAAAGAGGGGAGGGTCAACATGCATGTAATATTTGGCATCCCATTGGATAAACAACTTGAAATGGGTTCCATCCAATCCTTACTCTATTTGAAATGATTGCCTGAACATAAGAATATAGTGTGCTCTGCCTGCCATGTCCTTTACTTTCCATTGCTGGTACTTCAGGACCTGCCTAATAAGTATGTATGTATGTAATATAAAAAGTACATACAAAGCAAGGAAACGTGTGCTTACATTGTGGGTAATAGACCACAATATTACATATAAGGAATTGGGAGGACCTACTCATACTGCATTCTGCATGTTCTAACGTTATCGAGTTTCTATCACAGAAAGACCTATAGTATTTACACTATGGACACTTGTACTTATTTATGTTTTCATACTTCTAAAGGTATTAAATGATGTGTTTACTGTTACTATGATGCAAAATCATGAAAAATGAAAAAAATAGAAATAGGAATTATTTTCCTATATCTGTTTATCAGTCTTTATGCAATTTCCTAAAAAACTTAAGAGGTGCTGAACCTCTTGCAAGTAAGGTCTTGTTTCATTTAGACCACACATTGGTATGCACAGATGATTATATCAGGTTTGGCCATAAAATGGATTATTTGAAGATAGGTACTTAGTGTATGGCTACGGTTTAATGGTCCAAGGGGAGGGAGGATGTGAGTGGGCACAGAAAATGGATATAGATTAATGCAACTCAAGTTGGGTTTGTAGGCCCATGCCAAAACTAAGTTCTTTCCAATCCCTCTAGATATCTGCCCGGCCACTACCCCTTAGTATATCCATCCCCCGCCCCCCACACACACTTAGCCCAACAAAAAAGGTTCCCAGAATAAGGCTCATAAACAGATGGGTGAAAGGATACATGGCGCCATGAGCAGCTCTTTGCAGCCTATCAGATTCCATGCCCGGATTAAAATTGTGATTTGTGTACCAGTTTACAAGTCTAGCTACCTAGACAGCTATACATTTTGTTTCTTAAAGTCAGCAAAAACCGCTTAACAAATTTATACTAATACAGTCAAGGGGGCAATTAACTATCTTCATGTCCGACCATGTCCATCCTGCAGTTTTTGTTGTTGCACAGAGCAACATTCCTTGTAAATTATAATGTGAAATGTAACTTTGGGATACAACTGTATAACTGTTCTCCGGTTGCAAAACAATCTGCACAAAACTTTCTGTGATAAAAATTACGTGTATGTATACCTTTTGTGGAATCTTTCATGCACATTTCTAAAACTGAGCCAAAGATTGAATTTGTCATTACATGATTCCTATGCTTATTAAAACTTCAATTTTATTTCCTGAACAACTCAAAGGAAAAGCCTCACCTTTTACCAGGAAGTAAATATTATGGCGATAAGAATACTTCAACATTTTGTTTCCTGTAAATATGTTGCAGTAAACATGTGGATTCCTCGGCAACATCATTAAGGATTTTTAACAACATCAAGATTTGGAAGAGGCAACAGTCCTAATTATGCATACTGCAAGACCAAATACATTGTCCAAGTGATATAACAGAAGCGATGGCATATGTATCACGACATGCTACTGAGAGAAAAATCAAATATTCTAGGTTGCCTGGGACTAAAACCCTTACCTGTGATTAAACTTGTGACCAAAGGAAATCCAATCTTTTTCAATCAGTACCTGGTGGAATAAAATACAAAAGAGAGCCTTAATACAAATTTTTAAAAATGATGACGTTATGTAACATTTACAATGCGTGGTCTTTACCACGCAGGATGTTACAACGCAAGTCTGTACCACAACAAACTTTGTCAGGCACATAATAATGGTAGACTATACCACACATAGGTGTTTTCCTTTGAAAGGTTTAAGGAAGGGAGGTTTTAGTGTTCAGGTGCTGGTAGTTTAAAAGGGAGGGAAGGGGTTTATAGGGTTCAGGGCCGGGTAGTGTTAAATGGAGTGAAGGGGGTTTTAGGGTTCAGGGCCAGGTAGTTGTAAAGGGGGGATAAAGAGTTTTGTTTAGGGTTTAGTCACAGACAGTGGTAAACGGAAGAGAAAAGAGTTTAAAAATAGGTGTGACAGAAAAATATAGTGCGACAGAAGTAACTATAACTTGTGTGCCCGCCATGCAGTGTTGTCATCAATGATGTCACATAGAGCATGTAATGAATGATGTAATACATGAGGTTATAAGCAGTGTATGTTGAGTGCACGAGTTATAGTTCTACATATATCTGACTGTGTACTCTGTAAAATATAGAGGTAAATATAAGCATTCCCTTCGGTTTCCTATGTTTTTTCCACAAAAGCAGCACCACTTAAGTTGGAGGAATTCCAGAAACACTTAGGGTACACATGATGGAATGCTTTGTTTCTTTTAATTTCCTGATAAAGATTCATTAATTGTCTCTATGCAAGTAACTGTGTACCCATTTGAAAATCATCTCCTTAGCACATGATGTATGCAGCATGTTTTTTCATTTCCCTTATTGATTTATTTAGCAAAAAGCTAGTCATTCATAAAATCAGGGCCAAAATGAGTCATATAGCTGCAGAAAGCGAGCTGCCCAAGTCCTGAGTCATTTCTAGAGGAAGGAAGAATTGTACATTCGGAAGGGCAAGTAACAATGGCGCGTCAGAAACATATTTATGATGTGTGGTTTGAAATTTTTTTTTAAAAAAAAGATGTCTGACAGAATCTACATACTTGGCATCAATAATGGATTCACTGCTCCAAAATTACAAAATATTTCAACACTGCTTGTTAAGTTAAATTGTCAATAAAGAAAGATGGATATGTTTTAATAGTCAGCAGACATTTTAGTAATAATGTTGACCCACTATTTCACCTTTACATTCTGCCATACATTATTCAATCTTTCACCATTCCATCTATCCAATGGCCATTTCATCCATTCATTCACAAATTCATCATCAATCAATTAATCAGCATTTATAGGGTGCGTCACTGTCACTCTTGGGGGTATCTGGGTGCTAAGGGTGCAAGGTTTCAATCGAAAAGCCAGGTCTAGAGGAAATTGTGGTATGACAGAAGAAACAAGCAGGAAAAAAGTCAAACAGAGGCAAGGAAAACGAGTAAGCTGAAAAGGCAATGCAGAGGACAGAAATACAAGCAGAAAAGGTAAAACAGAGTAGAAGAGTGTAAAACAAGGCAGAAAAAAGCACAACAGAAGACAGAAAAAAAGAGCAAAAAAGGCAAAACAGAGCATAAGAGGTTAAAACAGAGGGCAGAAAAATGAGCGGAAAAGGCAAAACGGAGGGAGGAAAAATGAGCAGGAATGGCAAAATGGAGGGCAGAAAAACGAGCTGAAAAAGGCAAAACAGATGGCAGAAAACTAACAGAAAGCGCAAAATAGATCAATAGAAATGAGCAGAGGAGGCACAAACAGGGCAGCAAGTAGACAGGCAGCAGAGAGTAGGGGACTGCAGGCAAGTTCAACAGAAAAATATCACAGGAGGAGCTGGCACAAGGACCTGCTCAATGGGAATGCCCTACGGCCTCCATTAAGGAGGTCCTGGGAAGAGGGCAGGGCACTGGGTGGCAGGACGAGGGAAGCAATTAGCAGGAAAGGGTAAAACAGAAGGCAGAAAAACAAGCATAAAAGTCAAAATGGAGGGCAAAAAAACTAGCAGAAAAGGCAAAAGAGAGCAGAAGACCAAGCAGGAAAGGCAAAACAGAGGGCAGAAAAACAAGCAGGAAAGGCAAAATAGAGGGCAGAAAAACAAGCAGGAAAGGCAAAATGGAGGGCAGAAAAATGAGCAGAAAAGGCAAAACAGAGCAAGAAACTAACAAAGGAGGCTCAAACCGAGGGCAGCAGATAGGCAACAGAGGGTAGCGGACTGCGGGCAAGCTGGACAGGAGAACTGTTGTAGGGGGAGCTGGCACGAGGACTATGCATACATCCATCCATTTACCCATAAAGCCATCATTTGACCTAGCCATCCATCACTACAGGTTTTCTCCCATCAATTGATCCTTTTGTTCATCCATCCTCTCAGATTTCCATTTACTTTGCCATTTACTTTGCCATCCATCCATCCTCTCAGATTTCTATTTACTCTGCTACCCTTTCACACTCCGATCCATCCATCAATCCATCTTCTTTTTGATTTTCATTTTCTGCCATTCTTTCAAGGACCCAGCCATCCATTCATCTCAAATTTCTATTTATTCTGCCATACTTTCACCCATCCACTCAGATTTTCATTTACTTTGTCATAAATCCATCCATCCATCCCGCTCAGATTTGCATTCACTTTACATCCATCCATCCATCCATCCAGCTTCTCAGATTTCCACTTACTCATCCATCCTCTCAGATTTCCATTTACATTCTCACTGAACCACCCATCCTTCCTCTCAATTTTCCATTTACTCTGGCATCCTTTCACCCATACACATACATCCTCTCAGATTTACATTCACTCTGCCATCCTTTCATCCTCCATCAATCCATTGTCTCACTCACTCGCACTTTCACCCACCCATCTTTTTACCAACTCATCCTTTAACCAACCCATCCATCCTCGTACCCACTTATCCTTTCAACCACCCATCCACGCTTTTACCCACCCATTCATTCTTCCACCCACTCAACCTTTAATTCATCCATCCATCCTTGCACCCCATCCTTTTCCCCACCTGTTCTTTCACCCACCCACATACTTTCGACTCATCCATTCATCCTTTCATTCCCCATCCTTTTGCTCACTCATCCATACTTTCACCCACTCATGAATCTACTCAATCATTCTTCTTCCCATTTTTCCCCACACTTCTTGTATTAATTATGAGCTTTATATGCCAAATTGAAAATAAAAAAGCTATATAAAACCCTTCACCACACTGTAGCGGCTAAAGCAGAGGGAGGGTTCACGACTCCCTTGAAGCCACATATACCTACATTGCATACTTTCAACATAAAACCCACTCCCAACCACCAATCATACACATTCTTTACTCTCCTTGCAGTTATATAAATGCCCCTGTATCTTGGTCACAAATGGAGGATATGGACAGATTTCCCTCCATGGCATCTAAGGTCAAGTGTAAAGAAGTACAGTTCTCAGGAATCTCTTTAACAGGTATACATCTTTATTGTAAATTACGACAACACACCATAAGTGGTGTGCTCAGCCTTGGAAGCCTAAGAGAAAGACAACTGTCAAAAGGCAACGGTAACGTAAACTGTCACCTTAGAACGCCAAGGTGACCAACATTCTAGCTGGTGACATCACTGTGTTACTCAAGGGGAGGGGACGCGCGGGGAAGGGAAAAGAGCAGGGACAAGGTTAGTGTGGAAACATAACACATCTCCCTTCGGAATATAAACAAGAAACACAACACCAAGGCACAATGGATCGCCTCGCCTGACGACATAGAATCTCAGTGGCCTTCCCTGATATTGCCATCTTTCCTTAGGACGTTCTTTTCTTTAAATATCCTATTCTAGAACTTCTCTCATTTGAAAACAGCCATTTTCAGATACAAGACCTGTTTAATTTTATTTGCAATGTCTTCTTCAAAAAATATCCCTGTCCCACTTGCCTATTTCTTATCTAGTTCTACATTTCACTGCACACAAATGTGCCTCCTATAAAAATGTTAATCACAGCTGGTCTCACAAGCAATGTGAACTATTACGATGGCGCGGTCTGTAAAACTGAGGACAGGTGTTAATCTTATTGCTTTCAATCAGGAGCGGTGTTTGCTTGGTCCCCCTTCTGGCGTCATTTTCGCACCCAGCTGACAGGAAGTGAAACCAGATGTTATGCTGGAGAACAGTGTGCTCATTTGAAGACAATTATTGGACTGGGGAAGAAGCCTGGCTTCGGATTCGTGAATAGGTGTTAGTCCCTCCTTAGTACTGCCTTGTCTTTATTTGTAACCTCCCATGAGGACTGCCCCTTTCACTTCTGTTGTTACACGTAATGTCTTAGTCTGTAAAACTATTTTCCTTAATGAGTTTCTCCTACTGCAGGCGCGACATGCTTTCTTGCAACATTCAGCGCGCCATTTGCGTGCTTTCACTTTCCAAGGAGCCCGGGACAATGGCGGCCCCTACTTTGAAATGAAATAGGTCTCACATTTACAAGGGTTTGATTTATTGGCATTGTAAATGTATCAAAACAGATAAATAAAAAGGCACTGTCATTTACAATGCCTATAGCTTAAACTCTGGCAAATGTGAGACCTATTGCATTGCAAATGCTTGTTTACTGATGCATCATCTGAAACTTTTGTACTGCGGAGATGCTTTGTTTTTCTTAAAACTGTAAATCTGGGGTGCAATGTGCTCAATGGTACAATTAAATATATCATGCATATTCCTTAAACCTGTGTACGTTTTGTCAAATCCAAATCGGCTTACCATGAAACCTTTCAAGGTTCTGTAGTGTGGGTCCAGCAGCAGGCCTGCTACGGAGCACACCTGCGCGGTTCTGTCCCAGCCGTCTGAGCAATGCACCAGGACACTGGTCCCTTCCTCTGCCACTGCCTGAGGAACAAAGAGAACTTGTTATAAAGTCAAAATCACCATCAGTAACAGGTGCACGTTGCTACTGGATTGACTTCTCCATCAGGGTGGGGTTGAAAAGGGAGAGACAACTCACACGCTTGAACAAATGAGTTTATAACCTCAAAAACAAGACACAATTTAACATGGTAAAACACATGGCGACGGATGTGCTAAAGTATTCCTAAGTGTTGCCCATTCATAACGTAGGCCTGTGTTTGGATGTACTAAACTTCCCTTTCAAAGTGGATGTCACTTGAGACTAATTGACGAGTGGCATAAGAAATATAGGAGGTCAGAATTAAGCCCGGGGGTAGCTGGCGTAGTACCTCTATGCGGAGTTCCACGGAGTTGGAAAAAAACTCAGTGGAACTCCGCTCCGCTCCGCTCCTTCCCCCTCCCTAATTAATTATATTTTTTAGGTCTTGCCTACGCAGTGCACATGCACTGCATAGGAGACCATTAGCCGCCGTGCAGCTCTTTTTCAAAGCACATACTCGTGCTTGTGGCGGCGTACGCCTTGCGGGAGTGCGCCACAAGCACGAGTATGTGCTTTGAAAAAGAGCAGACTGCCCGCGTAAGCATACATGCACGCACCTATCAGCATTAGTCAATGTGCTTCAGACAAATGTTAACCTTATATCTACATTTTTTTAAATATCGGCATTAGTAAATGTTCTTTGAAATATCAGCTTTGCTTTCAAAGCCTTAGCTATTCATTCACTCGTGGATGGTTTTTAAAAGAAAAAATGTATTAGCCATTCACTCACTCACTCTGTGGTTCGCACACTATGTCCTTTTTTTGTTTGATTGTATTCTCACACAGGCCAAGGTAACATTAGCTGTGTGCTTTGAAATGTACTTAATAACTAACGGAGAAAAAAGGGTCTGAGGGAAAATATATAAAGACCTGCCCAGGGTGAAGTCCCCTGCTCAATGAATCAAATACCAGAAACACACTGGGGGTCTATATAAGAGCCTGTTAGACTCTCAAAAGATACACGCACTCCTACAAAAGTCAGTAAGCGTTACTGAGGCTAGGTACCACTAGCTCACTCATAAAGTGCCAAATAAACAACCTAAATCGTTGGATTCACTGTAATTGTTGAATAGACCCATACAGAGAAATACTGGATTCCCATCAACGTCAAATGTAGATCAAATATTCTCATTTGGTCATCCAAACAGGGATGGTGTGTCTCATGATCATTGAGACTAGTCCATTGCCCATACTCATCTGGGTCACATCCCCAATTGCTGTGAAGACCATGAGTGTAACGATCGTGATGGAGTTAAGTGCAGTGCAAAAATAATAAAAATAATACAAATATTAAAGTGTAGTGAGTTTAAAAAAGGATAGAGGATCAATACAACCAACTTTAATATAACTTGATCTCTCCCTTAGTAAAAACAAGAACAGTGCAAAGAGTGCAGTCTAACCATATAACTGCATATATCGGGCCAACATGTTTCAGCCTACAGGGAACCAATACCCACGGCTTTCTTCAGGGCCACAGTCCTTAACGTTTGCTACTGCATATCAAAAAGTGAAAAATAACTAAACCACTTAAAGGATACATGTGTGTCATCTGAATTTCACATTCCTCTGTAACAACCAGTATCGTTTGTATCTGTTCAAAAAGAAATCAGAAATGCACAATGAGTCCTAGATAAAGGATGTCCTATGGTCAAAGTCCCTAATAGGTGACCATAATACTTGTCTGACTTGTACTAACCTGTATTGTACAGGGAGTATACCTCAACTCTCCTGGAACCTTGCTCAGGATAAAAGAGGCCCCACTCTGTGGAAGGTAAAGGAGGGGATGAAAAAGAAGCGATGATCTAGAGTAACCTCATCATCTACTGCCTACATTAGTTAGTTCCCTCCCAGTATTTACACCTCCTGGAGCGTTTATCAGGTCCTAAACAAAAGAAACAGGTCCCATTCCCAGAAGCCAGTCCCAGGTCCCTCTCTCAGTAAGTTTTTATCATTAGAGCCATGAACCTAACTCTGTTTATAAGCTCACACAAAAAGGGGGGGGGCCCCTATCAACACTATAGCGTTGGAGTCACCCCAGACTACCCCACGCTCCAGCCCTCAGTACAAACTCCGAATAGCACGCCACTGACCTGTCCGTCTTTGCCTCGTAGCCGGGAAATGAGCTCAGGGGGAGGAAACGAGGACAATGCTGTGGCCGTCTATGAAGGGGAGGGGCAAAAGGAGGAGGAGCACCCTTTTGTTCATTCGCTCGTGCTTAGTAAAAAAAAACGCTGTATGTTACATACCCTAGCGACATCAAACGCTGTCAGAAGGGCGCAAAAACAGCTTGTTTACATCAGCGAGTAGCAGGTTTATTTTTACCGGTATCTGGTGAGACTCGGTGATTCTCCTCTCGCGAGATTACGCTTCTGGACTACAGAAATAAGTCATTAAGCGTCTTTCTGTAATTCCTGTGCATACTTAAAGAAAATACCCAACTTAAGCACTGTCAACAAGCCTACAACGGTCAAACGGTTAAAGCCAAATAAGCAGTGAATTAAACAAGTAGCGTCAGAATATTTGTGACGTTTTAAAAGAACTCCATCTCATTATACAGAATATGCAAAGGGGAGCCAAATCGCCTATGTTAACGTCCGATTCAGAAACTCTTCTGGATGAGAATGATCCTATTGCGTAAATGCGCCCTCAAAGGGCATGAAGCTAACATAGCATCTCAACTACAACGTGACATCATCGCCACCATTTTGGTAGTTCAATTCTACTACCAAATCCACGAGGCTTTATTAATAGGCACATCATACCACATCACGTCCTAAGAACGAATCCCTGAGACTGTTCCTATGTACTGGAGTAGTAGAACATATTGGATTAGGAAAGGGCCAAAGTTGTGCTCAGTTGTTATGTCGTCACACTATGTATAGTGACGTCTGTGCAGTCCGCCACCATTAACAAAAAGCCTATTCCCCAGAAAGAGGTCTAAACATTGGGGAGGGATATGTGGTATACAGATGGTAGCATTCAACCATCAATAGGATGGTTCGTCTTACAGTCCTCGTGTATGAGACTTTTAACCCTAGAATACCTAAAGGAATCAATTCAAGGCCACCCATGGGATCTCATCATTAAGTCCTCTTGTGTCAGTTGACAGTTTGTAGACCCATTTTTGTTCCTTCAGGAAAAGAAACCTAGAAATATCAACTATATGTGACGGGATGTATGGTTTCTCTACGACAGTCCATATGAACTCTGTCTCTCGGTGGTTGCGCTCCACAAATTGTTTAGATAGTTTTGACACCGTTTTTTTGCACCTGAATACACTCTTGTGCTCAAGGATCCTCATGCGTATCTTCCTGGTGGTCATCCCAACATATTTCATGTTGCACGAACATGTAAGCTGGTAAATCAGATTGGTGCTATTACAGTTAGTAAATTGTTTTTGCACCCATGGACGGCCTGTGCCTATGTCTATTTCAAGAGAGCAGGCAGTCTGTGGGCAAACTGAACAAGCACCACAGGGATGGGGACCTGTCACCGCTGGGAGATTCCACAAAGTGCCGATAGGTCTATTCGGTATATCTTTGAGTCGAGTATGGACCAACTTATCTCGTAGGCTGGTCGACCTCTTGAAAGCGAATAGCGGAGGCTCGATTTTATCCTTACTGGCATTCAGGAGCCTCCAGTGTCGCCTCACTATCTGTCGTATTTTGTTAGACCTAGTGTTGAAGGTGCTAACGAAGGTGATACGCTCTGACGGTGGTTTAGACACCGGAGGGTCAAGGAGACTTGATCGGTTGTTGTTTAAAGCTCGTTTGAGAGAGCGTTTGATCAATTTCTTTGGGTAATGTCTCTCAGTGAGTTGATGACATAACTCTGCTGCGTGTTTTGTGAAAGTCTTCTTTTCCAAGCAGTTGCGCCTCACTCGGAGGAGCTGCCCGTAAGGCAGATTATCTCTGAGGGCTTTGGGATGCTGGCTCTCGTATAGTAGAAGGGAGTTCCTGGCCATGGGCTTGCGAAATAACTCACTTTGCAGGCCAGACTCGGTGGCATAAATGGAAAGGTCTAAGAATGAAATCCTTTCTTTATTGATCTCCACTGTGAACCGCAAATATTGGTTTTGCATGTTGAGCCACTGGTGGAATAAGAGGATTGACTCACGATCTCCTCTCCAGACCACCAGGATATCATCTATATACCTCTTCCACCACTTGATATAAGGGTGGAAGGGGTTAGTTGGCGTCAAGACGTGCTGTTGCTCAAAGGTATGGACGTACAGGTTCGCCAAACTTGGGGCGAAAATGCTGCCCATACTGGTCCCTGAGGTCTGAAGGTAGACAGTGTCCTCATATCTGAAAAAGTTGTCCTTCATGGCTAGCTTGGCAAGGGCCATTATGAAGGGAACTGGCGTGATGGAATCCAGATCAATTTGACTCATTATAGTCCGGATAGTCTCCAAGTTCTCGTCTTGAGGTATTGACGTGTACAACGACTCCACATCAAACGAGACCAGGTAATCTGACTCGAGGTTGTACTCAATATCAGGTATGGCTCGCAACACATCGGTGGTATCTTTTAAATATGTCGGCATAGTTTGAACAATAGGCCTCAAGAAATGATCCACAAAGGCAGATAACGGCTCCAAAAGGGAGCCTAGACCTGATATAATTGGTCTCCCAGGAGGTGGTCGCTGGGCTTTATGCACTTTGGGTAAAGTATAAAAATATGGCATCGTGGGATGAGGAGTCACTAAGAAGTCTGCCTCATGATTAGTGATCCAGCCTTCACATAGAGCCTCTTCTACCAGAGTCTTGATTTCATTAGACAGCCTCGCGGTGGGATCCACCGAAAGGGGTTCATAAGATGTTAGACCACTTAGCTGTCTGAGACACTCGGCTCTATAGTCATTGGTATTTTGTATCACGATTGCACCCCCTTTGTCCGCGGGCTTGATCGTGATAGAGCAGTCCTGTGTGAGGGCTTGCAGGGCTCGTTGTTCCACCCTGGACAGGTTAACAAAATCATTCTTGGGAATACTCCATAGTTTATCAATGTCATCTCTCACAGCCTGCTCAAAAGTAGCTACTTGTGGTGGTATCTGATGGGCTGGAGGAAAAAAGGTTGATTACTTTTTTAGGCCAGTGTTCTCAATAGTAGAAGATTCTACTGTAGTGTCTTTGTCATGAAAAAAATATCGAAGCCGAAGCTAACGAAAAAACTGTGCCAATTCCACTTGTGTTTGAAAGGGATGTCCGGTGTTTGTGATCACATATCCCAACCCTTTATTGAGAACAGATTCTTCCTGGTCGGTCAATGTTTTACTGCTCAGATTCACCACCAGGCTAGGCGTTATTCGTTCCCTGTCTGAGCAGGGATCCTCCTGGTCTGTCTCCGGGTGCCCGCATGTGGCCCCTCCGACACGTCCCAGTGTACTTGAGGCTGAGAGTTTCTTTTTTTGCCTCGTGGACGTCGTTGACCAAACGGTAAAAAAGGCTGGTGGCCATAGTTGGACTGGTAACCAGGAAATGGTCCCATATGTGGCTGAAAGGGATATTGTGGTGGAACTGTCGGGCCCCAATGGGAGGGTGGCCACTATGGTTGGAATTGTCCTGTAGATTGGCCCCTATAGTTCTGGAACCTTTGTGATCGACCTCTCCCTCTCATGATGGGCGGTGGGTTGTTCAAAGAATCTGGATCACTCTCTGATCCTGAACTGGAACCCGAGTAGTTGGAGCCATACCTTTTGCCACTGGTTCTGAATTCCGGTGCCTTATACGAGTTACTGGTATAGGGATATAGTACTTCGTGCTTGAATTTCGCAAGGTCTTTTTTGAATTTGTCGATCTTAGCCTGTAGGATCGAACCTCTGAACTCTTTGTTAGTTTTATTTGATTCATCGAGCTGTTTTTTGAACACTGTCGGTGAAACGGTGGTCTTTATTGCCGCTTCCAATACCTGCATTTCTATCAGGATTTGGTCAGCCACCCGCTTGGCTGTACTAATTATTAAAATTCGCCAATCACGGGTGCACCGCCATGCAATAAGTGACCAATCTTTCAAAAACGCTTTGTCCGTAAGAAACAGACGGGGTGCGTTTGTCAATATTAACCCAGGTGGGGCACAGCTAGCTCTCATATATTCTGCCATGGCTAAGCCATGCACCGTCGTGCGACAGTGAGATTTTTTTTAAATCATCACCTTAGTCCAGTCATCAGTTGTAACAACATTGGGTGTTGGAAGGGCATCCAAAATGCTGGGCATACTATCTAGTATAGAGTGATAAAGTGCATCGTCATACGCTAATCTAAGAATCTGTTCTCAATAAAGGGTTGGGGTATGTGATCACAAACACCGGAGATCCCTTTCAAACACAAGTGGAATTGGCACAGTTTTTTTCGTAAGCTTCGGCTTCGATATTTTTTTCATGACAAAGACACTACAGTAGAATCTTCTACTATTGAGAACACTGGCCTAAAAAAGAAATCAACCTTTTTTCCTCCAGCCCATCAGATACCACCACAAGTAGCTACTTTCGAGCAGGCTGTGAGAGATGACATTGATAAACTATGGAGTATTCCCAAGAATGATTTTGTTAACCTGTCCAGGGTGGAACAACGAGCCCTGCATGCCCTCACACAGGACTGCTCTATCACGATCAAGCCCGCTGACAAAGGGGGTGCAATCGTGATACAAAATACCAATGACTATAGAGCCAAGTGTCTCAGACAGCTAAGTGTTCTAACATCCTATGAACCCCTTTCGGTGGATCCCACCGCGAGGCTGTCTAATGAAATCAAGACTCTGGTAGAAGAGGCTCTATGTGAAGGCTGGATCACTAATCACGAGGCAGGCTTCTTAGTGACTCCTCATCCCACGATGCCATATTTTTATACTTTACCCAAAGTGCATAAAGCCCAGAGACCACCTCCTGGGAGACCAATTATATCAGGTCTAGGCTCCCTTTTGGAGCCGTTATCTGCCTTTGTGGATCATTTCTTGAGGCCTATTGTTCAAACTATGCCGACATATTTACCCCCATCCATGCTCATGACAAGGTCAGCTCGTCATGAGGCTCGGTTGAGCTGTGTGTTAAAAAGAATGTCAGACACTGGTTTGATAGTAGGTCAGGTTTATTAGTGAAAACATCACCAACAGCTCTTCAAGGCACATCCAACTGCTCCAGACTCCAAAGCTCCAATGCTCTTGGAATGACAAGCAGTGGAACCAAATGAGGTGGAAAAGAACACGACCATGTCATAACATAAAGAAGAGAAACAAGCATATGTACATTACAACACATCCCCATTACTATAAAAAGAAACAAGGAAAAACAAAAGAGAAAAATGAAACAACTTGTAGTAGCATAAAGAAGACACCTGAAAAGGAAACACAAGAGCAAGGCAAATTAAACATAGTCACTGAAACGAGCAGGAGCATGATGAGTTCTCTGTGGAAACCTTCTTGGAGAAGCAGCATCATGGACATTAGGAGGGGTAGAGGGACTGGAAGGATCCACCAGGGAAGATGAAGGAGAAACTCCAGGGGAAAACTTAACAAGCGTAGACATGCTCCATTTACAACCATTTTGCAAGGTAACCACATTGTTGTGAATCTTGGTAATTCTAAAAGGACCCATAAACTCAGAAGAACCTTTTTTAGAAAATCTAGGTTTTTTAACAAGGACCCAATCTCCCACACTCCACAACACGGGTTTGGTAGAATTCTTTAAATCATAGCGCTCTTTATACCTCTGTTGGTAAGAAAGAATCTTATTTCCCACACTTCCCCTATCCAAGGAAGGAGAAGATTGAAGGGGAAGCCAAGTGGGGTTCAATTTAGAAGAGGCTTGTCTACCCCGTAGCAGAAAAAAAGGAGAAGACTTAGAAATGTAATTGATGGTGGTGCGATGTGCCCACCAAGTATCACGCAAAACATCTTTGAGAGAACATTTCATATCAATAGCTCTTTGCACACAACCTTTGACCACACGATTCATTCGTTCAGCAAGACCATTTGCTTGAGGCGAATAGAGTGCAGTTCTAAGATGGGAAATGCCATGGTCATTTAAAAAAAACTCCATATCAGAGGAAATAAACTGGACACCATTATCTGTAATGATGCACTTCGGAACGCCTTCAGAGGCAAATTCATCACGTAAGAAATCAATAACCACCCTAGAAGTGACAGTGGGTACACACTTGGTGGAAACCCATTTTGACATGTAGTCAACAAGCAAAATTACAAATCTTTCAGAGGGAGTAAGTAGATCAAAAGGTCCCATGATGTCCAAACCAAATTTGGACCAAGGTTGGTCGGGGACCGACACAGGAGAAAGAGGAGCTTTACTTACGAACTTGGACTTATCATTAGTGGCACACTGATAACAATCTTTGACAACAAGTTCGACATCACTGTCCATATTAGGCCACCAATACCTTTCTCTCAGGCGAGATTTAGTAAAACTCCCGCCCATGTGTCCATCATGGGCAAGATTGATGAGTTTCGAACGCATCACGACAGGAGGGATCAGTCTTTCACCACGCATAACAATGTCATCAACAATGGTAAGTTCATGTTTAACTGACCAAAAAGGCAAAAGGTCACAACAGATGTCTCTGCTGTTACTAGGCCAACCTTTAACAACCAGGTCCTTGACCAAAGGTAAAACTGAGTCATTGGATTGAGCAACAACCCAATCATCCAGGGAAACAGCACTCTCGCAAACCCAAGCCACCTTGACCGTACCTAAATCTAAATCTTCATCCAGATTTTGCAAGGGTAGGCGTGAGAGGCAATCAGCAGTCTTATTCAATGAACCAGGAACATATTGTACAATGAAATTGAACTCTTCTAACCCCTCGCTCCAACGTTTGAGCCTGGGAGTTAGTCTCTCACTCTCCATACAAGAGAAAACTTGAATTAAGGGTTTGTGGTCAGATTTCACAACAAAAGGAATGCCCCACAAATAAAACTTAAAATGTTTGATAGCCCAAACCACAGCAAGAGCTTCCCTTTCAATACAAGAGTAATGTTGTTCAGCCTTTCTTAGGGCCCTGGAGGCAAACGCCACAACTCTTTCATCGCCATTGTCCAGCTGAGAAAGAACAGCCCCCAATCCGGAAAGACAGGCATCAGTGGAAAGAATAGTCTTTTTCCTGGTATCAAAGTGACCTAAACTAGGTAACTGACTGATGGTCTTCTTCACAACCATGAAAGCATTATTGCAATCGACACTCCAGTCAAAATGGACACCTTTTTTTAGAAGGTTCCTGATGGGTTCAACAATCCATGCAAAATTCTTGATGAACTTGGAATACAACTCAGCTAGGCCAAGAAATGACCTAACTTGGTCTTTATCAGAGGGAGTGGGAGCCTCAGCAATACTTTTGGCCAATTCCAGTTTGGGTTGTATGCCTTCACCAGAGATTACATGACCAAGGTAGGTAACAGAAGTTACACCAATCCTGCACTTAGCTTTGTTAACCGTTAGACCCTTGTCAGCCAACCTGACAAGAACTGCTCTCAAAACTTCTTCATGTTCCAAATTATCCTTGCCAAAAACCAAGATGTCATCTTGGAAAAATATGACGTTGGGGACATCCCCCACAACCATTTTCATAATTCTCTGAAAGCACGCAGCAGCGGACGCTATCCCAAAAGTCATCCTAACAAAACGATAAGCACCTAGGGGAGTAACAAAAGAGGTGAGATGCTTGGAATCTTCATGAAGTGGAACTTGGTGGTATGCGGAGGACAAATCAAGAACAGAGAATATTTTAGCCCCAGCAAGCATAGTTATAGACTCAGGGATATTGGGCAGGGGTTGTCGGTCTACCCAAATGTACTTGTTCAAACCTCTGAGGTCCACACACATGCGAATATTCTTCCCACCATCCTTGGGGGCCAAATCTACTGGGGCCAACCACTCTGAAGATTCAATTTCTTCAATAACATTCAAATCCATGAGTCTAGCGAGTTCTAATTTAAGAGGGGCAAGCATCATGTTAGGAACTTTCCTAACTTTAAACACACACGGAACAGCATTTTTCTTTAAAATAATTCGGTGTTGAAAACCCTTCAATAAACCCAATTTGTCAGTGAAAACATGTGGGAAATCATCAAAAAAGATGTTGGAGATAGAGATTTGGTCAATCAACATGACTTGGTCAGTGGGTTTAAGGGCATTGGGATTGAGGATGATTCCCAAATCTCTCTGATGTCTCCACCCTAAAAGATTGTCACCTCTATAGGCAACATACATTTTTCCCCACAGTTTCACGACCTTTAAAATGGATCCTCATGACAGTGTAACCAGAAACTTGAATATGAGAACCATTATAACTTACAGCATTAATATCAGGTTTGTACAAGTCAATTTTAGGAAAAACTTTGTTCCAATTATAATTTCCTATTAGGGTAAAGGGAGAACCAGAGTCAGCCAAAAGAATAAAATCTTCGCCACCAATAATCACATTACACTCAGGCATGACGATGGGATCAGCATCAATACTACCATCATTTGTAACACTGGAAACAACAAGTCGAGGTGAATCTGAGGGAGGCGAGGAGCATTCAACAGAGTGTACTTTGGTGGATGATTTACATACTCTGGCATAATGCCCTTTAATACCACATTTAATGCAAGTGGAGGATTTGGCATAGCAATTAGGAAAGGAAGAAGAGTGATTAGGGCTGCCACATCTATAACATTTGATTTTAGAACGATCAAAAACAGTTTTGGGTTTGGTGTTTTGCATAACTTTACAAATAGTATCTTCAGAAATAGTAGGTTGAGCGGAATTGAGTGGTTGAGCAACTTGATGGATACTACTGGAGGCAGAAGAACAATCAGGCGAAATTTTATGTTCTTTCATCTCTTTAGCCCAACCAGAAGTATTCTCAATACCCTCAACAATAGCTAAGGCTTCTCTGAGAGAAGGATTTTTAGACAGGAGTTTCTCCTGTACTCTGGGATTATTTGTACATCTGACTAACTGTTCACGAATCAAGGAATCAGTGAGTTCACCAAACTCACAAGTACGAGCCAAGGTCTTTAGTGAAGCAACATACAAACCAACTTTTTCTTTAGGTTCCTGTACTCTAGCAAAGAACTTATGACGTTCTAAAACCACATTAATTCTAGGACCGAAATAGTCCTCTAACATTTTTAAAGACATATGGAAAACATCTGCAGGAGAGTCACCAGAACCATCATTGATGGGTATTTCATCAATACTGTCATAAATATTACGACCCTCTACACCAAGGTTATGCAGTAATATTGCTTGTTTTCTAATAGCAGAAAAATTTTCACCACCTATGGCCAGAAGGTAGGAATCAAAAAGATTCTTCCATCTTTTCCATGGGAGAATAGGTTCACCTTTTTCACACAAGAAAGCAGGGGGTTGGGTCATAGAGGAAGAAGAAGCCATGCTGTGTGAAAGAAACAAACAAAAAAAAATAAAACTGCAAAAGTCAGTGTGTGTGTATCACAGAAGATACACAGTCAAAACGAAGTAAAAAGACCAAAAACCTGAAAACGCAGACAAAGAGAGTCAAAAGTCGCTGGATGATCGATGGTGAAAGCGCTGATGAAAACAGCGAGGCGGAGGAGTCAATCGTCTGTGAAAGCGCAAATATTTTCCTTGTTTGGTTGCTAGGTAACCAAAGACAAAGCAACAGGTCAATAAAGATGGCGGCACGTCACGTATGCGCGATGACGTCAACAGAGTTCAGACGTCGCGCAAGGCATGCCGGGATCACAGGGGAAGGCAGAACTCGATGGCGGAGTTCTGTTGTGAAGCGATGCGCAGTCGCGAATGCCAGCAGCACTCCAGCGTCGATGATGGCCGAATAGAGAGAACGAGGGAACTCTCGAGGCAGTGGCCGGAGCGCGGACAACGGCAGGTAAGGCAGTTTGAATTCGGAGGTAAACAAGTAACACGGTGATTACTTATAGACGATAAATCCAGGAAAAATAGCGCTTGAAGAAAACAAGGCAAAACAGGAGGTTTCCCAACTGTGGAAACAAATCCAAAAAGTCACAATCCAAAGGCGATAAGTCCACAGAGTATAAATCCGGGGTAGTAATCGACGAAGTGTAAAATCCAAAATCCAAGGAGATAAATCCAGAAAGACTAAATCCAAAGGTTGAGAGAGTACTAAAATCCACAAAGTCTCAGACAGTGAGCAGGACAAGGTAAAGTTGAAATCAAAGATCCAAGGAAAATCCAAAAAGTGGGTTCAGGGTTGAGTGGTGATGTGGCTTGTCCCTTCCAAGCAGCCAAACGTCGCCAGTGTTAAAAAGACTGTCAGACACTGGTTTGATAGTAGGTCAGGTTTATTAGTGAAAACATCACCAACAGCTCTTCAAGGCACATCCAACTGCTCCAGACTCCAAAGCTCCAATGCTCTTGGAATGACAAGCAGTGGAACCAAATGAGGTGGAAAAGAACACGACCATGTCATAACATAAAGAAGAGAAACAAGCATATGTACATTACAACACTGTGCTTATGACGAGTTGACCTTGTCATGTATAATGGGTTTACTCATTGGTCAGCACAGGAGGGGAAAACCCCTAGCACCCAAGGTGTTAAAAGATACCACCGATGTGTTGTGAGCCATACCTGATATTGAGTACAACGTCGAGTCAGATTACCTGGTCTCGTTTGATGTGGAGTCGTTGTACACGTCAATACCTCAAGACGAGACCTTGGAGACTATCCGGGCTATATTGAGTCAAATTGATCTGGATTCCATCACGCCAGTTCCCTTCATAGTGGCCCTTGCCAAGCTAGCCATGAAGGACAACTTTTTCAGATATGAGGACACTGTCTACCTTCAGACTTCAGGGACCAGTATGGGCAGCATTTTCGCCCCAAGTTTGAGGAACCTGTACGTCCAGACCTTTGAGCAACAACACGTCTTGACGCCAACTAACCCCTTCCACCCTTATATCAAGTGGTGGAAGAGGTATATAGATGATATCCTGGTGGTCTGGATAGGAGATCGTGAGTCAATCCTCTTATTCCACCAGTGGCTCAACATGCAAAACCAATATTTGCGGTTCACAGTGGAGATAAATAAAGAAAGGATTTCATTCTTAGACCTTTCCATTTATGCCACCGAGTCTGGCCTGCAAAGTGAGTTATTTTGCAAACCCATGGCCAGGAACTCCCTTCTACTATACGAGAGCCAGCATCCCAAAGCCCTCAGAGATAATCTGCCTTACGGGCAGTTCCTCCAAGTGAGGCGCAACTGCTTGGAAAAAGAGACTTTCACAAAACACGCAGCAGAGTTATGTCATCAACTCACTGAGAGACAATACCCAAAGAAATTGATCAAACGCTCTCTCAAACGAGCTTCAAACAACAACCGATCAAGTCTCCTTGACCCTCTGGTGTCTAAACCACCGTCAGAGCATATCACCTTTGTTAGCACCTTCAACACTAGGTCTAACAAAATACAACAGATAGTGAGGCGACACTGGAGGCTCCTAAATGCCAGTAACGATAAAATCGAGCCTCCGCTATTCGCTTTCAAGAGGTCGACCAGCCTACGAGATAAGTTGGTCCATACTCGACACAAAGATATACCGAATAGACCTATCGGCACTTTGTGGAATCTCCCATCGGTGACAGGTCACCATCCCTGTGGTGCTTGTTCAGTTTGCCCACAGACTGCCCGCTCTCTTGAAATAGACATAGGCACAGGCCGTCCATGGGTGCAAAAACAATTTACTAACTGTAATAGCACCAATCTGATTTACCAGCTTACATGTTCTTACAACATGATATATGTTGGGATGACCACCAGGAAGATACGCACGAGGATCCATGAGCACAAGAGTGTATTCAGGTGCAAAAAAACAGTGTCAAAACTATCTAAACACTTTGTGGAGCGCAACCACCAAGAGACAGAGTTCATATGGACTGTCGTAGAGAAACCATACATCCCATCACATATAGTTGATATTTCTAGGTTTCTTTTCCTGAAGGAACAAAAATGGGTCTACAAACTGTCAACTGACACAAGAGGACTTAATGATGAGATCCCGTGGGTGGCCTTGAATTGATTCCTTTAGGTATTCTAGGGTTAAAAGTCTCATACACGAGGACTGTAAGACGAACCATCTTATTGATGGTTGAATGCTACCATCTGTATACCACATATTCCTCCCCAATGTTTAGACCTTTTTCTGGGGAATAGGCTTTTTGTTAATGGTGGCAGACTGCACAGACGTCACTATACATAGTGTGACGACATAACAACTGAGCACAACTTTGGCCCTTTTCTAATATCCAGTACATAGGAACAATCTCAGGGATTCGTTCTTAGGACTGGATGTGGTATGATGCGCCTATTAATAAAGCCTCGTGGATTTGGTAGTAGAATTGAACTACCAAAATGGTGGCGATGATGTCACGTTGTAGTTGAGATGCTATGTTAGCTTCATGCCCTTTGAGGGTGCATTTACGCAATAGGATCATTCTCATCCAGAGGAGTTTCTGAATCGGGCGTTAACATGGGCGATTTGGCTCCCCTTTGCATATTCTGTATAATGAGACGGAGTTCTTTTAAAACGTCACAAATATTCTGACGCTACTTGTTTAATTCACTGCTTATTTGGCTTTAACGGTTCAGGGATGTGGAATTCCTATAGCCCGACTCCCAGGACATATTGTTTGGGGTCAAGGGCAACAAGTTTTCAAGTGTATTTTGTCCTTGGGACAAGTCAGCCCAACCCCCTACAGCACAAACCCTTTGGCTGCCAGTTTACAGTATCACTTTATGGATCAGGAAAGGGCAATGTCTGCAGTTAAGGTAATATTTGTGTCCATGTGTTAAATGCTGTTCAAGCTTGTATTTATGGTTCATTAATGCAAAGCCTTTATTATTAGGGTTAGCACTAAAAGTAAACGCTGTAAGCTCTGCCTGCACTACTGACGGTGGTTTCAGTATAAATGTGTATACATGTTTTCAAAGTTTAGTAATATGAGGCTATGTATAATGCTCCCAGAATGCTCTCTGATTATATGCAAATATTTGCCGAAGCTACAAAGCAAGAGTGATGATTCTTTGCTTAAAAAAAAAAATGTTTAAAAAAAATGCAAGTAGGAAAAAAAACATTTTGCTACTGTAAGATTTTAGGTACCATATCTTTGCAGCATCATTTAGCAACATGTTGATGTATGCTTGTATTTCCCCGAAAATATTCATAAAGGAAAATCAGTGTAACCAGTTTAAATACGATTACCAAGCATTGGCAAAGCCAGTAGGTTTGAAATTGGTGGTCAGCCTTTTGGTTTTGTCAATGCGTGACTTGTTCAGGCATGGTTTTTGTAAAACCGTATCCGTGTGGGAGCTGCTGGACCCTCACCATTCTAACAAGCATTGGCAAAAGCAAAAATTGTTTTAGGTCTCAAAAAGCACACATTGCCACAGTAGTTACGGGTACTGAACAAAACTATTTTGTGTGCCAATATGCTCCTTGTCAAAGAGCAGAATACTGTCACTGACAGTGAAGCCATCTGATAGACGGAGAGAAAAAGAGAGAGACAGAATGGTATTAAACACAATAGGTCATGGTTAACGCCAGGCCTAATTAGAAGCCCAATTATTAACGAAAGTCTCAAAAGTGCATCCATGGTATATATCCTTGCATTAAGTGCATATATACAGTTTCCATGAATTCACAAGAATTTACAGAAGTAGGCCAAGAAAAAGTACTCCTAGAAATTATTTGTGAACTTCATTTTAGCATGAGCACATGTGCATGTGTAGATTGGTTCATGTGAAAATCTTAATGTTTCAAGTTCACTTTTCCTCTAACCACTTTTTTCCCAACTCTGGAAGAAGTTTTACATCTGCGACTGTCAGGAGTAAATTTCCAACCTTTTTCAGTACGGGAAAATATTAGAAAAGAGTTGGTGCAAACCCAACACGCACGTTAGTAGGTTTGCACAGACTTAAAAGGGCATTCCAACCCTTGAACTATTTCTTACCAATACCTTCAGCCCAGTATGTAGACCTGCAGAAACTTGGCAGCATAAGGGAATTGCTAGTATGACACCCTACTATAGTACGAGCCTTGGCATAATTAGAGAGGTTATATCAGAACTCTTATATAATGAGATTTCTGCCGTAATTTGTCGCCGCATTACATGGCACAAAAGGGACTGGTGGATTTTGTTATAGGGCAAGTAGATTTATGAAGCAACCCGCCCCATGGACAAGTAGATATTTTATTAAATTCCACACCCCTGGCCGTTTGACCGTTGTAGGCTTGTTGACAGTGCTTAAGTTGGTTATTTTCTTTAAGTATGCACAGGAACTACAGAAAGACGCTTAATGACGTATTTCTGTAGTCCGGAAGCGTAATCTCGATAGAGGAGACTCACCAAGTCTCACCAGATACCGGTAAAAATAAACCTGCTACTCGCTGATGTAAACAAGCTGTTTTTGCGCCCTTCTGACAGCGTTTGATGTCGCTAGGGTATGTAACATACAGCGTTTTTTTTACTAAGCACGAGCAAATGAACAAAAGGGTGCTCCTCCTGCTTTTGCCCCTCCCCTTCATAAACAGCCACAGCATTGTCCTCGTTGCCTCCCCCTGAGCTCATTTCCCGGCTACGAGGCAACGACGGACAGGTCAGTGGCGTGCTATTCAGAGTTTGTACTGAGGGCTGGAGCGTGGGGGTAGTCTGGGGTGACTCCAATGCTATAGTGTTGATAGCCCCCCCCCCCCCTTTTTGTGTGAGCTTATGAGCAGAGTTAGGTTCATGGCTCTAATGATAAAAACTTACTGAGAGAGGCGCCTGGGACTGGCTTCTGGGAATGGGACCTGTTTGTTTTGTTTAAGACCTGATAAACGCTCCAGGAGGTGTAAATACTGGGAGGGAACTAACTAATGTAGTCAGTAGATGATGAGGTTACTCTAGCTCATCGCTTATTTTTCATCCCCTCCTTTACCTTCCACAGAGTGGGGCCTCTTTTATCCTGAGCAAGGTTCCAGGAGAGGTGAGGTATACTCCCTGTACAATACAGGTTAGTACAAGTCAGACAAGTATTATGGTCACCTATTAGGGACTTTGACCATAGGACATCCTTTATCTAGGATTCATTGTGCATTTCTGATTTCTTTTTGAACAGATACAAACGATACTGGTTGTTACAGAGGAATGTGAAATTCAGATGACACACATGTATCCTTTAAGTGGTTTAGTTATTTTTCACTTTTTGATATGCAGGAGCAAACGTTAAGGACTGTGGCCCTGAAGAAAGCCGTGGGATTTGGTTCCCTGTAGGCTGAAACATGTTGGCCCGATATATGCAGTTATACGGTTAGACTGCACTCTTTGCACTGTTCTTGTTTTTACTAAGGGAGAGATCAAGTTATATTAAAGTTGGTTGTATTGATCCTCTATCCTTTTTTAAACTCACTACACTTTATTATTTTTATTATTTTTTATTATTTTTGCACTGCACTTAACTCGATCACGATCGTTACACTCATGGTCTTCACGGCAATTGGGGATGTGACCCAGATGAGTATGGGCAATGGACTAGTCTCAATGATCATGAGACACACCATCCCTGTTTGGATGACCAAATGAGAATATTTGATCTACATTTGACGTCGATGGGAATCCAGTATTTCTCTGCATGGGTCTATTCAACAATTACAGTGAATCCAACGATTTAGGTTGTTTATTTGGCACTTTATGAGTGAGCTAGTGGTACCTAGCCTCAGTAACGCTTACTGACTTTTGTAGGAGTGCGCGTATCTTTTGGGAGTCTAACAGGCTCCTATATAGACCCCCAGTGTGTTTCTGGTATTTGATGCTTTGAAATGTAAGCATTAATTATTCGCTCGTGCATGGCTTTTCTTTAACTGTGACAAGCATGCGTGTGGTTGGAAATATTGAGCACCTTGGGTCTAGACAAATAGTGTAAAGGTGAGTGGTGGAATAGAATGAAAGTATGTCGACAGGTAAAGGTACCAGCCACCTCAGTTAGAGAGGAGAAAGTTTCTTGTCAGTACTCATCCTTCACATTTTGTGAGATTTCATCATTTGGAACTGACCTCCTCTGGCTCAGACAACCAGTCTAGAGTGATTAACTGGAATGTTTTAAGCAGATCGAGAAACTAGAGGATGGCTGTTGACTCAACAGAGTTTACCAAAAAGCCCATAGGCATAAATTCATGCTATATAAAGAGGGTCAAAAAGGTGTGCAGCGCTAAATTATACGAAAAAAGTGTTTAAAAATGACTAAGGGAACACTTTCCAAATTTTATTCTTAGAGATCACTTGTCATACTTAAAAAGCAGTCTACTAACATTCAAAATGATCAAATGTTAAGCAATAATAAATTAAAGTCCGGTCTTTTCTCGATGTCCGCCCGGGGTACCGACGGACAGAGCGGGGCCCTCTTCCCTGAGTAACTACCAGGTTGAGGTGAGGGTGATACCCAATTGTTATGGGTAACCGATAATTTCCTCTACTACTACTTAGATTGGACATTACTGGTGGAGTATAAAAATTGTTACTTTTGGCAATTTTTCACTATTTGTGTCATTTGCAGCAACTTAGAATTTCTTACTTCTTTGGTCCTGAGGAATGCCCCGATACATTTAGATCTTCTTGTGGGCAGAAACATGTCGACCTACATTATTGCTTAACATTTGATCATTTTGAATGTTAGTAGACTGCTTTTTAAGTATGACAAGTGATCTCTAAGAATAAAATTTGGAAAGAGTTCCCTTAGTCATTTTTAAACACTATTTGTCCAGACCCAAGGTGCTCAGTGTTATTTTCATATGTATGATAGGGGATATACACCTTGCTGGTCTTTAAATTACTCCCTGAGACCTCCCTTAATGTTTTGTTTTCTGTGGTTGGAAATATGGACATTTTTTATTCACTCGTGCAAGGCTATATCTTGTTTTTGTTTTATTAGTTATTTACTCTGTGTTTTGCGCACTCTGTTAATATATATATATATATATATATATATATATATATATATATATATATATATATATATATATATATATATATATATATATATATAGTAGAGCAAATTGCGCAAGCGCTTCGGGAGGGCTCACCGCTTCATCCGACCCTCCGGTCTGTGTTTGGCTCCTCAGTAATGTTCACAGGTTCCCTTGAGTTAAAAATTGAGTCCGACGCGTTTCGGGGCCAACAAACGCCCCTTCCTCCCGAAGCGCTTGCGCAATTTGGTCTACTATATTCAGGCGGCCAGTCTCGGTCGCGGAAGGAGCTCCACTCTGATGGCGGAACATGTATTCTGTCCTAAGAGACCGAGGCAAGATCAAACACACTTGCCTGTCAGCGCAACATCCAGTTGAATATAACGTGATGCCCGCAGCTTCCCTCCCATCCTACTTAAGGATTTTAATGACAAGAAATGAAAGTGCAGACACGCCAACCTACTTAAGGTCATTATTTTCTTTCTCTTCACAGGACTAAGTCAACCATGAGTCCTGGTGTTGCCAAACTCCACCCACTTAGGGAGGACGACGCCAGCTGTTCAAACAAAAATGCGTTTGACTAGCGTGAAGAGAACATGGTGATGAACTGCGCACAGTCAATGAGGAAGGGGCGTTTGTTGGCCCCGAAACGCGTCGGACTCAATTTTTAACTCAAGGGAACCTGTGAACATTACTGAGGAGCCAAACACAGACCGGAGGGTCGGATGAAGCTGTGAGCCCTCCCGAAGCGCTTGCGCAATTTGCTCTACTATATTCAGGCGGCCAGCCTCGGTCGCGGAAGGAGCTCCACTCTGATGGCGGAACATGTATTCTGTCCTAAGAGACTGAGGCAAGATCAAACACACTTGCCTGTCAGCGCAACATCCAGTTGAATATAACGTGATGCCCGCAGCTTCCCTCCCATCCTACTTAAGGATTTTAATGACAAGAAATGAAAGTGCAGACACGCCAACCTACTTAAGGTCATTATTTTCTTTCTCTTCACAGGACTACGTCAACCATGAGTCCCGGTGTTGCCAAACTCCACCCACTTAGGGAGGACGACGCCAGCTGTTCAAACAAAAACGCGTTTGTCTAGCGTGAAGAGAACATGGTGATGAACTGCGCACAGTCCATGAGGAAGGGGCGTTTGTTGGCCCCAAAATGCGTCGGACTAAATTTTTAACTCAAGGGAACCTGTGAACATTACTGAGGAGCCAAACACAGACCGGAGGGTCGGATGAAGCGGTGAGCCCTCCCGAAGCGCTTGCGCAATTTGCTCTAATATATATATATATATATATATATATATATATATATATATATATATATATATATATATATATATATATATATATATATATATATATATATACATGCCAGCTGGATGAATTCCAACTATCTCCAGCTGGACGCAAAAAAAACTGAGATACTGATCATCGGCAAGAAACCGGAACTCTGGGGCGACAAATGGTGGCCTCCGGAACTGGGGCCTACTCCGACTCCGGTAACGGAGACAAAAAATCTTGGAGTTTGGTTAGATCCCGCCCTTAGTTTTGTCTCCCATACCAAGAGAACTGCCGCCAGTTGTTTTGGCATTTTGCGAGGACTAAGACCAGCGTTGACATTTTTTGACGCCTCTACCAGGCAGCTGGTGCTGCAGGCAACGGTGATCTCTCGGCTTGACTACGCCAGCTCTCTTTTGGTAGGGGTGAACCAAGCTGAAATTACACGTTTGCAACGTGTCCAGAACGCGGCAGCCAGAGCTGTGGTGGGCTTGCCCAGGTTCTGCTTCGTTGCCAACACTCTACGTTCTCTCCACTGGCTTCCAGTCAAGCAGAGGATCCAATTTAAAGTGCTCTGCCTGTCATACATTTTTCTGCCCCGATTCTCACGAATCTCTTGACGCCCTATGTCCCTGCCCGCTCCCTGAGATCTTTGGGTCAGGATTTAGCAGTGGTCCCTCGGTTCACACTTAGCCGAGCTGGAGGCCGATCTTTTCGAGTTCGGGCTGCGGCCCTGTGGAACTCTCTCCCTTTAGAGATACGTGAGTCTGATAATCTCTTTTTATTTCGTAGGGCTATCAAGACTTTTTTATTTCCCTGAGCCTGTTCTCTCTTAGTTTATTGTCTTTCTGCTGTGTTGTGTTGGCTACCTTGTCAAGCGCCAGGACGCTCCTTCGCTGGAGCAGCTGTGCGCTGAATAAATATTCATAACATAACATTCATAACATAACATCTTTTTTCTCCATCAGCAGGGCAAGACAACATTGCCAGTTACTTTTCTCGCATCACTTCTTCCCGCTCTCTCTCCCCACTCCATTTATCTCTCTCTGTCCACCCTCTCTAATTGTCACTCTCCTTAATTCTGTATCCTCTCTCTCTATCTCTCCTTTATTCTCTTTATCACCCTTTCACTCTCTGTCTTTCTCTCCCCTTTATTCACTTTTTCTCCCCTTTCACTTTGTGGTTTGCACACTCTGTCCATTGTTTTCTTAAAAGTAAAACGCCCACAGTGCAAGGGAATATTAGCGGTTACTTTTTGTACTTTCACTTTATTTAACGAAGAGTTACAGTCCCCTCCTTATTTGCCCGAAGTGGCTCACAAATTAGTTTTGGTTAATATTTAGGGCTTATTACAATACAGGACAAAGCAACATTGGCTGTTGCTTTTTTCGCGCTTTATCGCATCAGTAGCCATGTTTCATGTAGAGCACCTAGTCTTTAAAGGGCATCTTTTGCATGCACGGGATCCAACCTGGTTGGCTTCGCAATGAGATGCAAATTGCTTTCATTTCTGTAAACTCAGCAGAAGTCTTGTGGTTCGTATACTATTTTTCATCGGTCTGCGATGAAAGCCAAGCGGCTGTGCCCCTCCCTTACTGTTCGGTGTCATTTTCTGCTCCGAGACTGGTGGCGGATTTTAATGTGCTGGTGAATGCAGTTCATAAGTAAGTACTAAATTCTGTTCTTATTTAGATTGCCAAATTATTAACATTCGCAGTGGGCGGGGTCTAAAGGGCTGCCAAGCAGGGGATGGTAACAACCTCTATATTGTTTGCATCACTTTGGTATTTCAGCGATACAAAAATATAGGACACACGTCCAAGGCGCCTACACTCACATTGGGAGTCACATGTGCACGTCACTGTACATGACTGAGTTCGTAGTGTGCGAGCTGCCTTTGATCAGCTTGCCTGTTTCACACCTATGTGTCAATGTGTGTCTTCTTCAACAGGCCTCGAGGACAGTCTACCCAGGTGAAGTCCTCATGTAGCACCCTTTGATCTATGACAGGACTTGAATAAATGGAGGAACAAGAGAACAGGGAGGCTTTGTCAGCTAGGGGAACAAACAACCCTAATGTAAAACAGCACAAGACATGGTGGAAAGAGCTGAGTTCTTACGAGCTCATTTCTGGCAGTGCATCTTAAGTCAAGTTCGGTTTGGGTCAGGAAGCGAGGGATTAAGACTGTGTCGGCAGGAGAAAGAGGGACTCTTGCTTTTTTTAAACTTCTTTCAGTTGTCCTGTTTGTCTCCTCTCTGGGTTCCCAAGTTTATTATTCAAAATGCAGTGGCATGAACTGTAGGCTCGACTGCTAGGATTAAACTGCTTCTGTGCATTGTATACACGACCAACGTTTTGGAAAGTACGGGGTTTATCCAAGGATGTTGCTATTAGGGAGTAAGTGAAGTTTTACATTACGAAGAGGGGTGACTTTGCATTTTGTACAATGTAAGGAGTAATTGTTACCACTTTGATAGAATTTCCTCTAAGCGTTTCATCATTCCAAGATATAAAATACACAAAACCACTTGTTTCATGTGCAGCTGTCTCATAAAAAATAGAGAGCCATTTTCACTTTAGTGTGGCTGCAAAACTCTCTTTGCAGATAGTCACATTTTTTCTGCCCGGTCCTGCTGCTTTAATGCTGGTTTCTTCTTCAAAGGATGGCTTTGTTTTCTCTCAGCTCCTGAAGGACTCTCTTTTCCAATCAAAGTGTTTGACTTTGCACGCAATCTTGTTTTTAGAAGTTTTTCCAGTCTGATAGCTTCACTAACTGGTCATGATGCTCCATTTGTATCCATGTATATGTATGCATGCATGTATAAATGTATGTATTCATGCATGTATGCATGCATGTTTATTAGTATATGCCAATATATGTATGCACAACTGTAAATATGTAAATTGACATCTATGTACTCATGTATGCCTCTATATCTACATATGTGCCTATGTACTTGTATATGTTTGCATGGATGCCTTAGCAATAATAATTTATATAGCTTAAACTTGCGGTAAGCACAAGTACACTGCACAAGCAAATATTGGCTATTTTTCCAAACAGCTCTCAAATAAAACACGAGTAAAAGCCATTGTCAGGTCCAATGCCAATAGTTCAAAATCTCACAAATGCGAGACCTGTGCATTGCAAATGCGTGTTTCTTTTGCACACCAGTTATTATTGTTTTATTTCATTTGTCTTAGAAGTAGAAGGAACAAGAATGAAGTTGTATCTCAAAATCTGCACACCCTTCCTGGTCAATATATCTTTTTGACGTAGTTGTTTCAGTTTCTTGTGATTTTTCAAATACGTTGGCAGCTTTTAGGGATAATATTGAAGGGTCTATTGAATACTCACTATCCTCTTTATGAATGACGGAAGTTATAGTAATTTCATTGCTTTGCACTATTTTGGACTGGGAATCTTCAATTCTATTTTTTTTTTAAATGTTCTGTTATCAACGGTTTTCTTTTTTCAAATCTTCCACTACCGACTGTAGAATGATTGGCAAATTTGATAGCCTACCTAATAATGGCACACAGGAGCATGTTGTTTTGATTTATTATTATTCCCACTCTATGCCAGTGCCATCCAGATACGGTGGAACAAACTAGATACTTTAACAACAGCAAGGTGTTATGAGTGACTAGGGTACAGTGAGCTAATGGAAAGACCTTGAAGTAATAACTGCAGTTTTGTGACTGAGCCAGAGAAGATTCATGGAGTACAGCATGAACAGGACAATGGAAATAAACAAATGGGATTCTGCTTGACTTCACACTGGCGGAATGACAAACAGTGAAATGTGCTGGGGAAGACAAGAGTGACATCTATTTCGAACACGATGGTTGCTGGGCCCAGATTGAGTCCTAGTTAACAAGGGTTAGGAAAATATATTTCTACATAACATCGCAAATCTATATTAGTGTGCATGTGTCACCGAGTGTGAAACTACTTTCTGCACTTTGTTACTGATGTACAAAAATATAAATGCACAAAATCCTCAACACTAGCACCGTCTCAACTTCACCCACGGTAGAAATGTAGGCCGGATTCCAGGTCCGCAGCAGGCACTCAGGGGGCTTCAACCTGCTCTGGAGCAGCCTTCACCAGTGGCCTTTCCCAGGGACACTCAGACACATTGACCACTTTTTCCTGGCCCCCCTTTTCCCTTTTGCACAACGGCAACAGACTATCATGGTCATGCTCAAAGGCAAGAAACTTTGGGGAGGGAGCCAGAAGGACACGGTACAGGGTGACACAGTGATCCTTATGGGTTTTGGGTTCTAGTTTGGAATTATGGTGTCTGGGCCACAAGCATGTCCGCTGCTTTCATAGCCTAATGGCACAAGGAGAATCACATGACCATGTAGCAGTGAAAGTTCTTGGAGGTACTGGGAATCTCATATAGGCATAACTTGGTGCCTCCATCATCAGATGGGTGGGAGGTCTGTGGCAGCAACCCTAGATACCACTGAACCATGGAACAGATGCATGTTCTAGCACCTGTGGCTTTTATAGGGATGAGGTGGTGAACTGATCCATGAGAGTGCTTTGGGATGTGTTTAGTCAGTTTATTAAAGGGACACTGCCAGAAAATAGTTTTCACTTTGCCACACCAATATTCCTTTTGCTCAAAAGTGGTAAGCACACACTACCAACTATGTCTCTAATATGAACAGCACACATCATCATGCCAGGATTCACATTGTCACAGTGAATAACTTCATAATTGCCAGGACAGTTTCTATATTACAACAGTATGTAAAAATTCATACCATCTTCACATGAATCTGTGATGACAAGACCGGACTGTATCCTTAGTACCATAACAAGCGCCAATGTAAAGCTCTGGCAAACCAGCTACTGCCAGAGACGACGGGGGACACGAGATCTGCACTGCGCGCTACAGCAATGGCAGCCCGTGATGACCACCAACGTGATGCTTTAGCAATGACCATCCGTAAAGCCTGAATGGATCTTTGTGCTACAGTGGCATCTGTCGGCGATGCCAGCCCTGCTCTTCGCGATTGAGCAACAACCATCCACAGTGCTCTGCTGGCACCTCATGGCCTCCTCCACTGCGAATGGAACTCTTCTTGCCAGACTTTGACAAGGTAACTTTTAAGCTTGAATCATCTGGTCCTGTATCAGACCCATGCTCCATCATGGTCGGCCTGAACTTGTGACTTTCGTTCAGTTCAGCACAACCAGATGACTACGAGTGGGATTTTGTTCTTTTAGGCACTATGTCTACATACATCTTTACAATTAAATATCTCTGGTTCGACTGATTGGATTTTTGTCATTTTGGTCTTATTTTATTTATTAAACTTTTCACTATTTTTCTAAAATGGTTTCAGGTTTTACTTGTGTCATGTTTTTTACTTAATTACTGTTTTTGTGTTGCATAAATACTATACAATTTACCTCGAAGTTAAGCCTGACTGCTTTTGTGCCAAGCTACTGGAGGGTTAAGCAAAAGTTAATTTAGTGACTTTTGTGGATCACCTGGACAATGATTGTAGTTATTGCCTGAGTGGGGCTTCCAGACCCCTCAAACAATTACCCAATTTCTTACGCATTACCTAAGTGGCATTTGCAAAAATACCCAGGTACATACTGGCCAGCCTGCAAAGTAACTTAAGGACGCCCATATCCACTGGAAATAATACAGCTACATGACCACAGAGAAAGAAAAACAAGCACACACAAGAGTACAAAGGAAATCACAAATGTGTATACACATACACAGAGGTGTATTCACACAGGCATATGTTCAGAGAGAACACGGACAGACACAGGCTGAATGAAACAAACACGCGGACGGTAAGCACACAAACTATTATTTCTCATCCTTCCATGAATCATGGACTGCAATGATGTTCCATGTCACAAAAAGCTAGCAGTGGTTAGCAGAATGCAGCAGATGGTAATGCTCTGTGGACGGACAGGCCGACCCCAAGATCATAAGGTCATTCAGCACTAATCATACAAATCAAACACAGCACAATACAATACATTAGTGACTCGCATAGACTTGAGTTACTCCCTGGGGACAGCTGAATTTGGATTTGCCTGCTATGGAGAGATACGTGATGATCAATTGAATGTGTTGGCAGATTTGAAGTCCCTTGTATATGCACAGGTAGGAGAAGAGATGGGCTGAGAACAGGTCCATACCACCTCATGTAGCTCTTCTCTTTTAGGCATAATAACCCAGAGTGGCAATAAGGGGAGCTAGTCAGTTTACACTGCAGCAAAATGTGAACAGGATATTGCCTCAGTGCATCGCCAACCCTGGGAGGAGTCCACAACTATCACCTGGGCCACTGGTAATTTTACCTTTGTCCAGGCCTTCAAGTTCTCACTAGGTCAAAGCTGGGTATGCCCACTTTTCACACCGTGGTTCAACAACCAACTACCAAATGCGCATTGTTCGAGTCTGATCATTGCACAGCATTGCCCTTGTGTGAAAGTTCAGGAAGAAATAGTTGTGGTGGTCAGAAGGTCCTTGGTTAACGGATGTCGAAGTACACATTTTTCTCTAATCCAACTCCAGCAATGTAACGTCTAGAGTGGTTCTTGTCACTAGTGCAAACAAGGAAACAATGCTTGCTATACATATCTTCCACTTTCCATTTGGCTACACAGCAGAAGGTGTTTTGTTGACAGCGTTTTTACCATGGCACAAGTCCTAAAAAAGAAGTGGGGGGACTCTCCAAGTTAGGTGGTGTTACAGTAAGTGACATCACGGCAGGAAGGGACATCACATGTGCCGCAGGTCTATCATTTGCACATATTGCAAGATTTAACAATTGAAGTTGCTCAGTACTTAAGCCTGTGACTTAAGGTCCCTGTATGGAGGAATTAACAGCCCAAATGTGGATGAAGTTTGGCGTACAACTACATTAGTCAAGCCATTAAGTGCTGTAAGCGAGGCATACTAAAACATGGCACCATGAACAAAAGCAGAGTTTGTGCGTTGAAAAAACCCAAAGAAACCCTCCTCCCCTTCCCACAGACTTGGGTTTATGAAAGACTTTATATCCCTCGGGACAGGCAAGTCCCATTTCTACAGAGGAGTCGGGACTAGTCCAACTCTCGGTTAAGAAGAGGACATCCAGATCCATATCTTCTAACATACAGCATACCTCCAGATGATGGTTTACTAAGGATCTGCTGTTGATCTTCCCACAGTTCAAGAGCTTTTTATCACGGCCGACTGCAGAAAGACAGTGGTAGTGTCCCCTACCTTCCCTCTTCCCTATTTCCAGCAGCTGTTCCCTTGAATATGTTGTCCGACCTTGTACTCTCTTGGAACAAGCAGCATGGCTGGCGCTGAGCACATCCGGGGCGCGGACGGGCGCCGACGGGCTTGCCTCTGGCGTGCCCGCTGCGCATGCGCGCTGCACGCTTGCATAGCCCTGTCCTAAATAGGCGGGCAAATGCAGTCAGCCAGCTACTAGAGCACAATGGAAAATGGCGCTTACTCGTGGACAGTTAAAACCCCACACCCAAGATGGCGCTAATTGCAGATCGGGAGCCTCGATGGGGGTCAGAATTCCGCTAGGCAACGGATGAAATACAATTTTATGCGCAAGTAAGTGAGTTTTTTAAAAATTATTAGAAGAAACCACAAAATTAGACATAAAAGCTAATTTTCTAAAAAGCGGTTTGCTGGTTTTCAAAGTAACAATACCCTGCCTCAGCTTCCCCACAGTCAAGTGGTCAGCGTGAGGTCAGAGAATCAAAGTCTAGTACGCTGTGCGCTTGCATAGCCCTGTCCTAAATAGGCGGGCGAATGCAGTCAGCCAGCTACTAGAGCGCGATGGAAAATGGCGCTTACTCGTGGACCGTTGAAACCCCACACCCAAGATGGCGCTAATTGCAGATCTGGAGCCTCAAGGGGGTCAGAATTCGCCTAAGCAGCGGATGAAATACAATTGTATGTGCAAGTAAGTGAGTTTTTTAAAAATGATTAGAAGAAACCACAAAATCAGACATAAAAGCAAATTTTCTAAAAAGCGGTTTGCTGGTTTTCAAAGTAACAATACCCTGCCTCAGCTTCCCCATAGTCAAGTGGTCAGCGTGAGGTCGGAGAATCAAAGTCTAGGTATGGGCATGTGAGGAAGACTGTATTTGAAGACACCTCCATGATACAAAAACAAACAATGTAGCTGGTAGACTACACAATTTGTTGGTGAACTATAAAAAATAACAATTTATAAGCTCTTTTGTATTCGGGTACCATTCGCCTGTCGGGAAGGTTCCAGACAAACTAGAAACAGAACCACCTCTACAGTCACCAGGACCCAGGAAGTAAATATTGCTAATATTCATCCTGAATCAGTTCAGTTGAGTTAATAACTTTATTTCGGCCAACTCGGACCATAAAAGTGCATTATTTCAATCATCAAACAACAAAGAGAAAAAATTAAAAATAAATAACAGTAGACAGTACAATCATGTATCTACATTTGTTACAGTATAAAATAATGGCTGACCATTATCCTAATATCAAGTAAAAAACACTTATAAAATATATTTAGAGCTGATGATTGTTGGGATAAGATGAATAGTAAAATTGAGAAGTAGTGCAAATGTCCCCATTAAGTAAACCTAGATAAGTTTGTTTAAAAAGGGGCATCCATAAAACTCTGCATACAATCACTTCAAACAGCCCCTGCGCTTATGCCACATACCATTCAGGAAGTGCGAAACAGCAAAAACAATAGGGAGCTGGGTATCGTATTTTAATATCCTATAGGCCGCTGGACAGTGCCTGAACCCTAGATTTCTACATATTCAGGCTAACCATCGTTTGCGTGATACAGAATATGCTGGGCAGAGAAAAAGCACATGAATTTCAGACTCTACCCTATATTTACACGCCGGGCATTCTTCCTTATTTTCTATGTCCCATTTGCTGGTGAACGTCAATAGTGGAAGGGTCCCCATTCTGAACTGAATGTAGAGTTTCCTAGCCAGAGGGGGATAGATCACATCCAGGCACTGTTCTTTTCTGTATTCGGCCTTTACTTGAAGAAACTCTACGTTCAGCCAACCACCGGTGGCCCTTTCTCGGAGGGTTATTAGATTATGGTGCCTATAAAGCCGCACAAGATCTAGCCTGGCTATTAGTGGGCACGCTAGCTCTGGCGTTTTCCAGAGGTCCTGCCTACCTATCTTAGTACAGAGATCCCATATGTGGTTAAGCCACGGTATTTTCTTAATAATTAGGCTAGATTGGACCTCCCTAAGTTCAGCTCTGTAGCAAGACAACTCTGGTGTAGCCCAGATCCTACGCCAGAATGTAATAGGCCTTATGGCCATCTCTTATCAATGGGTTGCAAACCCAGATCCATACGGAGGGGGACTAAGGGGGTGCTACGAGGGAGGCCCAATAATTGCCTCATGAAATTGTGTTCTATTTTCATGAGGTTAGAGGGCCTACAGTGCCCCCACAGTTCAGCCCCATACAAGGTAGCCCCGTGGCCTGAGCTTTATATTTTTCAATAACAGGGGCAGCTGGCTTGTACATGGCTGTTCTATGCATTTTCATAATCCCCCCCCCACTGTCTGTGTTAACTTCAGACTTGCCTTGGCCAGTGGGGTTTCCCGCTCTAGATGTTCTGATAATATAATACCCAGGTACTCAAATGTCCTAACTCTCTCCAACGATGTGCCCTCTGAGGAGGGATTTGGATGGGTGGTTTTGCGGGATTGAAGATCATAAATTTGGTCTTAGTTAGATTGATCTCCAGGCCCCTTAATTTACAAAATTCTGCAAAACCATCCAGAGTGCGTTTTTTGGCAGTTGAGATTTTGGACAGCAACAAAGTGTTGTCCGCGAACATCAACGCAGGCACCCTCCCCGAAACTAGCCTTGGTGCATCGCTATCTTTGACACTATTTAGATGCTCAATGAGCCCGTTGATGTAAAGGTAAAATAGGGTAGAGGCAAGCACGCACCCCTGGCACACCCCCTTTTTGACAGGAAAGCGTGTAGAGAGTTCCCCATATTTTCCACATCTTACTTGGGCATAGGTCCCTGTGTGTAGCCTCACTAACACATCAAGGAGGTAAGGTGAAATCCCAAGGTCGCATAATACTTTCCATAGTTTTTCCCTGGGAACTAAGTCAAAGGCAGACCTCAGGTCGACGAATAGGAGATAGAGGCTGCCACCCTCTATACTCACCGTCTTCCAGTAAAGCAGCTGGAGTCTAAATATCTGGTCGACGGTTGATGTACTCTACCTGAAACCTGCCTGATAAGGACTTAGTATCTCCATCTCCTCTATCCAACCCTGTATTCTATCCAAAATGATCCGTCCCATGAGTTTTTGGGTGGTATCTATTAGGCTGATGGACCTATAGTTTGATGGTAGGAGAGGGCAACCTTTTTTATCTATGGGGACTATCTCACCCCCACGCCAAGGGTCCGGGGGATCCATTCCCTTCAAGATGGCATTAAACAGGGCACATAAGTACGGGCCCAGATTTTCGGTTCTGTCCGAAAGAGATCCCCGGGTATCTTATCTAGGCCAGGTGCTTTACTGGGTTGCAATTTTACAATGGCACACTCCACTTCACCCAGGGTAATCTCCCACACACCTTCCAATCGATACTCATGGAAGAGCTTTGGAAAAGCAGTAGAAGCACCCACTTTGCTCTGATCAGCATACAGTGCCCCAAAGTGTGCTTCCCACACTTCAGGCGCTATATTAGGTTCTAGTGCGGGTCAACCTCCCCTGTCCCCAGAACTTATTATTGCCCAAAATGTTTTCAAATCTTTATCATTCAGGGCAATCCTAAGGGCTTCCCACTTCTCCGCCTCCCAGTTTTTCTTTTCTGCTTGGGTAGTCCACTTATACCTCGCCCTGCACTGCTTAATTCCTAGCCTATCCTTTGCCTTCACTGCATTTAGCAGGTCCAGTTTAGCTTTACGGCAACTTGCATTAAACCAAGGATACTTGGAGTCATTATTTTCCCTTGGCTTTACCACCGGGTAGAATGCATCAAGCAATTTTGCCGTTAGCTGCTCATTGATTTTTAGGGGCCTGTCCTGGAACCCTATTTGAGAGTCGCCTCCTCCTACCTCCCCCATTTCAATTAGTAATGGTAATGCCTGCTGGTATATACTGGCCAGTTTAGGTAGGGATTTCTGAATATGACACCATCTCACTCTCTGCCTATTATTGGATAATATTAGTGCATTTGCTCTCTATTAGGCACTGGTAGAGTGTTAGGCAGACCCATACTCCCTGCTTTTAAGGCCATTACTAGAGCATTATGGTCGCTATCTTGCCTCTGGTGGAGATGGAAGTCAAGGACCTTATCCCAAGTTCTCGTTTCAACCAAAATGTCATCAAGCAACGACTTCTGCGCCTCTCTATTAAACGTGACCTGGCCCGGTCTATCAGATTTAGTCCTCCCATTACATGCCCTCAATGAGAGTGCCAGGGTAAGGGAGTTGAGTTGCAAGACTAATGGCGTCCAAGCTTTGACTGGTGGAATCTGTGGATCGGGTATCAATCAATACTGGTCCTCATCAGTGGGTCCATCTAAAGTTGGATCAATAAGAGGCTCGAACTGGCAGTTAAAATCACCTCCTATAATCAATAGAGCTGCTGGATCCTAAGTTGGAATGAGATGTCCCAATTCCTCTATAGCACCTGATTCTTGCCCATTATGTACAGGTCTAGAATAAACATTAATTACGGCTATTTGTGCCTTGGAGGTAAGTGTTCCGAGTACATATTGCACGTCGTTGGTATTAGTTGGAATCTGCTTGGCTTTAACGCCAAGGTGTGTGCCCACCCAGAGAGTTAAACCACCCGACGGTCGCCCCCTGGTAGCCATGATGTTAAAGGAAGCAAAACATGCTCTCTGATATTCTTCCCTGGCCCACGTCTCCTGGAATAAGCAGACATCATAATTGTCTACAAAACATCCCTAGTCTGGACAGGGTAATTTGCTCTTAATTCCAGGCAGATTCAAGGACAGGATTCGGATACTATCGCCCTGTACTCTGGCTCGCCACTGTACCTCAGTGCCCCTGTCACGCAGGGCCAGCAAATCACCGGGATGCAATCCACAGGGATTGCCATCTGCCCCACCCAGTTCACCAGTAGAGTCCCTCAGAACTACTAAGAATGGTGCATCCTGGGCTCCCCCTTCCTGTGCAGTCATTGATGGTAAACCAGAAGATGGAGCACCATCTGCACAACTTCCCCCAACTACAAAGGGCCCACAGAAGTCCACTGCTACCCTCTGTGTCTGCCGCAGGATCATGGGGTTTTTCCTATCCTGATGCTCCCCTCCAAGTCAGTCTACCTCCTCCAGACCTTCATACCTGTTGTTCACCCTGATGTTGAATTGGGGGTACCTACTATACAAGTCCCATCGTCTCTCCTTTGCGATCTCAGGGCCCGTTCTTTGAAATATCGGAGCTACACTGTCTGTTAGTATTTTGTGTTGCTGGGGATAGAAGAAGTCTGGGGATCGGAGACTAATACCTGTTGGGGCATTCTGTTGATTGATTGGAGTAGATTTCAGACAGAATTAGGACTTTTAAAGTTAATGATGATACACTCCCCTGGTCTGATTTCCTGCGGGTTCCCACCCACCCTACTCTTCGCACCATAATTATTTTGCCTGCTCTGGCATGCTCTAAGCGTTTATATCTTGCAAGCCAAAACAGGCATTTGTTTCTAAGTTCGAGTGGGGTCTCTCTCGCGTTGGGTGCAATTGGTGGAGTTCCTGTTAATACGACAACATATGAGGCACATGCCGGGGGGAGATTTATGTGGGGTAAGTTGGATTCATCAGGCATACTCCCAACAACTTGGTGAGCATGCTCTACCTGCCCCCTCTTATTGTTATCAGTACTTCGTGCTGGTAAATTAGGACTATTGCTGCATTTTGCGACAGGGGGGCTGTGCACTATTCTCTAGACCTCACTGTGGTTGCCATTATTCTTCACATCTCTACTACTCCCTGCTTCACCATCGGATAGAGTAGGTGGACCTTCTATAGTACGTTCTCCCCCTACTGCATGTATTGGTGATAGAGGTAGAGTGACCCCATCACCGCCAGTTTCCATCCCTCCCCTTATATTCCTTGTGGTTGAATTAGGCTGTGCGGCAGTTCCCACACCCCCCTTTGCCATCACTTTCTCAAGTGTATCTAATCTAGTGATTAGAGGGGCTAGTTCAGTTCTAAGTGTGTCCCTCACTTTATTGTATAAAGCGACCATTAGGTCGCGTGCCCATGGTGGATAAAGAGTATCTCCATTGGCAAGTTGGTGTGTAACCTCTTCAGGATCACGCCCTATACTCTTATCCTCCATGACCACATTCTCCCCACAGGGTTTTTTTTTTCTCCTGGGACCAGCCTCAACAGTTGACTTACGTTTGCCATTCTTGGGGGCAGTTATACCTGATCTACCCTTGCGCAAGACCTTTTTGGGGGGAATATCCTGGGTGGGCGTCTCGGTTTGTATAACCTCTATACGGTTTGTATAACCTCTAGTGATTGGGGCGTGACTACTGGTGTAGGTGGGTCCGGTGTTTGTATGAATATATCCGGAGTGAGTGACAGCCTCCGCTCTGTTAGTTCGATTTCTGTATTGACCACCCCAATGGCCCTCTGTAGCATTTTATCTATTGATGTTTGTGGCACTGGAGGAACAGAACCAGTTTTGTTTCTGCTTGGCCCCCTCCTTTTCCCCATTTTTCCACTGTCTAGCTCTTGGTTCATGAATCCAGTTTGACCCCGGAGGTAAATAAAAAAGTACACTACCCAGTATAACTTATAACTTTTCTTCCCTGCTACCCGCGATGCAGCAGTCCACAGTTTTTAACGGGGCAGTGAATCAGTTTAAGTAATGCACCCAAACTACGTTATTGATAGTGAAAATTGATAAACAAAATTTGAATTAATCTTAGAACGAAATTAATCTGAGTGGTGGGGGATACAACGGAGCAGGGGGCGGGGGGGGGCTAGAATCTCAAACTGCAAGAGGTAAACCCATGACGCTCCCTGATTCGACGATCACCATTCTGCTTTAATCCCACTATAACTGATATATTAGAAACCCCTAGAGATAAATACCTTCGCAATAAAGATGCCTGCATCCACAATGGCTTTGATGTGCTTCAGCCACCCTGAATTGTCCAGTCCCCACAGAAAGTCACCCATAGATGGCGATCTCAGCTCACACACTGCAAAACAAAGACAGCTCCCTGTTATATGACAGCGGAACACAACTTGCCAGGATCAAACAAGTGCAGTTATCAAATACATGGAGACCTAGGAGAAGAAAAAACAGAATGAAACAGAAACGGAATGCTCGCCTCTGTTAAAAACAGTACTATTGTTTTGTAAAGCCGCCACTAGAATTTAAGTATATAACTTAAATGTGAAACTAGAGTTATTATTTGACGATACATACCAAGGCATGTATATGCTATGTATATATTCTGTTACGCAACAGCACAGCACATGCTACTCGACGGACCATGCAGCACAACCGTATGTGCATAAGGTTGTTATGTGGATTTTGCGGCGTGAACATTTACCTTCTAACATTTTTTGCAGGCTGCTTCTCATGACGTGGATGTTTTCTATGCCAATAAACTGAAACTTGATGTTGGAGTAATTGTCCTCATTTTCATAGCCCTTTCCTGCAGCTCGATTTGCCATCGCGTTGAGCTGTAGACAAAATAAATGGATCAGTCAATTCACACATCGCACAGCTAGACTGACTGGCCACAATAATATTTCTTTAACTATTGGCTGACACCTATTGACTTTATTTTGTTTATTTAGTTAGCAAAAATGCAAAGCATGACATTGAATGCCAACAATAAAGAATTGCTTACCACAGTTATCTGGGTTTCTTATATCGGCGCTACCAAGTAACACGCAACAAGTTCACCAAAATAGCAGTGCACATGCAGAATGCGGACATACAATATGTACCAGAGTATTTTAAAAAATAGATCATTCTAAAGTTAGTGTGAGACATCACATTCATTCCACCAAAGTGAACAAATCCAAACAAATAATGATGTACCATATGCTTCAAATCAAAGTTCAACATTTCTGCGCTGAAGTCGAGATAGGAGGCACCCAGAGGCAATCACGGAAATTATCATCTGTTGTGGAAAGTCTGCACAAAGATAAGGCAACAGTAGCAAGGAAAAGTGTGCTTATAACATCAGCACTTATTGAAGTGGGAACTGTGGATTCAGCGGAACCTGGAGGATAAATTGGGACTGATATTGTTTCTTCAAATCTAATTTCAATTTCTGATATTGATGCCGATATTAATTGTGGAATTAATTGTGCTGTGTCCTTTCCTACACTTAAGTATGATCAAAATGTTTTCAGGTGTTTATTTTGGACTGTACTGGCCTCTTAAATAAGGTGAAAAATGCAGAATAGCTTGGCCTGATAAAGTGCTATAATATTATGTGCCTTCAAGAAACCTGGACATGGTGCACATTGATGGGTTTGTTTCAATTCATTGCCCCGCTGGGATTTCCTTGGTGGGTAATCATGAAGTTGGTTTGCTCACCTTAATGGCAACAACTTTAGGCAACACGATTGTGGCACATATTTGGTTTCACCGCATTTTCAATTTATTAACATTATATATGAATCCAACGTAACATTGGTCATTGTCAACTTCTACCACAACAATTTGTCCCAGTCGGTACTGATATAGGAGCAGGTCTCGAATACTCCCTCAGTGAACACTTATCAGATAGTAACACAGACTGCATTGTCTTATGAGGTGGGGATTTTAATAGTAGACTTTGTCCACTATCCAAAATGTCAGTTTGTGGTCAGGTGAGAGAGGTTACTGAAGGGAAATATCACTTTGATCTAAACCCCTGTGTCTTATCGAGCTCACTTTATCTAAATTCTCCCTTTTATTTGACAATGGATCTTATTACACAACCGGCACAGGAGCAGGTCACATTCAGAGGAAAAGATAGTCTTATAGATTGCATTGCCCTATCAGAGCATTATAAACCGAAAGCAGTAGGATTCTCTGTTTTGAAAATAAGTCTCAGTGACCATTTTCCTTTATCATTAATTTTGAACATACCGGCCGAGAATTGCTGCCCAAAGCTCACTGTACACCCAATAATTTATCATAAAAAAGTTCTTATGCGCATATGGGCCACTGTCAATCCTGATATTATATAAGAGAAACTATTAGCTTGCTTAGAGTTACATAAATCCCAATAGAAAGCTGGAAGCTTTTGAAGGAATTACTCAAACAATATACGAACTACAACAAGACGATAAAAATCCAAAAGCAAAAAGACCATATAGATGGTTTAGTGACGATTGCTCGCAGACTCAAGGCAAGGTCATTAGGGCCTTGAAAGAAAATCCAAGGGACAAGGAGCTGGTGAGCCTATGTAGGATTAAATATAAGGAGGCACTCTTTGCCCATAAGGCAACTATTAGAGCTGAGGCATGGGACAAATTACATGAAGCGATGGTTAGCAAGGACCCACGCCTCTTTTAAGAATTCATTAACACCTCCTATTTCCAAGATCGCCATAATAGTTGTACTGATTGCATTACTCCCCTGAATAGTTGGGTGGATCCCTTTTCTGGGATATATGGTGGGGGGGGGGGTCATAGGAATCACATCCTCTCTAGCTCATCAGCGGAACCCAATGACAACCATATAGGGCAGAACTCCTTTAATATGTTACCAATCGCTTGTTAGGAAGCGGAAAAAGCCTTAAACTAGACCATTAGGAAGAAAGCCTCTGGCCCAGGTAGGGTCCCAGCCGATCTCTTTTTGGCAAACCATCAGCTGTTGTTACCAGGGCTCATTAACATTTTAGGCTGTGTTGCCAAAAAGGGCCCACTGAAATCTTGCTCCAATGTGACCGTAGTACCTATATTTTATGTTTAACATCTGTTTATTAGGATGTATGACGTTACAACGCGTTATTTTACAACGCAGACCGTTACATCGCAATTTTTACAACGCAGGATCCATTACAATGCATGCCTTTACAACGCATGTCATTACATAGCAGATACTATTACAACGCATGCCATTACAACGTAAGTATAGGTAAGTATATCTTTTTAAAAAAAATGTAATTAAGTTAATTTTATTAATTTAATTTAATTAATTTAATTTTATTAATTTTAAAAAGTAATTAATTTAATTTAATGTATTTATTGTAATTTAATTAATATTAAAATTGTAATAAATTTAATGTATTTAATTTAATTTAATAATGTAATTTAATTAATTTATAAATTGTAAATAATATAATTTAATATAATTAATTTAATTTTAATAGATGTAGATGAAAACAATGCCTTATCCCCCTACCAGGCAGGATTTAGACGAGCTACCAGCACGGTTGACCCTGGGTAGATGAAAACAATGCCTTATCCCCCTACCAGGCAGGATTTAGACGAGCTACCAGCACGGTTGACCAAATTTTTCGTTTCACTATGCTACGGTGGGGGACTGTACTCCTTGGCGAGGGCAGCCTTTATGTAGCATTTGTAGATCTGAGGGCTGCCTTCGACCTGGTGCCCAGGAGTATGCTGTGGGGTGTCTTGAGCAAGATAGGGGTTCCACTTGAACTGCTCACATTAATAATGCGTCTCCACGAATGCAATTTCGCTAAAGTCCAGTGGGGGAGGAATGGGGAATCATCCATCAATTTCCCAGTCGAGCGGGGGGTACGTCAGGGTTGTGCAATGGCACCCCTGCTGTTCTCCTTGTTCATCAATGGTATAGTCGATAGGATGTTGGATGCGAGGGTTGACGCACCTTCGCTGGCGGGCATCAGGGTCCCGATCCTGATGTTCGCCGACGATACTTTGATCGTGTCCAAAACCCCGGCAGGCCTCCAGCGAGCCTTGAACATATTTGATATGTTCTGCAAGGAACGGGGGTCTCGAAGTTAATGTAAATAAAACTAAGCTGATGGTCTTTGGGCAAAAACGCCAAGCCCAACCTAGGGTATCTCTGAACAGTATTAGACTAGAGGTAGTAAATGTTTTTACATACCTAGGGGTGGAGATATCAAGTAAATTTGGTTGGTCAAGACATATCGAGAAGGCGGTTTTGAAACACCAGCAGATTTCAGGAGCGCTTCGAGTGGAACAAGCAAAATCTAAAACCAGGCCTATTAAACCTGTTCTCATGGTATACGACGCAAAAGCCTTGGGCGCAGCCCTTTATGGGGCTGAAGTCTGGGGCTTTGAGAGGTTCGATACGCTCCAAAGATCTGAGAACAGGTTTTTGAGAGGGATAACTAGTCTTCCCCAAAGTACCCCATTAATACCGCTTGGCCTGGACTTAGGAAGAAGATTGCTTAGTGATCGTGCCCGACTAAGGCCTATCCTCTACTGGAGACGGTTGTGGACGACCCCTGAAATTAGACACTATGCTGAGGGGTTTTCTGCCTTAGTTAAATCAGACGTCTTTCATAAAATTACATGGCTAAAAAAGCTTAGGGATACCCTTGCTGAGCTTGGTCTCTCCAAACTTTGGGAAAATCCCTCTGGGGAAGTGTTCCCCAGTAAAACAACTATAAAAGCTATATATTGGGATTATACTGACCAGAAGTCTTGGAGGAGTGTGACCTCAGAATCTATGGGGGGTAGGTTTATGGAATTTAAAATGAGGCCTGCACTAGAACAGTACTGGGACACTTTAACTGTTCCGATAGACAGGAAATTATTCTTCCAGCTAAGGGCAGGCTCCCTCCCCTTGAAGTCATTGACGTCTAATTGGGGAACTAATAGTAGTTCATGTTGCCCGATATGTGGCGCCCCCAATGAAAGTATAGCACATTTTCTATTCATGTGCGAGGGCTATGTAAACCCAAGGAAATTGTGGTTGGCACCTGTTTGCAGGAACCTTGGTGTCTCGAGCGGTGTTGAGGGGCTGAGAATTATTTGTTCCTCAACCGAACTGCCTATAGTTGTAGGAACGGCAAAATACCTGGGGTGGGCTTGGTCCATAAGGCGGAGGGCTCTATCTTCGAATAGGCCTTGAATCTCGTTTTGCTTGTATGAATTGCATTGCTAAATCCCGAGGGAGAGAATTATGAATTTTAGCTATAATATGTTGCTAAATGCCCGTAAGGAGTTTTGACTGTACAATCTTGTTTATGGTCAATAACGTGGTCGACTTTGCTTTTTAACTCGCATTTAGCTTCTGTATATTATGAGAAAGCTTATATTAACTTGTGGTGAATATTTTATGTGTCTATACTGTGTATTTTAAGCTGTAAATTAAGTGTTAATGTATGTTTAGAGCTTTTTAAATGTGTAATTTTATATGTTTGTGCTTTTATGAGTGCATAACTCGAATAAAGCTTTTTCATCATCGAATAATATTAAATTCATAATTAATTTAATTTAATAAATGTAATTTAATTAATTTATAAATTGTAAATAATATAATTTAATTTAATTTTGAATTTAAAAAATGTAATTAATTTAATTTAATTAAAGCAATTTAATTAATTTATTAATTGTAAATAATATAATTAATTTATTTTATTTTAATTTAATTAATTTAATTTATTAAAAGTCGTGATTTTAAAAAAAGTGAACCCTAAAAATACCCCTGTACCCCAAAACACAAACCCAGCCCTAAAACCTAAAAATACCCCTGTACCCCAAAACCCAAACCCAGCCCTAAAACCTAAAAATACCCCTGTACCCCAAAAACTAAACCCAGCCCTAAAACCTAAAAATACCCCTGTACCCCAAAAACCAAACCTAGCCCTAAAACCTAAAAATACCCCTGTACCCCAAAAACCAAACCCAGCCCTAATACCCCTGTACCCCAAAAACCAAACCCAGCCCTAAAACCTAAAAATACCCCTGTACCCCAAAAACCAAACCCAGCCCTAAAACCTAAAAATACCCCTGTACCCCAAAAACCAAACCCAGCCCTAAAACCTAAAAATACCCCTGTACCCCAAAAACAAAACCTAGCCCTAAAAATACCCCTGTACCCCAAAAACCAAACCCAGCCCTAAAACCAAAAATACCCCTGTACCCCAAAAACCAAACCTAGCCCTAAAACCTAAAAATACCCCTGTACCCCAAAAACCAAACCCAGCCCTAATACCCCTGTACCCCCAAAAACCAAACCCAGCCCTAAAACCTAAAAATACCCCTGTACCCCAAAAACCAAACCCAGCCCTAAAACCTAAAAATACCCCTGTACCCCAAAAACCAAACCCAGCCCTAAAACCTAAAAATACCCCTGTACCCCAAAAACAAAACCTAGCCCTAAAACCTAAAAATACCCCTGTACCCCAAAAACCAAACCCAGCCCTAAAACCAAAAATACCCCTGTACCCCAAAAACCAAACCCAGCCCTAAAACCTAAAAATAACCCTGTACCCCAAAAACCTAACCCAGCCCTAAAACCTAAAAATACCCATGTACCCCAAAAACCAAACCTTGCCCTAAAACCTAAAAATAAATATATTTATGTACATTTAATATTAATCAAATTAATTAAATAATATTAAATAAAATAAAAAAAAAATTATATACTTACCTATACTTACGTTGTAATGGCATGCGTTGTAATAGCATCTGCTATGTAATGACATGCGTTGTAAAGGCATGCATTGTAATGAATCCTGCGTTGTAAAAATACCGTTTATTAAGTACAAGCAGTAATAAAATACAGGTCACAGCATGAAGTACCTATTTTTAAAAAGGGTGAGGGGTCAATCCCCAGATGTTATCGTCTGATCTCATTGATCGACTTTACATGCCAATTAATGGGCAGGGTTTTTCTTAATCACCTCGAAGCTTTGGTATCTGATAGAGGGAAATTCTAATATATCCAATATAGCCTGGGCACTGTGGAGCAGTGTCTTAATCTTCACCTTGTTATATGCAACTATACACTGGCAAAGAATCGTCCCTTCGATTTAGGGTTTATGAACCCAACATCTATGTTTGACAAGGTGTAGAGAGGGGAAACTCTGGCAAAAATGCTGGATATGGATATTGATACTACTCCGGTCAACTTTCTAGCCCAAGTGCATCAAGATGTGATGGGGAGAGTAAGATATGGGGCTGAAGGTGAATTAACCGCACCTACCAAAATGATGGGGGGGGGGGGTGGGAGGAGGGGTAAGACAAGGATGCGTCCTGGCCCCCTTTCTGTTTAGTTTGTATATTAATGATTTGGAGACTTATCTTAGTCAGCGGGGTGTTGATGTCCCAAGGGTTGGATCCAGAAGCCACCCAGCCCTGCTTTATGCATATGATTGTGGTCTGCTATCTAGAACTGCCTGCAAATACGTTTAAACAGATTTAACTATTTATGTGAAACTTGGGCTTAAAAACAAATGCAGCTAAGTCACATGTAATGGTGGCTGGAAAATCTCGCTCGTCTTTAAAGCCTTGCTTTGTGGACAATGAAAAACTGCAATATGTTCCTACTTTCTCTATCTATGTGTTCAATTTGACTAAAAAGGTTCCTGGCACCATCTAATAGGAGCCAAAAAAAGATGTTGTTTTCATCAAACACTGGAAGCCCTACACAGGTTTACAAAGAAATTAGGCTCTAAACCAGTTGATGCACTTATTAACATCTATGTTGCGTGTTGTTGCTCCACTATTATCCACGAAGCAGGAGTATGGGGTCCTTGTAATATTTCATCCTTGCAGACAATAGAAATCATCTTTCTTAGAAGGCTTCTGGCAATTCTTCCTAGTCTGCCAGCTAGAATATGCCACATGGTTCCTTTATCACACTGTATACAAATTGCCCCCGTTATGCTTTGGCGGTCTATTTGCATAAAAAAGGAACCCGTACTCAACCAAGCAATAATACAGGATCGTTCAGGCCTTGAACATATGCACCAAAATACCTTGGCTTAGCTATGTTCAAAAGCAGCTTGAACCAATGGGGAGATTAGATGTTTTCTTAAAACCACTACTTACTGCAGCCCTCCCAAAAACTCAGGTAAAACGAGACCTCCTAAACCAATTAAGGGAGCAAAGGATTGTAGGGAGTGGGGTAGGAAGAGAGTGGCGGAATATTTACCTCTGGTCACTACTGAAAGAGTTGAACCTTACCTTTTGTTCCCGTATAGTCACTCTAAAAGGTTTTATCTTGTCGGATTTAGGTTTAACATCGCACATTTCTTGGTTTCATACCCGAGTAAAGTATATTCGGATTCCTTTTAAGACCCGTGTCCATGTGATTGCAACTCAGTTCTGAATATGTTACACCTTTTCCTCTGTTGCCAGCTTTATTCCAAACCACAGAAAGACTTTATTATTCCATTATTACGGGCACTAAATATTAGAAAATGTAGTCCAGCGCTTTATTATCTCCAGCTGCTTAATACTAAATATATAAATGTATAGCTACTGCTGTGAGAATAAGGAATATCGTAGGTAAATGATTATATTGTTTGGCTATTGGCTATTCTTTGAGGAGGTTTTATCTTTCTATTGACTTTATCTTTTACTCTGCACGGATCGTCCCAGACAGTTTTACAACTGCAATTTGTATGAACTCAACTCTATATTTTTCGAGAACTATTTATATGCGAAGAGGTTATAGAGATTGTATTTAATGGCTAAAAATACTGAAATTTATTATCAATGTCGGCTTTTAAATGTGCTCTGTTTTATTGTTGCACAATTTGAATAATTAACTTGATGAATTGATTTTGTTTAAGTTACTGATGAGTTTTTTGATTTAGGCATAAGTCATTTTATGAGTATAATGGGCAAGAGAGATTGATCAGTTGTTGATTTTGTAATGAATGCTTTTATGTAGTTATTCTTTTATGGTTTTTATTAAACAAATAAAGATCGATTGACTGACTGATCCTTGTGGTACATCGCAGATGATCTTCTTGGGTTTAGAGGTGAACGGTGGGAGACAGATTCTTTGGGTTCTGCCGCTGAGGTAAGAGGCTATCCATTTGAGGCTGCATTGCTGCATTCCGGTGTGCTGGATTCCGTTGATCAACATGTGGTGGGAGGCAGTGCTGAAGACAGCTGATAGGTCTAGGAGGATGAGGGGTGCCATTTCGCTATAGTCCAGGCGGGCTCTGATATCGCAGGTGGCTGCAATCAGGGCTATCTCAGTGTTGTGGTTGGCTCAGAACCTGGATTGTGAGGGCTCCAGGAGGTTGTTGTGTTCCAGGTGTTCGGGGAGTTGCTGGTTGATTGCCTTCTCCAGAATCTTCGCTGGAAAGGGGAGCAGAGAGATAGGTCAGTAGTTCTTAGGTTCTGCTGGGTCAGCAGATGGCTTCTTCAGGAGGGGCCTTACCTCTGTTTGTTGCTAGTCCTCCAGGAATGAGGAAGAGGTGATAGAAGAGTACAGGACTATCTTGAGCTCACCGCCAATCATCTTACTCCCGAGGTTGAAGACGTGGTGGGGACAGGGGTCCGATTATGGCTTGAGTTGCGAGAGGGTCCCTGTGGGTGAGCAGGTATTTGGGTTTGGTGCTCGTGTGTGGGAGCAGGCTGGTGCTGTTGGTGGCTTGAGGGTTCGAAGCTTTTGTAGATGACTGAGTACTCGTTATGGGAGAAGTCTGCCAGGGTGTCACACAATTCTTGGGAGGGGGTGATGTTTCGGCGGCTGCAGGATTAGAGAACTCCCTCACAATGGTGAAGAGCTCCTTGGTGTGTTTTGTGCTGGCTTCTATGCGGTCTGAGAGAGTGTTATTTTTTGTTTTTTTCAGTAGGCGGTGATACTGGCGAGTGCTGTCATAAAGACAGTAATGTCTCCTGTTTGTTTGATGGGGTGCTATTTCCTTTCAAGTTGTTGGTAGTTGGGTTTTTAGCATTGAGTGTTTTGGACAATCCATGAGAAGAATTCAGGTGTTTTAGTGTGGAAAGTGATGACTTCTGAATTGTTCCATAGCTAAATTGGATTTTGATAATGCTTATATGGTAAGCCTGTAAAACAAAACAGCCCTAAAGCTGCAGAATTAAAGGGTGGAACCAAATCAAGTGTTTGGATTGCTCTAAGTGAGACTGAAAAAATGTTTGGCTGGATAAGGCTGCTCCATGAGAAGAACTATTTATCCCTTCTAACCTTACCATTCTTAGGTGACATCCTTCTTAGTACATATTTCAGAAAAGGGGGTGGTGATGAACAGAGTGTCTGAATTAAGCAGACCACTCTTACCCAGTCCAAAGATCAGGGCTTGATCCATCATCGTTTTTTAGCTCACTGCACCATCAAAGCTCAGAACCTGGCTACATGCAAATTAGTCTGTTCCTGTCCCAGTGCATGATGGGAACAGGGCAAACCAAACTACCAAGCCAATTCTTATACTGGGAAGGAAACAAGCTTCCGGGGACCGGTTTCTGGCATTTCAGCCGTCGTCGGCCCGGCTTGCTTGAATCCTGATGGTGCAGTGAGCAAGGGACTCATGTCTGAGCATACCCTGCCACACCTATAGTGGCCAAAAACGATTCAGAAAAGGGGGTGGTTTTCTGAACCTTTTTGTCCACCATAAGCGTGGAAGGGTATACTCAGATGTGAGTCCCTTGCTCACTGCACCATCAGGATTCAAGCAAGCTGGGCCGAAGACGGCTGCAATGCCAGAAACCGGTCCCCGGAAGCTTGTTTCCTTCCCAGTATAAGAATTGGCTTGGTAGTTTGGTCTTCCCTGTTCCCATGATGCACTGGGCCAGGGACAGACTAATTTGCATGTAGCCAGGTTCTGAGCTGGGATGGTGCAGTGAGCTCAAAAACGGCGATGGATCAAGCCCTGATCTTTGGACTGGGTAGGAGTGTTCTGCTTAATTCAGATACTCTGTCCATCACCACCCCCTTTTCTGAATCTTCTTAGTACATAGGCATATTCCACTGTCTACTGGGTCTATCTAGAATAGGATCTAGAATTGGTTTCATATAGCTTTAGTCTTTACCAAAATTATGAGCCTTAGATAACTAGCAATAAATTAGAAAAAGGGCCTTAAAACATAACTTTCTATCTAAACATGGTAGAATCAGATTTTATTGTGAAAAATCTCTTATTCAGCTCATAATTAGTTGACTCTCCTGGTGTCAACACTGGAAAGGAGAGAAGCTAGAGCAATGTGGACAGATCACCAATATTCCCTGTATTATACACACAAACAACACTATAAACTTAAGGGCTGTACATTGGTCAAATGACTGGCTGAGAAAAAAAGGGGGTGTATAAAATTGAGTTGAGCATTCCTTCCAGGAGTTAACAACAATTCCTTAGACGGAAAAGAAAAGAAATCTAAAGGCTCCTACTCTATTCCTGATAGAGAATCTAAAAACTCAATGATCACAGTTTATTAGGCTGGAAAGCAGTCTCTGGTATCGGATTAGAGGACATCAATAATACAAGTACCATTATCAATTAGAGTACAGAACTGTGGGGCCGTCCCTTTTTTTGTCATCTCTTCCTCTCTTTTGTTCTCCATGTTTTTTTTTTTTATGGAAGCCATACAGAGAATTAGAAACTTTGGGCCAGCTGTATTATTTGCTGATCGCGACGAGTAAATTATTTTCAAAATCGACTTCTATACTAATAGGTTGGTTCCTAAAATTCAAAAATTAAATTGGTAGCAATTCAACCTACCTCATGAATAATAATGGGGTAGCTCACCAATTGAGACCATCTCAGATTGGAGGCGGTCACAGGGATGGTGGCTTGCTGAGGGCCAGCACACCTCCGTGTTTCGAATTTTCAATTATGTACACTTAACATAAGGCAGCCTGTTTTCCTTAAAATAAATAGGGCTGGATTTAAAAAAACAAAGTTTATCTTTTTTTTGCTTGTTTGAGAGTTTACAGTGGGCCCATCGACCACCGTCCACTGTCCTTTTCAGTGCCAAGCAACAGTGTTCATTCTCACTGCAATACAGGAGGGCTGGAATGAGAAGACTAAAGAAACTACATTAACTTACACACTAAACCTGTAACATAAATATATAAGACATGAAAAGTAATGCACCAATTTCTCAGGTGAATCTACCACATGAAATATAATTCAATGTTTTTCCATACACCTTTTATCATTACTTTGAACATAGGAGCATCTGCATGTACACCATCCATGTCTAAATGTGAAATACTATTTCAAATAATAAAGAAGATCCAGCGGTAGCATATCAAATGTTTAATGAGGCCCTCAGGGTTTACAGGGTATTCATAAATTGGGTTGCTTACTTTAGGTCGTGTATCAACAACATAAACGAAGTCACTTCCTGGATTGGCCTTTCGAATAGACTCAAGCATCTGTTCGTCTTCAAGACATCGAGCGCTGAAGCCAGATAGGGGTTGGCTGCTCCTGCAGATTGAGGCCTACACAAATAAACCAGAAGTTATGACATAGCAAAGAATGCCTGTAGTACCCAAGGCATTGCAAAACAAGAAATGCTATGAAAAACTATGCTTTGAGGTAAATAACAATAAGCAGGAGATGTTGTATGCTCCAGTCTCCCTTTTTCAGTCTCTAAATTTCCAAGGCAATTCTCATATGTGGAGAAGATGATGGGCTTTGCAAGTCCCTTTAATATGGAATGGTCTTGCTGGCAGTCAGTGCTAGGGGCATTTAGAAGCAACCGATTAAGGCCAGTGGCTAGGAACCAAAACCATGAGACGAAAATGGGCAAGAAGTTACAGCCTGGAGGGTGAATGCCTACATAACTGTCTTTACTGGCACTAGAGTTAGGGCCGAGAACCTGGTCAAGATTCCTCCTGTGGTGCCTAACAGCAGCCCTGTATCCATCCACCTACCCCTCAGTATATAAGGTTACAAAATTGTAGTTCAGGAATGCATTAAATACACTTTTGCTGTCTGGTGAGGCTGTACCACATCTACCATCTTGTGCCATGTTAAAATAGTAGCAATCCAAAATGGAAGCAATCCTACACTCACAATTAACACAAAGCCCTACTGCCATGCACTTGACAGGCACATGGGATGCGAGCACAAGGGTCTCAGTGTCTCATACAAACTGAACTTTAAACATGAGGGGCCAGTAGACACCACATTCCTTCTTAATCAGAGAACAATGTCTGTTCAATACTATTTATGGAAATAGTTCAATTCCGCCATGGATCAAGGTCGACAACCCAGAAAATAGACAGTGGCGATGTCAGCAGGAAGCCACAGATGGTGTCCCCCACAGGGTCTCACTCGGACTTCATTCCAGTCCATCGTTATTTTGCACACCATGCTACCTCAAATTGGACCAAGACATGCAAATAATAATGAACCTGGATGTGGTACAAGCAATTACCAGTGGCTGAGATGAATTCAAGCATGCCATCTATCACTTTTTGTATACCTTAGTGTGTTGCCCTAAGTGGGACAGGTTATTTCCAGGCGTGGGTCCTGTGCACACTGGAACCAAGATATAACTGACTAATGATGCCTAATTAGGTGGAAACTCGTTTCTGGGTTGCTTGTGTTTCGGATCATGGAGCACCCGCCTGGCAATTCGGGCTAGACTGTTTCCACCGAATAAGGGTCAAGACTAACTTGAGGTCGCATTGTAAGCAAAATAACGATGGATTTGGATGGAGCTCAAGTAACTACCTTTGGCTGAGATAATTTCAAGAACTCCAAAAATCACTTTTTTCTATACTTTAATGTGTCGCTCTAAGTGGGACAGGTATACCCGGATGTGGGTCCAGTGTACACTGGCACTGGAACCAAGCTATACCCTGCCTAATAGAACTAAACTGGTCCTGGGTTGCTTGTGCTCCAAGTCTGTGAGGATCTGGTCCGCAGTCCAAGCTGGACTGTTTCCACCAGAATAGGGTCATAACTGATTTGCATATGGCTGGGTCCAAGTTAAAGTGGTGTGAGAAAGAACAATGGACTGGGATGCAGCCCGAATAATTAGCAGTGCCAAGAATAATTCAAGCATTCCCTTCATCACTTTTTGTATACTTAAGAAATACATTAATTCACCAGACAGGCTAATCCAAATAGGCAGAATGTATGACCACACAAAAGACCTCTAAAAGCTTCCTCTGGAACCCAGAGTAAAATTCCAGCTGGCATGCATCACTTTTAAGGCCCCATACAATCAATATTCAGAAAACTGCCACACATCTCAAAATCTCAGGTGGCAACAAAAACCTGATAAGCTAAGGCTGGAAACCGCAAACATAAATCTCTCAAAGCTAGCTTACAACCTTTAATCAGAGCAGACCCTACGTTCTGGATCTCGCTTCCACTTGATCAGAGATGCTCAAAAGACCTCCTCCATTTCCACAAATCAGATCCCTGGATCACATGGAGCAACCTAAAATTGAATAAGTCAGAAACTGAAATTCTCACCTGACTGGAAAACATAAGACTCTGATGATCCATGCCTACAACCCAAAAAAATCCAAGGAGGTAAAAAACCTTAGAAGCACCAAGAAGGTTAGCAAATATGTTAGGTTCAGCGTTAATCAAGGAAATAGGTCGATAAGATTTGCACATGTCCCTCGGTTTTCCTTCTTTCGGGATTACTACAATTGACGCAAGCCGTTGGTCTGGTGGCAACTCTTCCATCTCTCTGCTGTCCTCGAACATGGCGCGCAGATGTGGGGCCAACTTGTCAGGGCACATTTTATGAAGCTCAATTGTCAACCCATTAGGTCCCATCACCTTGCCCGGCTTGGGAGCTCTGCGAGCTTGCTCAATTTTGTCATTGGTGACCTCACTGTCCAAATAGATCCGGTCGTCATCCAAGAGGGACGGAAGGCCAATATCTTTAAGGAGGACAGCCGAATCAACCTCTACGAAAGATGACTGATTTATATACCGCGGTATAATGTGCTGCAAATTCTCCAGATAAAACATGCGGTTCTGTTACCCTCTTTCCAGAGTTGGTCAGGAGATCAGGAACAAGACGGTTAGCTCTCTCCCTCTTGTCCAGCCAAGCAATAAGTTTCCCTTTTTTGGCTTCCCATTCGTACACTCCACCATCTCTCTGTTCCCCAGGTCTTAGCACGTTCCGTGGCAAGGGCCTTATATTCCTCTGTTTTTAATCGCAAGTGGTGCCCGGCATCCGGGACATTCTCCTCCTCCACCTACGCCTCTAGGCGCATTATGTCTCTTTCGATCTCCTCAAGCTCCCTAGCAATGTCCTTCCGGACCCCAGCCACCAGGGAGAGGGCAGCCCCCCGAGTGACGGACTTGAACGCCTCCCAAAGCATCTGAGGGGAGTCCACCGAACCCACATTCTCACGAAAGTAGTAATCAATCGCTTTCTGTAGGTCCCTGCGAACCGACGGATTCGGGAGATACCATGGGTTGACCGGTGCAACGTCATCAATTTGGCGATCTCCAAGTACTATTCTGGCCCATATCAGCGAATGGTCAGATATGCCCCTCACCAAATGATGGACCTCTCGCAGGTGGAGTAACTGAGAGGACGGCAGGAGTAAGTAGTCAATGCGGGAGGAGCTGTGATGAGCTTCCGAGAGAAAAGTGTATTGCCTGTCCCCAGGGTGGAATGCTCTCCAGGCATCAGATAGTCCGATGCCTCAATAGAATCAGGTAGCCAACGATTAGAGGGTCCCATAGAATGTGGGGGTTGGCGATCCAGCTCTCCGGACAGCACAGCATTGAAATCGCCTCCCACCAGGAGAAGGACATCTGGCAAATCAAAGAGCGAGGTGCCCAGATCTGTGAATGTTTGCGCTTACAGTCCGGGCGGTGCATATACCGATACCAGGGTCACTGTTCTCCCCTCTCACTGTCCAGTGAGCGCAATATATCTCCCACGTGGATCTGCCTTCTTAGACTGGGGTGAGAAGGGAAAGGAGGTTTTGCCATGATGCCTACCCCTCGGGACCCACTGGTAAATCCTACGTGGGCTAAGAGCTTGTATCCCCATCTATTTAGGGCTTTGCACATATTCCCCACCAGGTGTGTTTCTTGAAGGAGGACTACTTCCAGGGAGTGCCGTTTGATATATTGCAGAACCACAGTGCGTATTACCTTATCCCCTAGCCCACTAACGTTCCAACTAAGAAAAGTGAAGCTTTTGTCCTAGTGTGACTTCATGGTGAAGTGTTAAAATGGTGCCGAACCTCACAATCACAAATGAAGATGCACCCATACTCAAAGCCATATGCATTGTTAAAGCAGATAGAACAATAAAGAACAACTCCAACCCCCCTAACCCTGTCCCAACACCCCCCTCCCTGCCTCACTGCCTCCCTGCCTCTCGGGCAAACACCAGCCCATCAACAAACTTCGCAGAGTGCCTGTCGCCCCAAAACTAGTAACACAGAGTAAATGCGGGGATTGAGGACCCCGCCCCCCTCCCTAAAAAAACCACAATCAATACAGTATATCATTCCCGATAGAGGAGACCGCCCCAGGCAGCAGGAAAGGATATAGTGCTAGTGTCGCCAGTATACTCAAGTCAGCAGTGAGATATCTCCCTCCGGCCCTGCGGCAGCACCTCCAGAGCTCTTGCAGGCTCCAGCTTGATAATGAGCTACTCTCACGACAACAGGGCACCCATATTGTTGGTCACCAAGCTCAGCGTGGGGAGTGCTCCCCGTCTGCTCCCAAGCCCTCCAGCCTGTCCGCCGCTACCTCTGAACAATCAAAAAAAACAAGTCTTCCCATTTGCCTCTATCCTAAGCTTTACAAAAAGGGGGTGGTGATGGACGGAGCATCTGAATCAATCAAATACTCACACCCAGTCAAAAGATCTGGGTTTAATCCATCACTGTTCTTTAGCCCACTCTGCCACCCCAGTTCAGACATGGCTATATGCAAATCAGTCTGACCCTGTGCCTCATGGGAACAGTCCAGCCCGAACTGCCAAGCCATGTCTTCCCTGGACCGGAAACAAGCTTACGAGGACCGGTTTCTTGCATTCCAGCCGTCTTCAGCCCGGCTTGCTTGAATCCAGTGGCAAAGTGAGCAAGGGACTCACGTCTGAGCATACCCTGCCACACTTATGGCGGCCAAAAGCGGTACAAAAAGGGGGTGGTGACGGACGGAGCATCTGAATCAATCAAAGACTCACACCCAGTCAAAAGATCTGGGTTTAATCCATCACCGTTCTTTAGCCCACTCTGCCACACCAGTTCAGACATGGCTATATGTAAATCAGTCTGACCATGTGCCTCATGGAAACAGTCCAGCCCGAACTGCCAAGCCATGTCTTCCCTGGACCGGAAACAACCTTCCGAGGACCGGTTTCTGGCATTCCAGCCGCCTTCAGCCCGGCTTGCTTGAATCCAGTGGCAAAGAGAGCAAGGGACTCACGTCCCTGCCATACTTATGGCGGCCAAAAGCGGTACAAAAAGGGGGTGGTGATGGACGGAGCATCTGAATCAATCAAACACTCACAACTGATAGAATTCACTTTTCGATGCTCTAATTACCCTATGATGACGTGTGAGTTAGCATCATATGACTAACTAATGCATTTACGTAAACACACTTATGCTGAATTCATATTCTTACCTATTTCGTATATATATGTGTGACCATATTAGTTTCTTAGCTTAGCTTGTGTGCCACCATTTTGTGTTACTCTCCGTGCCTGCGGCCTCTGCTCGCTCATGCCCCTCCCGCAGGAATACAGAAAGAAATATACTAAGACAGCATTTTTCGTTTCTCGGCTCACTGTGACCGAAACTAACAACTTATGTTATCTGCAATGTTCTCATGCCCAGAGACGCCGAAGCCTAGCTCCCTGGCCTTGAGCAGAGATAATAATGTATCCCTCGCAGGTGCAGATGCCTGCTGTATGAGAGCATTGTTCACTGGTCTGGGGCTCAGTAGTTTTCCACAAGGGGCGTACCCCATTTACTGTATTGCATTATAATGTATTGCTATGATGCAGAGAGTCAGTCCTCTCGTTCGCACTCCTAGGAGTGAGGTCGGACAGGGCCCTCTCATATGAGTGTTGTTTGGCCTAATAAAGACTTTTGTTTATACTTCTCCACTGTCCGGCTGACTTCCTATAAGGTAATTATAGGTGAGTGCTGTAAGTCACTCCAGTGGATTTGAGCCACGCTTATCAGATGGCGCCCGAATAGGTACCCCGCGATAAGGATCTTTCTCACCCGTAAGTGGGTAGCAGAAGACCGGGGACCCGCTGGTCGGCACGGTGGGTCCGGGATCCCATTTGATGCCGAGCTTGGTTCTCGCAGCGCTGCCCCACCCTGCTGATCGGGAGAGGTCCCGGTTCGGATCTTACGCCGGGGTCCAGAAGGCGGAACTTGAAGCCGACCGTGTTGGTCCTGGCAGCCGGAGGTGGAGAACGGTAGAGGTCGGTGCCGCATACGGAAGGTGAGTGGTCCACCTGTGATTGCTGCAGGAACGGGAGTGTTCCGGGAGACTAGAGTGTCTCCGATGGTTTGAGGAGCCGGTGTGCTCCTGGGGCTAGTGTGCTCCGGGGAACTCAGAGTACGAGTTGGTGCTCTGACAGACTTGACGGGGTTGGGGACGTATTTCGAGGTAATTGTTTGTGGCGATCCGACCGAATGGTACTGTGGTGAAGGCGTGGCTCATTGTGGGTAGACTCTGGTGCGCTTACTCTGAACTCCTAGTGTGGTGATTCAGTGGAGGTGTGATCCGGGTTTCCCGCGGTACAGTGCGCAGCGATCCATAGTGCCGCACGGGTGGCGGATCCGTTCCCCGTCCTCAGGACAGTTAGTGTACTGTTCGGTCTGCGGTAGAGTCCAGGTTCCCCAGGACTTGGTCGACGGGCCTTGTCCCAGTTGGTAACACGTGTTCTGGAGATATTGTATATGTGTACGTGGTTCGTCTATATGTTTGTGCGTGAATGAACTTGAGTTGTGATTGAAGATAAAGTAAAGATGCCGTGTTTTAGCAAGTTGCGATGTTTTGGATGCTGTTGTCGACCCTCAGATACTAGACTGGCCGAGAGCCAACCCGCACCTCCTGAAGGGACACCGAGTTTTGATATGTATGTTAAACATGGACTGGTCCCGATTTTGTTTGGTACTTTGTGGCATCGATACACTGCTGATAATGTGGATTTACAATGGCCTTTGACGGGTTCTTTTGATGAAGCTAAATTGGATTATTTGCAAGACAAACTGTTTGCTAGGCGTAGCCGCCAGAGTATGTTCGACTCTTTGCGAGTATGGCAGAAAGAGGCCAGGAAACGTAAGATGCGAGAGGAGAAAGAGGAGTTTAAAAAGTCCACCCAGTCTATGGCGCAGAAAGCGAGGGAACAGGTGGGGAATGAGAATGCACTACGCATGGAGCGCGCAGATAGACTTTGTAGGTTGAAAGAAAATAAAAGTTACGTAGTACAAGAGGACGACCCAGATGAGATGGAGGACATTTTGAATGCCCGACCCCCTCCCCCTTATGCTCCGCAGCCATTGTACCCCTCCCTGCCACTTTTGGCCCCTAGTAGCGCCATTCCAGGTCCTTCAGCGAGTGCCCCCCAACAATCCCTGCCCTCGACACCCCTCGTTTCTCTACTCCAGCCCACTTCACCCGCCCCCTCGCCATTTTCTTTAGCACTCCCTACTGTTTCAGCTAGCACCACCCCCAGTCAGGAGATGCTAACACCGAGTCGCGGCGCAGGTAGCGGATTGTTCTCACAAGTACGGAAGCTGCTTACACGTTCTACTGTTGGTTTGGATGAAAAAAGTTTGGTGGCTAACCAGGCATGTCAATGGGCCAGGAATAATATTTATTCGTTCGAAGATATCTGGTCCACCATGAAAGATTTTGAGCCGTTAATGCAGCAGCACGCTTTGTGGCACATGGCTAGTGTATTGATACCGCTATGGGAGCAGGGATATGGAGGTGTGGCCCCGGCGGTTTTGCGGGATATACAGGCTGGAGCGTACAGAACGAACACGGGGGTCAAGGAAGTGATGAGTAGTCTGCGCGCGCTTTTGCAATACAGGAATGAATTACCCTCTGCCGGTACACCCCATTTCCCAGGGCTCCACCCAATGCGAGAGGTGCACCCTATTTTTCATCCTGAGGTCCCCGAGTTGTTAGACCCAGTCACGAGGGCTGTTACAAGGAACAGAATTGATGCGCATTTTCAGGAGCAATGGGTGTACACGCCATGGAAGAGAAGTGAGGTGTTGTCATTGAAGGCTCAGCTGCCGGATTCTAGAAAGAATCCGACCGCCTATTACAAAGAGCTTACGGAAGCGGCGTCTTCTACTGTGATGGCGTTGGCTGATGTTGAATTGTTTTTCGGGCTTTTGGTCCCGGTTGATGTGTGGCGACAAGTGAAAGGTACGGATCATACGGAGGAGCTGGGCGGTACATGGCAGGAGTTGCAGGATTGGGACAAGGAGCGTAAGCCAGGAGAGAAGCCGAAGGCTGAGATATTGGCTTTGCCAGGGCGTATTATAAAATAAATGCATTCTCTCATTCCACCGAAGAAGGTGGATTGGGACAAACTAACGGCTTGTAAGCAGAAAAAGGATGAGGCGGTCTCGGATTTCTTTACGAGGTTTGAGGAAACGTTTATGGATTTTAGTGGGCAGGATGTGTCACAGGATGGGGGGTTACGGCTCTTCGTCAACAGGTTTGTCACAAACTTATTGCCTGAAATATCAGCCAGACTGCAAGCGTCGGAGAGCACGTGGACGACGTCCTCTCCTTCGGGAATACTAAGTATGGCGCAATATTACGAACACAGGGAAAATGAGAACAAGGATAAGCAGGAGAAGAAGGCTAAAGATTTGAAGACGAGGGTTTTGTTGCAGCAGGTGGCGAGAGGCAGAGGAAGGGGTGCGGGGCTGAGCCGCGGAGGTGGATTTGGAAGAGGTGAGAGCAGAGACAGGCTGGGACCGAATCAGTGCGCGAAGTGCAAGCAGGAGGGGCACTGGTGGAGGGATTGCCCGCTGCTTCAGGCGGGCGCTGGTGTAGGGCGCGGACGAGGAAGAGGTGGTGGTGATACTGGAAGACAGGTGGTACGATCGGAAGGAGGCAGGAGGCCGGGTGGCAATTATTTTGACAATAATACCAATAGGCAGCAGTTACAGAGCGATGGTGCCCAGTACTATAACGATGATTACTCAGTTGATGATTTGACAGGGTTTTCCCACAACTAGGACAGCGTAGGACAGAGCATGGGACCAGTACTTATGGAAGTTGATCAGAGGGGACCTTATGTCGAAGCCGACTTACTAGGGTCTCAACAGAAATTTCTAGTGGATACGGGTGCAATGAAAAGTTCAGTGGCTCGTTCTCGGGTCCCAGGGGCGGCTCTGTCTGGCAAGAATAACATATCCGTGGGTTTCGCGGGAACTCCGGTGATTAGCCCCATTTCTAAACCTCTCACGTTAACGATTGGTCCTTTTACTGTTGATTCGCCGTTTTTATTGACATCAAATTGTGGTGAAAATTTGTTGGGTTTAGACTTATTGAAGAGATTGCATGCCACCATCTATTGTTCCCCGGATGGCGTGTACCTTACTCTAGGCCCCAATGTTGCCCGCCCACTACAGTGTTTTTCAAAAGACGACCCGCTGCCACCTGAGTTTCGAGGCATACCCGACAGCTTGTGGGCTGTCAGTGATAATGATGTGGGGAGAATGGACATTGCCCCGGTGTCAATAAGAGTGAAGGTGGGAGCCAAATTGCCCAGAATTCCACAATACAAAATACCTAGAGAGGGTGAGAAGGCCTTGTTACAAATAATTCAAGATTTAATACAGTCCGGAGTAGTGGAAGAGACTGATTCGAATATATGTAACAGTCCTATTTTGCCTGTACTTAAGAGACGGTCGCCTGGTGCTACAGATAATACTCCTGATGTCTATAGATTCGTGATTGATTTGCGCCAGGTAAATAGAGTAGTGGAGCCACAGTACCCGGTGGTCTCGGACATCACTACGATATTGACAATGATTCCACCTTCGGCCAAATATTTCTCTGTCCTGGATTTGAAAAATGCTTTCTTCAGTATTCCAGTACATGAAGATAGCAGGTACCTTTTCGGATTCTCATTGGCTGGCCGTAGCTTCCGCTTCAAGAGAATTCCTCAGGGGTACACTGAGAGTCCTAGTATATACAGTCAAGCTCTGAAGGCACAATTGGATGATCTGGAACTTCCACCGGGCAATGTAATGTTGCAGTACGTGGATGATATCCTAATAGCATCGGATGACGAGCAGGGTTGTCGGGATGCTACTGTAAAATTGTTGCACCATTTGGCTAAGAGGGGGCATAAAGTGTCCCTTCCGAAATTCCAATACTGTCGAACGGAGGTCACCTACCTCGGCCACCTCCTTTCGAAAGTGGGGAGGAGATTGACGCCGGAGCGCATAAAAGCGATCACTAACATCCAGGTACCTAACACGCAGCGAGAGGTGCGCGCGTTCCTAGGCATAACATCGTATTGTCGTCAGTGGATACCTAACTATGCATTACTAACAAAACCCCTTTTGTATCTGACTACCAAAGAAGTGCGCGAACCCCTACCCTGGACCCCCGCATGTCAGGAAGCGTTTGAGTCACTAAAATTATCTTTGTGTTCTGCACCAGTTCTTGGAACACCTGATTACCAGAAGCCTTTTGTTCTCTACGTGCACGAGGCGGAAGGTTGCGCGTTGTCTGTCCTAACTCAGTGTTTTGGGGGGAAGCAGAGACCGTGTGCGTACTTCTCTGCAATACTCGATAATGTGGCAAGAGCGCTGCCGAGCTGTCTGAGAGCCACGGCGGCTGCTGCGGTCTCTATAAGACAATCGGCAGGGCTCGTGCTGGGAACAGATCTCACAGTAATGGTACCGCATGCTGTGGATATTTTACTGAACAGGACACAGACGCAGCATTTAACAAGCGCTCGTCTGACGGGTTACGAGATGACCCTTTTTGCACCCCATGTGACAATTAAAAGATGTGCCACATTGAACCCCGCCACCTTGTTACCTATCCCCACAGATAGTGACACAAATGATGACGACATACATGACTGCTTGTATAGGACTGAGGAGGAGACAAAGGGGAGGGTGGATCTGACAGACAGGCCCATGGAAGAACCGGATGGGGAACTGTATGTTGATGGATCCTGTTTTAAATTACCAGATGGGACATCGACAGCAGCATATGCAATAACGACATTACAGACGGTGGTAGAGACTTCTAGAATACCTTACAATTCTGCCCAGGCTGCCGAGATTATCGCCTTACTGAGAGCATGTGAGTTGAGTGAGGGGTTGGATGTCAACATTTACACCGATAGCCAATACGCCTTTGGCGTGGTTCATAATTATGGGCGACTTTGGGCAGAACGGGGATTCTTGACCTCCCATGGACAACGCATCCAACATGGCCCATTGATATTACGACTGCTAACAGCACTGACTTTACCCAAAAGATTGGCTGTGATAAAATGTAGCGCACACAAAACGATAGTGGACGATGTCGGGCGAGGCAACGCTTTTGCCGACGAGACAGCAAAAGAGACTGCTAGAGAAAAATTACCACGAATGTTTGTGGCAGGGCCAGCACGATGGGTCCCAGATATTCATATGTTCGCAGACACGGTACAGAGTGTCAAGAACATACAGGGCAAGGCGACGGATGAGGAATTGAGAGCATGGAAGGATGGGCAGGGACGACTGGATGCGGATGAATGCTGGACAGATGTGACAGATAAGAGACAATGGCTGTTACCGAATGCGTATGTCCTTCCAGTAGTGACGATGGCACACGGACCTGCCCATGTGAGTGCGAAAGGCATTTGCAAATTGTTAGACCCAGTATGGAGCAATAAGAATATCTCTAAGATGGCCACCAATTTGGTTCGTCAGTGTATGGTGTGTTTGAGACACAATCCTGGAAAGGGTACCCCTGTCCCAACTGGAAATTTTGCACCCCCCTCTTTCCCTTTTGAGGTGATTCAGATGGATTACATCGAAATGGAAAGAGTCAACAACTTGAAGTACGTCCTTGTAGTCGTATGCGCCTTTAGTAGGTGGGTGGAGGCGTTCCCAACGAAAGACTGCACGGCTATGTCTACTGCAAAAATGTTGATAAAGGAGTATTTCTCCCGCTTCGGATTACCTAGGGTGATTTGGAGTGATAATGGCACGTCCTTTAATGCTGAGTTAGTGAAGAATATATGCAAAGGTCTACACATCACCCAGAAGTTCCACTCAGCCTTGCATCCTCAGGCGGCAGGACTGGTGGAACGGTTTAACGGCACACTCAAGTTAAAAATGGCCAAAATATGTGAGAGTACAGGTCTCCGTTGGCCAGACGCACTTCCCTTAGCTTTGCTTTCCACAAGAGTCACTGTAAATGCAAAAATGGGCGTCTCCCCGCACGAGGTGGTATTTGGCCGCCCGGCCAATATCTGGGGAGTGCCCCGACCTAAATGCTTTTCAGAAGTTCCTTACCCTCTGTTGACAGATTATCTGTATGCTTTGACTAAAGATCTTCGTTCTATTCATCAGCAGGTAGCAGACACTCTGAAGCCGTTGCCGGAGGGGCCTGGACACACCATCCACCCAGGGGATTGGGTCGTGGTGCGACGATACCAGCGGAAGTCCTGTTTGGAGCCGAGATGGTCAGAGCCTCGTCAGGTGCTCCTCACCACGCGCACAGCACTGCGGATTGACGGCAGAAAGGCGTGGACCCATGCCTCTCATGTGAAGAGGGTCCCGCTCCCGTTGCCCTATGATCAATGGGTACAAGATGGCATCGCTGACCAGGAGTGTGAACATATTCCAAGATATGTTCCTTTCTCGGATGCTTCACTGATTGGAGAAGAGCAAAGCGGAATTGAAAATACTGTGAGCTCTACCACTCCTTTTGTTGCTAGCAAAGAGATATCGGAAAGTTCAGCATCTGCCACTGATACACCTGCTTTGTTTTCTGACCCCGAAGTGCCAGGGAGCACTCGCTACAATTTCCGGCCCCGAAGAAAATAAGTACAGTGCTGGAATATGATGGACTAAATACTGGAAGAAGGGCTTAGTGGACATTCTGAAAAAGAAGATTTAGTGGTAGGGATGGACTTGTAAGAGCCCTGGTGTTTAGCCGAAGATTGTGTTCTTTGAGACTAAAGAGTGGTGCGGGGCCCGAATTAAGTGCTTCCCTTATTTCAAAGTGTTGACCAACGACGTGGGAATAGGTATGAACGGTAAAAGCCTGCCTGTGAGGCTTTGAAGGACACAGGGAAGAAGATCCCTTTTTAAGGGTTGAAGAACCCCTCCGGCCGGTTGAGGATTGTCTGGGACTATTTTTTTTAGTTGTAGTGTGATTTTTTTATTTTTTATTCTTGATTTTTGGTGTTGAAGAGTATACAGAATGTATCCCTTTGGGCGGCCAATTCCTGATGAGGAGCAGCCTTTTGCAGCTCCCCCGAGACGTGAGCCTGATTCCCCCTGGTTGGCCCTTTCCCGAAAAGGAAAAATTGTAGTGGTCATAATATTTTTAATTGCCTTTCTGGTGACTCTTGGAATACTGTTTTTTCTAGATAAAAATTATCCCGTTCATACATTTGCACCCACACCCACTGCTGTTCCGGAACACGAAATGTTAACTGTTGAATATGGCGAAAGAATGATACGTACCAATTATAAAGATAATGTTTTTATTAAGACTTTGCATCATGCACATGCCACTACCAACATGACAGATTGCTGGGTTTGTGGGCTTTTGCCTTCTGCTGCTTATAAGAAAGACAGATTCCTTGCTCTTCCCTTGACTCCGGTAAACAGTTGTGTGGGATGGTACACCCTTATAGGTCTAGTTAAATATTTCCAACAGCCAGATTCCCTAACACCCCGACTACAGAATAGGGGGTGGACAATGACGATGCGAGTACGCCCTTTGCCTTCAGCTTCCCTTGGACGAATATACACTGACGGACGTTTTGACCAGACTTTTATAGAGACATGTGAGAAAAGGTTGGGCCGATTCTTGACACCTAATGATACTGATCGACTTAGGGATAGTTTCATGAAATTGAATGCCACTTTGTCTTATAGGCACCCCCCTAAGAATAACGGCAGCTCCAAGTCTTTGATACCCCTTGCTGTGGTGGGTCCTCCTCCGTTTTTCTGTATAGAGGGAAGGGGTCCCATCAAGGTTGGAAATAGCTCTTGTAATGTGACTGCTTCAATACGCCTGCCAGTTAGCCCCTCTTTGATTGCCCCACCCAGTGTATATTTTGTATGCGGTGAAAATGGATACTTATGGTTGCCAGAGGGTTGGGGTGGGGTGTGCTACCTGGCTTATCTGATTCCTCCTGTGTATGTGGCCCCCTCTGATTATCACAGAACTCATCGACGATTCCCCAGTCCTCAAGAGCAGCCGCAAGAGCAGCGTAAAAGGAGGGAACTTCAGGTAGAGGACGTTGATCAGACAGATACCTCGTATCAGCAATGGACTGATTTTTCTAAGGGTCTGCTTCCTTTCTGGGGTCCTATATTCAACAGTAGAGCTATTAGACGACTTTCTAGGGTAATGGAAAAAGTGGTTCTGGTTGAGGCTGACATTACGACTAACATCTCTGTTGAGGTTCAGGCTATGAGATTATTTACGATCCAGAATAGGATGGTCCTTGACGTCATACTAGCTGATAGGGGCGGGGCCTGTCGCGTCATCGGGACCTCTTGTTGCGTTTATATCCCTGACTCTGCCCCGACTGTTAACTTGGCAGTGCAAAAATTGCATAGATTAGCGACTGAACTGCACCAAGATAATGGAACATGGTCTCTCCAAGGGTGGCTCTGGGGTGCCTTTTCTTCCTGGGGCTGGAAAATACTGATGGGTTTGGTTGGAGTGGTGAGTGTAATTCTGTCATGCTGCCTTTGCATATATTGCCTCCCTCCATGTTGCTCAATGTGTGCTGCAAATATACGTCCGAAAAAGAAGTTACATGGTCAATATACCACTTCTATGATTACTGAAATTCCTGCTGATGCAAGTTGGTTAATGTTTATTGCAGAAGATGTTCTCGACTGAAGTAATGTAGGCCTGCCCCTAGAATGTATGTCGACACTACCTTTTGGTAAATAAATGAGGCTATAGTTAGCCAATGATGCTAAAAGGAGGGTCTGATAGAATTCACTTTTCGATGCTCTAATTACCCTATGATGACGTGTGAGTTAGCATCATATGACTAACTAATGCATTTACGTAAACACACTTATGCTGAATTCATATTCTTACCTATTTCGTATATATATGTGTGACCATATTAGTTTCTTAGCTTAGCTTGTGTGCCACCATTTTGTGTTACTCTCCGTGCCTGCGGCCTCTGCTCGCTCATGCCCCTCCCGCAGGAATACAGAAAGAAATATACTAAGACAGCATTTTTCGTTTCTCGGCTCACTGTGACCGAAACTAACAACTTATGTTATCTGCAATGTTCTCATGCCCAGAGACGCCGAAGCCTAGCTCCCTGGCCTTGAGCAGAGATAATAATGTATCCCTCGCAGGTGCAGATGCCTGCTGTATGAGAGCATTGTTCACTGGTCTGGGGCTCAGTAGTTTTCCACAAGGGGCGTACCCCATTTACTGTATTGCATTATAATGTATTGCTGTGATGCAGAGAGTCAGTCCTCTCGTTCGCACTCCTAGGAGTGAGGTCGGACAGGGCCCTCTCATATGAGTGTTGTTTGGCCTAATAAAGACTTTTGTTTATACTTCTCCACTGTCCGGCTGACTTCCTATAAGGTAATTATAGGTGAGTGCTGTAAGTCACTCCAGTGGATTTGAGCCACGCTTATCACACCCAGTCAAAAGATCTGGGTTTAATCCATCACCGTTCTTTAGCCCACTAAGCTTGGCAGGAAAAAGCATAGAATACTTCAGCCCTTTGTTCCTCAAAGTGTGTTTAACCACCAAAAAGGATCTTCCCTGTCTCTGTAAGGCCTGGGTGAAGTCCAGAAATAATGTAACAGTTGAGTTTTCGAACTTAAGGTGTAGGAGTTCCTAGCATGCTGAAATATCACATCTCGGTCTCTAAAATTCAGAAGTCTCGCTAAAATAGGCCGAGGAGGCGCCCCAGGCTTTGGTCGACCTCCAGGCACTCGATGAGCATGCTCCACCACAAAAATTTGGAAAGTCTCTTAGGCTGAAGATGGTTGAGCACCAGGTCCTCAAAGAACATGCCCGGCGTTTGCTCCTCCGATTTCTCCGGAACACCTAATATGCGGACGTTGTTTCTCCGAGAGCGCCCCTCATATTCATCCAGCTTACTTTCTGCAAAGTTCTTGAAAGTGTGTAGCGTTTGGACCTCGGACTGTAACTCTGAGACATCATCAACCAGACTGAGTGGTTATCTCCAAATGTTTGACTTTTTCAAGGGTTTTGGCAAGATCTGCTCTAATCCGGGTCATCTCCACTGTGATGGCATCAGTGCACTGTTCCATGGAGGTACGCACTCCTGCAATGACCTCCATTACATCTTTAAGGGATATTTCAGGGAGTGCACTCTCCGTCCCTCCAGCAGACACCGGCCGGGCCAGCTGTTCAGGGGTCAAATTCTTGGAGCAAGCATATTTGTCTGGATTGCTCTGTTGCGTTGCTTTCATACCTCTACCGCTTGCCATTGTGATTGTATCGAGGGCTGCGGGATGATATATACCTTTGCCCTCCGTGCACCAATCCGCGACAGTCGCCGGAGGATTGCTGATCAATTTGGGGGGATCTGAGTCTGTAGCGCTTTCACCATAGATGTGCCTCATGGACGGTCTCAGGGATGTGTATTCCAGAAGGAGAGATTGTCATTATTGACCCCCCGGCCACTAGCTCCCCCGCGCTGGTCAAACAGGGCAGGCAACAATGCAGCACTCTTTTTGACCTAGCTTGGGTGAGAAAAAATATTTTGAGTCGGGAAATGTCAGCTTAGAGAGGAAGGCGAGTTTGTCAAGACTTCTGTAAGGGAGTATGCGAAACTCCAAACCACCCCTAATATGGAGCCATATCTGGCATGGGTGGATGCCACCTGGGATAGAGTCAGATTTAGGCTCAGCCTTGCGAGTTGGCACTTGGGTTTCCCCATTGGGACAATTTGATCCCAGTAACGTGCTAATCTGCCCATATGATGATTCCTTGCCTCAGGGCCTGCTCCATTTCAACTTCTTTTGCAAGTACTACTGGCATACTCCAAAAGGTTTTTAGATGCACTAATTTGAAAATGTGGCATCAGACGATGTGCTGAAGCCTTATGGTATTTGCAACAGCTAAACTCCCTGACACACTGTAGTAGCATTTGCTCATTCTTAAAGTGGGCAACAGCCAAAACAAAACAAATGGCATTCTAACCGGGAGATACCTCAGCTACACCTGTTTAAATGTTAATATAGGGGCATTGGTTTGTTGGGTGTGTCCCGCTGTTGACCCTAACAGTGTGAATATTTAACCTTTACCATCTCGCAAGAGAGCTTTCACTTAATTAATGTTTTCTATCGCCTATTTTTACTATAATTTTTGTTTTTAATTCTGTGAACAGATAAGGCCCTGACTGTGTTTTATTGATGTTTTAATGCTTGTATTGTGCATTTATGGCTGTTTCTGGCTGCCAAAATAAAGTATTATCTGACTCTACTAGTCACTTATTTCTTAACCACCATACCCATCGGTCTTAGGACTCCACCTGCTCTTATTGTGTCCCTTTAGAATCCACTCCTCCCTTTCTTCCTAGCCTTTCCATTCTCATCTCTTACCCTCCCATAAGCCATCCAATCTATTTGAACAACAGTTGCATTTCGTTTTCCCACCTCTCCGCTGTTTCCAACATCACTAACCTCGCCTTACCACATCACCCTAAAAAACCTCAAAGTTATCGCTCTTACATCTTTCTCAGTCAATACCCTTCTCATCTCTTTCCCTCCTTTTCTTCAAATAAAACACATTAAAAATGGCCACGTTCATTTTGCAAAATAATCCTGATAAAATTAAAATATGTTGCTCAGTAATAAAAACACAGGAAAAAAAGTACTTACATTGTTATCTTTGCAATAATAGGAGAGAGCAGGAAAGCGACCCCTGCTTCGAAATTTTGAGCTGCCCACTATGACCGGAGCTGAGGCAGATTTGGGGACATACAATTCACTTGGATAAGAATCGCACACCTATTAGGAAAAATAGAGGGACTTAGTATCACACTTTTATTGTACACAGTGTTATCACTACAAAAAATTGCACAAACCTGTACTACCACATTATCAGAAACTTAGTCTGCAAACTACAGGCAGAAAACTGAATGCATTAGGCAGCATGATGTCACTACATCAGAATATACATAAAAGCAGATGAGTGGTATTAAGATATAGACAATAGGCCTGGTATCTATTCAAACCAGATTACGTGACTTTTTGATAGTCTAACTTCCCCCTTACAAAGCGGCACAGTAATAGAGCAGACGAAAGTGCACCCTTACGGTAAACTGCAAAGCGTAAACTTGTACTTACTGAGGCACGGCTCAGTGTTACTTCATAGAATAATGTGGACTTCTTCCCCCTCTCAATACACCAATATAGAGGGAAGGCAAGCCTGGTAGAAGGGTAGCAGTAAACAATAAGAAACTATGTATCGTGAAGGTAACTAACAACGACTCTTACTTTTGCTTACTGTGCTTGTTAATGGATATCATATCATTAAAAGCATGTCCATTTGACTAAAGCCCCAATTAAGAGTTTGGTGGTCTACGAACCGCGAATCGTGGGGGGTGCAGCAGTGGCTGTCTCCCAACTGCCATATTAGGAGTCAGGCGGTGGAATCGCCACAGCCCTGGCGTTATTGCGGCGGGCAGGAGGCAGTAATATGCTGCCTGCCAAGCATATTACAAGTTTCCATCCTCTCTGCAGGCGGTGTCATGGAGGTTTCTCCTCTATAAGCACTGTGGCACAGAGAGCTGAAAGCTGCTCTAAAGATTTAACATAGAGACAGAGACTGGGTGACCTCTTGCCATAAAAATATAAGCAAGCTGTCAAGGGACACAAGGGTCAATTGCAAAAGCAAACCTGGGAAGACTGGACAGAGGCAGTGGTATCAAAGGACTCTACTGCCTTTTGAGTCATAATAATCCGTTTTCATGACGCAAATAAGCCTGGGTTAAGCAATAACATCTTGCCGATGCAATGGCAGGAGCACTTTCAAGGGCTTTATAATTATCATTCAAGTTCGGACCAGATAAAGGAGCAGAATTTTACGTAAAGATTCCAATACCTGAAGTCATCTGACCAAACATTTCTCCTGAGGTTTGGAGGAGATGCTTGTGCTGTGGTTTTGTCACACAGCCTGCGTTTACTCAAACACGTGGCTTGATATGAACAGTGGTCATGGTTGAATAACTGGATTTCATTACAGGGAAATGAATTGTGCCTGGACTCAATTACTCCAAACTGTCAACGCATGTAGTCAAGAGCTTCACTTGCTCACTAGTGTCAGGGTAACATGTTTATGGGGTTCCCCCACAAAGCACAGGACCCACATTGGTTCATCTTAAATGCCACTATGCCTTTAGTGTGCTGTAACCGGAGGCATCCAGATCACCCCAATGTCCTGTGGACGCATACTGTGGGTGAACCTGCTGGGTGACTTTTGACAGTGACTTGAGACACTAAACTGCCCCTTTCTCTGCTGCTATTAGGATAGGTTGCATTCAGAACATAGACAGATAACTGCCCTGGGTACTCGAAATCACCATAGTGACTGTTTTGTTGTCGAGAAATAGAATAGACTGAACAGCATCCAAATGGGAAAATTAATTAAGAAGAATAAGAAGCAAAAGAGGTGCCCAGGCGATGCCGCAATCCACAACTTGAAGAACTAAATAATTATTTTCTTAATTACTTGAAACTGTAAGGGAGTGTTTCTTGAACTGAGGTAAAAAAAGAGTTGTAACTTCTGCACAACTTAGGTGAAACAATACATTCCTCTGACAATCATAAGGATGGGCCTGATGCGATTAAGCAACTGAATTGCATGCACGCCATTTGTTTCTGGAAGGGCATGAAGCAGTTTGCAAGTTATTTTTGTTGTGCGTCCGTATGATCTTCCGTTGAGTCTCGACATGCAGGAGATGGCAGCGGCCACTGAAGTGACGGCACTGGCAAAGAGCTGGTTATCTTTAAAAGGTGCCCAAATGACCAACGTCAATGTCAAATACACCAATGGCCTCTTTTAGGTTTAAAGTATTTTATTAAGGTACAAAAAACATGGGGAAGGGAATAGGAGGTCAAGCGAACATACAATACAAGATGCGAAACGGTGCAGCGATTTAGAAGGAAAGCAGGGAGGCAGGAAGCCCCGGAGGGTAACGAGGCATAAGCCATAAGGCAATAAGGCAATGCAAATGACCCTCCAGAAGACCCCCGTTCCCCGAGCAAGGCTGAGCTAGAGTAGCGTCCCGCAACACAAAGAAAAACACACCATCCCTCCAACCCCCCGTCCCCTGAGAAAAAGAAGAGAGAAAAGCAAAGGAGAAAAAGGAAGAAAACAATACCCCAACCTCCCCGTCCGAAAGTCAGCATTAGAAGCATGTAACCCCGCCTCCCACCCCCAGCCCCAAACCCCCGATCCCGCCACATTCACTCCGCTGGAGCCGGCGGCGGCGTCAGCCTAAGGAGTCGCAGGTACCGTGGACATGTGAGCTCGCGAAATTCCGTGGACAGCAGCGCTAAAAAGGGGTGCCAGAGCTCTTCAAACTGGTCTACATTCCCAGCCACTGTTAGCGACATCTTCTCCATACCCAGTACCTGCCAGAGCCTGTGTAGCCAGCCAGTGATAGAGGGGGCAGTGGGGGTACGCCAGAGTACAAGGATGTTTTGAACCGCCGAGCCTAGCGCAATCGCCATCTGTCTACCCCTGCGGGACTTCAGCGGGTACATCAGGTCATTGGGGAGGCCTAGCAGGACATACGCAGGGAAGCGCGGGAGTTCGATCTCAAAATGCCTGTCCACCTCATCCAAGACCTCCTTCCAATAGGCCGACAGCACCGGGCACTCCCAGAGAATGTGCGTGAGGGTACCTTCCTGTCCGCAGCCGCGCCAGCAACCTTTATCGCCGATTTTGTGCATCTCGTAGAGCCTCTCCGGGGTGTAGTACCAATAGGTGGACACCTTAGTAAAGGTCTCCGTCAGCCCAGTGTGGTACGCAGAGTGCCTCGCCCGATACGCGATCCTGTCCCACTCCTTGTGGCTCAAGGTCCTGCCCAATTCCCTGTGCCAGCGCTCCCTCCCTGGGTTATGGTAATGAAACGGCGGGGGTTGGAGAAACTTATACAAGTCGGTGATAAGCTTGGCATCCGAGGTCCGGGTTACCAGCCACCGCTCATAGGGTGTAATCGGACGGGCAGCGACGTCGCGCACTGGGGGTTGAAGAGCCCAGTGGCGGACTTGCATATAACGCAGTCTGTCCCCTTCCGTCAGACCAAATTCCTGTCGGAGCTGCTGGAAGGGGAGCACACCCTCCGGCCCGTAGATCTGGAAAAGCGCCCTGCAACCCGCGCTCACCCAGTGGGAAAAGGCTCCCGGTTCAAGACCCGGAGTGAAGTCTGGATTGCCAGCAATGGGAGTGAACGGTGATGGAAAAGTGGTGAGCTCACGAAGCTCGCGCACCGCGTCCCACACTCGCAGCGGACCTCGGGTGATAAAGGAGGCGTAGAGATTAGGCGGGCGGTGAGTGCGCCGCAGGAACGGGACTTCCTGGAGAGTACGGCCCGCAACTGCCTGGTCCTGAAAGAGCCAGTGCTTGTCCGATTCCCACCGGCAGTCAAAAGGGAAATCCCTGGAGTCAACTAGTCCACTAATCACTATTGGCCTTTCTTGTTGTAAAAGGAAAGGTCACAGTATGCCATGGGTATTCGGACAAACATAAGAAATAGGTTTCCACAAGGAAATAGTCTTGTTTACAGTCTAGATTTATTAAAATTACATGAAATTAAACAATAAAATCAAGGTAAATTCATACAATTCTTCCAAAATAATTAAAATCCAAGATTAGGTATCTTGGAGGGCTAAAAATAATTATTCAACAGTATTACACAAACACAATGTTACAGTACACGATAAATGGAGAAACAATCAAAATGTGTTCACAATAAACAACAGACAAAACATAATCACAACAAACCCCTCATGTATAAGTGGCCCACTTGATATCTCTGCCACTGTATTACACTAGATCCAGTGGCCGTAGATAATTTGGTTACTCTGGAGCTTTAGTGGAAAGATGTGATACCCATCTAAAGTTTTTTCTCGGCCCTATCTGGATTCTTTTAAACCAAACAGTGCGTCGACGCGTTTCGGTGCTTAACACTTGATATCGTGGCACCTTCCTCAGGACTTCTTATTTCTGGGGTTTCGAGGAACGGATGGATACACCGTATCCTCGGGACCGTGTAGGAGACGTTCCTAGATGGGGTCTATTTGAAGTATCACTTTTTGCTACTTCAGATGAAGATCTTGGAGCCTTCTGTTAATTAAAAAGAGCTCTCTCCTGTAAGGGGAGCTCCTTTTTATGGGGTTCCTTTGTTTTTTTGTTTATCAGGCGATTGCCCACTTGTCGTATATCTCAGATGTTTTTAAAACGTTCTTAGAACGGGCATACAAAGTCGTTGGTCTACTCCTTAACTGGATATGTTCGGATTAGCGCTGTTTGTCTGCTTCTGCCTCGTTCCTTCACTGAGATCGAGTGAAGGAACGAGGCAGAAGCAGACAAACAGCGCTAATCCGAACATATCCAGTTCAGGAGTAGACCAACGACTTTGTATGCCCGTTCTAAGAACGTTTTAAAAACATCTAAGATATACGACAAGTGGGCAATCGCCTGATAACGACTTTGTATGCCCGTTCTAAGAACGTTTTAAAAACATCTGAGATATACGACAAGTGGGCAATCGCCTGATAAACAAAAAAACAAAGGAACCCCATAAAAAGGAGCTCCCCTTACAGGAGAGAGCTCTTTTTAATTAACAGAAGGCTCCAAGATCTTCATCTGAAGTAGCAAAAAGTGATACTTCAAATAGACCCCATCTAGGAACGTCTCCTACACGGTCCCGAGGATACGGTGTATCCATCCGTTCCTCGAAACCCCAGAAATAAGAAGTCCTGAGGAAGGTGCCACGATATCAAGTGTTAAGCACCGAAACGCGTCGACGCACTGTTTGGTTTAAAAGAATCCAGATAGGGCCGAGAAAAAACTTTAGATGGGTATCACATCTTTCCACTAAAGCTCCAGAGTAACCAAATTATCTACGGCCACTGGATCTAGTGTAATACAGTGGCAGAGATATCAAGTGGGCCACTTATACATGAGGGGTTTGCTGTGATTATGTTTTGTCTGTTGTTTATTGTGAACACATTTTGATTGTTTCTCCATTTATCGTGTACTGTAACATTGTGTTTGTGTAATACTGTTGAATAATTATTTTTAGCCCTCCAAGATACCTAATCTTGGATTTTAATTGTTTTGGAAGAATTGTATGAATTTACCTTGATTTTATTGTTTAATTTCATGTAATTTTAATAAATCTAGACTGTAAACAAGACTATTTCCTTGTGGAAACCTATTTCTTATGTTTGTCCGAATACCCATGGCATACTGTGACCTTTCCTTTTACAACAAGAAAGGCCAATAGTGATTAGTGGACTAGTTGACTCCAGGGATTTCCCTTTTGACTACCTGTCTTCCTACCCTGTTCCCTGGTGAAAGTGGGGTACCCTCTCTTTTTTTAAACCGATTCCCACCGGCTCCACTCCACCAAATATCGGAGTTGCGCCGCCTGAAAGTACTTCCGGAGGTCCGGGACACCGAGACCCCCCGCCTCCGGGGCAAGCATGGAGAGGACCCGTTTCATTCGAGGCTTACGGCCCTGCCACACAAAGCGGGAGATGTCAGCCTGCGCCTGCCGTATCCAACCTACAGGGGGCTGGAGAGGTAGAGCGCGAAAAAGATACAAGATCTGAGGCAGTATCGTCATCTTCACCGCTGCGATACGGCCCAGCCACGAGAGCAGGCCTTTGTTCCAACGGCCAAGTTCCTCCTTAATCTTCTTGCCCAGGGAGGAGTAGTTAGCTGCGACCATTGCAGGTAGGGAGGGTGCAAGCAAAATCCCCAGGTAAGGCACCGTGGAGGAGGACCATTGCAGAGGAAAAAGACGCTGGAGGTCCCGCCTGGTGTCGACAGAGAGTGACACATCCAGGGCAGCCGATTTAGACATATTCATTTTGAAGCCCGCCACGCGGGCAAAGGAGTTCAGCTCCTGGACGCAGGCAGGGAGCGACCGCTTGGGGTCATCCAGGGTCAGCAAGACATCGTCCGCATATAAGCTGACAGTATGTGTGTATTGCCCCATCTTCACCCCAATAGCGTCCGGGTTATCGCGAATCCTCTGGGCAAACGGCTCCATATAGAGGGCAAACAGGAGCGGCGAGAGGGGGCAGCCCTGTCTCGTGCCGCGCTCAATGGCAAAGCTGCTGGAGCTGAGTCCATTGACACGCACCGATGCTGACGGCCTCCTATAACAATTAAAAACCATAGTGCGGAACTTCTCGCCGATCCCCAGTTTCCCGAGAACCAGTTCGAGGTACTGCCAATGGACCCTATCAAAGGCCTTCTCCGCGTCGACCGACAGCAGCATCCGCTCACCCGGGACGCGTGAGGCCTTCTCTAGCACGTGCATCACCCTCTTGGTGTTGTCGACCGTCTGCCTACCGGGTACAAAACCGGCCTGGTCCGCCTCCACCAGACCTGGTAGGTGCAGACCCAGTCTGGCCGCCAAGATCCCCGTGTAAAGCTTGAGGTCCACATTTAGAAGCGAGATGGGCCGATACGAGCCGCACAGAGTCCGGTCCTTCCCCGGTTTTGGAATAACCGACACAGTCGCCGAGAGAAGGTCCGGTGGGATAGCTCCCGGTTCAGAGAAGGAATTGAATAAGCGAGCCAGGAGAGGCGCGACAGTGGGACAGAAGGTCTTGTAAAATAAGGCCGTGTAGCCATCTGGGCCCGGGGCCTTGCCGTGCTTTAACCGTGCAATAGCGGAGATGACTTCCTCCACATGAATGTCCCTCTCCAGGTGGTCCGCCTGGGCGGGATCCAGGGCAGGGAGGGTTACTGATTCCAAGTAGGCCTCAGCCTCTCCCGGTGGGGAGGGCTCTGCAGCGTACAGCGCCTCGTAGAAGGCACGGAAGGAATCCGCCACCTCCGCGTCACCGGAAACCGGGACCCCATCCGCTCCCACTAGCTCCCCTACCACGTTGCGTTGCTGCGCAGCCCTGAGCCGGTGGGCCAGGAGCTTACCGCATCTGTCTCCGCCGGTGTAAAAGGCATGCTTCAAGCGCAACGCCGCATACTCCGCCCGGTCCAGGTCCAACGCAGAGAGGAGTTTCCGCGCCGCCTTCAGCTGCCTCCAGACTCGAGGAGCTCCAGTCCGGCGGTGAACCTGTTCAAGTTCCCTGACCTGCGCCGTTAGTTCCTCCCTCTTACGTTGCCGCTCCCTGTTCTCCGCCGAGGAAATGGAGATAAACTCCCCTCTGACAACCGCCTTCAAAGCCGCCCACTGCGTGGCTAGGGACGTGTCGGAGTTGTTATTGTGGGTCAGGTACTCATGAATGACCTCCTCCACTCGCTTCACCACCGATTTCTTATGGAGAAGCGTGTCCCGAAGCCGCCACATCCCTCTGGAGGGGGGGGCCGCCGGCCAAGCAAAAACTCCGGAAACCGGCGCATGGTCGGACAGGGACAAAACCCCGATGTCTGCTGCCGTGGCGGCCGAGCGAAGCGGTCCGCTCACCAAGAGGTAGTCCAACCGCGAATAAGTGCGGTGTGCTTGGGAGAAATATGAGTAGTCCCTATCGGCGGGGTGCATGATGCGCCAGAGGTCATGCAGATCCATCTCTGCAATCTGGTCCTGTACCGCTCTGGAGAGCTCCCCCGTCTGCGGAAAGCGCTGGGCAGACCTATCCAAGGTGGAGTCGAAGACCATGTTCAGGTCTCCCCCCAAAATGACGTGGCGATCGGGCGAGGCAGTAACGTCTACCAACACAGATTCCAGGAAGCGATCCTGGTGGTCGTTTGGGCTGTACACGGAGCCAACCGTGAAGGCAACACCCCCCAGACGCATGCAATACGCTAGAAGCCTCCCCTTCTGCTCGGCATGTTTATACAACACCTCACCCCTGAAGGAGCTGGCTAGAAGAATGGCTACCCCCGCAGTCTTAGTCGCAGCCGAGGAAAAGAGTTGTGTGGGGAACTTGGCAGAGCGCAACCTATGGCAATCTTTAGAGAGTAAATGGGTTTCCTGCAGGAGGCAGATATCCGCCTGCGACCCTTCTAGCAGGGAAAGGATCGCCCTACGCTTCACAGGATTATTCAGACCCTTAACGTTAAGGGTCACTACTTTCAGGGACGGCATCGCTCCCAGGGACGCAAAGCGCTATGCAGCAAGCGAGGGATCAGTGGAAGGGGCACGCGGGGCAAGGGTGCAGGGAAGGCCAGAGTCGGCTTCGCATGTGTTCGGACAGTATCGGACGGGGCCCCCCCAACACCAAACCAGCTCTTGAACCCCCCCAAAACCAACCCATGGCAACCAGCCAAAACCAAAAACAAGAAAAAACACCCCATTGTCTCAGTCTAGCCCTAGTGGGCGAGTCTGTAGAAACCAGTCAGGTGGACGTCCAGCCACACACCTCCAACCTCTCCCCCCCAACCCCCAGCCCCAGCTCAGCATCGCAGAAGCTAAGAGTCTCTCCCCCCGGAGAAAAGTTAGGCCGTCTGGGCCACGCCATTAGATTCAGGCAAGTTCCTGGCCGCAGTCCTCAGGGCCTCCGCCATATCCGCCCTGATGGTAGGGGAGTCAGGGCGACTCACCGTCGCCGGCGATTGGCGCCTTCTCGACCTCCGTCGGCCCCGCCGCTCGGGGCGCCTCCATGCGGGTGTCGCCCCTTCTTCCTCCGTAGCTGTGAGTCCCAGCACCCCACAGACATCTTGTAAGGAGCGCAGCTGATGTAGCACCCCATTCCATCGGAAGATAAGACGGAAGGGGTGACCCCAGGAGTAGGCCGTCTCATGCTCCCGCAGAAAGTCCGTAGCGATGCGGAAAGACCTGCGCTTCTGCAGTGTGATGGCGGACAGGTCTTGATAGAGCGCCACAGGTCGTTCTCGGAAGGACAGCGGCTGCTTCCTGCGGGCCTCTGTCATAATGCGCTCCTTTAGGGGGAAATCCGGCAGGAATGCCAGGATATCAGGTGGGGGTGCCGATGACTGGCGCTGGCGGCCCACCCTGTGTGCTCTGTCGATACGGATCGGAAAGTCCGCTCCTTCTCCCAAGATGTCGCGAAACAGGTCCTGTAGGTAGGCCACTAGGTCCGCACCCTCATCCGCGGACGGAACGCCTCGCACCCGGATGTTATTCCGCCTGGACCTGTTCTCGAGGTCCTCAGAGTGGGCCTGGAGCTCGACACATTGCTCCCGTAGGCGGAGAACGTCCTGCTGGAGATGAACTATCTCTTCATCACGACGCTGGGCCGCCGTTTCCACAGTGTCGACCCGCTCGCCCAGGCCCTCGATTTCTCTGCGCACTTCACGGACCTCTCCGGCCACCTCGGTCTTGAGAGTCTGGAATTCCTCCTTGAGGGAGCTGAATAAGTCCTCCATGAAGGACCTCGTGACTGGTGGTTCGCCTCCGGTGGCGTCCGTTGAGGCCCGGGAGGACCCCGGGGACGGCTGCGTCCTGTCTCGCAGTTGCTGGGCCCTGCCGAGCATGTCCGGCAGAGTGCGATCTCCCCGTGCCGCGCCTCGTCTCCCAGCCATCTTGACCTCCGCGGTGGGTGAAGCCTAGAGCTGGCCGCTGTAGATGCGCCCAGCCGCTCGTGGGCACCAGATGTGAAGACCACACCGAGGACAAGGGTAGTGCGTCACAGGCGACAAAATGGCGGCACGGGCCAGGGCGATACGACCATCGAGCCAGTCAGGGCGATAATCAAGGTTCAGGTCGGAGGCTTTCAGCCGCGTGCTTCCAGGGCACCAGGATGAGCCGAGGCGCCCGTATGACAAGGGCGCGGGCGAGGGTCACCAATACCAGCTCCTCAACGACAAGATGGCGGGAGGGCGGAACCAAGGAGGGCAGCCCAGGCCAGCAAGTCTATGGGCGATCCTCAAACATCAACGGGTCGGGAAAGTGCGATGCCAGTGACCCCCAGTTTCACCAACTAGTACACCCAGTTCGGTCACCGCTCAAACTCCACCGTCCCTCTCTTCCAGGCTCGGGGTCCGCCAGGCGTCACACCCCGACACCCATGGCAGGGGGATAGATCGCCGGCGCAAGTCTGGGGTCTGTCGTCCAGCGATGACTCTGGTCACAAGGGCGCCGTCCAGGAAGCCTCCGCACTCCGCGGAGTCCGTCGAGTCCGCTCCCTCGGGATCCCTTGCTTTCAGCACTCGGCCCAGCCGAGGCGCGCGGACAGCGCCGCGATACGCTCCGCCTCCAGGCCCTTCTCCTCGGGGCGATCCAGGCTCCACTCCTCGAATCGATCGTTGATCAAACTTTTCGGGGACTTCCCCCGGGGCACCAGAAGTCAAAGTGGCATCAAAATGTGCCCCAAGAACTCCGGCACAGTTCTCTCGCCCGCAGTGCAGCCGCGGGGGGAGAGAAGCGCAGGAATCGGGGCTCGAGCTGAGCTGGGCCAGAGGAGCTACGGGAGGAAGCGTCCGCTCACCCCGCCATCTTGGCCACGCCCCCCCAATGGCCTCTTTTAAGCAAGGAATGTACTCTGGACATCAAACTACCCATAGAATGTCAAGTCACAGGGAGCGGGACACCCAGCATGCACTGGAGGGTCTTCTCTGCCAGAAAGTCCAGGACTACTCCTTTCCAGAGGTAGAGATATTCAAAATACTAAACAGCAAGCAAAAGAGGAGTTTTATTGAAAAAATAAAAAAGCAGCAGAGGAGCCCATGCATTGCGACCATCCACAGTTCCAATAACAGGAATTGCCGATCAGGAATCCGGGAATGTCACAATACTTTTAATACAACAAAAAAAATTTCACATCTCACGCAAGAGAGCAAGAAGGTGGAGATAAGTAAATACACAAGAAAAGTAATAAATACGCATGTAAATCAGGAACTTCCATCCCAAAATGTGCCCGTTATAATGGGCCTAACATGCTGTGTTGCTGTTGAGTCTGAGGGAAATCGATTAAAAATTCACATTTGACTTACAAACCAAGTTAGAATTTCACGTTTAGAATGCGTTTAGAAGCTACTGCAGAAATGTTTTCATTTAGAAATGGCATGCAGAAAAGTGTGTCCACATTGAAATGCTAAATAAATCTTTCTAATGTATAAATTAATGTAGGCAATAGTTATTAATAATTAAATAACGTAGGGAAAATGTACTTTACTGTTTAGAATATGAAATACGTGTGGAATTTGTTTTTTATTCCATGCCATAGTTCTTAAACGTTCATATTTAGTTTAGGCCTCAGATATGCTTTTTTTTACATTTGACTCTTGTTCATAGCTTAATAGAAGTTTATTTAGAACATTTACCTAACACTGGTATCTTATTTAGGAAACGGCTGTCTCCTATTATGTGATACACTCCGTTTCCTCACCACATATTAGATCATTTACCTTAATACAAAGAATCTCACTGTGTTTGCTAAATAATGATTTAGACAATTTATGTATGCTTCAATAGAATACATTGCTAGTTTGCCTACTTATTTCTAAACTGGCCATCCTGAAACACATATAGCATCCTTTAGCTTAGGTAAGAAGGTTCTCATAAGAAGTTTCCTCCATGTAACAGGCTTTTGCAACAGTGTACAGGCGTGAACGTTTACTGTGAGAATAGAGGGAAGAGACACCCGAAGCTTGATGACCCCATTGGATGGGAGAATACCATTGAATTAGAAAGATCAATGCCCAATAATGTTTGCTACAATATTTCTCAATTTCTATTAAAGAGATTTCCTAGCTAGTTAGTACAGAATGGCCGAATGTGATGCTGGTAGAGCCACTTTCCTTGCCTTACAACTCTTCTGCTGGAGAGTTATACTTGCTCTGTTACCGACAGCTACTACTAAGGGTGACTTATTTCCTTTCGCCTATATCTTTCTTCAGATCAATGCTACTGCAGATATCATTCTAATATTGACGGTTGCTACTGCAACTGTGGGGAACTCTACTGAGTTTCCAGAATGACCCTTCATAGGAAGTTCCGCCTTATTCTGACTTTGCTCTTTTCTGAAAATAACTCTTTATGGGTTTTACTTAAGGTAGGATAGATCCATTAGTCAGTTTAGTGAAATTTTCCTTTATGTAACTCTGCGTTTGTTTTTATGCCTTCACTAATACATTTCTTTATTGATTTCTGTAAACTGACTTATCTGAATAAAATGACAAAAACAATACTAATCGTTAAAAGTTAAATAAAGGTATTGAAACCATTCCAAACTCTTATCATTGACTGAAAATCTAAGAGTCTAATTGTAGATAATATATGTCTGATTTATATTTTATTTTAGCTCTGTTCAATCACTGTGGCAAAGGTCCATCGACCTTGTTTGAAAGCCGACAGTATTTGCCAAGATTAAAATCTGTAAGTTAGGTTTTAAGTTTTGAAGCCATACTTGGCTAAATCCTCGGGCTTTCCCGCAAGTCTCAAAGAGTCACTTGAGACAAGGTATAGAATGTTAAGACTTTTTAGAAAAGAAACAGGACTCCATGCAAAAAGAGATGTGCAGATGAACTGCATCCACTGACAACACAGTCAAACAGCATTTCCAGAGTCTTGTAACTAAACAAAGTAAATTCTATAATGAACAGTAAAGGTGTAGGCATAAACAAAGGACATTAAATATACAACCGATCTGCTAGTAGTTACTAGAGCATAAATCCAGCTGTCCAGTTCTTGAACTGTCTTCCATGGAGCCAAACGCATCTGACAAGCGTACATGGGCTTTTGGGGGCATACAACTCCATGGTCCTACAGTAGCACCTCCTCTTAGCATGTCATCACTTAGCAGATGAATCAGCTCCGAGTCATCCTTTCAGAGCATTCTTGAAGCAGACAGACCTCAGACACTCGACCTCAATCTCCCTGCCAATCACTTTCATCCAATCTTGGCAACGCCACCGCAATGCGACATGCTAACAATGTCCTAATGTCACATGCAATCAGTGTGCTAAGGTAATTGACATAAAAGTGCTGTACAAGACACCTAAAACTAAACATAAATAATGTTAGCAAAACAAAGAGGCCAATCAGAGTCCAAACTGCTGTACAAGTAATGATAGACATTCAAGTTCAACCTCTCCCAACGCTTGAAGAGGATATTCAAATAAGAGGTTTACAGTCACTGACTTCATGATCTACTTTACACCAGGGTAGCCATCACTTAGTTATTAAATGGTTTCGTTTAGCAGTCACAAAAGTGGGAAAACTCTAGAGACCCAGAAAAGTTTCACTATTATTTTGTGTCGCCATACATTAGATGCAAATATCATTATTATAATTGATAATGTTTGAAGTATATCAATAGACAATTGCAAATAATATCTCAGCTAACACATCAGTGCATATAGTCTCCCAAGTATGCACTGAAAGGAAAGGCATACTGATTGCAAATCAAGCTGTACTTACTCCATAGTCTCTGTTCAAATCACTTATCTGCCACAGGCTCTTAGGGATCCCCATTCGGGTATACTCTTCGCCAACATCTATGAACTTCCAGCCTTGCTCCCGAGCCTCTTTATCCAGGTTTGGGTTAAATGAGAAACAATACAGCTCTTCGTACTTAACTATAGGGGAGAGAAAAAAAAAGGAATATTATTCTGGACTCCCCTCTAGTATGATGATCATTTTCAAAATATAATGTGTGCTAATGTTAACATCAGGCAGGTCTGGGAACTTTAAGTAAGTGTTAAAACCCTACTATCAGACCCCATTCAGGGGGGCGACCGGGTAGATAGGGCTACTGGGTTCCAACTGTGGTGCTTTAGGTCCTTTAACATGGGTGTCCTATGGTCCAGTTTACGAAGGCTCTGTAAAATGGTACAACTGTTTCCATTCTTGACTCTTGGGGTAGTGGGGGAGAGTAGCTACATTTTTCTCAATGAGGTAATGTGAGAGTAACAAGCTTGAAGCTCAACAAACAGGCAGACACAATTATCAATCCCAGTGCTTGTCTTTGTCATAAAAAAGGTAGTTTTAATCTCATAGCAATCGTAACTACCACACAATCTAATTTAAGATTAGAAGGCAATACTCCTGGTCAGGATTCCCCTGTGCATGCCGCACCCTGCCCACCTCTCCATGCCCTCACCCACTCGTTTAGGACAGGCTTCCAATAAGCTGAGGCTGGAGCATGATACAAGTTCAAATGGCCAACCTCTTCAGTCTTGTTCTAATCCTGGTGTTGTAGCAGATAGGAAGTGGTCTCAAATGCTCGCGCTTACCTCAGTGCATCGCAGCAGCAAGGTCCTCAGCTGCAGGGGCACACTGTCCTGACGGCAGTTGCAGGGTGCAGCCCACGTTTTCGGCATGCATAGCCTAGAGTGAGCAGATGGATGCCATTCTGCGAGCCTTGGGCGGAGGTCTTAGAGTTCTTAGCAGTCACGCCCATCTAGGTTGATGCAGATGAAACACACGGCCTGGCAGTGGAGCTCAACCTGTGCCAGTGCATGAGTCATGTGGCGCAGCATTTGTAGCCCGACAAAACCCAGTATAGGTTTCATGTAGCAGGACAGTTGCAGCCAGGCAAGGGCCAGTGCAGGATTCACAGAGCAAAGAAGTTTCAGCCTAACTCGAGCCACTGCAGGATTCACACAAGAAAGTTGCAGTCATGGGCTGGTGTTCTTCTCGAGGGAAGCCCAATTGATTTGTGTTTGTTAGTACAAACCAAAATAATTTTCCTGATGTTCTAGGCGGTTCCTCCCATTGCATGGGGACATTGTTGTTTTCTGACTCCAGACCTTTCATGGAAGTCACAGTGGAAAATAAAGAGAACTAGAGGCTGCTTCTAAGTAGTTGTGGGGTTTCTGATGTCAATGGCAGTCCTGAGATGGTTAGCCTGCCAGCAAGATGCTTCTCACAGCAGAGCCAACAAAGTATTCCCCCCAGTATAAAAGAGAAGGGAACGCTTTAAGGAAGCTAGAAGAGGTTATAAGCTGGCTCTTAGCAGACACCCCATTACAGGGCTCCTCTAAATAACTGGATGTCTTTAAAAGTCTGTAAAGGAGACCCCTTTCCTCGAAACCATTATTGGCTATTTGTGAAACAGCAAAGCTACCAGTCGCCTGTCCCTTTGTACGCTTAACTTGGTTCAAGAGATTCAGCAATGCCACAACTTCATCTCTAACCATCATCCCCGATTTTATTTCACAAAGGAACTAAAATAGATGTGGTAGTAAAACCATAATTTTGCAGTGTTTCCATTTTCTTTTGCAATGGACAATGAATATCTTGACATCTGTTTAACTTTAAGTTGCTGGTCAGGACCCAGTTACATGTGCTCGACTTTAAAAAGACAACTAGTTCAATTCCAAATTATCCCTTGGTAAATCAAATGTAATTCTGAAGTTAAACTATGAGGTGCACAACAAAAACAACACTTTGGCACATTTTTGCATCCAAGCTGTACTGCTTGCTTTTAAAATGAAAACTGACATTTCCTTTATTAATATGTAATTTAAATGAAATTGACTTACTGTTATTCACACCTAATCGACCCTCGGGCTGAGAGATCCAGCATTTGAACTACATAAGTGAGTCACCACACAATAGACACAGGAATGAAAGGAAAGTAGCCACAGTTGTACAAGGGTACATGCCTGTGTACAGCTCCTGTTCCTCTTCTGTGCTGGAGATCTTCCTAAAACTAGATGATCCAAAAGCAGCATGAGGGCTGGCGCATGAGGCTGGCACATGATGGTGGTGGACATCTTTAAGCTTTGGTGGAAGTAACCAGGCTTCCCATTGATGCTACTATTTTGGATTCCTGTGACGGAAGAGACTTTAGGATTGCTTTGCTTGAAAGCATAACCCTGAAATAGGAATGGAGTCAATGTCCTGCAAAACCACGAACAAAAAATGGTGATATTTGATGATGATCCATGATCAAATAGAATTAGAGTCACATGGTGGTTTTATTCTTTAAATCACCCTACTTGATCCACTCCCAGCAGGGAGCTCACTGGAGTAGAAGACACAAACCAAAAAACGTTCCTGCTGCTGCTTTGGGGAAGGCCTGGGAACAATTTCACACACTCTCAACCTTGATTTTAGCTACTGAAAAGCTGCTCCAAAGGCTAGGAGAGCTCGCCCTTAGCTGACGACTTCAGTAATTGGAGCCCAGTTCCTGGCAGAGACGTTTGTTTGCATCTGTGGAATTTCACACCTGGGTGACGGAGATTTCAAAAGGTCCTGAAAATAAAAATAAGCTTTAGCCATGTCAAATAAAATCAGAGGATCAGTCCAGGCTGGACATTCCTCCTGCCTGCGCATGTGAACAAGGAAGCCTATGCTGCTACAGAGTGGTCTCAAAGACATGTCAGAATTAGACATGTGTTTGTGCATCTGATCTGGAGCAATGAGATGCCCTCAAGCAACTTCAACTCCTGAATTGCTGACTGAGGAAAGATTCCTATTCCAATCCAGATTTGAATAACCAAGACAAAGAGCCAAGCCTGCCCAAAAAAGATTTACCTTGCCATCAGCTGACAAACAGAATAGGGTGCTTGACCAGCTGCATATTTTGCAAAGTGACTGCAACTAGTTAATGCCTCTACTTAAGATAAAATGGATGAAGCATGATTTCATGTAGCAAGCAACTGGAATTGTTCAGAACACAGAGAACTTTTGGTTAGGGTTATGTCTAGAGAGGAGTCTTCACCACCAAATGCCCAAAACATGGGATCATAAGTAGGTAGTGAGAGGAGAGGTAATGGCAACCAAAGGGTTTATAATAAACCAGCAATATCCCAAAAAACACGAGGAATGAAATCTGGGTGGAAAATGTCTGTGCCCTGCATCTTCCCTTCCATTCCAATCTTGTTACATGACTTGGAGGTGTTGACCCTAATTCAGGAGTACAAAGGTAATAAAAAATGGAAGGTATAAAAGCTGACATTTCTTTTTTTTAAGTTTGATTTTATTGAAGAAATAAAGAAAGGGAGGGAGGGGAGGGAAGGGGGAAAGTAGTAGTTACAATGAATATATAAATGAAATAGGCAGTACAATAAAATTCTCATGATAAGCAAACATAAGCATGAGGATTTATGAACATATCATATAAATACGAATTAAAGATACATACAGTACAATATAATGAAAATTTAAATTATAATTACAAGAATAAGGCAAAATCATGGGGGTTTGCGTACCTCGACTGTGCTAGAATCTGGAGAGGGATGCACAGGAGCAGAGGAAGAAAGATATGTCACTAAAGGAAGCCAAACCAGGTCACGTTTAATTGCTAGGGAGATGGGGGACACATAGTTGGTATCTAAACGGTGATGAAAGCAGACTGCATTCCACCAAGATTGGTAGGAGATATTGGCAGCTTGCTTCCAGTTAGAAGTAATGGTATGGAAAACTGCAGCTATGAAAATGTCAAGTAATAGATAGTGACGGGGAGATTGAGGGAGATCCGGTGAAAGAGAGCCAAGAAAAACTTGTGAGGGGGAAAAGGGAACTTGAAATTGGAAAATCTTTTGTATTTGCTTCCAAACTAGCTGCCAGAACTGGGAAATAGGAGGACAATCAAATAACATGTGTCTGAGATCTGCAAAGGAACAGGCGCATGACCAACAAGTAGAGGGGGAATCTGATGAAAAACGGGATAAAGCAAGTGGGGTAAATAAAGTTCTGTTATAAATGAAATATAACGTTTGGGAAGTATTAGCAGCTCTAGAGGTTTTATGAAGTTTAGTCCATATTTTATCCCAAAGAGGTACCGGCCATTCCTGAGAAAGATCCAATTCCCAGGCATTCTCGATTTTAGACTGTAGTCTATCAGTGGTGTAACAGAAAGAATTGTACAGAGCAGAAGCAGAGGGAGAGGCCTCCACCAATAAGGAAGTGGGTTTACACTCTAAGGGAACATCATTGGAGGATGATAAGGAGCGAAGGTACAAGATCAGGACTGGGTAGAGGGCAGCTCGATCAAAAGCTAGCAGTGAGAAAGAGGTTTGAAGAGCCTGAAAGGAGAGAGGAGTACCATGAGAAATTAATTGAGAGATCCAACATAATCCTCGAGAATGCCAAGTTTTCCAGAAGATGGTGCGGGTACGGATTTTGAGAAGCGAATTGTTCCAGATCGGCTGTTCGTGAATGGAAAGGAGGGAAGGGTAAGATGAAGATAAGTAGGGTAAAAGGAGAGAGCGGGAATGAGAAATAACAGGCGTACTAAGACGGGCTGAAGGAGATGTAAAGGCCATGAATTCGCGAAAGGTGAAGGGTGAAATAAAGGAAGACTCGATACTCAACCAAACAGGAGGATAGTGAGGAAGATCAGAAGAGAACCAACGGATTGATTGTTTCAGAGAGAAGGCTCGATGGTATTCCCTAAAGTCAGGAAAGCGTACTCCAGAGCGAGCTTTGTCCTTGCGTAAGGAGGCAAGAGCTAACTGGGGGCGCTTACCGTTCAACATAAATTTCAGCAGTAAAGAATCGATCCTTTTAAAGAAAGAAATTGGGATGTGTAAGGGAAGCATGGAAATAGTATAGAGAAGAAGGGGGGATAGCATCATCTTTATAGAGTTGAGCCGACCCCACCAGGACAAAAAGAGTGGATTCCATCGAGTAATAGCCATCTCCATTTTCTTGGAAATATAATCAACGTTTAGTTTGAGAGTATCGGACAAGAGAGGAGCGAACCAAACACCCAGATACTTGATTTTAGATGGCTGCCATGAGAAACCGGTTTGAGAAAAGAGATGTTTCTGGAAGAGAGGATTTAAAGGTAGAATTTCACACTTATCAGCGTTTAAGCGATAGCCAGAGGCGGCAGAAAATGAAGAGACCTGCTGAAGAAAGGAGGGAATAGAGGAAATAGGATCCGAGCAATAAAAAAAGAATGTCATCAGCATAAACCGAGAGTTTAACCTGAAGAGATCCAAATTGGAAACCAGATCATCCAGATGAATCTTAGTAAGGAAAGGTTCCAGAGCTAAGAAAAAATGGCAAAGGGGACAAAGGGCAGCCCTGTCGAACTCCCCTATGTAAAGAGAAATAGTCCGATGACATTCCGTAAACAAAAATGGAAGCTTGAGGGTTGGAATAAAGTAGAGAAACAATAGAGATGAATTTGGAAGGGATGCCGATCCAGCGCAAAGCTTGGAACATAAAGTCCCACCCAATCCTATCAAAGGCTTTCTCCGGGTCTAAAGAGATAGCCGCAAAAGGGAGAACCATAGAGGAAGCCTTGTTAAGTATGTTAAGGAAAACACGAGAATTGTCTGATGAGAGACGACCATTGACAAACCCCGATTGTTCGGGTCCAATCAAATCTGGTAAGAGGGGATCTAAGCGTAACGCTAATATCTTAGCTAGGATCTTATAATCCGTATTGACCAGGGATATTGGCATGTAGTTCTTGCAGAAGGAATGATCCTTATCCTCCTTGGGAATCAAACAGATTAAAGCCTGCTGAAAAGAACCTCTTGATGAGCCTGTTCCAAGAAAGGATTGAAATAAGAGTAAAAGCTTAGGAAGACGGAGAGAAGCGAAGTGACTATAAAATTCGATAGTAAAACCGTCCGGGCCTGGAGATTTCCCGTGACGCAGTTTAGACCCAGCGTGAGAAATTTCAGATAGTGAAACATCTCGTTCCAGGGGGTGAAAATCAACATGAGAAACCGGAGGAGAGGGAAGAGATTGAAAGTACGAAAGAAGATCAGCAGACTCCGGGACCCGTTCAGGAGTGTATAGATTGTCGTAAAACTTGACAAATTCAGCAAGAATGTCTTTATCCTTAAATGTAGATTCTCCAGAAGAAGTCTTAATGGATTCAATATTAGTACGCTCCTTTCTTATCTTTAAGTAATTGGCTAGAAGTTTCCCCACTTTATTCTTGCCTCCATAGTAACGAGAGTTACATTTTAGTAAGAGATTAGAGGCGGCGTCCGTTGTAAATTTGTTAAAAGAGATTTTTGCCTCAATAAGTGCCTTAAGGGAAGACTCAGATTTAAAAGCGTAGTAAGCAAGTTCTAAAGTTTTAATGTCAGTTAAGATTTTCTCAGACTTGAGCTCACGGAGTTTCTTCCGCCGAGCTACAAAGTTGATAATAAAACCCCTAGAGGCTGCTTTAAAAGAGTCCCAAACCATGACAAAAGGGGAATTAGGGGTATGATTTAGCAGGAAAAATTCAGTGGCAAAAGCGCTAAATTCAGAACAAAAAGTGGGTTCCAAAAGCAAAGCATTATTGAAGCGCCATCTGCCGGAATGGGGAGAAAAAGGAAGTAAGTCAATGTCCACAAAAACCGGAGCATGGTCGGAAAGCAGAATGGAACCAATTTCAGAGCAAATAGCATGTTGGGACAGGGATTTACTAAGGAAAATATGATCAATGCGGGACTGAGATTAGTGGGGAGGGGAGAAAAAACTGTACTCTCTAAGGTCAGGGTTACACAATCTCCAAATATCTACCAAAACATTGTTTTGAAAAGTATTTACAAACTGATAATGCATCCTAGAGGGGGCAAATTTGACATTGGAATGACGATCAAGGAAGGGATCAACAACCTGATTACAATCACCTCCGAGAAGTATGTAATCCCCAGAGAGAGAGGACAATTTAACAGAAATAGAGGGCCAGAAGAATCTATCAATCCCAGTAGGAGCGTACACATTAAAAAGGGTGAGAGGAATATTGTCTATAAGCAATGTAACAATAACCCAACGACCGTCTACATCACATTCATGAGAGATTGAAGAAACGTTTAACTTTTTATGTAACAAAATTACAACACCATTCTTCCTGGAAACTGTGGGAGAGCAAACAACATGACCCACCCAACAACGCTTGAGCTTTAGAGCCTCTGCTTCAGAGAGATGAGTGTCCTGGAGGAGGGCAATATCAGTCTTAAGTCTTGCTAAATGTGATAAAACTCTTTGCCTTTTAATCAGATTATTCAATCCCTTAACGTTCCATGTCGTTATACGGAACGGAAAAGTAACGAAAAACAACTATCAGTAACATGCTTATTAATATATAAAAATGAACTGAGAGAATTGAGAAAAATGCAAACATAGTGATGAGGAGAAAAGGAAAAAGGAAGAGAGACAGGAAGGAAAAAAGTAATGAATAGACTAAAGCGGAGAAAAATGGAAAGAGAAAAACCACTGCTACAGAGAAAATATTGAGTTCGAGAAAAAGAAAGGGGAAGTAAAGGGAGGAGAAAGGGGGAAGAGAAGGAAAGGAACGAGAGAAGAAAATCTGTCAGGAGAACAAGTGCAGAAGAGTAGGATAAAAGGACAGAAATGAAAACGAACAAGAAGACAGTACATGTCCAAAATGAACGACTGAAGTAAAGCTGACATTTCTATTTGATGCTGACCTGATGATATACTCAAGTAATAATTGTGGTCAATCGGTAGCTCTCTATACTTCATGTGGGCCACTTGCATAGGGTGGGTTTGGCTATCATGATCTATAATATAATTTGCCTCCTCTGAAATAGAACAGATTTTGGTGTTAATATTTTAGCATTGCTGAGGCAGGAGGTTGAACGTACTCCTGTCTGCCCACTTTAGAATACATAGACAGGCCAGTCATACTAGCTCCCTTTACAAGAAATAGCTCTTCTAATCCCACATGTAGCTTCTTCATTTATAAACAATCCATGATGACACAGATCATTCAATCAATCAATAAACATTTAGCTAGGCAAAATAAGTCAGCTAAATAGGTATAGTGCACCGTATCTAACATACTTGTGTATATACACTTTTTTTTGGCTGAGGGAACGCAACTCTTTTTCTATTGAACCCTTGAATGACTGCACAGTAGTAGAAACATGTTTCCGCAAACTATACACAAATAAAACATAGCGGCAGTAAATCCACCTCTGCAAAAACTCAAATCAAACACCTAAAATGTTTTGGAAACATGAGCAGCAACTGCTTCACAAAGCAGACGGCAGGCAGTTTACATATCAAACTGGAAAAAGTTGTACATATCTGTAGGAAATGGAGCTCAGATGTCAACTGTGTTGATGTGATCTCAAGGCAACAACTGGAAAGGAAGATTAATAACCTGAAGCAGAACTTCCAGGACGCATTCTTCTAACACACTCCTCCCATGAACTCACTGAATGGACAAGAATTACAGGCGCTGTAAAAGATCAGTTGTCCAGCAGCTAGAAAAACCCTGGCGGCTCTTCTTTAGCTAAGCAGGTAGCTGCATGTACCTCCCGAGTACATCATTTTATTTAAATACACGAAAAAGAGTACAAACTATAAAGGGCAGTTGCTAATTCTCTTGTTACTAATGTCTGCAATATGAAGGAAATATCAAGAACACTGGTTTGGAAACCCAGCGTTTCGCTGTTCTGACATCAGAGGAGTGATGCACTCCACTAGTTCTCCAGAGACTCAAAGCTGGCAGATGAATGTACGTGGCACCAGGCGCGCAACACCCATTGGGCTCACCGGGCTTCAGCCCCCCCCCCCGTCGCCTCCTCTGCCCGGGCTAAGATTACACGCACTGAAATGGTGCAAGATAGCATCCGATCGGAGAATTATTTTTTTAATGCTTTCTGAGAGGCCCAGCAGCCCGAGCCAGCCAGCCTCTGCTTCAGTGAGTGACCTCCTGCCCCCACCTCTTGTTTTCCTTTACGGTGGCGCCGCGAGGTGAAATCCTTGCCTGAAGGCAGGGATTTCACCTAAGCACTTGATCGCTTGTGAGCATGGGGTGTGAAGTGCACAGCAGGGGGAAAGGGCTGGCCAGTTAAGGTGATGCTTTTCCTTTGTATAGGAATTTCTGCTGGCGTCATAGCCCATGGGGTGCTGTCTGTGCACTTGTATAGATGTGTATTTCATACAAGTGCGCAGACAGCAACCCCTGGGCTATGACGCCAGCAGGAATTAATTTACAAAGGAAAAGCATCACCTGCACTGGCCATCCCTTTGCCCCTGCTGTCTGTGTACTTGGATGGAATTCACATCCAAGGCGCTGCTCACCAGATAAATGGTGAACAGAGCCATGGATCTTTCAATTTTCGCATCCAAGGGCACCAGGGAAGAAGCAGAGGAGGCCCAGGCAAGGAGAATCAAGGAGCCATTTGACCCCCACCTATCTACTCTGAGACCTTCGAGGGACTGGATGCCAGGACACAGTGCTGCTGATCAGCCAGCCTCCACAGTATAGTATCAGAGGAGCAGGCAGCAGTTTTTTATTTATGTAAGTCCCAGTAACTTTAATGCATTTTTCAGTACAGCATTACCTACTGCCTGCATGTCTAGGTTACTTTGAATGTTGTTCTTGACTTACATACATAGAAACGTCAAAGAGGACAGTCCCCTCCAAATATGCAAATGTAGTGTAAGTTTGTAGTGTTCATTTTTTTTTTGTGGTGGTAGTGGGTAATTTTAGAGTTCAGGGTGGGTGTGGGTTTTAGGGTGCCAGTGAGTACTTTTATGGTTCAGGGTGGGTTACGGATTGGGGTGCCAGGGGGTAATTTTAGGGTTCTGAGCGGGTATGGGTTTTGGGGTTCCAGGGGGAAATTTTAGGGTTCCAGGTGAGTATGGGTTTTGGGGTGCCAGGGGACATTTTAGGGTTCAGCATGGGTATGTGTTTTGGTGTGCCAGGGGTAATTTTAGGGTTCAGGGCAGGTGTGGGTTTTGGGATGTCAGGGGGCTATTTTAGGGTTCAGGGTGGGTATGGGTTATGGGGTGCCAGGGAACATTTTAGGGTTCAGCGTGGGTATGTGTTTTGGTGTGCCAGGGGTAATTTTAGGGTTCAGGGCAGGTGTGGGTTTTGGGGTGTCAGGGGGCAATTTTAGGGTTTAGGGTGGGTATGGGTTATGGGGTTTCAGGGGGGAATTATGGTTCAGGGTTGGTATGGGTTATGGGATGCCGGGGGGAATTTATGGTTCAGCATGGGTATGGGTTTTGGGGTGCCAGGGGTAATTTTAAGGTTCAGGGTGGGTGTGGGTTTTGGGGTGCCATGGGATTAATTTTAGGGTTCAGCGTGGGTATGTGTTTTATAGTGCCAGGGGTAATTTTAGGGTTTAGGGCAGGTGTGGGTTTTGGAATGTCAGGGGGCTATTTTAGGGTTCAGGGGGGATATGGGTTATGGGGTGCCAGAGGGGAATGTATGGTTCAGCATGGGTATGGGTTTTGGGGTGCCTGGGGTAATTTTAAGGTTCAGAGTGGGTATGGGTTTTGGGGGGCAAGAGGGTAATTTATGGTTCAGCATGGGTATGGTTTCTGGGGTGCCAGGGGTAATTTTAGGGTTCAGGGCTGGTATGGGTTTTAGGGTGTGAGGGGGTTAATTTTAGGGTTCAGCATGGGTATGTGTTTTGGTGTGCCAGGGGTAATTTTAAGATTCAGGGTGAGTATGGGTTTTGGGGGGCAAGGGTGTAATTTTAGGGATCACTGCGGGTATGGGTTTTGGGGTGCCAGGGGTAATTTTAGGGTTCAGGGTGGGTATGGGTTTTGGGGTGCCAGGGGTAATTTTGGGGTTCAGGGCGGGTATGGGTTTTGGGGCTCCAGGGGGTTGATTTTAGGGTTCAGGGTGGTAATGGATTTTGGGGTGCCAGGGGGTAATTTTAGGGTGTGGGGTGGGTATGGGTTTTGGGGTGCCGGGGGGGATAATTTTAGGAATCAGGATGGGTATGGGTTTTGGGGTGCCAGGGGTAATTTTAGGGTTCAGGGCGGGTATGGGTTTTAGGGTATGAGGGGGTTAATTTTAGGGTTCAGCGTGGGTATGTGTTTTGGTGTGCCAGGGGTAATTTTAGGATTCAGGGTGAGTATGGGTTTTGGGGGGCAAGGGTGTAATTTTAGGGATCACTGCAGGTATGGGTTTTGGGGTGCCAGGGGTAATTTTAGGGTTCAGGGTGGGTATGGGGTTTGGGGTGCCAGGGGTAATTTTAGGGTTCAGGGCGGGTATGGGTTTTGGGGCTCCAGGGGGGTGATTTTAGGGTTCAGGGTGGTAATGGGTTTAGGGGTCCCAGGGGGTAATTTTAGGGTGTGGGGTGGGTAAGGGTTTTGGGGTGCCTGGGGGGGGGTAATTTTAGGGATCAGGATGGGTATGGGTTTTGGGGTACCAGGTGTAATTTTAGGGTTCAGGGCGGGTATGGGTTTTAGGGTGTGAGGGGGTTAATTTTAGGGTTCAGCGTGGGTATGTGTTTTGGTGTGCTAGTGGTAATTTTAAGATTCAGGGTGAGTATGGGTTTGGGGGGCAAGGGTGTAATTTTAGGGATCACTGCGGGTATGGGTTTTGGGGTGCCAGGGGTAATTTTAGGGTTCAGGTGGGTATGGGTTTTGGGGTGCCAGGGGTACTTTTAGGGTTCAGGGTGGGTATGGGTTTTGGGGTGTTAGGGGGTAATTTCAGAGTTCAGGGTGGTAATGGGTTTTAGGGTGCCAGGAGTAATTTTGGGGTTCAGTGTGGGTATGGGTTTTGGGTTAATTTTAGGGTTCAGGGTAGGTATAGGCTTTGGGGTGCCAGGGGGGCAATTTTAGGGTTGGTATGAGTTGAAGGGTTGTAGGGTTTTAAGGAAATGTGGGTGGGTGTGTGTGTGTGTGTGTGTGTGTGTGTATATATATATATATATATATATATATATATATATATATAGATGTTACAAAAAAAAATAACCCATTTACAGGGATATATAAACCTATATACATATATATATGTAGCGTTTATACTGTAACATAGTTATATTTTAAAACAAACTTTCACCACGCATATGCTTTTGTTGTAAAGGCATATGCGTGGTAAGAGTTTGCATTGTAATGGTATTGTGTTGTAACAGCACTTGAGTTGTTGAGTTATTACAACCGCGTTGCAAAGACATGCATTGTGATGGCATGTTGTCATACATTTGTGCGATGCTGAGCACTTATCCATGCATGTAGCAGGTTACACCTAGTGGGTGTGTGGTTGGAAGAGTGTTGTCTTTATTTAAGCCTCTGTGAAAAGCATCTCCATGTAGTTCATGATGAATACCAAGGTGCAGTTATTGAGCCATGGGAATCCGTGCTTAGTCGTGTGATTTGATGAGGAAGTGTGCAAGATAGGAGACCATTTCTATAATATATTTTATGCTGGCAGCTCTCATTAGCTCTGCAGGTCCCTTTATAATGCTGGTGGTTTATTTCTTGTGTTCTGGATCCTGGCTCCTGCTTATGATGGGGGGAAGCAGTAGATGGTTCAATCTGATCTTATGGATCCACAAGAGTTAGCAGAACTAATATATGTCATAGTCTGGTAACTTCTTATCTAGTACTACAGACCTGCACATTACGTAATAATCTAAAATTAAATTTAGTTCCGGATTACCTTTCTAAAAATAATAGTTGCACGATTATAGACTCAAATTACTTGCCCAGTTTGTGATTAATTTTTCAACCCAAAATAGCTGCAGACACCTCTCAGTAACTTTAATTTCGGGTGCCAAGAAGTTTTCGCTAGCAGGTGCTCTTCGGTTTCAATGAGTTTCAGATTATTGATGAGGCCCAACACACACACTTGTTTTAAGCACGTCCAAAGTATGTTGATTGGCTCTTCAAATGTGAGATTTTCCTGCAGGTAATGCAGTGTATCAAAAATGCATGTCAAGCAGAACATAATATCCACATTTGGTAAACACACTTTTCAATGACCTCTGTAACCTGCTGGTACATCGGGTAGGTGTGTGTTATACTATCTGCTATCCTTTCATCCATCAATCCAACCATCCATCCATCCTTTCTGATTTCAATTTACTCTGCCAACCTTACACCGATCCTTTTAGCCACCATCTCAGATATCTATTTACTCTACCATCCCTTCACCAACTCATCCATCCTCTCACATTTAGATTTACTAAACTTTCACCCTTGTATCCATCCATTCTGATTTCCTTTTACGCTGCCATAATTTTACCCATTTAAATGGGATTTACCTAACTTACACAAAGGCCACTTTTTGTGGTTTTGCGTGGTTTAGTAACTCCAGAGTATTGAGCTGCCTTGAGTTACCTTGCGTTGGGAAGTTGTTCCATGGGTGGAGCTAGGGCATTCCCACACATCTGTCTATGGATTTTGACACAATGCCACAGTTACTTCGGCCAGTACACCTGGGAATGCTTCCAAATGGTGCGCCTCCCAGGCCCAGGCGTTACAAGGAGAATTATCTTTATTTATCCTTGTTGCTTCCTTTTTCCATGTGAGCTGCATTCAGGTATCCCTTCCTTCACAGAAAAATTCTTGCTCATAACGCAGGCACCGTTGCACCATGATGTCTGCATTGGCACTATGCAGCACCAGTTGAGGGAGACAGCAGAAATGTGTCATATTTTTGTAAATATGGCACATTTCTGCTCTCTGCCTTTGATGCAACACAGCACAACATGTTCCCTTGCCAAGTTGTGGTGCATGAAAGCTTAGTAAATCTGGGCTTAAATATTTGTGAGGCCTGTTCTTTCTGTAGGTAAGCGTACATTGAAAGCATAGAGGGCAGAAGTCTTGGCGTCAACCATTAGAAACTGTAATCTTACAATTATGTATCCAGGTGGTTTTGCATAATTGTTTGGGGCTGATTTGCATTGGACATTTTCATATTATAAGAAATTCCAGCCATTTCATTGAAGTTTTAGACATGTGGTAAGTGTGTGGTATCATAATGGTACAGAAAATCAGGCTACTTATAGCTTGCTTCTTTAAAGAGTTTTAGGATAATTTAGAGAGGTACTGGGTGTTTAACTTGTATTTCTTGGCTTTTTAATGTTGGTTTATTGTACAAAATTACAGTATTCTTTCCCCCGTAGTTTTGTAATAATTAAGTAAGTGACCTGAGAGCCTTTTTTATATTTCACTAGAGATCGCTATCCGCATACAGCAGGATGCTGAACACCAGAGGCTTTGGACCACAAAATGTTAAGCGGCGAAAGATAGAGGATTTTTACACTCGTCGGCCAGCCGCTCAAGACCCTTTGACAGCATGTTCTAATTAAGGTGAAGAACCTGCCCTGCCAGCTTCTGGCTACACTCCTGAAGAACATTCAGCATTTCTTCATTCTGAGTCTCCTGCATATACAACCACTGGTATGCCAGCTACTAGTAGTCCATGTTTGGAAAAGTCGAAGAGTTCATCCATCTTAGATATAGGAGTATATATAGATGTTTCAAGACTCAGCACAGTTTCATCATCAATCCCAGATGATTTACGCTACCAACTTTTGCACTCTTCCTGGACGCCAGAGACATCATACAAGTTTCCAGTTGTTCAAGAGGGAAATCAAGCACGTCGCTTTCAACATGAATGGTTGAAAACCTATCGCCCATGGCTTGCCTACAGTGCTAAACTTGAGGGGGCCTTATGCAAGATGTGTATACTCTTTGCCCGTAAAGAAGTTGGAAGAGGTTCTCATCAAGCTGTGGGGAAATTAGTGCTTCGGCCCATAACAAAATGGAAACATGCTCAAAGTGATTTTCGTTTCCATGCTTCTTCCTTGTATCACAAAGAGAGTATGACAGTGGCAGCTGACTTCTCATCTGTTTTTGAAGGAAAGTCTGTTGCTGTTACAACTATGATCGAGAGCAACTGGAAGAAAACTATTTTGGAAAACAGAAAACGACTTGTGCCAATAGTGGAATCAGTACTCCATTGTGCAAAACAAGGTATAGCTCTTCCAGGACACAGAGACAGTGGACAACCTATTACTTCAAAGGAACCCGAAGAGAATGATGGCAATTTCCGTGCTGCTCTGCGCCTACGACTTCAAGCTGGTGATGAAGTTCTGGCATGGCATCTGGCAACGTGTCCCTCTAATGCAACTTATACAAGTTGGAAGATTCAGAATGAGATCATCTCTGCTTGCAACATTCTAATGAGAAATAGAGTGGTGGACACGCAAACAATGCAAGATTTTTTGCCATTTTAGCAGATGGAACAACTGACAGTTCCACTATCGAGCAACTTGTTCTAGTAATTCGTTTTATAGAAGGTACATCTGTATATGAAGAGTTCCTTGGCTTCGAAGAGCTTCAGGATGGAACAGGGGTTGAAATTGGAAAGAAAATTCTCACTTCCTTAGAAACATATGGCCTGAATTTAGATTGTATACGTGGGCAAGCATACGATGGTTGTGCTGCAATGAAAAGTTCTGTTAAAGGTGCACAGGCGCAAGTTTTAGAGCGTGTGCCAAAGGCATTTTATGTACATTGTGGAAGTCATTCACTGAATCTTGTGATTGGACATTCATGTGAAATACGTCAAATCCGTAATTGTCTTTCAACACTTAAAGAAGTGTCTAATTTTGTAAGAGGCTCTGCGAAAAGGATGGCTGTCCTAAAGGCGAAATTTGCTACTTTGCCAGATACAAAAATGAAACTGTTAAGTGGTTTATGTGAGACACGGTGGGTTGAAAGGAATGCATCGGTTGTTCGTTTTGTTGATATGTACCCAGCTGTGGTTGACTCTTTGCTTGAGATCTCGGATTGGCAAGATCACAATGCCTCTTCCAAGGCTGAGCAATTTCTCGCAGCTGTTCAGTCCCATAACTTCATTGTTGCATTACACATCCTGGCACGATTTTCTGGGCTACTGCTTCCTGTTTCAGCTGCACTCCAAAATCCTAATACAGATCTGTTGGAGTGCATAGGACAGATTGAAACAGTCAAGCAGGTGATTCAAGAAAGCAGAGACAAAGCTGAAGAAGCATTTAATAAGATTTTCGTTAAAGCCCAAACCACAGCAGGGGAACCTCTGACAATGCCACACCTTACTGGCAGGCAGACACAACGGGCCAATTACAAGACTAGTGATCCTGAAGCTTACTTTAGGATTTCAATATTTTTACCTTTTATAGACAATTTATTGTATGAATTGTCAGAAAGATTCAGCCAGCATGTGAAAAAGGCCTGTACAATGCAGTATCTGGTACCAAGATTTGTCACCCAAGAGTCTTTTAAAAATTTGAAGGATGCTCTTGACATATATGAGGACGATTTACCTGGTACACGCGAGGATCTTAAAAATGAATATGACATGTGGGTAATGACATGGCTGAAGGTACCTATTGAGGAAAGGCCATGGAATATAATGGATACCTTAACTCATGCTCACATTGACTTCTATCCCAACATATACTGCCTGCTAAAATTATTTGCCACTTTGCCAGTGACAACCGCATCCCCAGAAAGGTGCTTCAGTTGTCTTCGCAGACTGAAAACCTATCTTCGGTCAACAATGGGGCAAGAACGACTCTCTGGACTTGCAATGATAAACATTTCACGTGCACATTGTCCTCCTATAGAAGCAATTGTTAATGAACTGGCGAAAAAGGGTCGTCGCCTTGAAATGGCATTGTGAAAATTGGTTATAATGTATTCCTAAAGTGCTTTGTAGTAAAATATATTAAATTGGCCTTTTAATTCAGTACATTCTGTTCCTTTTTCATAAGACAATAGCATATAAATGCATCAAATTAACAAAAATGTGTGCTTTAATTGTTGTCCAGTTTCAAATGCAGAATTGACCACATTTTTTTCTCGGCTTGACCTGAGCATTAACCGATCCTGATTATCTGCCATTTTAGCTCCGCCCCATTGATTAACATTAGCCACGCCCCTTCACCTGCCATGTTAGCCCCCCCCAAAATTAAGACCTAGTTGCGCCCCTGCGTGGCACTATTGCTCCACACACCGAGATCATTCTTGTCAGCCACGGGTCATGCAGGAGATGCTGGTCGGTGGCTCCAACAGAGTTGATGTCAGTCTGGGGTGGGCTCTCTGCTCTTACAGCGAGAGCAGAGAGAGAGTGACTGCATGCGGGGAAAGGGCATCAGTTGGTCTGTGTGCTAGTCATTTTTAGGTTTCACCAGCACAGTGCTTGCACTGTGCTTGTGAAATCTATTGTATTTCATTTATCTTAAAAGGACCTACATCCCGCCTTAACCTGTTCACTTCTTATTGGTCCTTGTGCTTGTCAATTAACTGTTTCTCGCTTCTATTGGTTGTAGGTGTTCTATTTACTGTTCTTCTGTGTGTGTGTGTCTCTCTTATCAGCTTCCCATCTGCGAAGTACTGTGTTCATGCTCTTTACATTGTGAAGCCTCATTTCTTCTAGAAAAGCAGCAAAATGGCAAAAAAACATGATCAAAGTAACAATCTGTTAACATTTACCGCACTACGAGAATAGCATTAGCTGAGACACAATTCTGTCATAGGCGCAAAATTTTACAAAGATCCAGGAGTCCACTATCGCTGTCCTGTTTGACGACTTAAATAATCGGTCCTGGAAGCCAAGATCGGTTCCTAGTTGATGTGTGCTGCCAGCTCTCTGAACTACCTTGCACATGTGCGCGCTGCTTTCTTCCCTTCGGCTGTGATTGAGTCACAATGGCGCCAGTGGTCGGTATCTGGGTACTCTCATTTTTGGTTTATAAGTGGGTTTCATAGCTTTGCCCATTTTGCTTCTTGGGTTCCAGCTTGTAGTCGCGTCGGCTTTGGGGCCCGGTTTTGCAGAGACGGAGGGCACTTTGTGCTGCTGCCAAGCAACTTGTAAGTAAGCAGTTATTTACCACAAGCTCTTACTACCATGCTTGCTGAGCAGCCGCATGGATTGATAGCAAAGGCCCTGTGTGGCATGTGCACGAATGGTGCACCAAGGTCTTTACTTTTAATACCCAATATGCGTGACTCTCTCCCTTCATGTCTGAAGCGCGTGGGTCTATGCAATGAGGGTGACCCTGCTTGCTAGTTTTGTCTGGTGGATAATGAGTATAGCCATAGGGTGAGGCTTCCTGCTAGAGAACGATTACAGCACCACACTTCCGACAGTATTTTATGTATCATGAACCCCAGGCTAGTGCATGATCACATGTATTTACACACATGTAGTTGAATGTACATGCGTATCTGTTGGACTACTTTTGAATAGACAAGCATTTGCAATGCAAAAAGTCTCGCATTAGGAAAGTTTGAGCTATTGGTATTGTAAATTAAACATTTTTTATTTATGTGTTGGTTTTGAAAATAGCGAACTTAATAGCTTTGTCATTTACAATGCCAATAGTTTTAACTTTCGCAAATGTGACACCTATAGCATTTATAATGCAATATGAGTTGTATTTACGTGACTTAGATGTATTGATATTACAAATAACAATGGCTTTTACACTTTTTAATAATTAATACTTAAATAAAAGTTATTGTAATTTATAATGGCAATAGCTTAAACTTTTGCAAATAATTTTTGTGAAGATTATGTTAATTGTATTTTATTGTGACGAAAATCCAAGAACAGAAGTGAAATATTAACATCTTTTTGTGACATTTGTAATAAAGCTTGAAACATTGAGAGAACATATTTGAACCAGTTGTTGAATGGTTGCACAGATTGATTGTGTGGAGGCGCCGAGTGATGTTGTGGTGGCGACGAGAGATGATGTGGCGTTCAGTGATGCTGTGGTAGCGCCTAGTGATGTATTTCCCATAAGTGATGCTGTGGTGGTGCTGAGTGATGCTGTGGTGAAGCAATAGATAGATCGAGTGAGGGAGATAGATAGATAGATAGATAGATAGATAGATAGATAGATAGATAGATAGATAGATAGATAGATAGATAGATAGATAGATAGATAGATAGATAGATAGATAGATAGATAGATAGATAGATAGATAGATAGATAGATAGATAGATAGATAGATAGATAGATAGATGGATAGAGGGAAGGCAAAAGATAGATGGACAGATAGAGTGATGGCGATAAATAGAGTGAGTGCGATAGAGTGTATTTATGTTGCATTGAGGTGTGTAAGTATGAGGTGTGTAATTATATGGCACTGAGTGGTAATATGGGGAGTGTATGTTGTATTCAGTAGAGTAATTATGTGGCACTGAGTGGTATTTGGAGTGTATGTTGCATTGAGTGCAGTGTAATTACGTAGCATATAATTATATGGCACTGAGTGGTATTGTTTGGAGTGTATGTTGCATTGAGTGCAGTGTAATTATGCAGCATATCATAATGTGGAACTGAGTGGTATTGTGTGGAGTGTGTGTTACATTCATTAGAGTAATTATATGGTGTGTAATTATGTGGCACTGAGTGGGATTTGGAGTGAATGTTGCATTGAGTGCAGTGTAATTATGTGGCGTGTAATTGTGTGGCACTCAGTGGTATTTGGAGAGTATGTTGCATGGAATGCAGTGTAAATATGTGGTGTGTAATTATGTGGCACTGAGTGGTATTTGGAGTGTATGTTGCATTGAGTGCAGTGTAATTATGTGGTGTGTAAATATGTGGCACTGAGTGGCATCTGGAGTGTATGCTGCATTGAGCGCAGTGTAATTATGTAGCATGTAATTATGTGGCACTGAGTGGTATTGTTTGGAGTGTATGTTGCATTGAGTGCAGTGCGATTATGTAGCATATCATAATGTGGAACTGAGTGGTATTGTGTGGAGTGTGTGTTGCATTCATTAGATTAATTATGTGGTGTGTAATTATGTGGCACTGAGTGGGATTTGGAGTGAATGTTGCATTGAGTGCAGTGTAATTATGTGGTGTGTAATTGTGTGGCACTTAGTGGTATTTGGAGTGTATGTTGCATTGAGTGCAGTGTAATTAGGTGGTGTGTAATTATGTGGCACTGAGTGGTATTTGGAGTGTATGTTGCATTGAGCGCAGTGTAATTATTTAGCATGTAATTATGTGGCACTGAGTGGTATTGTGTGGAGTGTATGTTGTATTCAGTAGAGTGTAATTGTGTGGCGTGTAATTTTGTGGCACTGAGTGGTATTGTTTGGAGTGTATGTTGCATTGAGTGCAGTGTAATTATGTAGCATATAATTATGTGGCACTGAGTGGTATTGTGTGGAGTGTGTGTTGCATTCAGTAGAGTGTAATTATGTTGCATATAACCATGTGGCACTGAGTGGTATTTGGAGTGTATGTTGCATTGATAGCTGTGTAATTATGTGGCAGTGCAGTGTGTGTGAGGCAGTGCAGTGTGTGTGTGTGTGAGGCAGCGCAGTGTGGGTGTGTGTGAGGCAGCGCAGTGTGTGTGGCAGCGCAGTGTGTGTGTGTGAGGCAGTGTGTGTGGGTGTGTGTGAGGAAGCACTGTGTGTGTGTGTGAGGCAGCGCAGTGTGTGTGTGTGTGAGGCACCGCAGTGTGTGTGTGCGAGGCAGCGCAGTGTGTGCGTGTGTGAGGCAGCGCAGTGTGTGTGTGTGAGGCAGCGCAGTGTGTTAGGCAGCGCAGTGTGTGTGTGAAGCAGCGCAGTGTGTGTGTGAAGCAGCGCAGTGTGTGTGTGAAGCAGCGCAGTGTGTGTGTGAAGCAGCGCAGTGTGTGTGTGAAGTAGCGCAGTGTGTGTGTGAAGTAGCGCAGTGTGTGTGTGAAGTAGCGCAGTGTGTGTGTGAGGCAGCGCAGTGTGTGTGTGAGGCAGCGCAGTGTGTGTGTGAGGCAGTGCAGTGTGTGTGTGAGGCAGCACAGTGTGTGTGTGAGGCAGCGCATTGTGTGTGTGAGGCAGGGCAGTGTGTGTGTGTGTGAGGCAAGGCAGTGTGTGTGTGAGGCAAGGCAGTGTGTGAGGCAGCACAATGTGTATCATGGCAGTGTGTGTGTGATGCAGTGCAGTGTGTGTGTGATGCAGCGCAGTGTGTATGTGAAGCAACGCAGTGTGTGTGTGTTGAGCAAGCGCAGTGTGTGTGTGAGGCAGCGCAGTGTGTGTGTGGCAGCACATTGTGTGTGTGATTCAGGGCAGTGTGTGTTTGAGGCAAGGCAGTGTGTGTGTGAGGCAAGGCAGTGTGTGAGGCAGCACAGTGTGTATCATGGCAGTGTGTGTGTGTGATGCAGCGCAGTGTGTGTGTGAGGCAGTGCAGTGTGTGTCTCACAGTGCAGTTTATGTGTAACAGTGCAGTGTGTGTGATAGGACAGTGTGAGTGACACACAGCAGCGTGTGACTACATACTGTGTGACAGCGCAGTGTGTATGTGTGAGGCGATGCAGTGTGTGTGTGAGGCAGCGCAGTGTGTGTGTGAGGCAGCGCAGTGTGTGTGTGAGGCAGCGCTGTGTGTGTGTGAGGCAGCGCAGTGTGTGTGTGAGGCAGCGCAGTGTGTGTGTGAGGCAGCGCAGTGTGTGTGTGAGGCAGCGCAGTGTGTGTGTGAGGCAGCGCAGTGTGTGTGTGAGGCAGCGCAGTGTGTGTGAGGCAGCGCAGTGTGTGTGTGGCAGTGCAGTGTGTGTGTGTGAGGCAGCGCAGTGTGTGTGTGTGAGGCAGCGCAGTGTGTGAGGCAGCGCAGTGTGTGAGGCAGCGCAGTGTGTGTGTGTGTGAGGCAGCAATGTGTGCGAGGCAGCGCAGTTTGTGTGTGAGGCAGCGGAGTGTGTGTGTGAGGCAGCGGAGTGTGTATGTGTGTGTGAGGCAGCGCAGTGTGTGTGTGAGGCAGCGTAGTGTGTGTGTGAGGCAGCGTAGTGTGTGTGTGAGGCAGCGCAGTGTGTGTGTGTGTGTGTGAGGCAGCGCAGTGTGTGTGTGAGGCAGCGCTGTGTGTGTGTGAGGCAGCGCAGTGTGTGTGTGAGGCAGCGCAGTGTGTGTGTGAGGCAGCGCAGTGTGTGTGTGTGAGGCAGGTCAGTGTGTGTGTGTGTGAGGCAGGGCAGTGTGTGAGGCAGGGCAGTGTGTGTGTGAGGCAGCGCAGTGTGTGTCAGGCAGCTCAGTGTGTGTGAGGCAGCTCAGTGTGTAGCAGGGCAGTGTGTGTGTGATGCAGCGCAGTGTGTGTGATAGGGCAGTGTGAGTGACACAGCAGTGTGTGACTACGGTGTGTGTGTGTGTGTGAGGCAGCGCAGTGTGTGTGTGTGTGTGAGGCAGCGCAGTGTGTGAGGCAGCGCAGTGTGTGTGTGAGGCAGCGCAGTGTGTGTGTGAGGCAGCAATGTGTGTGAGGCAGCGCAGTTTGTGTGTGAGGCAGCGGAGTGTGTGTGTGTGAGGCAGCACAGTGTGTGTGTGAGGCAGCTCAGTGTGTGTGTGAGGCAGCGCAGTGTGTGTGTGTGTGAGGCAGTGCAGTGTGTGTGTGTGTGTGTGAGGCAGTGCAGTGTGTGTGTGTGTGTGTGTGTGTGAGGCAGCGCTGTGTGTGTGTGAGGCAGCGCAGTGTGTGTGTGTGTGTGAGGCAGGTCAGTGTGTGTGTGTGAGGCAGGGCAGTGTGTGAGGCAGGGCAGTGTGTGTGTGAGGCAGCGCAGTGTGTGTGAGGCAGCGCAGTGTGTGTGAGGCAGCTCAGTGTGTAGCAGGGCAGTGGTGTGTGATGCAGCGCAGTGTGTGTGTGTGTGTGAGGCAGTGCAGTGTGTGTGTAACAGGGCAGTGCGTGTGATAAGGCAGTGTGAGTGACACAGCAGTGTGTGACTACGTAGTGTGTGTGTGTGTGTGTGTGTGAGGCAGTGTAGTGTGTGTGTGAGGCAAATGCAAAAGTGTGTTATAAACCTCGAATCGCCGCGGAATCAATTCCACTGGCCCCGTCCAATGTTTACACAGTATTTATGAAAGGTAATAGAAAGAAATCAAAATTTCACGCAACGCGGGCCTCTGAATATTTCAAAATTCCATTTTTAAGAGCACGTCACTTTAGAAATGTTCTTCCCAGGAGGTAACGGTAGCAGTCCCAAAATAAACAAAAACACTTAGCGGGAACATGCTGCAATCGCCTGTCATTTCCAAACCGGGCGAGCCGGGAGGGGGCACATTCGCTGCAGAAATAGCATTCATCTGGCGGGAGGCGCTGTGCAGGGAGGGCCTGGCGGGTCAGGGGTAGGGTGATCAAGCTTTATTAGGGTGCCCCAGGGGAGTTCTAGACACTGCTGTCACAATCCTTGCATTCTCGCAGCGCCTCAGGCAGACAAAGGAATCTGCCGTAGATCGCACGAGGCGCTCTTCTTGACCTCAACCTATGTTGCGAGGCGCGGCAGCAAGCCTCCTCTGCCCCAAAATCCCACCTATACCAATAACATAGATTGCTCAAGCGCCTAACTACGGGTCACAATGAAGCGCTATATCAATGGCCTTATAAAACAAGAACAAAAAATAATGTTAAAACAGAGCGAAAGCAATTAGTACTAAAACACGGGCTGAGCAAATAGCAGCTAAAATTTACCTTGTTTAATGTGTGGCGTGTGAATCTTGTGAGCGGTGGAAGGGAGGGTGTCTGGAAGAGAGGGGTGGAATGGAGGGGCTCTGGAAGAGACTCTATGTGAGGCTCTTTAAATATAAATTGAAAACGCTTGCTCTACACTGCTGTGTAACGAAAATACCACACTGCCTGTGTTCTCACGAGAGGGGAGTAGGAGGGGGTCGCTGAGAAGCAAAAGGGAAGAAGGGGTTAAGGGTGGGTGCATGGTGGGAGGGTGGTGCGCATGCCACACACAACGCAGCGTAAACAAACGGGAGGAAGCCGAAGTTACGATTGCAGTGTAATATTAGCCGCACGCGCACCAAGCGTAGCATAACAGGACAATTAATTGTTAGAAAGTTTAATAAACATCATGCAAAAGAAAGCAGTTACTCTTCCGTGCGAGGGGATCGGAGGGCTTCTTACGGCATTCTAGCTTCCTCGGAGACACGGTGGTGCTCATGTCACAAACAGCGCAACAAAAACGGGAGGAAGCCGGGGCTCAATAAAATAAATAAATAATACAAATACAAGAGACAGCGCGCCAGCTTGTACAGTGAGAAAAAACGTGCTAAAGCGTCTGTGTATACATACCAATGCCACGCGTGAAAGTGCGCCATGTGCGCAATGTGATGAAAAGAGACGCCCGCGGGACTGGAGAAAATAGAGTGCAAACAAAAACAAGTCACGTAGACACCCCCCCCCCCCCCCCCCCACTGTCCGATCACTGCTCAGGCCTCCTCTCCACCACAGAGAGGCTGATGTCACTGAAGTCCAGGAGAGCTGCAGCCAATCCCGGCGCAGCCCTCTGATGGCGCGGCGGGAATGGCTGAAACTTTGAGCCAATCACAGTGCGGCACGGAGGTGACGTAGGTGGAGAAGGCAACGGCGTCCCAAGGTTCCCGGGCTGCTGGCGGTGCTTCGAATGGCAATATTGAAGCACTCTCACACGGCGGTGAAGTTGGGGGGTAAGTTCACACACCATAAGAACCTCGGGCCAGGAGAGGTGATCTTATTGAGTGTGTATGCATGTGTGTGTGCCTGCCTGTGTGTGCCTGCATGGGTGTATGTGTGCGCGCATGCGTGAGTGTGGCTGTGTGTGATTGAGGGAGGCAGGGGATGTGCACGGCGCCGTGCGCGCCCTCGAGGAGGAATCTGAGACAGCAGAGGCGCGTACCCGAACGCTGTCTCAGATTCCCCCGAAACCGCTGACAATAGGTCCTTCGCTGACGTTCAACCTAAAAAACGAGTTGCTATTCACGGCCCTCAAAGGGAAAACAGGGTGACGGGCATAGCAAAAGCTTTCCTCCAGAACACGGTTGTCTTCAATTGATATCTTAAAGGGGCTTTCTACCGACATTCACCAACAATAAGCATGCTAGAATGTTCTTTTGTGGGATGCTTTTTGGTGGTTTTGCAACACCAGGCACCACATTAAAGTCAATGACCCCTCAATTAACCATTCTAAAGGCATTTTAAAGTCACTAATACGCTAACCACAGGCAGTTCGCACGAGTAAGCGGAAGCCTTGAACGACCCATCCCTCACCCATAGTGTAGTTCAGTAAATCTAATTATACTTCACAAAGTAACTTACTTTCATGCTTGCTGTAAATATAAATTGGTGTGGGTTGTTGAAAAGATATGATTGTAAGGCTATAACAAATGTGCTTATTCCCACGGGTTCTGGTAGAGCTCAAGGCAGAGCTATGTTGCCTCAAGCACATTTTTTTTAGAGTGCATTGTGTTCATTCTTGAAGTTTGTGCAGTTTCTTCCAAATGCAATATGTCATGCCACTTTCAAATCCTGTCTAAACTGGTGAATTCTGACAGAAAATACGTGCAGCACACAAAATGTATAGACTGTAAGACGTGCAGTTTTTTCACTTTTCCTCCAATTTGACAAGAGAAGCTGTCCGAGCTATGCAGCAAAGTCAAGTCTGGCTCCCCGACAGACCCTCTCAAGTCGGCATAGTCTATGAAATTTCTACCTGTGCTCATTCCTCTGTTCAGCCATAGAGAGATAAATTAATCACCTGGCTCTTGTCCCGAGCCCCAGGAACCATGCTAGGGTGGTTCCCATGTTAAACCTGGACGCTGACAAACCAGAGAGCTTCAGCTACATCTCCCTCCTTCCTTGGGTCTCTAAGATCTCTGACGGGGTATTTGGAGGAAAATAATATACTACACCCCTCTCGGAATTGCTTTCGTCCTGGTCACAGCACAGACTCTGCTCTTCTTGCTGTGACTGAACATCTGAGATGGGCCCCGCATGAGTGTCTTACATCGGCACTGATTTTATTAGATCTCAGTGCTACGTTCAATACAGTCTCTCACCAGATCCTGTTGAGGCGGCTGGAAGAGGTGGGCATATCGGGCTCTGCTGTGGATTGGTTTGCTTCCTTTCTTCGTGAGAGGACCTTCCAGGTAGCCGCCCCCTCCCCCCCCCTTTGTGCCCAAGGTTTCTGCCACCAAACAGGGGGTGTCGCAGGGCTCAGCTTTGAGCCCTACCCTCTTTAATTTGTATGTTCAACCACTGACGATGGTGGCTATGAACAGAGGGCTCACGATAGTATTGTATGCAGACGATACTCAGTTGGTAGTCACACTCTCCGATGATATCACTCGGGACACTTGTAAGTTTCGGAGTGATCTCGAGGCCATTGCGGAGTGGTTGACTGCCAACTGTCTCCAGCTGGGCGCCAGTAAGTCTGAAGTCCTGCTGGTAGGTAGAGACTCAGAGCTGTGGAGTGAGCATTGGTGGCCTGCCACATTGGGGCTGGCACCTGCACCTAAACAGGTGGTAAAAAACCTAGGTGTCTGTATCAATACCACCCTTAGCTTTCAGACCCAGACTAAGAAGGTGGCAGGGACCTGTTTTGGGATACTGAGGGGGCTCAAACCACTGTTAGTTTTTTGATCCCCTATTAGGCAGGTCATCGTCCAGGCTTTGACTTTGTCAAGTCTGGACTATGCAAGCTTTCTTTATCTGGGGGCCAACAAGTCTGAAATTGTCAGACTGCAAAGGGTCCAGAATGCCACGGCTCGAACTCTCCTTGGCCTACTGAGGAGATGTACTACATCTAGTGCCATTTATCGCCTTAATTGGCTGCCTGTGGCAAAATGCTTAGATTTCAAGGCCCTATGTATTACATTTAAAAACTTGAACTTCTCATCCCCAGGTATTCTGGACAATCTGCATACATACTATATTCCTTCCCGCCAACTTCGTTCTATGGGAGAGCATCTGGTGGTTGTCCCTCGGGTGAGGTGGGTCCATGCCGGTAGGCATTCCTTTCAGGTTTTGGCTTCAAAACTTTGGAATGCGCTCCCTATTTCTATCTGCAGCCTAAAGACCTATTTGACATTCCGTAAAGCTGTCATAACATTCTTCTTCTCTCCGTTGTAGGCTGTCTCCCTGCTGCAAGCTGTGCAGTTTTCTGCCACCAGCGCCGGGACACCCCTTTGCTGGGGCAGCAGTGCGCTCTACAAGAACATATAACATAATATAAATATAAGTATGCCCAGTTGGAGCATATCAAGTACAGTTAAAGGCACTCCTCTGTCTTTCAAAAACCATTGCCCAACTGATGTATTGGACAGGGCTACTCTTTTGGTGTTGCAGACCCAATTGTCTGTTTGTTCCAGGTATTACAGCCGATTCCATTTTTGTTTACATCAGGGGTCTTCAAACTTTTTAATGCGGTCTCCCTGCCACCCTTGTTATAAAAATCCACAGCGCCCCACCAGGATTACATTTTCTCTCCGTTATTTCTTTTCAAGAGCAGTGCTATTAACAGACTTGAAGACACATTGGAAAATGTTGAGTGTAGTGTCTTTCTCATCCTGTTTCTTTAAGGTTCCTTGGAACCTAGAATGTCATGCTTGTTAGTGTTCCCTGAAGTTCAGTTGCTTGCCAGTAGCTGATGGATGGGGTGCATATGAATAAACCTCTTTAACTCAGGATCACCCTGTTTGCCTATATTTCACTAAACTTTTCATTGGCGACGAGGACAATTGGAAGAAAAGGCGAAGAAGAGGGCACCTCAACGTCAAGCTAAGTGAGGAATTTGGAAAAGAAAAGGTAGAAAAGTGACATTGTAAATTTCGAAAGCAAGAAAGAAGGTATTTAAAATGGTAAACTGGATGTATGCTTCATTAACAATGCCAGTAAAAGGAATAATTTGCGTATCTTCCCCAGCGGCTGTGTGTTGAAAGGGAGAGAAATTAATTTCCCCAGCGGCAGTTTAAAACGGTTGGGAAGGTGAATTGTAAATTAAAAACGGCATTTATAACTGAAGGAATATATGAATTCTTCTCCAGCGGCTGTCTTGTTAAAGAGAAGAGGGTACTTCTCCAGCGGCTGTTATTTTGTTTAATTTATTAACCAGAGAAGAAATATTTATTAAAAAACGGACTCGGCATATTCATTAAAAAAACGGACTTGGCACAAGCATAAGATTTAGATCGAAATTCTTATTCTTATGTTTAATTGTACAATTGTGCTGTAACTTACCAAAAGTTGTCCTTGTTTTAATGACAATCTCGTTTGAGCCGTTGGTAATCTCGTTCAGGTTGTGGAACTGGGAGGCTCTTCTTTCTTCAAGACCTGCTGTACAATGATGACGCATTGGAACGTGTAGAGCAGTATTGGCGAAGGAGAACATTCGCGAGATTTCGGAATGAGAGCAGCATTCTCGTCTGGAACGCGGAAGTAGTTATATTCTCGGCGTGCTGGAATGCAGTCCTGTGCTCTTCTACGTGAGGAGAAATTGTTCGCATTTTAAAAGAGGAGTGCTGTGCTCTTCTATGAGAAGGGAAATCGCTCGCATTTAAAAGTGGAGTGTACTTTTGCCAGTGTCTATGAGCAACGTGTAAAAGAAACTCATATTGAACTTGAATTTCCTTGGGTGAAAGTGGAAAAGCTTCGTTTTTATAACAACTTTCAGTGAGCTGTCCATCTGAAGTCTTCAAGCAAGTGCATTTTCACTTTAAAGGAAGCTGGTATTTGACTGATTGCATTTTGAGAGGAAATTTATTTAAGTGTTTAAAAACAAGAGGAAGGTGACAATTTTATTTGGAAGTGTCAATCTTGACTATTGGTTTAAGTTTAACTTTATTTATTGCTTTAAGCATAAGTTAGCTGTGTTGTTTTTTGTTTTTGAATTTTATTTCATTTAAGTTCAACTTCATTTTAGGATGCAGAATGTTACTACTCCACCCTTTTTTCTTCCTGATCCAGGAGAACCCAAGGTAAAGTGGAGTAAATGGAAGAAAATTTTTGCGCATTATGCGCGTGTTTGTGGCACTAATCTTAGTGCAGAAAGAAAGTATTCCCTCTTAACTCATTGTTTAGGAGGAGAAGGTCAGGAGGTGTTGGAAAATTTACCAGAACTTTCTGTTCAAGAGCAAAGAGGTTTGGATGAGTATGAGGTATGTTTGTTGAAATTGGATAAACATTATTTACCTCGTGTCAGCACCATTATGGAAAGGTACCATTTCGGAAAAAGGGAACAAGGGAAGGATGAATCTATTGAAGAGTACTTATCTGCTCTACGAAAGTTATCATCAACATGTAAATTTGGTGCGGTGAATGAAGAAAGGTTGAGGGATCAGTTAGTTTTGAAATGCAGAGAAGAAAAGATCAGGGAAGAATTATGGCTAAAGGATGAGCCGCCTTTAGAAGAAGTTGTAGCTATAGCGAAAAGGGTAGAGCACATGTTGAAATGTGTAAATGAATTGAAAAGTGACAAGTTGAAAGGCGAAACTGTGGTTGAGGATGTGAAAGAGATTGTTTGTCAAGTGAAAGGGGTGAAAAATGTTTCAAGTGAACCTAACAAAGAGAATGTTTCCTCAAATTCTTTTTCATGTTTCAGGTGTGGAAAATCTGGACATTTGGCGAATTCTAAAACGTGTCCGGCTTTAACCTTTGTATGTCATTCTTGTGGGAAAAAAGGACACTTTGTAAAATTCTGCAAATCAAAGGAAAGAAAGGTCTTTAGAAAAGAAGTAAAAGAAGTTATTTGTCAGGTTAAAGAAAGTTTGATTGATGATCATCCGATTGGAAAAGTTAAAATTGAAGGTGTGGAAATTGATATGAAGTTTGATTCTTGTTCCCCGATCACTATTGTATCTAAAGAAATGTATGAGAAACATTTTGAGAAGAAAAACAAACTCTGTAGGATGGATCTCTCTCCCGGAGGCTATGGTGGTTTTCCCATAAGTATGTTGGGATATTTTAATGCTTTAATTGAGATTGAAATGAACATGATTGTTGGAAAGGTTTATGTCTCTAAAGTTGGTGATTCTTTGATCAGCTGGTCTCATCAACGTTTACTGGGCGTCGTTTTGAATCCCAATGCAAATCCACAGATTCAGATTCATGAAATAAGATTTGAAGGGAACTCTTTTGTAAGTGAGTTTCCTCGTTTATTTAGGAAGGAATTAGGTTGCTTAAAAGGGTACAAGCATGGAATAAAAATAAAGAGGAATGCCATTCCTGTTATTGCTAAAGTAAGGAGGATACCCATTGCGGTTCAGAGTAGAGTAGAAGAGGAAATTAAGAAACTACTTGAGCAAAATATTATTGAAACTGTTGAGGCGACTGAATGGTTGGCGCCAGTTGTTGTCGTGAACAAACCCAATGGGGATATTAGACTCTGTTGTGATTTGAGATCACTCAATAAGGAGGTGGTAGTTGATAAGTTTCCTTTACCCAATATAGATGAAATTTTGACTTCTCTTGGTGATTCTACAGTATTTTCAACTTTAGATTTAGCTCAGGCATATCACCAGATTGAGTTGACGCAGGAGTCGCAAGACCTGACGGCTTTTATTACTCCTTTTGGTTCTTATAAATATAAGAGGATGCCGTTTGGTCTTGTGTCTGCTGCGTCAGTTTTTCAAAGGGTCATGGCATCAATTCTGAAAGGTATAAAATCTGTAAAATGTTATCAGGATGATGTTTTGGTTCATGGGAGAAATCAGGAAGAGCATGATCGAATTTTGAGAACAGTTCTTAGGAGACTTGAATCTGCTGGACTTACTCTGAAGTATGAGAAGTGCAAATTTTCTGTGAATAGTGTAAATTACCTGGGTCACAATATCTCTGCTTGTGGTATATCTCCAAAGAAAGATTTGGTGGATAGTATCAGTAATTTGGAATGTCCAAAAAATAAAGAAGAAGTTGTTTCATTTTTAGGCATGGTAGAGTATTATGGAAAATTCATTAATGATCTTGCTAGTAAATCTAGCAACTTGAGGGCTTTAATTGTTAAGAACAAGGAATTTGTTTGGACTGATCTTTGTCAAAAGGAATTTGAAGGAATTAAAAATGATTTAGGTAATGCCCCAAATTTACAGGCTTTTGTTCCTTTTGAAGAAACTTTTGTGGTAACTGATGCCAGCTCAAAAGGGCTTGGTGCTATTTTGAAACAGAATAGAGGAGGAGATGAGAAACTCATTGCCTGTGCTTCTAGGAGTTTGCGTGGTGCAGAATTAAACTATTCTGTCATAGAAAAAGAAGCTTTGGCTATATTCTGGGCTCTTAGGAAGTTTAAAAATTTTCTGTGGGGACAAGAGTTCAAAGTTTGCTCGGATCACAAGCCATTAAAGGAGATTTTCACAAAAAAAGGGTTGGATTGTGTGTCTTCACGTATTAGGAAATGGGTTATTGGTCTCCAGGAATTCAATTATTCGGTAAATTACATACCTGGTGTGGAAAATGTGACTGCTGACTGTCTTTCGAGATTGGTTGGGGATACTGTTTGTTTATCTGAAGAGGATGAGATCTGTCAAGATGAGGTGAATGTGTGTGAGATTACATCGGGAATAATACTTGAGGAAGAGTGGTTGGAAGAATGTCGTAAGGATGAGGTTGTTTCTAAGTTAAGGAATTTGATTCAGGAAAATTTAGAACTTGACAAGTCATTTGATAAAGTTTGGCATTTGGTGTTTAGTGAGTTGTCGGTTGAAAATAATGTTTTGTTAAGAGGCTCAAAATTAATTCCTCCTAACTCTTTGAGGAAAAGAATAATAGAGGAAGCTCATCAAGGTCATCTTGGAATAGTCAAAACTAAAGAAAGAATTTGTTGTTCCTTTTGGTGGCCTGGAATGGATCTGGAAATAGAGAGGAATGTGAGGGAGTGTGTACATTGTAAAATAAGTGATAACATTTTACAACCAAGAACGGCACCTATGGTTTGTAGGAATTTACCAAGTGGTCCTTGGGTTGATATTGCCATTGATATTGTAGGTCCCCTGTCTGGTGAACAGAAAACTCCTTTTCTTATCGTTTTAATAGATCTCTACTCCAGATGGGTTGAGATTTCCTCCGTGTCGGAAGTCACGTCTTTTTCTGTGATTTCTTTTCTAAAAGAGGTTTTCAAAAGGGAGGGATTTCCAACGTCAATTCTAAGCGACAATGGACCTCAGTTTTGTTCAAGTATGATGGATGAATTTTTGTTGTCTTGTGGGATCAAACATAAAAAAACGTCTGTATATCACCCAGAATCTAATGGAGTAGTTGAAAGGTTTAATAGGGTTATTAAAGAGAATATACAACTCTCTAGGGTTAATTGTTTGAATTGGAAAGAAGAGTTGCAGAAATGTATTCTAGCTCATAGATTTTCTCCGCAATCTACTACTAAAAAGACCCCTTTTGAACTGTTTAAAGGTAGAAATCCCAATACCACACTCTCTCCTGGTTGGATGTTTTGGGGTAAAGGTATGAAAGAAAGAAACTTCATTGCTTGGAAAGAAAGGGAGGAGTTTGTGCAGTCTAAAAACAAGGTTTCTTATGATTCCAGAAAAAGGGTAAAGGAATGTGTGGTGGTAGTTGGGGATTTTGTTCGTGTAAAAGCTCCAGTTGGTGCTATGTCATGGTCAAAGTATACCACTCCCTTGCGTGTTGTGAAATGTTTCAGAAATTCTGTAAAATTGGAGAATGGGAAAATTTGGAATGTGAATCGTGTAGTTGTGGTCAATAAGAGCATTTCTAATTCTTTACCCAATGTTAGTGGATCTTCTGTTGAGTCCAATGTTGGTGATTCCATGAAAGTTTCTCGCACTAAGAAAATACCTTCTTATCTTAAGGACTATGTTTGCTAAGATGTTGTTTCTTCAGTGTGTTCTTTTAGAGTTGTTCTCTTTTCATTATGCCTTCAATTTCATTCTGTTGTGAAGTCATACTTTGTTTTGAGAAGGAAGATGTGTAGTGTCTTTCTCATCCTGTTTCTTTAAGGTTCCTTGGAACCTAGAATGTCATGCTTGTTAGTGTTCCCTGAAGTTCAGTTGCTTGCCAGTAGCTGATGGATGGGGTGCATATGAATAAACCTCTTTAACTCAGGATCACCCTGTTTGCCTATATTTCACTAAACTTTTCATTGAGTCATGCTTAGAATAGAATAGAATAGAGAGTTCTCGGTTTAGAAATGAATCCTTTAACAGATATATATTATGTCACATTACATGGTGCAGGGCCAGTGCTAGGAGAAAGCATGTTTAACTAGTGGCAGGATGGTGTGCTGAAATTGGAATGTATAGGTTACCATGTCATTATTGGCCACAAAAATACCAGTTGTTCATTGGCTGTGGGTCCCGTGAAGAGGTTTACTTTTTAGGTCGATGTCCACCATGGTTTGGTAAAGACATCTTGGGGATATTCAGAAACCTCTCTGGGAATGCATTCCACTCGTTGCTCAACACTGGAATTATGGTTTGTAACTGACATTTTCTGGCTTTCTATTTGCTGGCTTTGTTTCATGCTGTTCAGGTTCAGTTTGTCCCTCCTGCAGAGTAAAGCTTTTTCATGAGCATCTTTTTCTGTAAACAGGCCTGTAGATCTTGTCATATTTGTTGGTCATTCAAAGACAGAGGGCAAATGTCAGGTTCTGTCTTTCAAGGGAATTTGGTGTTTAATTTTCTTTATTCAACTTAAAAGTGAAAGGATTTATGTGACAATCCCGCTGGATAATGGGGGTAAACAAAAGGGTTTTTCGTAGCACACAATAACATTTAAGTGAATTGTGAAAGTATTTCAAAATATATCGGAATTAGCAAAGCACAAGTAAAGCACTTATTTGTTAATTCAGAGGTGTGTTGGAAACAAATACTTTAATATGAGCAAATCAATGCACTAGGTGACGACATTTCCACATCCATTTGTGAGCTGTATAGTTTTATTAGTAAATGTAATGGTTATTTCAATTGGAAATATACTGTCTGTAATGGCAGTGTCCTACCACGCCATGCATACTGCACTCTACTCCACTCTGCACCACTCTACTTTATGCAAATGTACTGTCCTCTACACCCTTCAATCTAGGTTACTACACTATGCTCAGCTCCACTCTATGCTACTCTGCAACACTGCACTCTAGATCACTGCACTCCCTGCAAATACTCTCTATTCCTAAACACTCTGCTCTGAACCACTGCACTCTACGCCCCTGCATTCTAAATTAATTCTCTGTACACCACTCTAATCTACTTTTCACCACTGCACTCTATGCCACTGCACTCTACTCCACTTTACGCCATTATTCAGTGCCACTGTACTCTATCCTGCAGCACTCCACTCAACGCCATTTAATTTATTCTGAAACAATCTACTCTACTCCACTGCACTCTATGCATTGCACTCTACGCCACACCACTGCACTCTATGCCAATGCACTCTACGCCACTGCACTCTATGTTGCCTCTTTCTGGTCTACGACACTGCACTATACATCACCCTACACTACTGCACTCTACAACACACTATTCTGCAATAGTGCATTCTCTGCCACTGAACTCTATGCCACACTACTGTGCACAACTGAACTCTACACAATCAATCACCATGAATTAAGGCACTTTCACCCTGCACTCACATACTTATCAAATTTCATTTATGCACCACTCACCCTCCACAGAGCACTCACACCATTAACTCCTCGTCAGTCCTCCCCGTCAGAGTCCTTACGTATGTGAGCGACAGCTCCCCACACAGACATTCTCAAGCTAAAAATTCCCCTGCTCCCATACCTACCCTCAAGGCCACGCCGACATCCTGTGGAACATAACCCCTGACCTTACCTCGCTAAATCCTGTTTTTTTCTGCGACTTGATCAAGCTGTTGGACTTTCGGTGCTGGTCTCTGTGTTGCTGTTTTCTGACTGGTGCTGGTAAGTATTGTGCTGTTCAGGTCTGTAGTTACCTTTTCTTGGAAGGGGGTTAAGGCGTGGCTCGAGTCCCTGCTTTAGCAGGACCGCCACCGCATCCGCTTCACTCGCGTTAGAGCTTTGTGGAACGAAGCCAGGGGTTTGCCTCTTGTTAGGGAGGCTTCGGAGTCAGACCAGCGCGTCTGGGGTGCAGTGAGTCTCGGGACATTTTTGCAGGGCCTGCCTTTAAGGAAACGAGTAAGGCGTAGGCATTTTGGTGACTCGCGGTTGAACGAGCTGCTTGGGAGTGCTGGCTTTGGCTTTTTAAAGGGCCGTCCTGCGATTAACCAGTGCATGCCTTGTACCACGTGTGTTCCGCATGAGCGGTGATTTGTCGGTGGTGCCAGCTCTGTGTGCTGGGTTGTGTCCATTGGTTGGACTTGCGTCCAAGCAACGGGAGTTTCAGGAAGTAATTAATCCGTCTAGAATGAAAATGAAGAGGTGGTAGCTGGGCCTCCAGCTGCTCCTTCCTTGGCTGATGTCCAGAGGATGATTGGGTCTGCTGTTTCAGCTGCTATTCAGGCCAGAGAAGCAGTGGGGCCTAAAAGACAAAAGTTGTATTCCCCCGATCCTCCTGAGCCGGACTGTGGTTCTGAGGAGGAAGTGAAGGGGAGCTTTATTCAAGGGGCAGACCTTTTCAGTGTTTTGCAACATGTGCAGGACATTTTGGGATTTCCTATGCCCTCGTGGCTGAGGAATCCGAAGATTTCTAAGCCAATTATCAAAGAAAGGAGCCCGAAAGCCTGCCCATATATAAGTCTGTCCGTAATGTGCTGGAAGGGGAATTGAGGGATGTGGATTAACATGCCTTTCCCTGGTACATGTCTAAAAGGTATCCGTTACCTGGGTTTTCAGAGGAGTTCCCTTCCGTCCTGAAGGTTGATACCCTGTTGGTTGGCCTTTCTTCTCAAAGTATTGTGGTGCAGGAGGATGCCGTGTCTTCAGATCCTAGTGATAAAAGGATTGAAGGTGCTTTGAAGAGGTTGTTTACGGCTTCCAATCTGGCTGTTAGGTCTGTGGCGTATACCAGTTATCTGGTTCAGTCGCTGCTGAAGGACTGCCAGAGGGATCATCATCCTGAAGCAGCTGCTCTGAGATAACTCTGAGTCATTGACTATGTTGGAGCAGCAGTTCCGTTTCTTGTCTGACCCACATTTCGATTCCCTTAGTGCCTCGGCTGCAGCGGCTGGGGCCTCTGTGGCAGCTAGACGACAGTTTGGCTTAAGCCTTGGAAGGCAGAGGTGGCACAGAAGAGCGCTCTCATGAAGATTCCATTCATGGGCTCCAAACTGTTTGGTTATCCCTTGGAGGCTACAATTAAGAAAGCTACAGAAGACAAGAACTAGTTGGCTATAAGCTGGCTTTTGGACAGGCTTTTCAGACAAAAATATCTGCTCAGCTGTTTTGGGGTAAGGGAGGTGGCTGTGAAGTCCCTCCCGTTCATAAGTTCCATGGCCAGCAGGGAGGTTTAGATGCTGCCAGTCAGGCTAAATCATGGCTATCCTGTGTTTTGGGGGAGGGAGAGGCACTGAAGGAGTCGCCTCCGGAATTGTTTGCCAGTCTGGGTGGAATTGGTCAGGGATCAGTGGGTCCTATAGATTATCAGACTGGGGTATTGTATAGAGGTTGTGGCACATCCCTTGGAAGTCTTCCGTTCCACCCCTGTTTTGGGCTCACCTGTGAATAGTCGGGCCCTATGGAAAGGGGTTCAGGACCCGTTGGACAAGGGGACCATTATAAATGTCCCTGTGGTGCAAAAGGGCAGAGGGGCTTACTGTATCTTTTTTCTGATTCGAAAGCCAAATTTAGATTCACAACCGGTATTGGATTTAAAGGCTGAACTTGTGTACTTCTCATCGATCCTTCAAGATAGTGACTCTGCAGTTGATTCTTCCCTTCCAGTTGGTGGGGGATTTTTCTGACCTCTGTGGATCTGAAGGATGCTTATTTTCATGTGCCAGTGCACCGGGACTTTGAGGTTTCTGAGGTTCTGTGTGGGAGATGAACATTTCCAGTTTCAGGTATGGCCCTTTGGTCTCTGTTTCACCTAGGGTATTTACCAAGGTGTTGGCTCCTTTGGTGGGTTGCATGCACAGGAGATCCAGGTGTTCCCGTACTTGGATGAATGGTTGATTTTCTTAAATTACATTTAGTATGCCCCCATAGGCATAATCAATTGTACCTCCTCATTGTGTGAAATATTTTTAAATTCTTTTTGAAAATAATTTTTGCGGGAATAAACATGATTTTTCATATTTGCGTTTCTCTCGGGGCATAAGTCATTGCTCGATTTGTCCCTGATGTGGCGGATTTACTCTATTTCCATCACTTTGTGTAACGATCGTGTTACGATCATATTGGGAGTCTTTTTTCACTTTCTCTCAAAGTTCCCGGGGTCACGTGATCGGAACTCCGAGATAGGAACCGTGGAATTGCGGCCCCACTTGCACCACAGCTTTGACAAACTCGGACTAAGCTTGCCAGACCCCCGTTAAAGTCCCGAAGCGCCCCGTTTTCAGGTATGTATGTTGCGGCTCTGGCACAATAATTATGGAAATTACCCAGTCGAACTTGTGTGACAATCTGTGTATCTGTCACTTTAATGTTTTTAGAAATCGGACCGATGCAATCTCTGCGGCCGTTTTTTATCCAAAGTCACTGATACCACATCCTTCTGGGCTAGCGGTTCAGCTGCCTACCGCAGGTAGGCCCTTTTACCATCGTGTTGGTTTATAAACTACTGCCTGTTTGACTAGTACTTTCTGATTGTTAGGTAACTGTTGGTAATTCACCCTTTGCAGGATCCTGACCTATGCGGCGGATTCCTTAGTTACCACGCAACTGTGCATTATTACCCAGGTAATTCACCGGATGTACACAATGCCCCTTCATTTACTCTCAATTTTAACTGTACGATAAGCTTTTTTACCAATTAAATTAGTCGTCTGTTTGACAGATAAATTGAACTGTGGACATTATACCTGGTTGCCGTCTACCCTACAAACCACCTATCTAGTGAGTTAATTCTATTTTTCTTGACATGATGTTATGAGAGAATTTCCCCTTTTATATGAGTTACAAGGGGCCACTATTTTGTCATCTCTTGTAGGACCCATATGTCTCTCCATCCTTGAAATGACCGCCCTGTGCACCATTTATTAATGTAAGTCACCAATTTATTACATGTGTCGGTTGTTCTAGGCAACTTGGGTGATGGCTGTATTCCAACGCAATGCCTTTTGTTTATCCTGCATTTCTTTAAACCTGATGATCGTTATCTATTGAGAATTCCTGCATTACCTTGGTCTCAACTCTTGTGACTCTCTGGTAATGTTTCCCCTCTTCGACCAGAAATAGTGTATTTTTATGAGTAAAACGGATCATTTTGACCATAACTAAATTATCGATTTTTCGTGCATCCACTGCCCCTCCTGCATCCCCGTCCTGATGAAGACCCTCTAGCAAGGCCCTATCCAATGCCTGCACCAAATTGGGTCGAAACGTCAACATTTTTCTTACCCTCAGCCTTTTTCCTCATTTATCATTTGTGGACTTGCTTTTTAGGCATGAGCTTGTTATATTAATTTATGAATTTTTGATCATTAGCAATTGTTAATTTATTGTTAGTAATTTTACATTGAGGTCAAACAGACCATTGTTTTGTCACTTGTTTAGTTCCCCACACTTTCCCCAACACTATCCCTCCCTTCCTCATCCGTCAGGGGCACCATTTATGATCAAATATTGATGTATCTCATGAACAGCATTTTATTGGATATTTGTACACGTTGTGATTAAAAAACAATGTTGTGATACTTTGCTCACATCGTTGCCATTGTTGGGGCAAGCTGACTGTTTTAAGTTATGTAATCATTATTTCTGTTTATGGAATACATTCTAGGAGAAGCTTTTTTATGTAGTTTACTTTCTACGACAACTGCACATTTTACGCTCTCAGCACGTATTGTGAATGTTTTTCAAAGCACACATGTCTATACATTTTTGTTTCGCACCCAGTTATTTTTATTTCATCACTTTGCCTTAGCTCATCAGATTTATTACATTAAACTGCATGCCTGCTATGGGATTTTACACTAACTCATCTTCAAACACATGCCGCTCTCTTTTCAAACTTCTAGACAGTACTTTACTGCTGGCGTCACTTGAACATATGTTGATCAATAGCATTCATACTGTTTCCAGCTCATTCACTAGCGAGACCTTATTCAGTTGGAAATCACGTGATAACATATCTTCACAGGAAACCGGCAGCCACATTGTAACACTTGCACAAACTCTTCCTTTTCTTTTTAAGAGGAACAACAAAACGGATATACTTTTGAAATGTGAGTTTTATAATGCTTAAAATATTACGAGGCACTCACTACCATTCGAAAAAATGTAACACTTACATAAGATTGCTTAACCTTCTCAGGTTCATTTCATTATATTTATATATTTTTGGTCCTTTAGTTTCTCTCTCTGGTTAACTGACTAAATATATACATTTACTATATGTTGTGCAACATAAAAAAATCTTATTAAATGTTCGTACAGTTTTCTACCAAGACAGCAGCATGTCTCTAATCCCTAAGGAGATATCACCGATTCACCTGCAGTGGTGAAGAGGCAGCTGTCTAGAAGACCGCGACAGTTCTGCACCTGCGTACAGGAGTCTCCTTCTGGTATTTTCACCTTACGGATGCAGTCCCTTTCCATAGCAGGATTACTTGCTGTGTGGTTTAAATAATAATAATTATTATTATAATAATAACCATTTGTGAAGCGCAAACAAATCACCCAGTAAGTGTTTTAAGGGGTTGTGGGCCGTCAGGGAGATTGAGTGAGCTATTGCCCAGAGTCACATAATGTTGAGCTGCCGCCAGTACCGGGGATCAAACTGCAAGCCCCGCACTCTGGAGTCAGACACTCTGGCCGCTGCACCACCCACCTGCTCCAAGGACTGAAGAGCAGTGTCCTGATGGTCCACAATACTTGCAGATCGTTAAAAAACAGTAGAAACTCCATGCTGGCGAGGCACTGTGCGACAGCTTGAGTGTTGTGTACCTGGGGCAGTATACTCCCATCGCCACCATCTTACAACACTACCCCTAGGAACAGTCTGTCTACCACACAGGCTGTATTCCACTCTGCTTAGGTCAAGAACAGTCATTTCCTACCATTTTGTCTCTAGGCAGTTCCCATATCACTGTGTCTAGATGTTCTCTCTCTCTGTTCTCTCTAGGATCAACCTCTGTGCAGCGGTGTCTTAGAAGAACCCTATTAATGCATGCGTAGGGAAGCTATGTCTATCTACCTTACTCTAGAAGAGTCTCCCCACCTGCTTTCTCGATGCTATATTGCTCTACCACTGCGGTCTCAAGGAGCAAAAAGATTATACATCTCGTTTTGTGAAGCAATTTCTCCCTTTCCCGTCTTTACTCCTGTGTTTAAAAGCACCCTCTCTCACACCCATGTCTAGCTATGTGCCCTAAGTGGAACCAATCTCTGGCGAACTGGATAGTTTTTCTCCTGTTTTTTTTAGAAGCAGCTTCTCTCTAGGCTTGTCCACAAAAGCAGGGGCTATCTAGCATGTCTCTAGGAGATATCCCTCGCTTCATCTTTTCTTGAAGCAGGTTCTATTATGTAGTCTCCAGAAACACCACTGTGTTCAAACAGACGGTCTTTCCCCCATGTCTAAAAGCAGCAATTCTCAAATCTATTTCTCTCACATAGCTTGGCCTATCTATTCACTTATGCATGGAAGCAGCCATTTTAGGTCGAGCCTAAAGCCAGCACGCATGCGCTGCTCTGCGAGACTCATTGTAAAGGAGTAGGTGAATAGAAGCTCCGCCCACTCTCCACCCATATTTGCCATTGGCTTGTGTCCTTGTCTGTCCAAAATACTGACTTCTGATTCGTCAATAGGCTTGTTAGTCCCTCCTAAGTAACACCTCCTCTTGATCTGTCACCTCCCAAGGCGACTGCCCCGTTTACTTCGGCTGTTACACAGTACGCGTTTTTTAGACTATGAGCACTTTTTTATTTAATGAGGTTTGTCCTACTGCAGGCACGACGTGCTTTGGTGCATTCTTTTCCACCCCGCCCTCCCTCCTGTTGTCTGTGCCTTCTTCCCCCCGCCCTCCCTCCCATTGTCCGGCCCTTCTTTTACACCCCCTCCCTCCCTCCCATTGCCCATGTCTTCTTCTCCCCTCCCCTCCCGCCCGTTGTCCGTGCCTTCTCCCCCCTTTGTCCGTGATGCCTACCATTTCCAGTGCAATAGGTCTTGCGTAAATGCAAGACCTATAGCATTACAAATGCTTGCTTAACAAATACCATTGATACAGTCACTCTTTCTCTTTATAAACATGTGTGATATCATTCTTAAAAGCGTATTTACTCTACAGCTGTTTATATTAACCCCGTCTCGGCAAACGTCTCATTTTGCATAGAAGTCCTCCTCTATGTGTCTCTAAAGCAGTCTCTCTTGAGCGGTCTCTACACGTGGTCTTTATCCCTGCCTGTTTCTACAAGTAGTCGTTTCACATCTCTGTCTGTTGACCTCACTGCCATGCTCTGTGACGAACCCCAATGCACTTTGGCTCACATTTGTTTTCTTTATGCACTTTGACCTCTAGTTTGGGGAAGTAAAGGGTAATACAATCTTCACCCAATCATCCAATGAACCCAACAATAAAGAATCTCAGGTGACTGGGCTGCACTCCTCAGAATGATGCAAAATGAAAAGTTCTGGGTTAAGAAGTTGATGCCTGAGATAAGCTTGTGACTCACAGGTCACAGCTTCATAGGTAAAATCTGAAAGAGGGACTGACCCTTTACTCTTCTGAGATCAATGAGGCTGCCAGTTTAAAGATGGTGGGTTACTGGCATTAATATTTGTAGAAACAAAGTTCTTCTTCAAGTGCTTCCAAGAAACATAATATATGAAGACAGCAGATAAACATGTTTACATTGCTGGTTATATCTGTGAGTAGGTTTTTTCAGTGTTCAGAAAAGTTAGGCGCTCAACTTCTTACGGTATAGTTTTGACTTATCGTGGTATCGAGGTAGGTGCTTCTTGGTCAGAGGAAAACCTTAACCTCTGTAAAGAGAAGTGGTAAAACCAGCCCCTCTTTTGTTAATTTGGCAAGAAACCAGAGCACACTATACTTTTTCAAAATATCTTCTTCATCAAGTATTCATTTATTCAGGATAGATCACACCAAATGGAGATTTTTCAAAAGGATTTTATTTGTGAACAGTGTCCACTTCTCAGGAATCACTGTATCAATCACTTAAGCCTACACGTGTTTCATCACAGCATGTGGCTGTGACTCATCAGGGCTAAATAAAATGTAAAGAAAAGAAAATCAAAGCATAAACTAATATTGTCAATACACGTTCAAACGTGCGACTAGAAGGACACCAGTGAGTGGAAACCAACACAGAAGGGCGGGAAAAGAAAATGAAGTAAAAGTGACTTATACATGTATAATTGAAGCGAAAATTTTAGACCATTTGTTGATCATTACACTAATGTGTGATAGAGTCGAGTGTCGTGACATACGGCGCAGAAGCTATTGTCTCCAATAGAACAAAAGTGTCATGTGAGGTGAGTTTATCAAGCTTGGTAGTCATTTGTATATCATATCATTATTGCTAGATACAGTCTCTAAATAAGCGCTACTACAAGTATACATAAATCAATCCTCCAAGATAATGATAAAATACTGTTCATTGGTTTCAAATAATGCCTGGATTTTAGACAACACACCTTCTTATTAGTCATGGTTCTATGCAACCCACCTCTTATTGCTGAAGTTTTTTTACAAGTCATGATTCTATGCAATCTCTAGATACATTTGAATTTTGTTAGCGGTACTCAATAATTTAAAGACAATTAACTTTTCTATCTGCTGACACCGTTAATATTAATGTAAGCCGTTTCCTTCGGGACTTTCCCGAACAAACATTGATAATTGGAAAATTCACGCCGATTAATGGCACAAAGCTTATTTACTTCATCAAACATAGCTTATGTGAGTAACCATCCCAACAACAATTGTAGTTACCATGTCCATTTTTTTGAATTTTTAGCCAAGTGATTTACGAGGTCTTAACCTTAACTCTTCACCAATTCAAAAAAACATCTCATTCAAAGGTTGCAACACCTAAGTACCGCTAATCTAGTCATTTAGTGCTCATTAAAATTAACGCCGTGTCATTTTATTCCTAGCGACTGGGGTTCCAACCCATCCATAAAGGCGTATGATTGGTTGACCCAGAAATCAAAAGGTTTCTTCAAATGTGGAATGTGCTCAATGTGCAGATGGGCTAATCATGGAACTAAGACATTTTTGGATCACAGATCTAAAGTATACACAATCAACACAAATATTAACTGTGACACAAAATTTACAGTGTACATTATTGAATGTGCCTGTAAAAGTAGATATGTGGGAAGCACAATCAGGGCACTTAAAGAGCGGATCAGAGAACACGCAAGAGCATATGCCACCAAGGATCCAAGATACCCCATGGCTATACATATGGCCTCATGTCCCTCACAAGGAAACATTAAATCCTTCGCCTTCTATGGCATTGATGTTGTACAAGCTGCAGTAAGAGGAGGTAATAGGGAACTTCGACTGAGAAGACAAGAGGCACTTTGGATCATGCGTTTAGACACTACTAGAACCGGTCAAAACACTGATGATGAGCTGCATTTCTTCTTGGGGTCAGATACCTAGATTGATCTCACTTGTGACAATTTATTTCAAACCTTTTGGGTCTAACATCCGGGTAGATCCCCACCTGACATTTTTTCAGTTCAAAATTTCTGTTTTACTTTTGTAAAATATTACAACTGAACCTGTTACAATGATGATTGTTATAGTACTAAATGGATAAATATATATAATCGCCAGAATAAGGTTGAACGTATGTACTAACAAAGGGTATGATCATGCAGACAATGACGATCTGACCCCCAAAAAAGAACTAATTTAATCAATGACTTCACAGATTGAGATGTTTCAAGATCCTTCTCCTCCCAATTTTAAAGGGAGTCTGTTTCTCAATTGATGCCGAATTTTGTCCATCCGGAGTATAAAATATCTAAAATATCTAAATAATAGACCAGACCAATTAATTGGTCTTTCATTTCCTTTTGAATATCACCTATTTACCTTAAGTCACTTGCAACTGTGAACTAGCCAGAATATCACATCTTCAGACTATTACATTCTTTCACTTAATTGATATAAGAATTGACACTAGATTCCTCTGTCCTTATTAAATCAAGTTGTATTCAGATGAACATCCCAAATCAATCCCTTTTTTCTTTGTTTACAAAAAACGGATGATATTAATCTATTTTGGAATGATGATTCCTGATACAAACTTTCCCTTTTGAATTTTTCATCCGTGATAAGCTTAGAGCGAAATGTTCATCTTTGCACTAATATAACCCCGGTAACATTGATGTTACGAAATAATTAACCGTAGTCTGTGGCACCACGACCATTCTGGGCCATAGCAATAGTAACTCTTCTTTTTTATGACAGTCATCTAGCTGTTGAGCAGTCTAGTTTCTCGCGGTTCACGCGTTTTAAAAGGGGCGGGACAACCATCTCCCCTGTTCCCGCATTCGGAGACAGAAGCTTTACAAGCTGAACCACGGCTGCACACGGGTAAGAGCTCTCGAGAAATTCACGCTGACAGCTTTTCATTGTGGATTAACTCACAATGTAAACCCCATTCTTGCCAAACCTCATTTTTCGTTTTCTCCATTGTGCTTACGATTTCAGCCTGAATATAATCAAGAACATTTGCTCACCGCAAAAGTTTCCTGACGGCACTCGTAATTACCGTTTGTGCCTCATAACTACCCGACTAGGACCGGGTTGGAATTATCACCGGCTCCCCGGTGAGTTCCTTTAATCAATGTGTGGCAATCAATTGTAGTCCCCCCTTTGCGTGTTTAATTTACTCCCCCTTTCGTATGTTCAAATAATACAACAACAACCCCTTTTTACATTTCCTCCACAGACCACGCGTCTCGATCATTTGATCAGGTAATCACATAAATAAGTACAATTCCGTTCGCAGTTGCTTCTGGAATAATGTCCCTCGTTCTAGCATTGACTAAATTGTAATGGATGGGTTGGAACCCCAGTCGCTAGGAATAAAATGACACGGCGTTAATTTTAATGAGCACTAAATTTTGAACTGAAAAAATGTCAGGTGGGGATCTACCCGGATGTTAGACCCAAAAGGTTTGAAATAAATTGTCACAAGTGAGATCAATCTAGGTATCTGACCCCAAGAAGAAATGGAGCTCATCATCAGTGTTTTGACCGGTTCTAGTAGTGTCTAAACGCATGATCCAAAGTGCCTCTTGTCTTCTCAGTCGAAGTTCCCTATTACCTCCTCTTACTGCAGCTTGTACAACATCAATGCCATAGAAGGCGAAGGATTTAATGTTTCCTTGTGAGGGACATGAGGCCATATGTATAGCCATGGGGTATCTTGGATCCTTGGTGGCATATGCTCTTGCGTGTTCTCTGATCCTCTCTTTAAGTGCCCTGATTGTGCTTCCCACATATCTACTTTTACAGGCACATTCAATAATGTACACTGTAAATTTTGTGTCACAGTTAATATTTGTGTTGATTGTGTATACTTTAGATCTGTGATCCAAAAATGTCTTAGTTCCATGATTAGCCCATCTGCACATTGAGCACATTCCACATTTGAAGAAACCTTTTGATTTCTGGGTCAACCAATCATACGCCTTTATGGATGGGTTGGAACCCCAGTCGCTAGGAATAAAATGACACGGCGTTAATTTTAATGAGCACTAAATGACTAGATTAGCGGTACTTAGGTGTTGCGACCTTTGAATGAGATGTTTTTTTGAATTGGTGAAGAGTTAAGGTTAAGACCTCGTAAATCACTTGGCTAAAAATTCAAAAAAATTGACATGGTAACTACAATTGTTGTTGGGATGGTTACTCACATAAGCTATGTTTGATGAAGTAAATAAGCTTTGTGCCATTAATCGGCGTGAATTTTCCAATTATCAATGTTTGTTCGGGAAAGTCCCGAAGGAAACGGCTTACATTAATATTAACGGTGTCAGCAGATAGAAAAGTTAATTGTCTTTAAATTATTGAGTACCGCTAACAAAATTCAAATGTATCTAGAGATTGCATAGAATCATGACTTGTAAAAAAACTTCAGCAATAAGAGGTGGGTTGCATAGAACCATGACTAATAAGAAGGTGTGTTGTCTAAAATCCAGGCATTATTTGAAACCAATGAACAGTATTTTATCATTATCTTGGAGGATTGATTTATGTATACTTGTAGTAGCGCTTATTTAGAGACTGTATCTAGCAATAATGATATGATATACAAATGACTACCAAGCTTGATAAACTCACCTCACATGACACTTTTGTTCTATTGGAGACAATAGCTTCTGCGCCGTATGTCACGACACTCGACTCTATCACACATTAGTGTAATGATCAACAAACGGTCTAAAATTTTCGCTTCAATTATACATGTATAAGTCACTTTTACTTCATTTTCTTTTCCCGCCCTTCTGTGTTGGTTTCCACTCACTGGTGTCCTTCTAGTCGCACGTTTGAACGTGTATTGACAATATTAGTTTATGCTTTGATTTTCTTTTCTTTACATTTTATTTAGCCCTGATGAGTCACAGCCACATGCTGTGATGAAACATGTGTAGGCTTAAGTGATTGATACAGTGATTCCTGAGAAGTGGACACTGTTCACAAATAAAATCCTTTTGAAAAATCTCCATTTGGTGTGATCTATCCTGAATAAATGAATACTTGATGAAGAAGATATTTTGAAAAAGTATAGTGTGCTCTGGTTTCTTGCCATGTTTACATTGCTGACTGTAATTATTTTTGCACTGGGAAGCTTGCATTTCAATCCATCTCCTCCTGCGCCATCCCTTGTTCTTCTCCCACCTGCCACCCGATCCTTGTCTACTCCAAATAATTCCACTCCATGCCACACAATGCTACTACAAATAATTCAACCACACTCCATACCACTTAATTACAATCCACATAATTCAGTTCCACATAATTCAACACAATGCCAAAAAATTAAGTGCCATGCAATTCTCTAACACGAATACACACTGCATAATTCCACTACATATTTAAACATTTTACAATTCCAGGCCACACAGGTCCGCTCCACACAATTCCACTCCACATCATTCTACTCCATGCCACATAATCACAAACAACATAAACTCCACATATTTCCACTCCGCTCCATTCCATATAATTCCACTTCATATAATACCACTCCACGCAACATAATTCCACTCCAATACACATAATAAACTCCATGCAAAACAATTTATCTTCAGATAATTCCACTACACAACTCCACGCCACGCTACATAATTATACTCTACACTACATAATTACACTTCACGTATATAGACTTGGCTGCAAAACACCTAATTTTACTCCACAAAATTCAATTGGCCAACATGTCACATAATTTCTTTCCCTACAATTCCACTCCACATTATGCCACATAATTCCACGACACCACACAATTCCACACCAATCAATTGCACTCCACAAAATACCACTGCACACTACATAATTCAACTCCATACCACTCCACTCCACATAGCAACACTCAACATTCACTCCACACCATTACACAATTTCTCTGAACAACACACAATTCCACACCACAAAGTTCACCTTCACACAATCCCACTCCACACATCATAATTCCATGTCAAACCACATAATTTTACTCCACAACACATAATTCCAGTACACACCACAAACATCAAATCAACACCACAAAATTCCACATCATGCCACATAATTAAACACGACCTCACATAATGCCACTCCAATCTATGGCTCACAATTCCACTCAACATGTACCCAATCTCCCCAAAACTGCACAAATGTCAAGCCTACATATGAGGTACATGAATTTTTATCATATAACCACATTAATCTAATCTCCCCACATTATAATAAAAATAGTAACAACGCAATATACTGCTTTTCTGAAAAAACAAGTCCTAACACAACTTAAAAAAACGTATTATTAATCACGTAGGCGAAACCTAATGCTTTTACTAATGCTTGTTTAATTACAGGATCGAGAACAGTGCAGTAGCCTGGTTGGTGGGAGTGACTGGAAGGACACAAGGTATATGATAAAAAACAAGTAGGGGGTCTGAGGCAGAAGAAAGCAAGTTGTACATGGGCCCTATAGCCCTCTGCCACTAACCTATGGCATCACCCAATAGTTGAAGGAAATAGGGCTGGCCAACATAACCTATGTATATGGGTAACTCTCAAATACGTTTTAAGAAATGCTGACGCCACAGTATCACTGCAGGTAAAAGCAAACTGCATGCGAGACAGCAAAGCACAAAATGAATTGAAGCAGGTGCGTTAGGGCACACAATATAAAGAGATGAGGACTTGGTGCAAGGCTCAGGTTTCTCTTGCTAGACATACTGCCAGAAGAGAAGACCTCTGTGACACCATACAATGTTATCCAATGGTGGGTTAGTAGAGCAAGTAAATGATTTCTACAACGGCAGAAGTGGTAGATTGTGATTGCTAGTTTTTGGTTTTTTTTTGCACCAGAGACAAAGGGAGAAGTTGTGGATGTAATACTTCGTCAAATATAAAAAAAAATGTGCCTATGAAGGCAAGAATCAGTGATGCAGCAGGAAGATATTCCTCAAACATTACTACATCAGGTAATAAAATACACAGGAAAGACAGATTTTAGTTTTACCAAAATATCCTGCACTCATTACGTGCCGCGGTACACTGGATTAGCAGCATAGCTTCCCCAAGTGGTGAATTATGGGACTGGACTGTTCTCTACGATACTGTCATTCGGTGGTCCAAATGGGACCGTGAGAACGGTCTGGCAACAGCTGTTGGTTGGTTTCACTCAATGTTTTTAGCTTCAGAGTTAGAAACTTTTGTGGCGGTCAGAAGTCTTTCGTGGGACATACATGGACGCTGTACATAAGATGGATGGGCGAGGCAGCATGGACGGGTAATTTCATTGGGTGCCATGTTGGCACTGCAAGAGGGAGGTCACCATCCACACAGCACTAACACAAGTGGTAGACTCATGCCACCGGCTACAACTCGCAAACATGCAGTGTTTAGTAATGGACCAACATTTTAAACTGAAAAGGCTGGTTGACCCCCGTTCCACAGCTTCAGATAAAAAGACCTGAGGCTTCACTAGATTCTCAGCTGGAACCCAACATCATTGTGAAGGACCAGTAGCTCTCTTCTACTGTGGTTGGCGGTATACTGGGGTTATACTCAGGGCTCGAGTCGGGGTACCCCCCGGGTGGACGGCGTCCCCCCACTTATTTTACCAGGGGGACACCGTCCCCCCCCTGCCAAACAGCTGGACTTCACTCTTTGGCCTCTCTGGGACGAGGAGCTCGGCACCTTTCGTGATGTCACTTCCAGTTGTGACATCACTTCCGGTGACAGCATCCCCCCACTTCTTTTTTTTACCACTTGTGCCCTGGTTATACTCATTGGCCAGCAGAGCCAAGTGGAATGTCAGATAAACATAAAACACTCCTCGTTTGTTAAGCACATCTTGGAGAGAAAAAAAAGAGCTGGGCACAACGCGGTCCTCAAACTGCAAGGATATGCACTCGCAAAGGCAGGGAAAATGCAGGCCAGAAGGCTTGTGCTATGAAATCTCTAAGCATGAAAGAACCAGGCTCCACTCCACAAGTTATCAGCAGAAAGAAAGGCATGGGTAATGTTGTGCACCAATTTAGGAGAAAGGGGCTCTGCTCTATTACATTGTACTAGTATTCTCCTCTTTAGACAAAACTAACTGCAGCCAATTTCAAGCTTTTTTAGACCTTACCTTGTCATTTGTAAGGTACTTGTTGTCTATCCCTATTTTAAGGGGGTGGGGGGGTGGACACTAGTGCTGCCTGTCTAAGTCAAGGCAGGAAATGAGCTCAGTCAGTGCTTCTAACACAAAATAACTATCTTCCCCTCACACCATCGGCTCAGGAAAGACTGAGAGCTTCGTATGCAGCCATTCTGTGGAGAGACGTGTAATTGCCATCCAGTAAACAGGCTTCAGCTCGTTCAAATAAGTATGCGGAGAGAATGGCTGCCAATCTTTTGAAAATAATTTCAAATTCTCCACTGGCTACATGGGGGAATACTGCAGAATAGCCCACAAGATGTATTGGGGTTTGCACCCAGCCACATTACAAAAGGTGATGCAGATTCAGTAGCACCAATCAACGTAGATGCACACTTTGTGCCCCTGAGATGAAAATGCGGCCTTCCCTCACTTGCATCACAGCGTGATCCCATGAAAATAAAGGAACATGTATGCTCTTGTCGATATAGGCGGAGAGGCGCTCAGACCCGTCACCACACAAGTAGAGGTGCCCAGATACTTCATCGCACAAGTAGTGACACACTGTTGATGCACCTAGGGTGTACTTCTCTGATAGAGCGCCCGTTTCCACAGGAACCTCATACCTTTCTATACAGGCATAGTCACACCTGTCCGCTGCACTCTAACCTATGCTGGTGCAAGTTCATGCCTGCCCTAGGGAGAGCATAAATATTTTGTAATATACTGCACATTCCCAGTGCGTTCCATTTGATGAATTATGGTTCCAAAGCGTTATGATTTGAACATACAAGAGACGAGCAAGGTACAGTAATGCAACATCTACAACTAACAAGATAAATACATGTGGTTTTCAATAATATTATAATAAATGATACATAATGCAAATAGCATATGTGGTTGGAGAAGTGGGTGACATATGCCACTTCCCTGCCACATGACTCCTATACTGTTTCTGGGCCTACCAAACTTTGGCAGAGGCTGATGAGGTCTTCAAATTCTGAAGATCAGTGAGCCTTAGTATTTTTTTATTAGAAATCGCATATATTTGTCTAAACTTATAATCAAGGTAGGAACTCAACGAAGCTGCACTTCGGGGGAGGGTGAGGGGGTGGCGTTACACAGGCATCGAAGGGGGTTTTATTGTGACTTAAAATGTCACTTGTGTTATACCTGCCTTGCCAAAAGTGAAAGTTAGCCAATGGGATGCATTTGGGCACTACATTCTAGGTCACTAAGTGAAGCTCTACAATTATATCACATAACGTAGTTTATTAAACAATATGATCCATTAAATATAAACCTGTACAAGCAAATCACTATATAGCCATAACACATATTTCAACCCTGCATTGCTTAAACACAAATACAAAAATAACAAGAAAAATTCCGCCTATGTGAGAATATTTATGTGGCAAATTTACTTCATATTGAACAGTGTTCACGCCTTTCTCAATAAACTAAAATACATTTCCTATTCCAAGTGATAAAATGTGCAATCATGAAATAATGCACAGTCTCTGCACTTAATCCTACAATCACATTTTCAAAATAAATGTAAATGTCTTCTAGAAGAGACAAGCCATAGGCTAGACTTGGCAATGATTCCTATTAGCTTCCAATTTCACTTTGAGCACATTTTCCTAGGACACCACGTTCCTTCTGTGGCAGTGGATGATTCAGCAGAGAGTGTGGGTGAATCTGGTAATGATCACATTCATCTGTACAAATTGTTAGAGATAAGACATATTTTAATGTAAGATGCCAACTTATTATCCGTTGAGTAGTAGGTGTAATATTGATCATCAAGATGGAGAACCCAAACTATCAATAGGTCATAAAATCGTCTGTTGCTCTGGTAGTTGCATGCTGCCTTGTACATATAGAGTTCTATGGTTACTAAGCAATCTTACTAAATTATGTTTATTACACGATTGAAATCATCACCCCAATACCCAAATGTCACCAAATGTATTGTGATGTAACGAAAGAACCCTTTACAAAACGATGGCCATCTATCTCAGCCCAGAAATGTTTGTTACATTAACTATGTGCCATGAATTGTAGCTCTCACAATCAAAATATTGGGATTTGTGGACAAAGGTGATCACCCCTCTACAGTCAGCCTGATGGTTCCATAAATATTCTATATGAATCTGAGTTTAATACACATTTGTAATGCTGAACTTTGAGTAAGTGGATTTCCTGTACCCTACTTATAAATTATATTTTGAACTCCCCTCAAAATCCACAAGAACTACCTAAAAACCGCATTTGACATAATCCTGCTCAATACATATATCAAAGAAATATAGCATGCATACATAAACAAGTCAGTTGGACAGCCAACATTCTTCCCCCACTCCTCCTCTTGACTGAAATGTCTTTGCAAACGAGTTTTACCAACAAAAGCATAATTGACAACGATTATTGCCTTTGACTGACCAGAATTTCACAAGTCATCAACAATCTAATTTCCCACCCTATCCATATTCGCTCCCCAATGTGACTCAAGGCAAGACATTGCCACCGAACACCCTCTCCAACATAAACTATGATACACACTCGTGATCATTATCTGCACTGTTATAAGGGACCAATGAAGCCCTCTCTTTGAGCCACAAATGACCCACTATTTTGAACTTCGGCTGAATTCCCTATTTATGCATAGTTAACATAAGTTCACCAAATTGAATAAACAGTATTCAATCGATTATAGCCCTCACGTACAGAGTTACTGTTTAAGAAAATCAGACAATCACTATTGAACTGAGACCATGGTGTGAAGTCTGCATTCTAATTCCTATGATATAAATAACAGGACTCCATTCAGAGTATGCTCCTCACTAGCCACAAACGAAAATGTCAATTTTCTAGGGATCCTGTTGCGATTGCACATCCATACACATACCGATGTCTCCTTCTAGTCATCAACAGTGGCACTGGAAATTATGCTACTCTCGGTGAATACAATCTTGCATTGAGTAAAAATGTAACGTAAACCAAAAGAAATGGTTTATCCCATGGAAGAAAATAAATCAACAGATTCTAATGAATTCTTTTGGTAATTCCCCAATGATTTTGGCTCCAGAAATAGGATATTCACATTATGCCAACTAGGTTGTAGCTGTTTCAGATTAAATTGCCACTATACATTTGATGAAAACCAAGAAACATTGCACCTTGGTTTTCTGAAGCAATAACGTCTGTCGAACTTGAAACCAGATAGGCAGAACAAAAATGAAGACGCCATTATGATCGCCAATCGAAATCAATTAACAAGTCCAACTTATTAACATACAAAAAGGCATCCACGCCTCACGAAAATAATATTATATCACACAAATTCCAATAGAAAACAACAAGATCTCTTCAAAGTTAAGGGACTCTCTCTGCCTCCATCTTCTTTCCCCTTGGAACTTGTTTTACAATCCTTTTGTGATGAGCTAGCTTCTTTTTTAATTAAAAAACTACTAACATTAAAATAGATATATCTCAAGGAAACTGCGCTAGAAAAACCTCAGACCCTGAACTACCTGCTCAGTTGCCTATTCATACCAGAATTCATAAACCCCCCTTAGAACAGTTCTGCTTCCCTTTGCCAGATGAGCTATAGTGGTTTGTTAACGAATTTAAGATGGATCTTCTTTAGCTTCAGTCTCAGTGCAACTGCTACAAAAAGTATTCTTTCCATCTTTAAAACTAGGAGTGGACCCTAGCATTTTTGACCATTTTTATAAAAACTCAAATTGAATCCTTGTCATCCCCAAAATTGCTGTCCTAACATCTTCGAGTAGCAGCTAAGATTATGGAAAGGATTGTTGTTTCTCAATTATTTTAAACCTCTGCAATTTTGGACGACTCCCGGGCTGGTTTCTGTCCCAACAGAGGCTGCACTAAGAGCGATACAGGATGACCTCCCATGCAGACGACATCCTCAACTCTGCCGAACCCCTACACTTCCGGATCCACACTGACCCCACCACCACCCTCAGAGGAACACTCATCTACAGACCACCCAGGCCCCGAGCACAATTCAGCGACTCCATCGCCGACCTCGCCAGCACCCACGCACTCGCCTCCATGGACTACATCCTCCTCGGGGACCTGAATTTCCACCTCGAGAACAACAACGATGGCAACTCCCCCACCCTGATCGACAATCTCTGCCTCAGACAACTTGTCACCGCACCCACCCACCCACGCCGCTGGCCACACACTGAACCCATCTTCTCCACAGGCACCCACGTCGCCTTCAACCACACCACCGAACTCCATTGGACCGACCACCGCTACATCCATTTCACCTTCAACAAACCAACCACGTACCACCGCACCAAAACAGCTGCCTCGCCGCTGCTGGAGCAAAGTCACCGAAGCCCAGCTGATCACCACCCTCGCCCAGTACCCACCCACCGACCCCACCAACCCAGACGCCGCAGCTCGCAACCTCAGGCAGTGGACCGGCGACTGCGCCAACACCCTTGCCCCACTCAAGAAACCCTCCAACAAGAGAGCCACCTGGTTCACCGATGAGCTGCCGACCTCCAAACGCACCTGCCAGAAACTGGAGAAGATATGGCTCCACAAACGCACTCCGGACAACCACGCAGCCCACAAGGACGCCACTCGCAAACATCACCACCTCATCAGATTAGCCAAGAGATCCTCCTTCAAAGACCGCCTGGATAACAATGCACACAACAGCAAAGAGCTCTTCAGCATCGTAAAGGAACTCTCCAACCCCAGCGCAAACGACATACGGCCCTCACAAGAACTGTGCAACTAACTAGCCTTCTTTTTCCACCGCAAGATCGCTGACATCCATGACAGCTTTAATACCACGACTGCACCAACTACGCTAGACCCCACCCCCCCTGTGAACACCACCTGCGCCAACCGCCTGACCTCCTGGTCCAACGTCAACGACGACGAGACAGGCAAGGTCATGAACTCCATCCACTCAGGATCTCCATCAGACCCGTGCCCACACCACATATTCAACAAAGCAGACGCAGCCATCGCACCCCAACTACGGAAGGTCATCAACATCTCCTTCGAAACAGCGACATTCTCGGAAAGCTGGAAACACGCCGAAATCAACGCCCTCCTCAAGACACCCAAGGCGGACCCCAAGGACCTCAAGAACTTCAGGCCCATCCCCCTGCTCCCGTTCCCGGTGAAGGTCATCGAGAAAATCGTCAACATGCAACTTGCCCGCCACCTGGAAGACAACAACATCTTGGACCCGTCCCAGTCCGGGTTCAGACGAAACCACAGCACTGAGACAGCCCTCATCGCCGCCACAGACGACATCAGGCACCAACTAGACAACGGCGAAACATCAGCCCTCATCCTTCTGGACCTGTCAGCCGCCTTCGACACGGTCTGCCATCGCACTCTAAAGACACGCCTCCTAGAAGCTGGAATCCAAGAGAAGGCCCTAGACTGGACCACGTCCTTCCTCTCCGGCAGAACCCAGAGCGTCCACCTCCCGCCCTTCCGATCCGAGGCCACCGACATCATCGGCGGCGTCCCCCAGGGCTCATCCCTCAGCCCGACGCTGTTTAGCATCTACATGGCCCCCCTCGCACAAGTGGCCCACCAACACGACCTCAACATCATCTCCTACGCCAACGGCACCCAGCTCATCCTCTCTCTCACCAAGGACCCGCACACCCCAAACCAACCTCCATGAGGGAATGAAGGCCGTCGCTGGCTGGATGAAGAACAGCCGACTGAAGCTAAACTCGGACAAGACGGAGGTACTCTTCATCAGCCCCACCCCCTCAGTCTGGGACGACTCCTGGTGGCCGACCACACTGGGAACTGCACCGACGCACATCGACCATGCACGCAACCTCGGATTCATCTTCGACTCCTCCCTTTCCATGTCTAAATAGGTCAACGCTGTCTCCTCCTCCTGCTACAACACCCTCTGCATGCTCCGCAGGATCTACAAGTGGATCCTGACCGAAACAAGAAGAACGGTATCACAGGCCCTCGTCAGCAGCAGACTGGACTACGGCAACGCACTCTATGCAGGAATCCCAGCCAAACACATACGACGACTACAACGCATCCAAAACACCTCCGCCCGACTGATCGTCAACGTCTCCCGCCACAGCCACATCACCCCCCACTTGAGAGACCTACACTGGCCCCCCATTGACAAGAGGATCACCTTCAAGCTCCTCACCCACGCACACAAGGCACTCCACAACACCGGACCAGCCTACCTGAACAGCAGACTCAACTTCTACTCCCCCACCGACAGCTCTGCCAGCCTCGCCCTCGCTGCTGTCCCCCGCATCCAACGAACGACCTCCAGCGGCAGATCCTTCTCCCACCTCGCCGCCAAGACCTGGAATACCCTCCCTACCCACCTACGGCAGACCCAAAACCTGCTCGCCTTCAGAAGGCTCCTCAAGACCTGGCTCTTCGAGCAGTTGCAGCTCCCTCTCCCCCAGCTCGCTTTACACGTACTCTGATTGATTGATTGATTGATTGATTAAAGTCTGCCCACAACTATTCCACCTGTGTACTGATATTACTGTACTTGTCTGTAGCTTTCAATAGAGTTACTCTTACAATCCTCTTGGCTAGAGGGGCCGAAAAAGGCATTTGCAATACTACTCTTGATGCTGTAAAACACATCTGACAAATCGTACTCAAGCAGTTATGCTTCACCGCTTTGTCTCTGTTACATTAGCTCTTTTTTATTCCATCTCAAAAATGTTGGGTGTCCCACTTATTCTTATGTAGATGACACCCAACTCATATTTAAACTAAATAGATATGAATGTATTTCTAAACATCTTCCTTCTCGTATAAACATTTATTAAAGGCTAGATGGATAGAAACGGATTAAAGATAAATATGGAAAAAATAGGGGTCCTCTTGGTGGGCAGAGATCTGTCGATCTAGCCTCCCAGTCCAAGACTTTGAACTTCGGTTCAAGACCAAAACTTCAAACTACAATCAAGAGTCTCAGTTTCAGATTTGATTCATCTCTCAAACTTCATACTCAGGTTTCCTCTGTGACATGGTCTTCCTTCTTCATCCCTAAATCTCTGAATCCTATTCTGATTGCTGTAAGAAGATGTCAGAAGGACAGTGATAGCAGCCACCAGAGGCTCTCAACAAGAATATTGTAATGCTTTATATTTAGGTACATCCAAACAGCAAATTCATAGACTACAAAAAAGTGCAAAATCAAACAGCGTGGACTATAATGCAGTAAGCAAGATTTTCTGATGCCTCTCCACTGCTTTCTAGGTTCCACTGGCTTCCTGTTAGCAAACGGACTAATGTCCAAGTATTGTGCATCAGTTGTCAGTAGTGCATACATGGATTAGTCCCTGCCGTTTTGTAAAGGTGAATTCTTTTTCATACTACTCAACAAGGAATATACTCTAACACAAATACTTTCCATGTTTCTCATTTTAAAAGAGCTATACGAGGTGGAAGATCCTTTTCTGTGCGTGCAGCTAAGGAATGGAATATTCTACCACTCTGCTTAGATTAATTCATTCAATTGCATTATTTGGGAAATAAGCTTTAAAAAATTACTTTTCCCCGTCGTGAAATTACAACTTTTCCACGAATGGTAGTGTTCGAGCTTCAGGGCAAGTGTAAGTGCACACTATAAATTTGAATAACATTACCATACTAACATATGCTGTACAGCCAATACAAGACTTTCCTCATCATGCAGATCGCCCATTACACTAAAATAAGAAGTGCATTTTGTTGATGATCCTTCTCTCACATAACAACACCTTAAGGGGACCCCAGACCATGGACATCACCATCTACACCACTACCTTGATACAGTAAGTTTTGCACATGGTAGGAGGGGTATCCTAAGTCTTCTAGTTGGGTGAGGAGGTAGCCAAAGCGGCAAGTGGAGCTGGCAGGTAGAACAACATGAGGACCGCAGTAAGCCTTATCCAGCTTCAGAATAGTTGCCTGCGCTGGAAGATCTGACCCAAGAGGAGAAACCAGGAGGGCCTGTCAGCCAATTCAGCCCAAATGACAAAGGACTACTTCTAGAACAACATGAACTGCAGGCTGTGCTGCCCGGCTGCCATGGATAGAGGATGCAAGTGGAGGCCTCCTTTGCTGGTGGCTGCAGAGCAGGCAGCTGCTGGGGTCCACAGTGTAGGACGGCAGTGAGAAGGATGATGTGTTGATTATAGCAACTGCTTGAAAGGCACCTGCAGATGGAGCAACTTTGAGCCTGGGGGTGGAACGAGGATGACCCTACTGACCCACCCAATAATGGAGTGCAGCGGTTGAAGGAACAATTTTTGTACCAAGATACAGAACAATCGTAATAAATACATGCATGATTTTACCCTGGCCCTTGCCCTTGCCCCACTTACTAATAATGCAACATGAAGTACATCTAGAAAGACTATGGACAGAGGTATCTTGCTGAATCAGACATTGTAACCTACAATAGCACTCCCCAAGCTCTGACCTCACCTCAGTGTTAGGTTAGGTCAGTCCTGGCTCTCAACCCAACCAACCATTGAAGTGAAAGCTGGAAACATCACCTGGAGAAAACATCTGTTTATCGCAAGCTTGAGAAACTGCTCTGACTAACCCTATAGAGCTTGGCACTTTGCCTGAGGCCACAGCTTCAACATCAGTCATTTCCCAACATTGCTGGAATCTTGATAATGAGAAGAGAAAAGGTCTCAACCCCTTACTCAGTAGGCAAACTTTGAAAATAAAATATTTAAATCCATAAGTTCCTTAACCTGGGACAGGAGTAGCTTCACGGATGTACAAGGTGGTAGAAGGCAAGATCCTCAATGCCGTCTGTGACACCGCACTGCCCTAGAATGTAAGATTGGAGGAGTGGGAGCAGAGGTTTCCTTCCAGTGCCAAGACTTCAGAAACATGGATGAGAACATGAATAAAGCTGAAAAAAGAAACTCCACTATAGACAACAAATTGCAAACCCTTCAAACAGAAGTAGCCCCCGCCTGCGAGATTATGAAATGCACCTGGAGAGAAGAGAAGGGGACACAGAGGGAAGATCCTTGAGAAACTACTGTTTTACTGGGTTACTGGAGGACCTGCAGTGGACATGAACAGAGCAATTCCTAATGACATGGCTAACATCCTGAATGCCTTCTGAGACCTCATCAGCATAATTTGTGATTGACAGGACCCACGAGTACTGACACAAAGGGCCCTGCTAGGTGCACAGCGAGTTCCATGATCACCTGGATATTAAGCTATGTAAAGCACAACACCCTTCTATGAGCTGCACATCTCAATCCAGACTTCCACATTGAATCTTCAAAAATAATGATGCTCCCTGATTATACATTAATGGTCCAACAGCCAAAAACGTCTTTCAGTGAAGTACATTAGGGTCGAGGCAATAGTGCAGAGTTACATGTTTCAAAACTAAGTGAACATCAGAGTAGTGCAACACAGAAAATTTGAGTTTTTCAATACCCCAGAGAATGCCTGGGATGGAGGTCAAGGAGGGGAAAACCTTCAAACATGGAACCAATGGGCTAAACTTCCTCAACACGAGGGCCACCCAACCCCCAACCCCCAAAAGAACGCAGAACCTGGAAAAGGCTTGCTGAAGGATAACCTAGAAACCTGCCGCAAGCACAAAACCTGTGGGTGGGTCACGGTAGATCTAACCTCTGTAGTAAGTAGGAATCCCCGCTCTACTCAGACTCTTAAGATTCTTGCACAGTACTGGGGAGTACTCATAAAGACTATTGTTATTAGCTGGGCTGACAGCGCAATAATTTGAATACTTAAGGCAAACACCTAGCTGCAAATTATTGTTTAGTTCATTGAACTGTGAGCATGGGCATCACATATTTAGGTTTAGGAAGAGCAGGGGTGGAGGGGTTGTTAGTGGGTAGGAGACAGTTTTATTAATTCAGGTAATAGTCTTGAAGGGACACACATTAAGTACAAGTCAGCCACGGTCTGCACATTTACAGTGCCAGGACATCAAGCATCCAGGAGCATATTGCTTATTCTCAAGAGATGCAACAATTTATTTAACAACAATAACCAAAGATACTGAAACTTAAATATATGCCCATTGCTCTCAAATAATGCAACCTGGTGTATCTTTTGTCATCCATAATGGGAAAAGGCACATTGGTCAAAATAATCCCACCTCTAGATCTTCTGTGATGCAGAGCTACACATACGAGTGCACCCTAAATTCACCCATTAAAATACGAGTTTCAGTCTATAACTACTTATGGTTAAGAGGATCCTGAAGAATATCTTTCACAAAATGTCTTCAGTCACCCGAAGAGTGATGCCTGGGGCTGGCAGGCATTTGTCAGTACTATTGGGCACTCAAATATTCCCAATCAATGACCAGATCTTTGAAGAACAGCATAAACCAAGCGGCAGACTTTAATCACCTCTCCTAAAAAACGTATGCACTTTTGAAACTGAAATAGGGACCCATAAGTTCACTCACACTTGGTCTGGTTAATACAGCCCCATTAAACTGTTGGAATTGCGCACTAATCTGGATTCAATAGGATGGTTTTCTAACCAGTGAGACACGTCTTTGCCATGATTGCTAGACTGTTCCTATTTGAGCAGGGTCTAGACTTATTTCCATGGGGCTGGGTCTAAACGGAGTGTACATGGTGTGAAAAATAATGACGGATAGAGCCGGAGGAATTACCAGTGGTTGAGAATAATTAAAAAAATTCTTTCGCTTTTTGTATATTTCAGTGCTCACGGTGTCACGCCAATTAGGGCGAAACCAGTCTTGGGTTGCTTGTGTTCCGGTTTAAGGAGGACCTGTGCTGCCAGTTTGGGCTGGCTGTTCCTATTGGAGCAGCGCCAAGACAGGTTTTCATATGGCTGTGTCCAATTTGAGGTGGCATGGTGTGCAAAATAATGATTGACTAAGATGCAGCCCCACGTAATTACCAATGGCTGAGATTAATTCACGCATTCCATCCATCAATTTTTGGTATACTTGTTCGGCATGGCACACTATTTGCCCAGGTTTCATGCCTGGGGAGACTTCAATCCTGGGGTTTTAATAGGGACATTCAAACTTTAAGACGCATGGGAAGATGAGAAAATAAAAACCTTCAAACAGTTCACATCAGAATTTTCCCTACAGAGTTCTCAATTCTACGCTACCTGTAGCTGCGCCATGTACTTGAAACATATAAAGATAAAATAGCGATCGAACCTCAATTTAACCCTGTAGAAACAAAACTCACCATGGAATAACTGGATAGGAATGATTCCCCCACAATCTACAGATCCTGGTTGTGCCACATACTCAACCCACTGGGTATCTTCATGCTAACTGGGAACAGTATCTCTGTACCCTAAAAAAGGCAGAATGGAGCGAGGCCAATATGGTCCTGCTCACTTTGACAATATTATCTTGCATCTGACTGACACAATTCAAACACTTGCTTAGAGTTTATTCTAGCCCCAGAAAGCTCTGAGAAAGAGGCAGGAGCAACACTCAAAGTGCCGGAGAAGCAAAGCTGAAATTGTAGCCTTTTTTCCCCACACTGAATGGAAATACCCTTCAATTAAAAGGTACTGGGCTTTAATACACCTCATAATTATTTAAGTAGTGGATAAGCCAGGCATGGTGTACCCCAGGATGGTGCTGCTAGATATAATAGACTGATAGGGACACACACACACTTACTAGTAGCAATGGGTAGGATGATAGAGGAAAAAAGACATTGACCACCATTGGCGATCCTTTCCACGAGTGAATGACTTGGCGGTATGGACTAGAGAATTTATATACAAGGTTCAAGAATATATGGAGAAACTTGGGAAGATGTGAGATCCCGGGTGAACCAGGTTAATAATTAAAGTATAGGCTACACCTATAAGGTGTTACGGCAGAGCTGCTGACTTTGGAACATGAGAACCAGGTTCGAGGGCCAGCATTCGTTCTACATTCTGTGATTCTGGGCAAATCAGTAGATCTCCCCGTGCCTAAAAAACAAATGAATATTACCTTCTCTAATGTAACTGGAGCTCAGGTAAAGTGCTTGAATACATTCGGGTCAATATCACACAATATAAAAAACTGCAAAAAATCAAAGTTAATTTCAAGTGGTACTTTACTGGTCCATGAGACAACCATGCCGCTGCTGCCATGCTTATGTTTTTATACTTTTTAAAACAATCAAAAAGGTTATTTAAAAAAAACATAACCCGGCACAACGATTCAATGACATCACTCAGAGGTACAACCTTCTGAAATAGAATCTACGGTAGGGTTGAACATCATGCAACACCACTCTAGTATATGGTGTGCCTAAAAGGTTCAGTTCAAGAAAGCTAGCATTAGAACAGTTGGACCAGCCCACTTTACCATTTTCCCTCACTTTATACAGTGCGGTTTGCAAGAGACCATTGAGTATTATACACACTCACTGCAACAATGGAATCTTAACAGAGAATTAGCCGTTCTGTACTGCTAGTTATCCAACCTAGCCTCATGATACCTCAAAGCACAGGGAGACTGGTTTTACAACAAAAAAAGAAAATTCTCCACCCACCAGAGAGGCGAGTCACCCACTTAATACAAGGGATAGTGTATGCAACATGGTCTAGAAAATAATTCTACCATAGCTACCTTAGGCACATTTACTCCTTTCGATGTCCATCCCCTTGAGAGCTTTGCCCCTCAATACAAGGTAGAGTTGCTTTTAGAAGACACATGCTCTGCCACCGATGAAGATGTTGTGGTTTAATGGGTGCAGCATAACATACATGCTCTCGCTAGCGTGTAGAGTGGCTTAAACAATGTTGAACTGCCCGTGAGTTGTTTACATAGCCAAAATAAAATCTAGTTGGTCTTTGCATTGCAATGCTTGACCTCCCCACCTTCTCTAGCAGCTCTCAATATTGTGTCATGGTCTCTGTAATTGAAATTTCGCCAGCAACCGGTCTAGGTACTAGAAACCTGGATGCCCAATCCACTAGGACAAAAGTGTGAGTGCGCTGTATCACGAAGACATTTTGATACATATTCAATGTTTTTTTCTATGCCTCCTTGTTATGTATTCTTGGAGACCCCCAGTTCCTCTATGTTGTTTTGGCAAGTGTGCCTGTCCTGACCCATGGACCTTGCAAGTGCAACTCAAGGAAAGTTTCTGCATGAAGACTTCCATTCTCTCATGCTGGCATCTTGGGAGCTGCCCTCTCTTCAGCTTCTGAAACCAGTTCCTTTGTGCCTTCAAATCTATGTGGATGGAATGGCATGAAATTGGACCGCAAATAAAAATCTGCATTCAATTTAATGTAGTTTTCATCCACATAGCTTTGAAGGGTAGTTTTGATCTTTCTAAATTTCTTTCACCATCATACTGGCGCGTGGACTCAAAGATATTGTCTGTTCCCCAGCTGTCTAGCTGACTGTAATGTCTGCTGCCATGTCCTGATGTCTCGGAGAGGAGCTGAAAAGTGGCTCTTTAGATACTATACCAAAGTAAGGTATCATGAGCACAGAGTCCAGGGAATCCCCAAATGTATAGCAGAGGCTACATTAGATAATCACTAACAGCTCTCTTAATGTGGTAGCGTAGGCAAGCAGTTAGGTTCATCAAGAGGGTGTGTTAAGCATATATTGTATTCACTCAATCAAGGACTGATTACACACACACACACTCAGAGAGAGAATCCAGACCAATTGGGCAAGTATTAAAAAGGTATACCTAGGTTTTATTTCTGGAACCAAGCAGGATCTGTTACAGGTAGGTACAATGCAATACACAGAAATGCAATTGTGAATGGGATTTGCAATTCTCACAGGTGTGTATTTGATTTAAAAACACCTTAAATAACAGAAATTACTTTTGATTACTTTAGCGTTACTTTTGGATTACATCTACTACTCTGGGTGAAATGCCTAAGTATCACACCATGAATCCTACAATACAAAGGTAAGACTTTTTGGAGGTTCAAAATACAGTTACTTTTCTTTCATACAAAACACAGGTCAACACTTAGGCATTTTTAGGTTTAAAAATTCTTAACATTGGTTCCTATGGGAAAAAGAGTGTTAAGGGTTTAAAGATAATAAAATGATCTGTAAGTACAAATGTTAGGGGTTAGGACCAAGGTTCCCCATGGTCCAGTTAGGCACTGGAATCAGTGTGGGTTTAATGTGCTGAGATGTTTGCTACCAAACTTCCCCGGCTTCAGTAAAGCCATAATGGAGCTGTGGAGTTCGTAATGACCAACTCCCAGACCATATACTCTTTATGACTTTACTGCACTTACAATGTCTAAGAACAGACTAAGACATTGTAGGTGTACAGTGCTCATGCAACTGTACCCTCACCTGGGGGCTAGTGCACCCTGCTGGAGGGGGTGACTTACCTAGGCCCCAAGCTGTGGGTTACAGTCATGGCATGCAGGGATGGGTGCCATGTCGACTCCTCACTTTTCTCTGCACCACAACATGCAGCCTGCAATGGCAGTGTGTGGGTGTGACGGTGCAGGACTTCGAAGGGGGGCACAATAGGTGATGTAGCCCTTAGAGGCCTTCCCTTGTCACAGTTTCATTGGTACCTATGGTACCTTTTAGAAGGGGCTTATTTGTAGCCAGAGATGTGCCAATTGTTTGGGAAAGAACACAGGCCGTTGGAACCTGATTGGCAGGAACCCAGGGCACATCAAGTCAAAGTGCATCAAGTGTCAGGCAAAAAGTGGGGGTGTTACTGCAACAGAAACCTACTTTCTACAAAAAGGTCTGTAAAATTCCCACATTCCTGTGCATAAACTTTTACTTTCAGCTCGTTTACTTTTCTTGCTTTTGTGACTGTGAAACAAATGTTCAAATGTTGATGTTGTGTTACGAATAGGAGCAGCTCAGCTTAAAAACAGTCACTTGCCAATAGTACATCAGGAGACCCCTGGAAGAAAATTGCTTTTCAACTGGGTGAAATGTTCAATTTAACTTGGTTGTGTTTCTATAGGGTGTATATTTTATTGTGATTGGCCCATACACAATTTGCTGATGTGGAGAAACAAAGCTCCCAGGTAATGTCTTACAGCCTGAATAATTGAGAGCATTTTATGTACGCCAATTTGTTTGCAAGAGACTACTACAGAATTCTCCTTTTGCTTACCTGGTCGTGCTAGACGTATTAAGGATAGGTAGATATCATGGCAATCTCTCTCCTGAGGAACGATAAGCTGTATTATCTGAAAATTCTTGCAGCGAATGAGCAGAGGACATCCAGTAGCAGTGGTAGCTTGTTTTTCAACAGATGAAATTTGGCTGTGAAGTACCTACGAGAAAATAAATTAAAACACAAGTGAAAATCTCTATGAAGTAAACTCTGCCCTGAGAATGGTGTAAAAGGGAGTAGGTACAACATCTATTGCAGGGAGCTTTGAGTAGCTTGTGAGCTACCGATAGCTCTCCAGCTACCTGCAAGTAGGTCTCCAGTACGCAACCCAGCCTACTAAATTAGTAGCTTTTTCTTGGTTGAATCAATAAACATATACTAGTATTGAAAGTGTGTATTAGAGATGAAAATGTGTGCATTTTCAAGACTCGTAAGCTAATGTTTGGAGAAAAACTGCTGAATTTCAATTATATTTCCTGATGAATTTCCAATACAACCATTGATAGGGGTAAGGATAAATGTGTTATTTTAGCTCCAACACCTTCAGGATACACTTTATACATGCTATATTTGAATGTTAACTCTTGCGGCGTTAGGGAGACTTATTATATTGGTGCCTGGGGCATTACGCTATTGCGGTTATGCATTACCCATCCAGAGGCCTGACAAATTGAGAACGCCTTTTTCATCATTACTGTAACCTTGCTGATGCATTGAGGTGGTGATCACTGCTGGCAGTCTTGAATAGCATTGCCACCAATGCAATCTTGTCTGATGCCGTCACTATTACAGCACCAGTAATAATAGTAGCTCGGGAGGATTTTCATTGACCATAAGTAGCTCCTAATACAAAAAAGGTTGGAGATCACCGATCAATTGTGATAAATCAAGGAAATACAAACAGAAAAACGCAAGTGGAAATCCATGCCTCGATATCTTTTTTTTTTTTTTTTAATTCCTTTGTCCTTCCTTTTGGGTATTGTAGAACAAGAAATTATTACAGACAATGTTCCCTCTAATTATTTTCCTCTGTGTGCGGCAGAGTAAGGTCTCTGTGCGCTGCAGCCAAGGCTATGTGCGCCAAGAACCTGACCGCGCTTGTAGACCAGGGCTTTGAGTGGGATGAAAATACTCGGGGATCTTTCAAAGGGGCGTAACCAATGCAATTAAGGGTGTGGCTTCAAAGCAATTAAGCTAAAAATGAGTGCATCATATAGTGTGCCACCCTACTGATATTTTGCTGCTTCTGTCATTGCCTCCGCTCACTCACCCCTTGGATGCAATTGCATCAGAGAAGCCAGCGCGTGAGCAGCGTTCTGAATGGGCTCCGATCTCACCCCAGAGAGGCCAAAGAGTGAATGTGTGGCTCCATTTGCTCCAGTTATCGAGCTCACGGCAAAATAAGTGGGGGGATGCCGTCCACCCAGCGTGGTACCCCGTCTCGAGCCGTGGCCAAGACAATTGGCTTTATCAATAGTTGTTTTTTTAATCAAGTTGTATATATTAATGAAAATGCTTCTGCTCTTGTGGTTGGGGTTGTGGCTTAATGCTTGAGCTGTCGATTTTGGAGATGGGTTTTTAGTCTCAGGTCAGCCTAAAATCCTGTGATTCTGGGCAAATAAATTAATCTCCCCAAGCAGACAAAAAAATATATAATAATAAATCATGTAAAGCGCTGCAATACTTTTTCGGTTGAGTTCGCACTATATAAAAACTTGCTGCATTTCTTTTCTCCATGTTGAGTGGTGCAAACAAGACCCAAAACCCCTTCATAAATATACTCCTAAGTATCTCTCATTACTTTTTCACTCGAGGGCTTACTAGCATAAAAAAATTATGTGAGAGACCAGCGAGCACAGCGCAAGTGATTTCTCCATGCATGCATAACTTACCTAAACTTGAATAATATAACATTTTGAAAACCTTAGTAAATGTTGCACAATGTTGGATTAAAAAACTTCAGACATTTTGGCTGGTCTCAATAAAGTTTCACCCTGGACTACTTTTGTTACATTTTTGATAATAACTGCTGCATCTTCTTTCAAAATAATTACTAGAATTACTTGGAGTATGACAAATACCGCTATCTTTGAGTATGATGAGCTTTGCCCCTAGAATTTGTTAATGGGATATACTGTCTTTTACAAATAAATATAAAACATGTTCCTTAAGTACTCTGATACCAAGAGATGAAATACTTTTCAAGAGAAAACAATACAGTACAAATAAAATGTTTCACATAAAGGGAAACTGCCGATAGTAATTCAATTTGAAAGGACAGCTTCTCTGCCAATGTAATTTGGTAACATGTCTAACGGCAGAACGATTCTTAGCCTTCATGGGGATGACAAAGAAATGTCTGCAAATGACTGCCTTACGGCTTGCATTTACTTATTTCGAGGTGGCCAGTCAGCAATCCTGGCCCGAACTCCCTTCTTAGGAACACCGGGAGTGGCAAAAATATGATGGGAACTTTCACTACATGGCGGCCCAACAGGAGACATTGCTGAAGACTCTAAAAGTGCCATTCTGTGACCTGAAACGTCTCATAAAAATCATCGGAGCGGGCTTTGGAAGATACATCTGCACCAATAGCCTGTGCAACACTTGCAACTGCTCTATCAGTCTGGGACCGCTTTGGGCTGGTCATGGTGTGAAAACGTGCTTGGTGCTTGTGTGCTGCAGCAGAAAACGGAGTTATTTTGCCTTCCCCAATGCCCAATCCCCTTTTGGAGAAAAGCCTCCAGCAAACAAAATGGTAGCATGGGAACTCAGAAGTGTTCATCTAGCATAGATTAAAATGTTGCACTCCTGTCTGTGTACGCTAGGTTTGTAAATTGGTACTGCCTAGAAGTCTCTTTAACTTCTTCATGGTTGCTGAAGCGCCACGTTCCAAAGTGCGAGGAAAGGCCTGGCATCACCTGTCCTGTACACATGTTGTTCGATGTATTGCTAGACCTGTTTGGAGATTTAGACAGGAGTCATCCTAGATCTTGTGCAATGGTTGTCCTTCTCTGCAAACTCCTCGAAGTCTCATGTGTGGGCTTTCATATTTATACGCTTGTTGTAACCGTACTGGATGCTCGCCGACGTCTGATGGCAGGCTGCAGATTCCTACACATCATGCCTTGTTTCACTTTGTTTTGTGTGTCAATCCAAACAGTTCCCAGGTGTGACGACGGGTGGCACCGTAGGGCGGGGTTGTTCCTGCGTGTTCCAGTTGGTGTGACGAGGCTGCTCCTGTGTCCCTGAGTTTGGAAGGGTGTGGGTGGTCAGAAGGGGGTTTGGGCTGCAGCTGGAGCCCGTCCAGCCGTAGGGTGTGTTTATGTGTGTGGGGGCTGTAGCGTTACTGCTCCATGCATCTCCTCAACACACAGTAGCGGTCCGTCCATTATGGGCGTTGGGGCGTTGCCCCCCTCCCCGCTCAGCCCGTCTTTGAAGTGAATCAGTTCAAAGACGCCGAGGGCTCAGAGAAGAAGGACTCAACTGTCTGCATGACGCCAGACTGCCATGAAGGGGGTGGGCGGTCTGCCGTCCTTTGTCAGACGTCACCAGGCCAGGGGACATGCAGCACCACAAGTGCGCATGAGTGGGGACGGAGGGCGAATTTTCGCACCGTGTCCACTCATGCGCATTTGTGTTTTTGCTTGGTTGCGCATGCCCATTAGGAGCCCTTCGGCCTCCTAATGGGCGTGCTGCGGGCGAGAAGGCCTGTGCCCCAACTGGCGCCAGGATTGGCCTAGAGGGGCTGTGAGCCTGTGACGTGACGTGAGGGGAGCAGAGCAGATCCCAGAGGTGGCGCGGACCGGAGCCGGCAGCAAGGTAAGAGTGTGTGTGTGTTTTTCTTTTCTTTTAAAGTGTTTTGTGCGTGCGTGCGTGCGTGTATGCATGAATGTTTGGTGGAGAGTGTTGTCGTGAATGGAGGTGTTTGTGTGTATGCGTGTGTGAAATTGAATACATTTCTTATTCACTGAATTTTGTATGTTGTGTATGTGTGTGTGATTATGCGTCCCACTGCCTGCGGTTACCGTTTCCCAATCAGAGTCGTGTCCTCGATGTGGTCCATTGTAGTGTGCTGAGTGGTGCTGAGCCCGGGCGTGGACTGAAACCAGTGAGGCGGTGCAGTCAGTCTTACCCCGGTCTCTCTCCCCTGCTGGGTCAATGGAACCATCTCCTTGCCTAGGTCAGAGTGATTCCCGGGGTTTCCTACTCTGTCCGAAAGCAGCACAAGAACCGAAACGGAAAAGCCAATAAACATGGTTTAAATTCAAAATATAATTTTATTATTTTCGAGCAGCGCGTTTGGCCCAGAGAAGGTGCACTGGGGGTATAGAGGAGGGATAATGAGAAAATTAGGAGCAGGCGCGCAACACCCATACGGCTCAAAGGGTTTTGTTCCCCCTTTCACCTTTCTGTTTCTCAGCCAGGCTGGGCATAGGTCTCACTTCGTTTGGACCAGTTGAACACGCAAATGCAGCAATGAACAACTTAAAGCGGGCCTGTCAACTTTTGCAAAGGGCATTCAACTGCGTGGCAACACCTGGCACTGTGTTGAAAATGAAGTAGCCAGAGATATTACACAGCGCCAAGTGGCCATGCCTGCTACTTCGTTTTCAGCGCTGAATTCAAATTCGGGACGAGAACAATCCGTGCATAGTGTGTATATTGCTCAGATTTTCAGCAGAAAAGGAGAGGTAAACGGCCACAGGCACGGGGTAATGAGAGGTAGGGACCGGTGCCAGTTACAGCAGAGAGGTATTAAGCAGCAATAGGTACAAAAGAAAGCGGCAGGGACAGTGAGATACACGGAAAAAGAGAAGCATGGCTGGATGAGACAGGTGTACAAGCTAGAGCACTAGCTCTGTTCTTGCTACTTTGCATCCCTTAATTTCCCTGCATGAGATCCATGTCTCCTATTTTCCTGCATGCCTGCCCCCCCTCTCACAAACCCCACCAACCGCCACTGTCAACACAGCTGCGGTACCGGGGGTCCTCAGCCCTTCGCTCCCCGATGCTCCAGGCCGGTGAACCGGGCCTTGCTGCCCTCAAGTGCCCCCCTAATTTACAAATGCCCTCAATCAGTCCGCAGCCTCTCTCTATTCAGAAAAGCCACGCATCAATTCCAAAAGCATTACGTGTGCTTTACACGTCATGCTTTTGGACTTGCTGCATTTCTTTTTTAAATAGAGCGCAGCTGGGTGCTGATTGCGGGCCGTTGTGAAAGTATTGCTGTTAAATGCAGCACATGAGAGTGCTGCATTTAACAGCAATACTTTCACAACGGCCTGCAATCAGCACCCAGCTGCGCTCTATTTAAAAAAGAAATGCAGCAAGACCAAAAGCATGACGTGTAAAGCACACGTAATGCTTTTGGAATTGATGCGTGGCTTTTCCGAATAGAGAGAGGCTGTGGACTGAATGAGGGTATTTGTAAGGCCTCAGGCAACCAGTAAATTGCCGTTTTTCGCCGCTCGCGTTCTGAAAGCGGGCGGCGGCCAGAACGTGTGCGCGCTTCACAAGAGGCACTGCGCGCTCGGTGCCTTAAAGCTGCGCGGGCGCCCAGCCGCGCGGGTTAGAGGGAACACTGATTACAGAAACCCCGTCTATAAATACAGAGGGGCAGATTTATGAAGGACTTGCGCCGCCGGTGCGTCACTTTTTCCCATGTTAAAAATGACGCACCGGCGGCGCAAGGCCTTCATAAATGAGGCCCAGAATGCTTATGCCTTTCTAGAGTGCTTTAAATGGCACTGCTCTGTAAGTGTAGATCACAGTACTTCCTAATGAATGACCTTTTCAGTTGATACAAAAGGACCTGCGTTCCAGAACTTAAAGTGGAAGAAACATCAACAATTATTAAGACTGAAATTTCAAAGGCAATCCTTCGATCACGTAGAATGTGGAAGGATCGCACAAAATGTTCATCTACCATCAAATCTGAAAGAATGCCCCTTTATATGTATTTTTTCACTATTCACGGAGTGTAATACACAATGAGCACTGAGCCACCCGCCCTTTTTCCTTCACGACATTCTGTGATACTTTATTAACATCACGAAATTAATTATTCTCATGTAACTCAGTAAGTTAGTTTGAGAATACTATTTCCCTGTAGTTCTGGGTGATTTTATTTTTTTCCAAACAATGAAGAAAAAATATGCAGAAACAGCTTTTTTGCATTTGGGAAATTTGACTATTTAGGGTTTGCTTGGGAGTTTTGTGTTTGGAAAGCACCTAAAATTCTGCAAAATTCAGTTTAGTCTACTCAGCGGAATACATTTATGTTCACATTGCTTTATAAATACACAGATTCCATCCGTTTTTAGGTCAGGCTATGGCCAGAGCTCATATTATCAACAGAGACAAATACACAAAGAGCGTGTGTTGTGTTTGAACACTTCAACCACTGGCATGTTTGGGTTAGCCCTCCTTAACCTTTGCTTGTTTAAAGTGTCTTTCACATTTTGTTTTGGCCCACAAGAATATGGCCCAGTTTTATACTCTGCAGTGGCGAGTCGAAAAAGGAGTTCCTTGCTAAACACATGCACCGAAGCAATACAACCAATGGGGCATTTTTAACGTTGTTTGGAATTAATCGTTATTGTAAAGACATTTCTATTTTATTATTTCTTGGGATAATTGTAAAGATTTTAATTAATCATACAATAAATGTATTTGAAACTAAGAATCCCTTGCAGGCATCGCATATATAATGCTGCATGACAGCAGTTAACCACTGCACAACTAAATTCCATTTCGATTGCTCTTCCTCATTTTAAGTAAAACTATTTCTAGTCAAAATGGCATTACATCTCATACCATTAAAAAATTACATTTATTTATTTATTTTATTTGATAGATTTATAGAGCGCATGGCTACCCAAGGGCTTCCCAGCGCTGCGAGATTCCCACTCTGCGAGGCTGGAGATGGATTAGTGATACTGCTTTGAACAGCCATGTTTTAATCGCCTTCGGAAAGCTGCTTCCAATGTCAGTATACGTGATTCACGTGGTGATTAAGTAAATGTTATGACACCGGAAATAAATATACATTTATTTGATCTAACAGTTGTGCCTAAACTTTACACTGTAGTTGATATCCAAGAGGTGATGATGATGCGGAGAGATGTTGTGGTGAAAATACACCAATGAAGGGGACATGTAAGGGGAGGGAGGGTGAGGGGGCAGAGAACTCAGTCCTACACCAACAAAGATCAGAACAGACTCTAGTGATATAATATCCTACTCTGGCTGTTTAAATTAATCTCGAAATTTTAGGATGCTTAACCCAGGAGCATCACTTGTGCAAATTTGTAAAATAGAAGCCTGGAGTTCGTACCTGCAATATTGTGCACAGCACCATGACCGAACGACAAAACTGAGAAGAACAGAAAGGCCGAGTCTACAGAGATTTCTCACACTTGTTTACTTCAGTACTGTTAGACAGTGGTCCTACACAAAACAGATGTCGAGCCACCGATCTTCAGGAAACACAAACGAGCGTGAAAGACACAGCTAGTGGGGGTCTCTTAACACCTTGGTTGCTGAAGATATTCCCCTGCTGTGCTGGGCCATAATGTTAATGGGTGTGGTCATGACGAGCTCAGCTCGTCATGGGCACACTAGCACTGTGCCTGCTCGTCATGAGCACCGAAGGGGTTAACCATATTTATTTATGTTAACAATGGACACATACCCACGTTTCTTTACGGGTTTCAGACACATTTTCCACAAAGATGACATGAGTGGCCGTCAGGTATAAAGTTCCTAATGCTGCTTTCCTAGAGGAAATTCTGTCAATTAGCCGGACATGTTCAACCTGAGAAGGAAAAAAATAAGAGAAATAAAAACAATTGTAGACAAAGACCCAAGTCAAACGTTTGAGTAAACACTTACTTGCTACTGCAGATTTTGCGATTTCAAAACTCTAAGTGCTGTCAATATTACCCAACATATTACCTAACATAATGTCGATATGACTTAACGTCAGACGGATGAATGTCCAGAAGTTCTGGTCCAGAGGGAAACCTGGGGTCTTTTGTTTCCCAATAAATCGGACCATCCAGTTTCTAAGGTACTGAGCTACTGGCGAGAACTCGAGCAGGCTGTAAAGGAAGTCATTGTTGCAGCGGCGGCTCCTATGGCAAAGGAGCGTGGCCCCTCCAAAAACGGCAGGGAAGAAGAAGAATTTAAAAAACCAACACTCGTTTTTATTTCTCCTTTTCTGCAGAGTCTTGGGGGCAGGACCTGGGGGTGACTGCACTGAGGAGAATGGTAGTGCACTCCCTTCACTGCACATGATGGGTTGACTGTCTGTCTTAGGCCGGCTAAACCATCATGTGCAGTAAACCTCTCTCCAACCCCAGCTCCCAAGTCTGTCCTAGAGCACCAATCGAGCATGCTCAGGCCAATCCTAGAGCTGTTTTCATGTGAGAGCAGCTTCAGGATTGGCCACAGGGTAAGCTGGGAGCCTGTGCTCGAAGAAGCGGAAGGAGCAGAGAAGCACGACGTGGGACGAGGCCGACTGAATGGAAATGTTTTTTATTATTTTTTAATCCCCTCCTCCCTTCTCGACCCCTATGCCCCCCTTAAACCTCCCCAACCATGCCACTGGTCCCAAATATGGGCCACTACTGCATTGTTGTGGTATGGACAAAAGAGCACGTCTTTTACTGTACTAGGAATCAGGGCCGGACTGGGAACCAAAACCGGCCCTGGCAAAGTCCTCGGCCAGCCACCCGGGGGGAGGTTGGGGGTGTGACTGAGCTCTTTGCCGGCCCGGTTTTCAGCCGATTTTGTTACAGGGCCGATTTTGCAGCAAGATGGTGTATATTATTTGGGCACTGAATCTTGTTCATCCTTGCAAAATCAATCAACCTTCCCCATCTTTTGTCACTGCTCTCTTTGTCAAACAATGCACTACAGTGTTCATCCTTATTAGGTGCAGGCACACAATGGCTCATCTCCTTTCTAATTTTGAGCGGTCTACATTGGCACTATCATAATATTTGTTTATGATGTGATACAAAAGGGGATGATGGACCGAGCGTTTGAGCAAATCAAACACTCACCCCCAGTCAACTGATCTGGGTTTAATCCATCACCATTCTTTAGCTCACTCAGCCACCCCAGTTCAGACATGGCCATATGCAAATCAGTCTGACCCTGTGCCTCATGGGAACAGTCCAGCCCGAACTGACAAGCCATGTCTTCCCTGGACCGGAAACAAGCATCCTGGGACCGGTTTCAGATTCATAATCCTCATCAGCCAGGCTATCTCGAATCCAGTGGCCAAGTGAGCAAGGGACTCAGGTCGGAGCATACCCTGCCAATTTAGGGCAAACAAAGCGATACAAAAGGGGATGATGGACGGAGCGTTTGACCAAATCAAACACTCGCCCCCAGTCAACTGATTTGGGTTTAATCCATCACCATTCTTTAGCTCACTCAGCCACCCCAGTTAAGACATGGCCATATGCAAATCAGTCTGACCCTGTGCCTCATGGGAACAGTCCAGCCCGAACTTCCAAGCCATGTCTTCCCTGGACCGGAAACAAGCATCCTGGGACCGGTTGACAGGGTGTGCTCAGACGTGAGTCCCTTGCTCACTTTGCCACTGGATTCAAGCAAGCCTGGCTGAAGACGGCTGTAATGCCAGAAACCGGTCCTGGGAAGCTTGATTCCGGTCCGGGGAAGACATGGCTTGGCAGTTCGGGCTGGACTGTTCCCATGAGGCACAGGGTCAGACTGATTTTCATATGGCCATGTCTGAACTGGGGTGGCGGAGTGAGCTAAAGAACGGTGATGGATTAAACCCAGATCAGTTGACTGGGGGTGAGTGTTTGTATTGTCAACGCTCCGACCATCATCCCCTTTGGTTTTTATTTGTTTATGATGTGCAATTACTTTGTTTAGCGATACTGCTGTAAATCAACTTTAATTCCAGTGACTTAACTGGGAAACAGCCTGTACAACAAGACCTTTAACATGCAATGCCTTTACAATGCATCCTTTACCATACATATGCCTTTAAAACAGATGCCTTTACAACAAAATTGTAAGCATCTATCAGGTAAGTGAAACCCCTTTTAAATAAATATAACCTACTGACGGTCGCCAGTAGGTATAGTTAGGACCAAGTTACCAAAGGAAAATCGCAACATTCTATTCCCAATAACTTTGGCGCCGACTTACGAATCTTCGCAAAATTTAAAAAACTAATGGCCCGGTCCGGTCAGCTCCTATCTTGAAAGTTTCGGGGTGATTCGTCATTGGGGGGCAGAGAAAAAAGGGGGGTCCCAAAACGTGTTTTTCCCATCCAATTTCTCATAGGAAACTTTAGTCACGGCTACAGCCCGAACTGCTGAACGGAATTACACAAAATTTGGCAAAAAGGTGGCCCTTGGTTCAGAAAGAACTCTTTGTTAAATAGTGTAAAGCCGTTCAGTAGTTCCTGAGAAATAAAATAAAAAAAATATTGATATCTGGGCGGAGCCTAACCACACATGTCATCGTGAGATCTGATTGACTGTCAGCACTTCATCCTAGAATTGCTGGCAGCCATCTTGGGACCAATATACATGATAGTACCCCACTGAACTGCATTGTAGTGAATCGAAGATTTTGAGGGTTACCAAAAGGAGAATTATAAAGGGCGATAACAGACTTTAGTTACATTAGAATTCCTTTGTTGATGGTACCATACTAATTTCAGGAATTGTGTGGTGTTCTAAGGTGATTTTACCCTGTGAAAAACCTTCTGCAGGGGAAGTACATGAATCACGTTTGAGAGAAAACTATTTCACAAGCTTGTCCCATTAAGTTTTGTAAGGTGCTCCAGAAGCTAAAATTAGAGCATATTTTCTGCAAATTCACATATCTTTCTCAGTCATGTGAGAATGAAGTCTCACATTCTCGGTAATACATGTACATCCAACAAGGGCAGAGACTGCCAGTTGATTTCTTTGTGTTCAACTGCAGCTACCCACAGTGTTCTAAAGAACAACTAGAGCGCTAAAAGCCTTACTTATGACAAATGTATGGCACACATGAAGCCATCTTGAATGGAATAAACTGTTAACACTTAAAACATTTAGGGCCCGATGTAGGTAAACGCGATTTTCCGATTTCAAAATACCGAGGCGGGCCGAATCGGTATTCTGAAATCGGAAAACGAGATGTAGGAAAAAAATACCGATTGAAAACCGATTCGGTCGGCATCGGTAATGAGATTCGGTACGTTCCGATTCAGCTCGGTCCGATTCGGAAATTACCGAATCGGCCAACAACGAATCGGAAAACACCGAATCGGCTACCACCGACTCGGACATTTCCGATTCGGCGAATACCGATTCGGTAAAAGCCGAATCGGTAAAAACCGAATCGGCAATCATAGACCCATGGCGAAAAAGCCCATAGGAATGCATTGCATGAACCGATTCGGCTTTTACCGAATCGGATAATACCGAATCGGATTTTACCGATTCGGTTTTTACCGAATCGGTAAAAGCCGACTCGGCAATAGGCGATTCAGCCAATGAGGTGGCTCCCCCTCCCCCACCCAAACAGGGAGTGGCAACCCTGGCAGGTGCAGCCAATTAAGAAGTTTCTAGAAGTTTCTGGAAAGCCTGCCTGAGCCCAACACACAGTTAGCAGCAGTGGGAGAAGGAGGTTGCAGACTGAGCAGGAGCTGGAGAAAATGGCAGATCAGGCAGGAAGCCAGAAGTCCTCCCAAAAGAGGAAGCCCAAATTTACCACCACAGAACTCCAGGTGCTGGTTGAGGAGGTGGTGAGGGTGCACCGCCAGCTCTTTGGCAAGCTGTCCCTCAACATGCCAGACAGCACCAAGAGGAGATTGTGGGCCGACATCGCCCAGAAGGTCAACGCTGCTGGAGTCACCCCCAGGTCCATTGAGGAACTTAAGAAAAGGTTTTATGACCTCCGCAGCCTCACGAAGAGGAAGCTGGCCGACCTCCAAAGGCAGGCTGGACACACCGGAGGAGGCAAGAACCCGGCGCCACCCCTCACCGAGCTGGAGGAAATTGTCTCCAGCACCATCGAGAGGGAGAGCATCGTAGGGATCGGGACCCTGGACAGCACTGCGATGGCCACAGCTACAGGTAAGAAGCATGCGCATCATGACACACCCTACCAGACACCTCCCCATTAGACACAATGCATAGGCAAACACCAGCACTGTACTGTCACCAACATACAAGAGACAAGCATCATGGTACATGTAGTCAGCAGAAGTTAGCCAAATATGTCAGTGCAGAATCACAAGACAGGAAACAGTGTGACACGGTGTAAGGAGATGCAAGGACATGTGGAATGCCATAATTGTACTGACTGTAATACATCGGCACTCAGTTTACAAATGCTTCTTTGTACCTAGGGGCACCATCAGGCAGCACCACTGTGGCAGCTGAGGGAGCTTCGACTTCAAATACTGCAGTGGCAGGGCCGAGCACCAGCCAGCCTGGCCAGGAGGAGGAGGATGAGGATGAGGAAGGAGACACCCCAGGGCTTGGAATGGACGGAGTCCTGGTGATTAATTTCCAGGCAGTGCACTCCCCAGTACTGCCCAGCTCACCCCCCTTGCAATTTTCACCATACAACTCCCCTACAAGGCAGACCATTCCGCCGACAACAGCTCCTGCCACAACCGTGGCCTTGCCACCCGTCCAACCTGTCGTGGGAGCAGGGGCTCCGGGACCGGCCAGCACCACACCACCACCAGTGGCACCCCAGCCCACTCTGCAGGCCGGAGGCAGCAGTGCCAGACGCCGTGCCACCACCACCACCACTGCTGCACCAGCACGGGAGGGCAGTGTGTTCCTGGGCCTGGAGGGCCAGATGGTAAAAATCCAGCGCCAACAGGCCAAATCCACCATGGCCTGCCAACGCCAGCTCCTGCAGCACAACCTGCAGATGGGGGAGTTGGTGAAGGGGTTCCAGGCTGTTGTGGACAGCAACAAGGAGGTGGCAGCAGGGTTGGGCAGGCTGACCACTGCCATCACCCACTCCTCTGCCAGGCAGGAGGAGCATGAGGTTGCGCGCAGGAGGGATGCCCGGGTGCTCAACCGGGCCATGGCCCGCCTTGCAGCGGCGACCGCACAGCTGTGCCATCGCAGCTCAAATCAGGAATCGGCACTCAGTCAGCATACAGCTGAGCTGACTAGGGGGATGGCCAGGATCACCACGGCCATGGAGGCCATGTTAATATCTAACGCCGCCTCCAATCCTGCCCTGGACCTGGGTGATGCTGGAGACAGCAGCAGCCGCAGCAGCCCGGCCAGCGCTGCTTCAGAGCCAAGGAGGAGCACCAGGCGATCCGCTGATGCTGCTGGCCATTCGGAGGGGGCCGAGGGACACCCCAGTGGGTCTGGAAAGCGGGCCAAAAAATAGGCTGGCAAGGGGGGATGAGCACACCAGAACCCTGGACTTTATTTTCGTTAACAATCTCCATTATTTGATGCACATCAGTGCTGTAACTGTGGTGCATCATTATTAAAACTTTTTTTTTCCAAGCAACATTTAGCTGTCTTTGCATCTGTACTCAGTCAGAAATAGTTCTCAGTGATCTCCTCACGTCTGTATCTGCCATCACATGGCGTACACACCCCAGCTGGCTGTGTCAGTGGCACAGCTTCGTCGTCGTCATAGTCCTCGTAGTCAGACAACTCCACCTCAGTGCCCTTCTTGACCGCAAGGTTGTGTAACATTGCACATACAGCTATGATCTTGCAGCAGGTGATGGGGGTATACTGCCTTGCACCTCCACTCTTGTGCAGGCATCTGAATCTACTTTTCCAGATGCCAAAGGTCCGTTCAACAACATTCCTGGTGCGTATGTGGGCCCGGTTATACCTCCTTTGGCTGGGTGTGGAGGGGTTGAGGTAGGGGGTGAGTATGAATGAGCGGAGGGCATATGCACTGTCGCCTGGAAGAGAAAGGGGTCACATTAGACACATGCATACATGTATTACACCTACCTACTATGTGTTATGGGGGTCTGATGATGTGGCTCACCTAGGAGGTATCCTTCTCCAAAATCGCCAGCCATCAGCCGTGCATATATGCCGCTCTGTTGGAATATATATGAGTCATGGGTACTTCCTGGAAATTTTGCTACCAGGTCTGTGATGGTGCACTTGGCATTGCAGATCACCTGCACGTTGATGGTGTGTGTAGATTTCCGATTGCGGTATATGTATTCGGTGTCCGCTGGTGGGCAAATCGGAATATGCGTGCCATCTATGCAACCGATGACTTGGGGAAAGTGTGCCATCTGGTAGAAGTCCGCTTTGGTTTGTAGCAGTTCTGCGTGGGTTGCAGGGAATGAGATGTATTGGTCCATCCTGTCTATCATGGCGTCAAGGAATATGTGGAAGAACCTTGACAGGCTGCTCTGGCTCACCCCTCCTGCTGCTGCTACTCCACTTTGATAGCTGCCAGACGCTACCAGGTGTAGGCTGCATAGCACCTGGACGTGCGCAGGGATGGCGTGTGCCCTTGGGGTGTGGTGGTCCAAGTATGGCTTAAGGTCCCTGATGAGCTCAAGTATGGTGTCAGAGTCCAGCCTGTATCTCTGTAGGATCTCAGCCTCAGTGAGCATGAACAGGGTTATCCTCTGTCTGTAGACCTGTTCATTTCTTAGCCATTCCCTCTGTCCTTCCTGCTGTAGCCGTAGCCGCCTCGCAATGACATAGAAAGCTGCCATCCTGCAAGTTGCAATGCATTTTGGGACTGTTTATATGGGTTGGAGTTGGTTACCACCTGATTGCAATCCATGGTAAATACCGAGTGAATTCTACCGATTTTGAGCCGATTTCGGTGTTTCTGTGCCTCCCTACATCTCCCCAACTGTCGGAATCGGGGAATTTCCCGATCGGAGATTCATACGAATCGGCATGTTTTCCGATTCGGATCATGTCCGAATCGGTATTTTTTCCGATTCGGTACATGGACCGAATCGGTGATTTTCCGATTCGGTGTCACTAACGAATCGGTAGTAGGACCGAATCGGTGATTTTCCGATTCGGTGTCACTAACGAATCGGTAGTAGGACCGAATCGGTGATTTTCCGAATCGGTGTCACTAACGAATCGGTAGTAGGACCGAATCGGTGATTTTCCGATTCGGTGTCACTAACGATTCGGTACATGGACCGATTCGGTCTTTGTAACCGAATCGGTGTTTTTCCGATTCGTTACATATCCGATTTTCGGTATGTACGTATCGGATTCTTTCACATTCGGTACACATTCCGAATCGGTTTTCTATCCGATTCGTTCTGTTTTTGGGTCCCTACATCTCGATGGCTGTTTACCGATCGGTAAGGGCCAAAAATCGGTATTTTCGGCCGATACCGATCGGTAAAGCCCTACCTACATCGGGCCCTTAATGTAAAAAGGAACAAAATGATGGGGTTCATTTTGTCATAGAAATTATGGTTAGTGCTGTATAAAGAAAAATTAGGACATGTTTCAAGTGTGATCTCAAATATATTCCTGTTATATTTCAACTGGAGCATCCTGTCAGTTGATGCCTTTGTGTTCTACTGCAGCTTCCCAGAGTGTTCTAAAGAACTAGAAGAGCTAACAGTCTTACTTATGACAAAATGATGGCACACCTGAAGCAATCTTGATTGGAATAAACTGGTAACGCTTAAAACATTTAATTTAATACCATGGAACACAATGAGGGGGTTCATTTTGCCACAAAAATATGGCTAGTGCTGCAAAAAGAAAATGTAGGGCATGTTTTAAGTGAGATCTGAAATTCTCTTCTATTTCATTAGAACATTCTGACATGCTGACTGAAACAATCACTTTCAATACCAGCAGTAGACTTACAGTTAACTCCCTGGTGAGCAGTAGCTTTACTACAGTGATCTAATGAACAGCTAGAGTGCTAACATTCTGAATTTATGGCAAATTTGTAAGACATCTGAATGCTTTCTTGATGGAATCAAAGTAAAAAAGCTTTTCCTACTGAGGAGACTGCAGTAAATGAGGAAATTATGAAACTTCATAACAAATAAGTCTCCCAAGATGGCCACCAGAGAAAAAAGAGCCCAAATGTCGCACAAATATCACCCAGATGTAGCCCATATACAGCCCAATGACAGAAGTGTGCAAAACACTTTTTATTTTTGGTTTTTCTGCAGTTTTATATAGTGCAGACTGGTCAGGTATTGGAGCGTTACATCTTACTTGGACCCAGTAGCGGTCGGCAGTAGGTGTTTCTATAGGGCGGTGACGTGGGCAGGAGGAGGGGCAGGGTGGGGGGAAATAATGTATGGATTACGGAGTTTTACAGGTAAGTAAACATTTAAATACATAAAACGAATTTCGTTGCGCGCACTGCATCACATTTGGTGATGCAGTGTGCGCAACGAAATTCGTTTTATGTATTTAAATGTTTACTTACCTGTAAAACTCCGTAATCCATACATTATTTCCCCCCACCCTGCCCCTCCTCCTGCCCACGTCACCGCCCTATAGAAACACCTACTGCCGACCGCTACTGCTTGGACCCCTTATTGCGTATTTTGCACGAAGTACATGAGATTGATCTTGCGAAACATTGAACTTTACGATTCTGTTAACCTGAAGTTGCTCTGAACAGGGCTTTGTAACACCCATTTTTACCTACTGGTTTTAATTAATTCTTACTGTATTGTATTAGGAAAGAGGATTTACTGTTTTATGTACACTTTTATGATCTATGTTTCTGAATCAGATCGAATGAAGTTTAATGAATTCTATGGCAGGACGGAGGCGAGGAGTATGCATATCTTTCTTCATATTATTTGCATAGCAGTTCAAAGAAAACTTAACACAACAATCATTAAACAAAAGACTACACAACCCATGAACCAATAGGGGGGTAGTCTCCAAGGCAACTATAGGCCAATCATATCACAGTCCATCGTATATAATATTGTGACATCCCTTTTGTTTCCTCTTTCTTCACTGCTCATCAGTTAAATGCATTCCTTACATTCTTGACTTAATCTGACGTTGTTGCTGTTTGTATAGCGGTTTCTTGTGCACATTATTAGCATTATTGCCTTGGTATAGTTTCATTTTCCCTGCGCAGCAGGCTCTTGCCCGAGCGCGTTCTCCCCCTCGCAGTTTCACCCGCTGTGCGTGAGGCGAGATCCTGTCAGGCGCGTCTGGTCTGAGCGAGGCAGATCTGTCGAGCGCTGCGCTGGTCTTTACACACATTTCGGAACCCGGTCACTCCTTTAGTGTCCGGTTGAATCCCAACCAACCCTCGCCTAATTTTGACACCGCTATGCGGTGATTTCCCCACACGGCCATCAATTACCACCTGGTGGTGATAATTTGTATTGCGCCTTAGTCTATTCTTATAACAGCTTTGGGGAAAGCCCAGCTGTTGGAGCAACTGCGAGGAGGCTGCCTTAAATATTTTAAGGGCATTTGTTCTGTGCTCACACCCTCTGCTATCATGTCTTCTCCAGAAGACCATTTTTACTCCTCCTACCAGGAAGTGGAGGAGGAATGGCCCCCCAACTTCTCCCTCCAGCAGTGGACCAATCCCTCTCTCTGGCTATTTCCTAGGGCGCTAGCTCCTCTTAGGGATCAGGTTGATAAGCTGAAGAAAAGCATCCCTGGGGTGTTCAGTGACCCAGATCGGGAGGTGGCGGGTCCCAGTAGCTCCCAGATGGGGAATAAAAGGGCCATTAAGCATAACGAGGGGCCCTTGGAAGTATTTGATAAATTTACGGCAACCTTTCTCAAGAGTAGAAAAATGCTATAACATGCACCCTGCCGGGAGGAGGAGGAGCTCGAAGAAAACTGCGACGCTGTCACCACTATTGTAGACCCCGCCGTCGGGTTTCCCTTAGAAGGAGAGGGTGTATCGGAGGACGATTTTTCCTCCGATGACGATAAGGATTCGGGCGTCCCTGGTGTTCAGAGTCCCACTCCTCTCAGTCCCCGGTTGGGGACGGGGTCTACTCTGACATGTTCGAACCTTCCCAAATTTACCATCCTAGGTCGGCGGATTGGACCTCTAATGCCAAAGTGGCAAAGTATGTGGTGGGGAAAATCCATTAACCCCTTGAAAGGGAGGTAAGGAATAGGATGAGTGGAGAATGCCCCAGGCCCTCACTGAAGGGGAAGGTGGAACACACGCCTGAAATTGATGAGAAACAATGTACCTTTTTCCCCAAGTATATGAGGGATCCCAAGAAAGGAATTGATAGGTCTTGGACGTGGTAGAGCCCTTGACCCAAATTACTCAATTGGTGGAGCGTTCAAAAGAGTCAGGATCCCCTTTGTCCACGGATATAGTGGCTGGTTGGGCGCACTACCCTAAACCCTAAAACACTACCCCCCTCCACTACCCAAACACTGCTGCACGACCCTTAACCCTAAAACACTAACCCCAGCATGACCCCCTACACTACAGAAACACAACTGCAGTACTCTAAACCTGAAAACACTACCCCCAGCACGACCTCCCACACTACCCAAACACCACTGCACTACCCTAAACCCTAAAACACTACCCCCAGCACGACACCCTACACTACACAAACACCACTGGACTACCCTAAACTCTACAAAACTACCCCAGCATGACTCCGTACACTACCCAAACACCACTGCATTACACTAAACCCTAGATCTACCCCCAGCATGACCCTCTACACTACCAAAACACCACTGCACTACCCTATACCCTAAAACACAACCCCCTCCACTACACAAACACCACTGCCTACCCTAAACCCTAAAACACTACCCCTACACTACAAACACCACTGCACTACCCTAAACCCAAAAAACTACCCCCATCATGACCCCCTATACTACACAAACACCACTGCACTACCCTAAACACCCTACACCAGTTTTTCCCAAACTGTGGTCCGCGGACCCCCAGGGGTCCGTGACACATCCCCAGGGGGTCCGTAGGCAACAGTTTTAAAAGCACAGAAACATTTCTTGTATAATTAGCAGCTTTCCAGCAACAATAAAAGTGTCAAGAGAATACCACTGATTAATGTACCTGCTGGAGCTGAGGAGAGTTTTGTTCAGTTGCAGCTTTGATTGAACTAATGTAACACAGAGGGTTAATGTGCCTACTGCAAAGAACGTGTAACATGCATCTTAAAAAGCAACATTTTATGTGCCTAGGTTCGTGGTTACTGCTTTTGTCACAGAGATTATTTTGTTACTGTGTACTTCATAAGTGACAATCATAATCTAGCAGAGGGACCTATAAACTGTCATCAAAGAGCTGCTTGCAAACTACATGGTACCAGTTAGTAACTTATATTTTTTCACAGGTATTAATTTTCCTGATGCTGCTAAAAAGATTTATTTGGGTGGAAATACATTTTTAATGTTAAAGTCAGTGCTAGCCACAGTGTTATGTTCTGAATCCAGAGTTTGTGCTTTTCCAGACCGGGTACTCTTTAAACATTTTATATACACACTGATTTACATGTATGATTCAATGTCTCTATATGTGTGTGATGTAAAGTGCTCTGACATCCTACAATGGTATGAGAGATGCTATAAAACAAATGAAATACATGTGACAGAGGGGCTATTACTTCACTATAAAATACTAAGCGCCAGTTGTACGATCTGTTTTTATATGAGTGAACGGGTTCGCGAACCCGTTTATGCATGCAAAAACCGATTGAGCCATGTACATAGCCTATTTCGCAAGTTGCAATTTGTTTGCGACTCGCTAAATAGGTTTTGCAACTTGTTATTTGGAAGCGGCATTCCCTTCCAAATAGGGAGTCTGTGATATTTAGCACTGCAGCTTTAATAGAATCTCAAGTACATCACTAGCCATGTCAATGCACGTGTCATGAAAATGTTCTATTTGTTGTCAGTTGATGTCTGCTGGCATTGTATGTGGATGGGATCTTTTATTCCTGGATTAAACTTCATTTAAGGAACCATATTCTCTCCTGGAATTATTGAGAATACTTCACTGGCGTAGTCGGCATTGGAAACTTTTGAAAGGAATATATGGATCCTAACAACAGTTTTTGTGAGGAGAAGAACTTATGAACAAGTCAACCTTCCTTAACTGGCAACCAGCATCAATCTAATCAAACTTTCAACATCAACAATCTTGATTGATCCCTCCATCTAGTCTCAGAAAGGACTTGATAGATTTGGTCCATGTTGCTCATTCAGGTTTATCCAAAAGTAAGGAGAGGCTTCGCATGTCTTATTGGTGGCCGGGAATGGATAAAATGGTTGAAAGGGTAATTAGGGATTGTATTCATTGTAATGTCAGTGACAAGTCTTACAGTGCACACACACAACCTATGTTCTTAAGAAGAAGACCAAATGGTCCTTGGCAGGACATAGCTCTAGATCTTGTGGGTCCCATACAACATAGAGATTCTCATGTTTTCATTCTAGTGGTTATAGACATGTACTCTAGATGGCCAGAGGTGTTTTTTTTGTCAGGAATCGATTCGAGTAAAATTATTCAATGTTTGAGTGAGTTATTCTGTAGAGAAGGTCTTCCGGCAACCATTTTGTCAGATAATGGTGGTCAATTTGTTTCCAAAGAAATGGAACATTATTTATCTTCTAAGGGTATTACACACAAGACCTGTTCTCTTTACCACCCCGAGGCCAACGGTATGGTTGAGAGATTTAATAAAGTAATCAAGGACACTATTAGTTTAGCCAAAAACTTGTCATCTGACTGGAAGAAATGTGTTTTGGAAAAAATAGAGGAATACCGTTATACTCCTCATGCCACAACTGGTAAGACTCCATTTTTGTTGTTTCGTGGGAGAATTCCGAACACGCAGGTTGAACCTTTCTGGGTTAATAAGTATGAAGTGTCCAAGGGTAAAGAATGTGTGTGCAACAATGATGAAATTCTTGAAAATGAGAAGGATAAGGCGGAACGTAGAAAAGCGTATTTTGATGTTAAAAAAAATGTCAAAAAAACTGTTGTTTGTGTTGGAGATTTGGTCATGGTGAGACGACCTGGCATGGTGGGTTCTTCTGAAACAAAGTTCATGAAGCCTATCAAAGTAATTAAAATTTTCAAAAATGCAGTGCAAACTCAAGATCATCGTATTTGGAACCTAAATAGAGTTGTTATTGTTAGAAGGAAATTGCAAGATGGACTGATTTTTGATTCCAAGGAAAAGGATTTGGAGAAAAGTAGAGCAAATGTTTCGGGTAATATTAGGTCTTCTACACGTGTGTCTAAAAGGCCTAGTTATCTTACTGATTTTGTATGATATGTACATCTTGTTAATATTGTGTATTTAGTATATCTTATTTATTCATTTATCTTTACATTCTGATTTGTTTTGAGGGAGGAGGATGTGTGATATTTAGCACTGCAGCTTTAATAGAATCTCAAGTACATCACTAGCCATGTCAATGCACGTGTCATGAAAATGTTCTATTTGTTGTCAGTTGATGTCTGCTGGCATTGTATGTGGATGGGATCTTTTATTCCTGGATTAAACTTCATTTAAGGAACCATATTCTCTCCTGGAATTATTGAGAATACTTCAGAGTCTCAAAACCATTGTAGAAATGTTTTGCGGTCGCAAACCAGTCGCAATTACCACCTACTTCAAGTAGATGGTAATGCATTCACAAATGGGAAGGGGTCCCCAGGGGACCCCTTCCCCTTTGCAAATGCATGCAAAATTATTTTTTAAGGGCAGGCAGTGGTCCCAGGGACCTCTGCCTGCCCGTAGAAAATGAAACGAAAACGTTTAATTTTCTTTTTTTTTTAAATGCATGGTAAACAGGCTGCATATTTTTTTTTTTAAACTGCTTTATTTAAAAGCAGTCCGAGACATGGTGGCCTGCTGAGCCCAGCCGGCCACCATCCCTGGGAGAGCTGGCATTCCCAATGGGCTTGAAAATTGCGAGAGGCTCATTAGTATTAATGAACCTCGCAATTTGCGGCCTCATTGGGAATCCCAAACAGTGTTAAACACACTGTTGTACACTTCATTTAGCGACTTCCGATTTGCCACTCTCAATGTGTCGTCAATTGCGAGGCGCTAAATTAAATGGTCATACATCTGGCCCCAAAATCCTTAGAACTTTGAGTATTTGTTTTGTGTGCACATGTGTGTATTTTTTTCAAATTACTGTTTTAATTTTGAAATTTAACTCATACAAATTGCTTGGGGGTCCCCGGCTTCCAGTGGTGACTCAATGGGGGTCCTCAGCAGTCAAAAGTTTGGGAACCACTGCCCTACACTATACAAACACCACTGCACTACCCTAAACGCTAAATCACTACCCTAGCACCACCCCCTCACAACACAAATGCCACTGCACTACCCTAAACCCTAAAACACTACCAACAGCATGACCTCCTACACTACTCAAACACTACTGCACTACCCTAAAACACTACCCCCAGCACGACCCCCTACACTACACAAACACCACTGCACTACCCTAAACCCTAAAACACTACCAACAGCATGACCTCCTACACTACCCAAACACCACTGCACTACCCTAAAACCTAAACAAGAAAGCCCTACACCATGCCCAATTCCCCTTACCTCTCACGCCTCGTGATTCCTCTCTCCTCGTGGTTCTTGCTTCACGTCGTCTCAGAGTGGCGGTGCACATCGTTGTGAGGAAATGGAATAGCCTCTGTTTCCTTACAACGACGAGGATCGTCTATATGTTTTTTAGAACGCATGGTCATTTACCATACATACCTTTACAACAAAATTTGTTGTAAAGGCATGCATGGTAAATGACCATGCGTTCTAAAAAAATGCGTAGCAATGACTTCGCGATGTACAACGCATGTGTGGTAATGCATGCGTTGTAATGGTATCGCAAAGTAAAACAGTTGTTGTCACAGCTGTTTACCGATCAAACCTGGCCCCTGTTCTTCAGTGAGACGTTTATTTGATTAATTAGGAGGAAGGAATGTGGCTTTTTTACCGAAAAGTGCATTCCTGGCTGTTGTATTGTGAAAGTGTCCGCGTGGCCTGGTTTCAGTTCCGGTGAGAAAGTGGAAGAGTCTGTTTGGATCTAAAGGAGTTCTGTTGTTGGATGGGGCCGGCGCGACACGTCATCAGAAAACATAGCTAATGGAAAGCGTCCTCCCTGAAGTGTGGAGCAATGCCATGAGAGATCAACGAGTGTGCGTCCCACCACAGTATGACCATACCGCGTAACCCATGTGCCGCCTCCAGGGTACGGGAGGCAGAAGTGGCATCGCAGGTCCTCTTGAAGACCGTTGTAGCACTAATTCTACATTTTGGTACTAGGGCATTTTAACTTTGTTGTTGCTGCCAGATACAAAGAGAAAATCCTGTGTTATTCAGTGCCATCGTTACCTTTTTGTGGTTTGTGGAGCTTGTCACTTTGCTGTCCCGCCAGTGCTCACGAATGGGCACCTCACCTCGTGTGCCATCTGCAGGGCCTCTGCCCTCGGACATAAACAGTTGCTCCGAAAGGACTAGCCTGAACACTGAAGTGTAGAGGGCATTTCCGTAGTCCAACCTGCTGCGGACGAGGGCCTGGGTGACCGTTCTTCTCGTATCAGTGGGGTTCCAATTGTAGATGCTGCGGAGCATGCAGAGGGTGTTGAAGCAGGAGGAGGAGACGGCGTTGACTGGTTTAGTCATGGACAGGATGGAGTCGAGGATGACCCCTAGGTTGCATGCGTGGTCGGTGGGTGATAGGGCAGTTCCCAGTGCGATTGGCCACCAGGAGTCGTCCCAGGCCGAAGGGGTGGATCCGAGGATGAGGACCTCCGTCTTGTCAGAGTTCTGCTTCAGTCGGCTGTTCCTCATCCATTCAGCGATGGACTTCATTTCTTCGTGAAGGTTGGTTTTGGCTGTGTGGGGGTCCCTGGTGAGGAAAAGGATCAGCTGGGTGTCATCAGCGTAGGAGATGATGTTGAGGTCGTGCCGACGGGCGACGTGGGCGAGCGGTGCCATATAGCTGTTAAACATAGTTGGGCTGAGGGATGAGCCCTGGGGTACGCCACAGATGATCTTGGTGGCTTCGGAGCGGAAGGGAGGGGAAGGCTTTCGCTCTGTGTACTGCCGGAGAGGAAGGAGGTGGTCCAGTCCAGGGCCTTCTCTTGGATCCCGGCGTTGTGGAGGCATGTTCGTAGTGTGTGGTGGCAGACAGTGTCGAAAGCAGCTGACAGGTCCAGGAGGATAAGGGCCGCAGTTTCTCCATTGTCCAGCAGGGACTTGATGTCATCGGTGGTGGTGATGAGGGCAGTCTTGGTGCTGTGGTTGCTGCGGAACCCGGACTATGAAGGGTCCAGGATGTTGTTCTCCTTGATGTAGGGGGTCAGTTGTTCGTTGATGGTCTTTTTGATGACCTTTGCTGGGAACGGGAGCAGGGAGATGGGCCGGATGTTCTTGAGGTCCTTGGGGTCTGCCTTGGGTTTCTTGAGTAAGGCGTTGATCTTGGCGTGCTTCCAGCTCTCCGGGAAGGTTGCTGTCTCGAAGGAGGTGTTGATGACTTTCTGGAGACTGGGTGCGATGGCTGTGCTGGCTTTGTTGAAGATGTAGTGTGGGCATGGGTCAGACGGAGATCCGGAATGAAAATGTGTTTTTTGTTTTGCTAACAACGTTGGCGCCATTTGATGAATCTACACGAAATCTCCAAAATTACTTTGCTGCTCAGCTGTTATCTGGCAAGTTTTGGGACGATTCATCAAGCGGGCCGAGAAAAACAGGGGAGTCCCAAAACACGCTTTCCCCATGCAATTTTCCATAGGGATTTTAGACACAACAACAGCCCTAACCTCTGAACGGAATGACACAATATTTGACAGAAAGCTTGATCTTGGTTGAGAAAGATCTTTCTGTGATTTGGTATAAAATCTGTTCAGTAGTTTTGAAGTTACTAACCGGAAAAAAGATGTATGTATATCTAGAGATGTGGAGGGTCTGTGATTCCAACAGGTCTCAAAATGAGATCTGATTGGCTGCCACCATTTCAACCAGGGATTGGTGGGAGCCTTCTTGGGACTCTCACTCGGTCGAGTCCCAAGAACAACAAAAATGCGACAAGGGGGCAGGGTAGGAATACCTTTACCCCCTAGCCTGGTGGAGGAGTCCCTAAGGGACTGGGGGCCAGAAAAGATTTTGAAAAATTTCCCATGAATCTGCAGAGGATCCATTGGAAAATTAGAAAAAATAACAAACAAGAATGGTTTCCCACGCTTTTTACTTGCCCCCTGGGTGGGCCAGACCCTGGGGGAGGAATTAGTTACTATATAAACAGGGAGTGGGAGCACCCAGCTCCCTCCTTCAGGCTCTTTTGGCCCCAGGAACCACCCCTCCTCGGCTGACTGCAACTCCCTGCCCCAGGGCCTAGCCTTTGAGGGCCTATACGGCTCTCCTTCTGGGGCCATTAATGGCCCTGGGGACCCCATCCCCTAGGGCTGGCTCCTGCTATGTCCCAGGGATCAAACCAGGGACGTTGCGGTTTTCCTGCCTTCATTGGCATGGGCAGGGAAATCTGTGTTTGCTCTTGCTTGGTGGGAGCAATTTCAAAGCTCCCGTGAAGCAAGAGCAAAACACCAAGTCTGCTCCCAGCGGGCGGCAGCATGTAAAATGCTCCCGCCGGCTGTGAACGGACTTTTCATTTGTTTCCCACCCACATTGAAGCAGGCAGGGAAACAGATGAAATATTACACCCACCCAAAGGGAGCAGTGTTTTAAGCTGCTCCCTGTGGGCAGGAGCAATGCTGGCTCACACTGGAGGTGGAGAGCTGGCTGGGGCTGCAGTGTTCAACCTGCGCCCCTTACAAGGATGTAGTGGGTGCCGTGGATGCCTTGGGTGGGCTCCAGGGCACCCACCTTTTATTGGCTTGACCCAGGAGGATGGGGCCCCGGGGGCCAAAATCGGCCTGGAGAGGGAGGGGATAAGGATCCCCCCATTATTAATTGCCGGGGTCCCCGGGCCGATATTCATATTTAATTATATATAAATATAAATGTTTTGGCTCCTCTGAAGCCAGGGGTTGCAAAGGAACTGTCAGTGATGGAACTGACCATCTTTTGTGTGGTATACTACAATACTTTTTTACTGAAATTGCGCTCTTTACTCCTGCTAACCGGTGGTAAAGTGCTTGCTCATGCTCTTATTTGCAAACATGGTAAAAATAATATACACCTCATTGGTACATTTAATTTACTTATAAGTCCCTAGTAAATAGTACTACGTGTTCAGGGCCTGTAAATTAAATGCTACATGTGGACTGTTGCACTCCTTGACCCACTCAGCAAAGCTGCACTTTACAACGTGTTTCAAGCCTGCCACTGCAGTTTATAGTGCAGTTTAAACTGCCGTTTTCGATCAGGCAAAATAAACCTTTCTCAAGACATAAACCTTTTTTAATACATTAAAGTCACCCCTAAAAAAAGCCCTAAAGGCTCATAGGGCATGGTGTGTGGTATCTGAAAATTAGAATATGTGTAATTAGGTTTTACATGTCCTGGCAGTTAAAAATGCCCTAAGTTGGTTTCTGCTGCGGCAAGGCTAGCTCTCCCATTGACTATCACTGGGACACCTTAATACACTTAAGTGATCAATTCAGCTTGGAAGCAGCTAGAGAAGTATTTCTTCCACTCATATGAATATTAATTTGAATTCTTCTTTAATGGTAAAATCAGATTTTAACTTACTATTCTGAAACGGTCCCTTAAGAAAGTTGGTATTTTTCCACCTAAATCAATATGACTTTTGGCCAGTGTCTAGGGTCACATAACATAATGGCTCTCCTGGGGTGTGATGTGTATTTCCTCCAGAAAGGGGACAAATGGCCTTTGGTGTGTTGAAGGGTGTTCATGTCCTGAGCAGAATGTCCTGCGGTGAGTAGTGCTGAGCCCTTCCTGAAATTCAAAGGATAGCCTGAGAGCTGTATCGAGTTCCTTTTTAGGTTTTGCCTCGCCGAAGGATGCGCTCTGCGCATCTTTTCGGCGCAGGCGAAATCCTGTTGAGTTCCATAGTGTGGCTTGGTTCGGCCCTCGTCCTTGATTGGCTGGCTCCGTAAACGGAGCCTTGCCATTGGACGAGGGGCCTGTCCGTCAATGCCGGACCAGACACGGGGGCGTTCCCGACATTCTTTGGCTTTTGCCGACGTCACGGGACGCCGGGAACGCCCCCGTGTCTGGTCCGGCATTGAGCCGGCACCCTTTCCTTCTTGCTTGAGTGCTTTCCCGTCCGTGTCCCCTCCCGCCCCCCCCCCGTGTCCCCTCCCGCCCCCCGTGTCCTCTCCCGTTGCAGGCTGCAGGAACACGGAGCACGGAGCTTCCGAGTGCTTTCCCGTCCGTGTCCCCTCCCGCCCCCCCCCCCTCCGTGTCCCCTCCCGCCCCCCGTGTCCTCTCCCGTTGCAGGCTGCAGGAACACGGAGCACGGAGCTTCCGAGTGCTTTCCCGTCCGTGTCCCCTCCCGCCCCCCCCCCTCCGTGTCCCCTCCCGCCCCCCGTGTCCTCTCCCGTTGCAGGCTGCAGGAACACGGAGCACGGAGCTTCCGAGTGCTTTCCCGTCCGTGTCCCCTCCCGCCCCCCCCCCCTGTCCCCTCCCGCCCCCCGTGTCCTCTCCCGTTGCAGGCTGCAGGAACACGGAGCACGGAGCTTCCCCCGCCGCCGAATACACGCAGGCAGGCAGCAGGAGTCTGGAGGCTAAAGGCTGGATGCTGAGTCGCTTCTCACTAAAAGCGAAGGTGAGTGCTTGCTGCGTCTCATGTCGTCTGTGCCGTTCCACCCCCCCCCCCCCACCCCTCCCGCTGTCCATGGCTCTTTGTTTGTTTTGTTGCCTTATGTCGCCCCCCTCCCACTCTCCGTGCCTTTCCGCCCCCCCTCCGTTGCATAGTACCGTTGAGGCCAAAAAGTGCTTTGATTTGCATCTGGTTCCATGGTTCCCTTTCGGTGTGCGTGGTTGAGGGGGATTTGATGTAGTTTGTGTTATATAGTTGGGTTTGGTAAACATGACACCGTGACTTTACACCTCCGCCGTGAGTACGTTCCATAGTGAGTACCCGTGCAATGGACATGCATGCATTCCATACCGTGAGAAGTAGTGCATTTCATGTTCTCTTTCTCATACCATCAGTAAACAGTACATACAGTAATTATAAACTTCAGACCGTGAGTACGTTTCCTAGTGAGCACACATCCAGTGAGAACGCATTCCACCAGTGTTTCATACAGAGGGCCTGTGCTCCTCTTGTGATCAGCAGGCACTTCATATAGCAATGAGTAAGTGCTTATTTTATGCTACAGCAAACACCGAATAGACCGAGGATGTTCCATTTAATGTAAGCATTTGTTATCCATTCAGTATGCATTGTGGTACAGGGAGTGCATCTCAGAGAGAATGTTATATAAGCACGCATTTCAAACCGTGCCTACGTCAGACACTACTGCGCACTATGTACAGAAGTTAGCTTTCCATACATTCAATGTTGAATATGTCTCCTACATTCTGAGTCCCATCATTTTGGGCGTGGGAGCCGGGTACAGTACGTGATTCGAATGTACTTCTCGGAATATTTCCTGTTCGTCATTCGGTGATAGTTTTATCCTCCTCGCTGATGGCAGAGTGATCCTAGTGCATGCTTTATAAAGGTAAATCTGTGTTTTAGGGGTCGCTACTGTGTATGTATCATATCAAGGCAGCAAATGATTTTTAGTGTAACCTTTCACTTCTCTGGCTCCTGCTGTAAGTGTTCTGTGTTTGTAATTCAGGTGTACGCTGCAGCTGCTGACTCTCCGGTCGGCACGTGTTATTTAAACTTGCACTGCTGCTGCCTATGCCTCCGTTCTGTAAGTGATGCTTGCACTGCTCTTGCCTCTGCCGCCTGTGTGTGTAAGTTAATCTTGCACTACTGCTGCCTGTGTTGACTGTATGTAAGTGAAGCTTGCAATGCAGCTGCCTGCGCTGTGTGTAAGTGAAGCTTGTTTCTTCTAGGCAATGTAGTGACTTCTACTGTTTGCCAGCTTCATAACCCTAAACCTGCTGGTTCGTGAATGAGGGTAAAGTTTTTAATTAACAGGGTGGCCCTAATAGTTTAAATGAAGCATAAGCCATTTTTTACATTTTACAGATTTGCTAAAATCTTTTTCCTATTGGCGTTCACGAGATAAAGTTCACTTTTAGGACGGCGAATATAATTGAAAAGCAGATGATACCACCCAGAAGAGGACGAATTGACGGTTATGCAACTTAATGGTCCTCAGTTAGCTCATTATACCAGAGTTCATGTTTTATACAGTATAGTAAGCAAACCTCATCACCTCCTGTGTAACATTCTCTTCAGGCGATTAAAGGTACAAAATGAGGTGTCTTATTGTGTCGTGAGCCACTTGGGTAGACCCTTGGAACGTATCTGTGAAGGCAACATATGAACAATATTTACATTCCTTTGAAAATACATATCTTGATTTCCCTAGAATGGCTTCTTTGGCGTGCTTTTGAGTCATAGAACACATACTTAATGAGAAAATGTGACACGTGCACATTTTGTGATACAGACTACTTAAATTGAGTTTAATTTTCAGGATGTCAAAAGCCCTACCTGGTGCAGTCATTCATTGTATACGAAGGTTTTGTGTGTACTTAGTCCATTTATACAATTTACGACCGTAAGGTGCAGTCTCCCGAAAACTGTGACCCTCAACATGAAGTTTTTTGGATGCAGTAGGTTACTATATATACGAAGAAGAGTGGCACATCCTGTTGCAGGCTCTCCTAATAAGGAATAACATGAAGCATTCAGTGCCACCCGTACTCTCCATCTGTTCGTGTTATATGGTTGTGATGCAGTTCTGCCTAAACCTCTGCATTTTTGCAGGCATGTGCCGTTGCCTGCTTGTGCCTCCGTGTGCCCCCGTTGCCTGCTTGTGCCTCCGTGTGCCCCTGTTGCCTGCTTGTGCCTCCGTGTGCCCCTGTTGCCTGCTTGTGCCTCCGTGTGCCCCTGTTGCCTGCTTGTGCCTCCGTGTGCCCCTGTGTGCCCCTGTTGCCTGCTTGTGCCTCCATGTGCCCCTGTTGCCTGCTTGTGCTGTGTGGGTGTGTGTGGAGGGCTCTGTGTGGCTGTGTGTGTAGGAAGCTTTGTGTGGCTGTGTGTGTGGGGGGCTCTGTGTGGCTGTGTGTGTGGGGGGCTCTGTGTGGCTGTGTGTGTGGGGGGATCTGTGTGGGTGTGTGTGTGGGGGGGCTCTGTGTGTGTTTGTGTGTGTCATTTGCGAGAGATAAAGCTAGTGGCATTGTAAATGACAATGCCATTATTTATGTTAAAAAAACATAAATAAAAATAATGTAAAGAGCAATGCCAATAGCTCTAACTTTAACAAAGGCAAAACCATTGCATTGTAAATGCTTGTTACTTCTGAAGATGCCTGCCCTGTCACTGGCAAATATAGCTCACTCTTGTGTCTGCATGCTCTTTGTTACCCTACACAAATTAGGGTCAGACCCAGGAAAAGGGACAATGTGCTGACCTCCTGTTTGAGCTACAGGAACAACAAAAATCTTTCAGAGGCCTTTGACTGCAAATGCCCAGCTGACTAGTACCAACTGGACCTGCCTGAACCATGCAGCTGCTCATCTGTTGGAATTAGTTCTAACCCATAAGAGGTGCACTTCCAAAACCTGAACCCTTTGCTGGTGTTAGAGAGTACTCCTCCAATCCCAAATCTGCAGGAACTGGACGCCAGGTTAAAAATGTCTCTTGCCAAACTCTAACGGACTTCACAGAGGCCATCAGGCGACCAACATCCGACTACCACAACTACCTTCTCGGATACAGACCCTAGACTTCCCCCAAATGAAGCTCTTCAGGTCAAATGACTACCCAGCATTTCCCACCCTGGAGGCAATTACAAACATCTATGAGGTGGTACTCATTCGTAGATACAACATCATGGGACAGCATGATATCCTGGATAGGAGGAACATTCTCTGCCTATTTAAACATGTCGCCTCAATGGCGAGTGACATGTCTTTTTCAAAGGAAATACAAGAATCACTGAATGGATGGATACAAGAAAATATATAATTCAAAGGGAGACTAGAAAAGTTTTTTATGTGAATGGATAAATACAAAAAGGCTGTGATGTGGCTGGTTCGATGCGAATCAAATTTGGATGACTAGAGTTGAGAACAGTTTATATTAGGCGCTAGATAATGACAGCTAACTTACTTTTGAGGCATGCCCCAATCAGCTAGGGCTTTACAGTTGATACAGTGGAGCTAAAATAAGGTGTACAGTAACAGAGTCACCTAATGCACAAATACGATGACCAAGACTATGTGCTTTAGAAGTATAGATATTTAGTTTTTGCACAAACAGATACAAAACTTAGTTTAAATAAGTAACTGGAAAAAATAATCAATTTTGATGCAGAGCAGCAGCCGGTTGTAAAATTGCAATAGAGGTTTGGAAGGCAGCCAACGGCTCGGTGTGCCCCCGGGCAGGGCGGTCCCAACAACATTATAGGCCCCCAGGCACAGCAGTGCACTTGGCCGTGCCTACACATCACTCACAGGAATAAAAATGTATAACAGTAAATGAGTGTTAAATTCTGGTTAGCTTGGGCCCTTTATGCTCGTGGGGTCCCCGTCCAACTGCCCAGTGTGCCCATGCATTAAGACTGCAATGCCCCCGGGGCGGTTTTTGGTGGGTTTCTTCAGTCCCAATGACTGCTGTAGCAATGACTGCTGGAGCGTCCACCTCCCACCCTTCCGATCCAAAGCCACCGACATCATCTGCGGCGTCCCCCAGGGCTCATCCCTCCGCCCGACCCTGTTCAATGTCTACATGGCCCCCTCGCACTAGTGGCCCGCCATCACAACCTCAACATCATCTCCTAGGCCGACAACACCCAGCTCATTCTCTCCCTCACCAAGGACCCATACACCGCCAAAACCAACATCCACGAGGGAATGAAGGCCTTCGCCGACTAGATGAGGAGCAGCCGTCTGAAGCTGAACTCGGACAAGACGGAGGTCCTAACCCTTGGATCCACCCCCTCAGCTTGGGACGACTCCTGGTGGCCGACCTCACTGGGAGCAGCACCAACACACACCGACCATGCACGCAATCTAGGATTCATCCTCGACTCCTCCCTCTCCATGTCGAAACAGGTCAACACCGTCTCCTCCTTCTGCTACAACACCCTCCGCATGCTCCACAGGATCTACAAGTTGATCCCGAACGAAACAAGAACGGTGACACAGGCCCTCGTCAGCAGCAGACTGGACTACGGAAACGCACTCTATGCAGGAATCCCAGCCAAACACCTACGAAGACTACAACGCATCCAAAACGCTTCCGCCCGACTGACAGTCAACGCCCCTCGCCGCAGCCATATCACCCACCACCTGAGAGACCTACACTGGCTCCCCGTCAACAAGAGGATCACCTTCAAGCTCCTCACCTACGCATTTCTGTATGTAACGGAAAATTTGGGGTGTTGGGTACACACCCCTCCTCTAGATGCACCACATTTAGATTGAGTACAGAATACATATTATCCCCGATATATAGTGAGGAGCGCCCTGAGATTGTTAGTATCCCATTCTTCAAGTCCTCACCTACGCACACAAAGCACTCCACAATGCCGGACCTGCCTACCTGAACAGCAGACTCAGCTTTCACACCCCCACCCGCCAGCTCCGTTCCGCCAGCCTCGCCCTCGCCGTTGTCCCCCGCATCCAACGAGTGACCTCCGGCGGCAGTTCCTTCTCCTACCTCGCCGCCAAGACCTGGAACACCCTTCCTACCCACATACGGCAGACCCAAGACCCACTCACCTTCAGAAGACTCCTCAAGACCTGGCTTTTCGAGCGGTAGCAGCACCCCCCCTCCCCTCAGCTCCTTGGTACCCTCACGGGTAAGTAGCGTGCTCTACAAGTACTCTGATTGATTGATTGATTTTGGGCTATCTTTAGTAGGTGAGGCCCAGGATGGGCCTCCTCATATAGGGAGCAGTTTTGGTCTGGCAGTCACCATTTTGTTGGTAAGGGACGCGGTGGCCGGCGACCCAGAAGCGGGGGCCCCAAAGTTTTTGGCTATCCTCCCTTCCCTATAGTTAAGCGGTGGCCCGGGTTATATGGGCTTCTGAAGAGGAGTCTGACACAGTTTTTATGGGAAGGGTGCACAAGCGTAAGGGGGGAATGTAGTTATTTCTCTTTGATGAGCAGGTGTGGGCTGGCAGTTTCCAGAGAAGTTATGCAGGGGTTTTCTGAAGCACTTGTGTTGATGTTGTGGGTGAGGAGTGAAGCATTTCAAGGGAGGGGGAGTAAAGGGACACTTGCAGGAAGAAAAATTTTAGTTACAAGAAGTTAAGTTACTTCAGGAGGTAGAAGTGGACAGTGACGAGCAGTAGAGTTGAGGGACTGGTGGGGAAGGGACAATTATCAGTGGGGGTAGGACGAGTAGTAGGTGATCGTATATTTTAAGGATGTTACTCATTTTATAAGGCATTGGGCTAGAGTTTGTTAATGTTACTTGTACACCTGACTACTTAAATCGACCATCGCCACACAATGCAAGTTGACAGTCATTTGCGCATCACCCTCTCGCCCAAATCCGCATTTGCATAAACAAACAAAAAAAGAAAACGGGTGGAATGCAGGGTTAACGAAATTGAGGCTTTCTTTCTGATGGAGGAAAGATCCTTGCCTCTAAAATATTGTATTTTATTCTTTAACGAAAGTACCGTATGAAGCTAGAAGACCGGCTGCTACCCTTGTAGTATCTAATTCCATCCCTTGCTCTAAACAGTGTTTCGAGCAATTAAAACAACTGGCTAGGAAAACGAGAAAGTGGATTGAGAAAACGACCGCAGGAAATGCAGGAAGCTTGCATTCGGTGTGAGTATGCCAGGCGGCGATAAGCCCTGCCCTTCGGTCCACCCGCAGACGAGCAACTCCGGCGCTAGCAATACCGTTATAAATAGCCCAGATCATCCTTTAACCCATCTCTCCATCCCTTCGTCAGCACCAACCTTCGGCATCCGGATGTATTCCATGACGCCCGGCAGCACAGGTTCACTCGCGCCCCGAGCTGTCACCCCTACGGTGAAGATTCATTAAAGGAAGGGTGGCAATAGGGGTCCCCTGCTTTCCGGCCTGGCATCCCACAGCAGAGAGCAAATCTGACGTAGAATAGCAGGCCCCGCCTACTCCTGCCTCAGGTGCAGCCGCCTGGACTGGGAGTGCCGTGCGGCCCTAGACACCGCCGTGTTCAGCAGCAGCTGCTATCAAAGAACAGGTATTATCATTGATTTCTGTCCGCGACGTGTACAAACCTGGAAACGCTCCAGGGGAGTTACACAATCATCCGTGCTTCTAGGCACGCTAATAAGAGGTGTCACAGGCTTCGCGAATTTCCCTCTCTCCTACACAAGACACTGGAAATTTCATATAGGTCGGTCCTAAGGCTCCTAGGTAGTACTGGGCTGACTTTCTTCCAGTGTTGTTTTTTTATTTTAGCTAGCCTAGCTGTCAAAAAACCCCATGTCGTGCAGAGCTTTCAAGTTTTCAAGTACCCTGCCTGAAGTACCTCATGCATCCCAGATATTTTTATTGAATTCTGGGACTTGAAGTCCTATTTTTAATGGAAAAACCCAGACAGTGGTATTAAGTTTAGGTAAACGGCGCCACTGAGAAGAATCGCACAGTAAAACATCTGAATATGTTAAGTTCACGTGATGGTGCTGCAAGGTGAGGAGAACCACCAACCTCCCCAAAAGAGGCCTGAGCCAACAGAAACAACTAACACTCCCCAGCACACGTGAAGTACAGGTACAGCTTTTCAATTAAGCAGCATACGTAGTCAGCACAATTCATATAAAATAAACAAGATTTTTTTCTGTCTCTTCTTAGTTGTTTAATAGCGTTGATCTTCAACCAGCTTCCAACAGCCAACACGTGTTTCGTCGCATACAGGGAGGTTATCCCTCGACTTTTTCAAGGCTATATCGCCTCAGTAGAAAACTATCGATTTGTGGCAGTGGTCGAAGTGGGGAAAAAAAGTAGGGGGACTGTGGGCGGAGAATCAGAGGGTGGGAATAACTCAAGGATTGGATCAGTGGGCAGAGCCAGAGGTGTGGCCAGAATGCGCAAACATCCCCATTTTTAGTATCTGTTTGGCATTTCACTGCCCAGTTTAATCAACCAATGGATATACAAGATTATTTACGGTTATAATGAGTTATTGATATTAAAATACATTCACAAAGTTGGATATACTTCTAATCCCAGACTGTCCCAAATACGATAACATGTGGAAGCACAAGCCAATTGTCTCCGAGCCATTGAGTTTCTGTCATCAGCACTTCTCCTTTTTTGCACAACAGCGGTTCAAACATGAATGGCAAAATATCCTAGTTAGCAAATGTTTTCTATATAATTATGGCTATGCCATAATTATATAGAAAACATTTGCATAATGCAAGATCTGCTGCATGATATGACCATTTAAACTAATAAATTGTTTATAGCTCAAAAACATATCAAAAGTTATTAACATTTTTGACTTGGGTTGCTGCGGAGGGATGGCCTATTGCAAAGGTTGACTGATCACCTTTCTCACTGCTGCATTTTTATGTTACACGGGTACTAATAAGGCAAATTCTTTCCAGAGACTGTTTGCATGTGTACGCATGTCAAAATAATAAAATATACTGCATTATGCTGCAGCCTTTTTTGATGCATAATTTAGTCAACACTGCAGCATAATTATGTCCTCCTTTGCTGCATAATTAATCCCAGTAGCCCCACAGCAGGAAGCACATGTTAAAAGTGCCTGTGAAGTTTGCAAACTTAGTTTGGCGTGCGTGTAAATCCTGCATTGCCAATCCCTGGTGAGTTGCAACTACTACTGCTGAAACAAGGCCAATTGAGGTACCTGTAGGTGAGGCAGCCTGGCCTCAAGGGCAGGGCCGGCCTTAGCACTGGTGGCGCCCTGTGCATTAATGTTTGTTTGTGCCCCCAATTACCACCTCTGCCATGGATTCCCTCACTACCTCCCTTTAACAGTGCCTCTCAAGTCTCCATAACCACACTCTCTCTCAGATGCATTTAATTTGATTTACAGCGCCACGCATACCATTGCAAGGTGTCAGAGCACTTTACATCACACACATTACACAGAGACAATCAATATGTGTGTAAACCACTGTATAGAAAATGTTACATAAGACTAAGGGCTACAAGGTGTAGGAGTCACATGACAACCATACTAGTAGGCTGTATAGTTTAATAGTTATTGGTCTGGAGAAACCCAAACTCAGAATTTAAAACAAAATACCATGGTTGGGGTTCTCTTTAATAATCAGAATTGATTCATGTCCAAAAGAACACTTTTTGCAACATTAGGATTATCAAAGACTGGCGAAAAACATAACCCTCTATTTTATACCTTGCTGTTTGTATGTGGCTCTTAGATGACAGTTAATAGCTAACTGTTCAATGTTAGGATTTTAACTTATAAACTGCAAGTAACAAAATAATCTCTATGACAAAAGCAGTAGCCTACTGACCTATTTACATTATGTGCACTTTGTGATCTGCATGGTACATGTTCTTTGCAGCAGGCACATTAACCCTCTGAGCAACCTTTCCATGAGTCAAAACTTCCACTAGGCAAAATTCTGATCCCTCTCTAGGAAGAACATTAATCACCAGAGTTATCATGACATTTTTATTGTTGCCGAAAATTGCTGGAGACCAGTAAGGAGGCAGCAAGCGCTTTTAAAACCATAATATACTTGTGAACATAATGCCTCCACCCAAAGTCAATACCCGGTGCGGTCACACTGGTTTTACCGCTCTAGAGCTGGTCCTTCTCAAGGGTCCCGTGACCTCAGTGACAGAGTCACTGTTGTTCTAGGGTGTGCTGCTTCATAGGCCTGCCTCCAAGACTGGAGGTGAACTTCAGTATGGATTGTGGTGGACAAGCCTTGAAGGTTAGCCTACACTAGTCATGCTAAGGCCCACCTGCCGGTGCTAAGACACTAGGGCCTCTGAGGTCTTGCGAAGCCTTATAAGCTCTCGCATGGGATTGTGCTCTCTCAATAGAGTGGTCTGGTGGACTGGTTATTAAGGCTAAACCTGGTTCCCCAGTTCCAAATTTAGCAGATCTGGCCATAGTGCCACATCCTCTCCCCCACTGAACACCATACTGCCTCACTATGAAAGACTCACAATGCTTTCAACTACAACCCAATTGTTGCCGGCTATAAACACCTGGATGTGGCTCAATTTAAATTATGCACTTGCACAAGATCAATATGCGACCTACAAAAAAAAAAGTAACAATATCCTGGAAAAAACAAACAGGCATAGGGAATGCAAAATTTAGCAAACCATATGAAATGTAAGCATGAACAACATGGTTACCCTATCGCTTTTACACTCACTATTCAGAAATCAGTGAGTCCTTTTGTCTGAAAGGTTAAGGACATGACTACAGGGCCATGCATTGGTCCCATTTTACTGTCCATTGCTTATAACCTTACAAAACTTAAGCAGCATGGTAAAAAGACCACATCCCTGGACGCAGAGCCGCAGTACACATATTGTTTTCCAATCCACACATTGCAGTACCTCCAGGATTGGTGCACTAGTTGCAAGCCCAGGGAAAACAAAGACAAGAAAACAAAAATAGCGCTTCACTGGCAAACTCTGTAAAAGTGGCGCTAATGTGTTTGGGTGTGAATAAAATCAATCTGGACAGTTTGCTACCACTCTGTCTTACTTTATTTAGTTATTTTTCATATTTTTAACCTGTTATTACCGATGCTGCACTTTGGAACTAGAATGTCAGAAAAATACAACATTTCCTGCAAAAATGGGTTTTTTTGGGATACATTTCACAGGGGCTCAAATAAAAGAAAGGAGAGGAAAGAGAGTGAGAACCTCATATTGAAGTCACGTTTTTTTAAAGAGAAGAACTGCTAGACAGCAGGAGTGGACATTGTGTTTGTCTTCTCTAGGCAAAAATAAAAGACAGACTCCTGCTACTTCTCTGCTGCTCTGCCCGTCACGAACACCGAGTTTAATTTAAGGCAATTGCGTTTTTTTGCGTCCTGGGATGCATTTTCGAAATAAAAAAGTAGGGTAACGGAATGCTTGGAATTAAAAAAGTAGGGGCACGCCGTGCCCTGCTGATCCCGCCCACTTCGACCACTGAATTGTAGTGATACTTCCAACCCACAAAGGGTTTCAGTCTAGGCGGTTTCACAAATTCCGTATTTCAGGGATCTCGGTATGTCCCTGTGGGAGATGGCCCTTTTTGCAGGGTTATCCCCAAACTTTTTGCTTCTTCCTTCCTTGTTTTTCCTGACCTGTGGTTGTTGGCAATAGGACTCTGAGCACTGATTGTGCCACCCACATGAGTAGCCCTAAAATGGTGTCTCAGAGCACTTTACCACTGCTGATCAGTGCTAAAGTGCATATGCTCTCCCTGTAAATTATTACTGTGATTGGTTAGCCATGATTGGCCTATTTGTTTTACCTGTAAAGTCCCTAATAAAGGGCATAGAGTGTGCCAGGGCTGGTAATTCAAATGATACTAGTGGGCCTGCAGCACTGATTGTGCCACCCACATGAGTAGCCCTAAAATGGTGTCTCAGGCCTGCCACCGCAGTGCCTGTGCGCAGTCTGTGAACTGCCATGTTGTCCTGGCCCGTGTACCCACTGACCAGGCCTGACCCTTCCCTTTTCTTACACATTGGACACCCCTATGGTAGGACCAAGGTACCCCCCTGGGCAGGGTGCAGTGTATGTGAAAGGTAGGACATGTACTAGTGTGGGTGACATGTCCTGATAGTGAAACACTGGCAATTTCGTTTTTCACTATTGAACGGCCATCTTGCCCATAGGATAGAATGGGGAATGCTGTGTCCCATGTGTTTCTGCATATCTCCCTGTAGGAGCACGATGGGAAGCTAAAGTCTGGTATTCCTGAACTCAGAATTTGATAACGCGTCTTTTAGGAAAGATGAAATGAAATGAAATGAAATTTGATTTGTAGAGCGCATGGCTGCCCGAAAGCGTCCCAGCGCTTGCTTAGGGAACCCGTCCTGGTATTCCCCTGCGAGATAGCCCATTACTGGGCATCCCCAAGGTGAAAGCCAGGCATCCCGCTGCGAGGGGCCGTTGTGGAGATTAAGCAAGCTATTGCCCAGAGTTACAGAGTGGGACTCCATGATTGGAATAGGCACCGAGGCGGGAATTGTCAGGTCCGGGGAAATTTTGAGCCCAAGACCCGCCGAGGCGGGGAATTGAACCCTGGTCCGGGCCAGACCTCTGCATCAGGGTCTGCCGCTCCAACCACTTGAGCCACACTTCTCCACTCCACCAAGATGGTTTTTAAATTCTGTGTTTGAAAATAGCACTTTTAGAAAGTGGCTATTTTCCTGTTCAACCTTCCTGTGTGCCACTGCCTGTTTGTCTATTGACTGTCTGGTTTGTGAGTGACGGGGACTGCAGGAGGCTGGGGTTCAGCCCTAGGCTGAATAGACCTATCTACCCTTGGAGTGGTGGGAGAAGTTGCACCTGGCCTGAATAGGACTGTGCCTGCCTTTCACAATGCTGGCTCCACCTCCTGCGGTGCGTCTGATGGCCCTGGCCTCCCCTCACAAAGAAAGAAGACATGCCCTGGCAGAGGGCACCCAGAACTGGTTTGAACTGGATCCTAGACCCCACACACATGAAGAACAAAGACTTTTGGGGTATAAAAGTAAGACCTAAGACCCCAGTGAAATTAGACTACTTTGGAACCAAGGGGGAACCTCTGCCCAAGAAGATCACCAGAAGAAAATGAGGAGAAGTACTGCTCTTGCTGTGTGTTATGGGGTTGGCCTGCAGTTTACTGATTCTACTGTGGGTTAGGCTAAATGACTTTGCTGTGTGCTGTGTCCTCCCCTGCTTCAAAAGAAAGGACTTTGCTGTGTGCTAAGAGTCTCCAAGGGCTGAGAAGAGCTGGCCTCCTGTTCCTGGGACACAGGGCTACAAAGGTCCCCAAGAATACCATTGTCTAGAGTGCGGTGTGCACGTCTCTGCTCACACCTTGTGCTTTGCTAATCACTGCCTGCCGTGGGGTGGACTCGGTGTGCTTAACGGCACACAGCGGAATCCTGCCGTTAGGTCAACTCGGTGTGCGCATCGGCACACAGCTGCCTCCTGCTGTGAGGTTTTGCATTGCATCGAGCATGTCCTCATCGGAGTGTGTCTGTACCATGTAAGATGACCCAGGCTGCACGCAACGGCCTGCTCGGGGACTGTTCTGCCCCGAATTGCCCAACATTCCGATCACCGCAGCCAGCCCAGGACAAAGATCAGCCTGAATAAATCACCGCTGCCGGCCCGGGAGCGTCGGCTGGGAAGCCCTACGTCACTCCAAGGCCACGCAGGGATTGGTTACTGCAGGGCGAGCCTCCCAGTGATTCAGGGGCTTGGCCTGGTGGTGCTGCACTGGGATTGGTTCCCGCTCCACCGCGTCATCGACAAGGCCGCACTGGGATTGGTTCCCGCGGTGCGAGCATCCCAGTGACCCGAAGGCAGGGGAATCGTCATGAGCGAGACGCTCTGGGATTGGTTCCCACTCCAAGCGTCTCCTAGGAATTGGGGGGCTTGTCCAGGAAGAGCTGCATCACGTTGTTTGGAGAACGAGGCATACTGTGTTATTGTGGGTGTTGATGCAAATACTTTACGCATTGCCTTGGGAATAAGCCTATCTGCTCGTGCCAAGCTACCAAGGGGGTGAGATGGGGTTATCACCAGTTTGTGTTTCACCCTTACCCTGACTAGAGTGGTGGTTTCTGCCTGGCTTTGGCGCATGCCTCAGCCAACCACAAATCCCATTTCTAACAGTCCTATCTCCAAAAGGATTCAATTCAAATTCTCAAAATTGCAGGACAACCGCCACTCATGTGGTGCTGAGTACAGTAACACGGCTTATCAGGACTCCAAATCTCAACAATCAGAAACAAAATGCCTCCATTTGATGAGCCGCTCACACTTGGAACTGGATAACTATTTCATTCCATTCTTAAAATGTCCCACGGACCACTACAGTCTCTTAAAAAATGAAACTTAAATGTTTAATTTCCTTTTTTGAAATATAGCCCGTTTTCCTTTAAAGAAAACACGCTGCATTAAAAAATGCTTTATTTTATAGCAGTTTACCTTATGTTGATATCAAATAAACTTCCTTTAAACTAAAAAATAAATGCTTTATTTAAAGTAATCACATACAAGGTGATCTCCTGGCTGCATCAGGCCACCATCTGTATGATGTCTATTCTTCCGAATGGCTTACAAACTGCGACCTACTTCCTTAATATTCATGAGGTAGGCTGTCTTGCATTCTACTAGGAACCGCTAATTAAAAAACAAAAATGTACGTACCTTAGGAGTAGTGATTTGTTAATTGCGATTCGGGGATAATCGCAATTTGCAAATAGTTGCTCCTAATGTTAGTACATCAAGTCCAAGTTTTTACTAATCTAGAAGACATGACCACACACTGCAGGACCCAATTCAAAGCTCGCTTTCATGATTTCTGGAACAGGATCAGAGACAGGTCTGAACTGGCCAAAGAGATATACTCAAAGTATATTTGCCTCTATTACAACATTTAGATGGAACCCTATTTTAGCTGGGTTTCTAATTCTCAGCATAAGTATTTCCTCCCATGCTTTCAAGTTAATCATGCTCATACAGTATGAGGAAACAACAGAATTAGGTTACCCCACTTCCCTTGTGAAACACTCTTGAACCTACCCCCCACTTGTTCGTTTCTGCAAATGTTAAATTTTTATCTATACAGCATTTTGTTGATATCTGTTAGAAATGGGAGTCTCTACTTGGCAATGGCTTGCACCATTGCCTAAGTAGGGACCCTTCTTCCTAGTCAGGGTAAGGGGGATACACTTCTAAAATAACCCCTGCTCACCGACGCTTGGTAGCTTGGCACAAGCAGACAGGCTTATCTCAGAGGCAGTGTGTAAAACATTTGTAAACACATACAGTAATACAGTGAAAACACTACAAATGGACACCACACCAGTTTAGAAAAATAAGTCATCTTTATCTAAACCAAAACCAGACCGAAATGACAAAAATCCAATTACAGTAATAAAAATATGACTTTCAAATGGTAGGAATAGTTAATTTCAAAGCAAATTGCAGATGCAACACTTTTCACATAAAGTACCTTGGATGCGTCAGGCACACAAACAAAAAGAGTTGCAGGGAAGGTGTTGCGTCAGTTGCCAACACTCAAGGAATGTGATGCGTCGGTTCCTTGCTCCAGTGGACGTGATGCGTCAGTTCCTTACTGCTGTGCAGTGGAGGTAATGCGTCGGTTCCTTAACAGGGAGGAGGTGATGCGTCGGTTTCTTACTGCGTGGGGAGTTGATGCGTCGGTTTCTTACTGCGTCCCCCAATGATGCAACACACCTGCCGCCTCGATGCGATGCGACAAACCAGGAAGACGCTTGGGTTCTTACAGCTGCACAGCAGGGCTTGCATCGGAATCAGTACAGTAATCGCGGACTTCAGAGACCGGTGCACTCGATGCGGCGTGCAGTGATTTCTCGAGCCAGGGGCCGGCGCTGGCGCTGCATCGGTTTCTTCGGTGATGCGTCGGAAACAGGTACGTTGAGTCACGCTTCTCATTGTTGCGTTGCTTTTCCAGCTCTCAACATCCAGAACAATCACCAGAGTCCCAGAAGAGCAACAAGCACATCTTGGAAGGTCAGAACTCTCAGCAAGGAAGTTCAGGGGAGCTGGGGGTGAAGTCTTTGTGTCCCTGAGACTTCAGAACAGGAGCCAGGCTCTTCTTCAAGCCCTTGGAGATCTTCCTCAAGCAGGGGACACAGCAAACAGCAAAGTCCTTTTCCCTTTCCTTGGCAGAAGGTAGCCACTGCAGGCCAACCCCAGACAGCAAACAGCACAGGGGTTTTCCTCCTCAGTTTCTCCAGCTCCTCTCCTTGGCAAAGGTTCCTCTTGATTCCCAGAAGTGATCTAAAAGTCTGGGGTCTGGGCCCCCCTTTTTATAATACAAAATCCTTTTTTCTCTGTGGCAGAGATGCTCTATGCCCAGCCAAAACCAGTTATGTCCTCTCTGGTGCAGCTTCCTGGCAGGAGGTTGAGACAACATTGTCCTTGGCAGACCAGGCCCATTCAGGTGTGAAATAAATCTCCCACCTACTCTGAATGTAACCTGGGTCCATTCAGCCCAGCCCAACCCACCCTGGAAAGGCAATACACACCTCAATGCCCCAAGTAGTTCTCTGAACAAAATGCACATCTCCAGCCTCTGTCACTTCAAAGCCAGACATTCAATACACAACATAGCAGAGGCACACTCGATGGTTAGGCAAGAAAATACCTACTTTCTAACAGTGGTATTTTCCAACCCAGAATGTAAAAATCACCCTACTGAAAGAGGCATCTTAACATTCTGAGTTCAGGCATATCAAACTTTATTTTCCTATCTTGTTCCCATGGGCAGTAATGCTCATAAGATAGTATGACCAAACTCCCCATTGTATCATACGGGACAGATAGCCTTACAATAGTAAAAAAAAAACTAATTTGGCAATATCTCACTATCAGGACATGTCACACACATCAGGGCATGTCCTACCTTTCACATACACTGCACCCTGCCCTCAGGGCCTACCTTAGGGGTTAGATACTTCTTGATGTGGGTTGTTAGTTGTATAGGAAGTGATGGCGCCTGACTACTTCTGCATGTAATATGTTGGATTTGTAACTAGTGCGGAGCACCCTATAACCCCTACGTTTGTGAAGGATCAAATCATACACGTATCTATAAGCCAAAATCCTATGCACACATTGTGAGTATTCTATGACAGTTCATCATGTAATCGGAGCACAAGTGTTGATAAAGTCTCATGAACTCTGTTTCTTGTCTTTTGTTCAAACAACCAAAAGCATCCAGCCAACACGTGTTTCGTCGTTATGGGGAACTGTCTTCTCCACGGACAGCTCAGTGCTGCAAAACCCATGCATTCCTCTTCTTAGGGAATGTCAAATATAGCGCTCCCCAGGCGCTAGAAGCCCTTAAGTCCATGTGGCATAGCTTGGCTAAATTAAAATATAGCGCTCACGAGACGCTAGATGCAGCAAAAGTCCGGGGAGATTATGAGGGCAATGCTGGGCTTGGAGATGCCAGCCCTCATGGGGGTTCTTCCTGGGCCCCAGAAGCAGCATGCCCCAGCAGGATCAGGAACAGCACCAGCACACTATACATGGGGTCACAGCCCCTACATTTAAACTCAGATTCTCTTTGTTCTGCAGTGTAGGGTTTGGGGGAACAGATGCATCTGGTTCAGGGAGGATTTGGAGCACTTTGTTTACCAGGCTCCTCTTCCCCTTTGTCAGGTGGGGACTAGGTGATCAGACACACCACAGGGGGCGAGACAGCATTGTCCAGGCTAGGGACACTGACACACTGATCAGGGAATCCCCAATGCTTTCCTATGGTAAGGCAGGCCAGTCTTACCAAATGTAACACAGAGAGCCCAATCACTTTACACTGGACAGCAGTGCTACAGGGCCCAGCCTGAAACCACCAACACCATGTCAGAAATAAGGTGGGGAGAAAGACAAAAAGTTTAGGGATGACCCTGCAAAAAGGGCCCAGTCCAACAGGACCCATGGCTTCTTTTCAGTAGGAGGCTGGGAACCTTTCCCTTGGTTCCCGTGGGATTTACTCTGGGGCTGTTTTTTTAACTCCTTTTTTTCACCCTTGTCCCCACCACTTTTCAAATGGGGACCCTGCCCACCTTTGGCGGAATCTCCCAAACAACCTTTTTGGACCCTGGTACTGCACCAGCGTTCCCCCTCCACAGCAAGCTATCCGGAGTCAGTCAGCCTACTGTCAATCAAGTACTGGGGTCGCTCTGGAAAACAATTATCTGACAAGTGCTCCCAAGTAACCAAATCATGGAGCCCCTGAAAATAATTTACTTGGCTACCTTTCACCCATCCATCTAGTGCGCTATAAAAATACGAGACATACTCTACCCAAGTGCTGGACTCTAGCTTCTTACAAGCTGTCAACTTCTGCCTGTATAGCTCTGGGGTCAAACCATACCTCCACATTAAGGCTTCCTTCATGGGAGCATAAGACATCTGATCTTCAGTGGGTAATGCTAGCAACATGTTCCTCCCTTCAGTGACAAAGCGGCTCCACAACCCTGCTCCTCAGTCTCTCTCAGGGACTCTGTAGGACCTCATTGCTACCTCATAGGCCTTAAACCACTGACCAATCTCTTCCTGCTTCACAAAATCCTTAACCCCTTCGCTGCTCATGACGAGCTTAGCTCGTCATGAGGCACAGTGGAGCTGTGCTTATGACGAGCTGACCTTGTCATGAACAATGATAAATCTTACTTTCCAGCACAGGAGGGGAAAACCACTAGCAGCCAACTGGTTAATAACCTCCATGGGGATGTATACTCTCCCTTCTCCAGGTACTCATGGTGATCTGCCACCACTGGGTTTGGACTCTATACTTTTTGCTTTTAGATCCAGTTCCCTCAAACCTCTTTCATGCTCTAAGAGCATCTTTTTCTCTTCCAGGGCTAATTTCTCCCTCTAAAATGCGAACTCCTTATCGTCTTTCCACAGCCTGAGCTTTGTGAGCTACAATTCAGGCATCCTGTTTTTCTTCCTGTACTCCAGCTATTCTGCTGGAGACAGCCCCTTTGAAGAGATACTGCTGTCTCCCCTCCTCCCACCCCCCTGGGAAGGTAACCTCCACCTAGGCAGACCCAATAGCCTATCCTGCTGCCCATCTAAATTCTCCACCTCATCCATAGGTTGCTCTTCATGCTTGCTGGCATCTCTTGACTCCAACCATGCCCTCAGCGCCTTTTGGAATTCCTCCTTTCTGGAGAGGACTCTTACAGAGATTTTAAACGTTTTCCAGATAGCTTTCAATTGTGGCACAGTGTAGATTTCACTCCTATCCTCTTCTAATTCAATATCCACAGATGAAAGTGATGCTGGTTTTGACATGATGAAGATTGGCAGTTCTCAGTTGCAAGAAGAAAAAACAATTGTCCAAAAGAAAACGTTGCTCCAATTGTATGTGGTTGTGTGATGGTCTGCACTATACTAGTAGTGTACACCAGTCACTGTATGTAAGACACAAATGCACGTCCAGATCCGTACCTCTGACCACCAATGTTAGAAATGGGGGTGAATAGTTGTCAATGGTTTGCACCGTTGTTCAAGTAGGGACCCACCTTCCTAGTCAGGGTAGTGGGGATACACTTCTAAAATAACCCCTGTTCACCCCCCTGGTAGCTTGGCACGAGCAGACAGGCTTATCTCAGAGGCAGTGTGTAAAGCATTTGCGAACACATACAGTAATACAGTGAAAACACTACAAAGGGACACCACACCAGTTTACAAAAAAAGTAATCTTTATACAAACCAAAACACGACTGAAACAACAAAAGTCCACAATACAGTAATAAAAATGTGACTTTGAAGTGGTAGGAATAGTTCAGTTCAAGGCAAATTGCAGATGCACCACTTTTCACACGAAGTACCTTGGATGCGTCACACACACAAACAAAAAGAGTCGCCGGGAAGGTGATGCGTCAGTTCCTTACACTCAGGGAAGGCCGGTTCCTCACTCCTGGGGAGGTGATGCGTTGGTTCCTTACTACTGCGCAGGGGAGGTGATGTGTTGGTTCCTTACTGGACAGGAGGTGATGCATTGGTTTCTTACTGCGTGGGGATTTGATAAGTTGGTTTCTTACTGCGTCCCTCAACAATGCGATAGACCTGGCGCCTCAATGCGATGGTCCGGGAAGATGCGTGGGTTCTTGCATCTGCACAGCAGGGTTTGCTTCAGAATCGGTGCAGTGATCTCGGACTTCGGAAACCGGTGCACTTGATGCAGCGCGCAGTGATTTCTCTAGCCGCGGGCAGGTGCTGCGTCAGTTTCTTCAACGATGCATCGTAACAGGTACAGTTGTGTCATGCTTCTAGTTGTATTGCTTTTCCAGCTCCCAACAGCCAGAACAACCTACAGAGGCCCAGACAAGCAACATGCACCACTTGGCAGCTCAGAACTCCCAGCAAGGAAGTTCAGGGGAACTGAGGGTGAAGTCTTTGTGTCCCTTAGACTTCAGAACAGGAGGCAAGCTCTTCTTCAAGCCCTTGGAGATCTTCCTCAAGCAGGGGACACAGCAAACAGTAAAATCCTCTTCCCTTTTCTTGGCAGAAAGTAGCCACTGCAGGCCAAGCCCCGACAGTAAACAGCACAGTGGCAGTATTCTTCCTCAGTTTCTCCAATTCCTCTCGTTGGAAAAGCTCCTCTTGATTCCAAGAAGTGATCTAAAGGTCTGGGCCCCTGTTTTTAAAATACAACATCATTTGTTGTCTGTGGCAGAGAAGCTCTTTACCCAGCAAAAAAACAGTTATGTCCTCTCTTCTGGTGCAGCTTCCTGACAGGAGGCGGAGACCGCATTGTCCTTGGCAGACCAGGCCCATTTAGATGTGAATGAAATCTCCTGCTCCTACTCTGCATGCAGCCCAGGTCCATTTAGCCCAGCCCTGACTCACCCTGGAAAGGAAGGATACACCTCAACCCTTCAAGTGGCCTTCTGAACAGAATGCACATCCCCAGCCCAGGTCACTCCAAAGCCAGACAGTTAATACACAACCTAGCAGAGGCACACTGAATGGTTAGGCAAAAAAACCTACTTTCTAAAAGTGGTATTTTCAAACCTAGAATGTAAAAATCACCCTCACCAAAAGATGCATCATAATATTCTGAGTTCAGGCATATCAAACTTTATTTTCCTATCTTGTTTCCATGGGCAGTAATGCTCAGAAGATGTTATGAGCAAACTCCCCATTCTATCCTATGGGACAGATAGCCTTACAATAGTGAAAAAACTAAATTGGCAGTATTTCATTATCAGGACATATCGCACACATCAGGGCATGTCCTACCTTTCACATACATAGCACCCTGCCCACAGGGCATCATTGGGCTACCTTAGGAGAGACTAACATGTAAGAAAAGGGAAAGTTAGGGCATGGCAATTGGGTGCACTTTCCAAGTCAACATGGTAGTACTAGACTGCACCCAGGCACCACAATGGCAGGCATGAATCCATGTTGCAAGGCTGCTTGTGTAGATGTCACAATCAGTGCTGCAAGTTTACAGGCCCTGGACACACACAGTGCACTGTACTAGGGACTTAACAGTAAACCAAATAAAGGGAACACTTGCACTTTGGTACTTAACAGCATCTAGACTATCAAAATGAAGTCCAACACACAGCAAAATACAGGAAGCAAAGGCCAAAATGCAGGGAAAACCCAAGTCATTGATACCAGGTCTAGCAATACCTATCATGAGATATGCTTTGATTTTGCAGTGCAGACACCCTTTCTGTTACTCCCAGCAGTCAGTCAAACATAAACACACTTCATGACGATGAGCCAGGGCCTCCCATATTTATCTCATATATTTTATATTTTGTCATGTCGGGTGTACTGCTATTTTAACTATGATGTTTGTTTTTACAGTTCTTTTTATAAAGACGTGGTCAGCGATCAAAATCATGCAAAAAAACAGTTACATTAGATTTGTTCCATACTAACCCAAGTACTCCATCTCTAGACTATCATTGACAAAGTTATCCATGCCTAGCAATGACTACTAGCTTCATCGTTAATCTACCAATAGACCCCGTTATATCTGCCATGGTCCCCATATCTTTTCCCACTTCTTAGGGCACCCTCTACTCTCATAAATTGCATGTTCTGCCTACCAACACCAGTCTAGGTCAGCTTTTCATTCAGCTACTGTTAGTAAGGTGGTTGCTCCCCAACTTCTCGTGTTGTTTTGCTTTGCAACTATCGCTGCCAGTTGTAGCCATCATCTTACGCGTCACGGCCAGTCCTCCTCCCCAGAGATCGCTAATAATAAACCTTTGGCCTCAATTGGTATCTCCAGCACCACAACCATAGCAATCACCCATCCCACCCACATCAATAGGAATGTATCATTGGGCACTCCCAAATCAGGTGGTAAAAGGTTCCCTTTAACCCACACCCTCTCTGGCACAATGCATCATCATTGCATCCCAGCGCCTGCAGATCAGATTGGGGGTAGTACACCTGGTGCAGAATTTTCAGCGGAATCAATCAGAATCTAGCACTTGTCGCCACCTCCCATGGACTTTGTATTGCCTCTACCCAGTCCTCGTCATGCGAGGGCATGGATCCGCCTCCCTTGTGGCACGGTAGCAGCTTAATATGTCCCGTGAGTTGTCCATTATCTTCCTGCATTGAGATTATATAGCCTTTTCATGTAGGGGGTTCAGCTAACAGTCTGTCTTTCAGAGGTGAGGACTCCTCTAAAGCCTCTCCTTCACATAAATCTGCCTGAAGGACGTGACCCAGTTGAATATATCGTAGCCACTGCCCTTTTCCCATCTCAAATTCAGTTTGTAAAGCGGTGAATGTAATGTATGCTTGCCCTGTCCAGATATCTCCCAGGTGTTCAAGCCCCAGCAGATCCCACTTCTTTATTTATTTGAAGTTTTATATAGCGCAAACATGACCCATTAGGGTATCACAGCGCTTTACAAGGAAAGATAAGTTACGTACATTAAGGCATGGTAAAAGTACAGGGATGGGGATAGGGAAAAGTCACTGTTAGACGGACCGGGAGGGTCGGCCGAGATTACGGGGAGAGGTCTCCGGGGAGAGCCGTCTCCAACGACTGTACAGACAAGTAACTTCCCCCCCACAGACGGACACCACACAAGATTGACGTATAACGAGACTTTATATGCAATTCTTAGGTTACGATGATATGATACAAGGAGGTCTGGACTCAGGGGTCCCCTCGGTTCTAGTCTCTGGTTTAGGAAAGGGGTAGCGGGACAGTCTTGTTCGGGGACCGGGCGGCCTCGTGGTGGAGTGTCCAAGATGGCGCCCCAGGATGGGCGCGCGGGCCGGCAGTGGATCGGACCCACGAGGTTGACATGCTCGAGGGCAGGGGTCCCTGAGGGGACGGAGGACGTGCAATGGTGGTGCGTGGTGCTTGTGTGACCGGGCTCGGGCCTGGTTGGACCGGGGGAGAGCGGCCCTTCATGTGGCCTGTCCAACAGTCACGAGTGGGACAAAGCCGTGGATAAATTCAAGAGTCAATACAGTTTCAAAATCAACAACGACTTGAGTTCAGTAGGGCACAAGGAAGAGATATATATAGTAAATGGTACAGATCCCAATACAAGATGGCGTGGGCAGAATACAAGGATGCGGGTCAGGTAAATGACAAAGGTAGGACAAAGCTGTGGATATATACGAGTGTCAATATAGTTCCAGAGTCAGCGGGCGATTTGATTACAATAGGACGTAAAAGATATGTACAAAGATCAGGGCGCATTGGGAAGAGTGAGAGTTGTTACAATTAGCAGGTCAAGCGAAAAACAAAATTACGAAAAAGGCAGTATGTGCTCCAAGGGAGCGTTATTGGAGGAATTTTCTCATAAAGAATGTTTTAGCTTCTTTTTTGAAGAGCGCCAGGGAAGTTATTCTTTTGATGGAGGAAGGAAGCTAGTTCCAGATTCTTGGTGCAGCTTCGGAGAATGCTCGATTGTATGTCTTTGCCTTGCGGAAGCGAGGTGGCTGGAGCACATGATCTCTTGTGGAACGGGAGTTTCTGGATCTCCCAGATAGCACGGTTTTCTGGGCGAGATATGCCGGGGAGTTCGTGTAGAAGGCTTTGTGAGTGATGCATGCCAGCTTGAGTTGAATTCTGCCTTCAAGCGGAAGCCAGTTCAAGGCCTTCAGGTGAGGTGAGATATGGTCAAATTTGTTTTAACTGGATAAGAGTCTGTCTGCTGCATTGAGGCAAGCTTTTAGGGTGGGCAGTCGAAGTCTTAGGCAGGCCAGATAGTGTGGAGCAGCCATATTTGATTCTGGAGATAACTAACACCTGCACAGCGGTTTTTAGGTCGGCAGTTCCAAGGAATGGTTTTAGTTTTCTCAAGTAGCTCAGATGGAATCTGGCAGTTTTGGCCATGGCGATGATGTGTTCAATCATATTCAGGTTGCGGGCCACAATAATCCCAAGAGATTTTGCAGCAGAATCCACAATTGTAGGGTTGCAGTTGAGTGCTGTGATGGAGTTAGTCCATTCCAGGATGTCATCAGATTTTTTTGTGGGGAAGATGAGAAGAAACTCAGTTTTTTGGGCATTTAGTTTGAGCTGGTTGTTGGCAAGCCAATGGACAGTCAGTTTCAGGGAATCATTTAGATGGGTGATCTCCTCAAGAGAGGAGATTTTAATGTAGATCTGGGTATCATCGGCATACATGTGTAAGGAGATGTTGGCCGAGTGGAGAATTTCAGCTTAAGGTTTGAGGTAGATATTGAAAAAGGTGGGGGGCAGAGTGGAGCCTTGTGGGACACTGATGGATATCGGGGAGGGAGAAGATAGGTTGTTGTTGACGAGGAATCTCTGTGTGCGGTTCTAGAGGAAGGAACCAAACCATTTGATTTCGGTACCTCCTAAGCCCATCCTGTGTTCTAGGCATTCAAGGAGTTTCTCGTGGTTCACCGTGTCGAATGCCGCAGAGAGATCCAGAAGTATCAGAAGACTGGTTTTGCCTTGGTCAAGGGCTAGGAGAGCATCATCAACAATGTGAAGAATAACAGTTTCTGTGCTGTGCCCAGGCCTGGACCCAGATTGGGATTTGTCAAATAGATTGAAATTGGCAATGTGTTGGCTTAGTTGCAGCTGCACACATTTCTCCAGTACTTTTGTGATAAGAGGGATATTCAAGATGGGTCTGAAGATATCTGGAATTTTCAGGTTTAGAGTGGGTTTTTTTAGGATGGGGATGACTTGCCCGGTGTTCAGTAAGGGAAGCATTGTAAATGGTTGTCCAGATGGGAGCGATGAGTGAGGTGGTCGCTGCCAAGCAGTTGGCGGGGAGCAGGTCGTTAAAGTGGGTATTCGGTTTTAAGGAGGATAGAATATTTGAGATGGAATGGTCATCATAAAGTTCGAATTCGGACCAATGAGTCTTGTTTTTCGGTGTTGCTTGGTGGAAACGAGAGGATAGGAGGGTCCCAGACGGTGAAGGAGGGGAGTTTGAGGAAGCATTGAGTTAGTTACCAAGCGAGTTGATTTTGGTTATGAAAAAGGAGGAGGTTATTGTAGATTTAGTGGTTTCTTTTGATGATTTATGTTAGTTTGTTTGATTGAAGTTTGACAATTTCAAAAAGTTTGCGTGTTCTGTTTTTGGCGTTTTCCAGCTTTGAATTGAAGACCTCTTTTTTGGACAAAAAGATATTCTTATTGTACGTATTTCTGGCCTGAGGGAGGAGTTTAAGGTGGGAGGCTGAGGGGTGCTGTCTTCAGTTCCTTTCTTTCAGACGGAGAGCTCTCCTTTCGACATTGAGATGTCCGCTGAACCAAGGGTTTTTGTCTTTGATTTGGGACCTTTTGAGCTTAAGCAGGGCCAGATCATCCAAAATGTGAGTCATAGTCAAGTTGTAGTGATCTGTGAGGTCGTTGACCTTAGATAGATTCGGTGGGGAGAGAAACTCATTCTCGCAGCAGGCTGTCAGTTTCTCGAGGTCCAGGCTCTTAGAGTCTCTGAGCCAGCGTTTTGGTTTCACCGGTTGCCAAAGTTTTTTGAGGTGGTGGGCAGGTATAGTGAAGGTGATAATGTGGTGGTCTGACCAGTCACATGGCTCTGTTGAATTCAGCTTGACCGCCGAAGTCTTAGCAATAATCCAGTCCAAAGTAGCGCCTTTTGTGTGGGTAGGCAAGGTGCCGGCCTGGTTGAGTGATTAATTAACAAGGAAAACTTTGACAGCGTTAACCTGGGAGTTATTAGGGTCATTCCACTGCATATTAAAGTAACTAAGGAAAATGTCATTGGAGTGAGGCGAGACGTTAGCAGTGAGGATTTCATGAGGAGATCTGAGAAAGTGTCGTTCCTGCCTGGGGGGTGGTAGATGATGTGCAATTTGCATAGCTGAGAAGTGGTACTACTAATGGAGAAGGCAAGATATTCGCAAGAATCCGAAGGTTCAGCATGGAGTTCTGTGACAAGGACGTCTGAGCGGTAGATGCAAGCAATGCCTCCCCCTTCTTAATTTGTCTGTCAAGTTTGGTGATGTAATAGTTGGGCGGGACCAATAGGTCAAGGTAGGGAGATGAGGATTAAATGAGCTATGACTCGGTTAGGATAGCTACATCGGTGTTGTGGTTAAGAATGAGGGCGGCGATGTCTGAGGTGTGTCTTGCAGCTCACCTGCAGTTAAGAAGGAGGCCGAAGAGTGGGGCATTAAAGTGAATGTTGTAAGAAGGGGAAGTTAGGGGAACTTTAGTTAAGTTGTTAATGTTTACCCCTCTGTTAAGGAGGGATGATAATCTGGTTGTGTTGATTGCAATAGTGGGAATCAGGCCGTCAACAAGTCTTCTTGAATCCGAGTAACCCTCCCACCTTTTTCAGCACCCCACTATCCCAGAGGGGGTCATCCCTGAGAGTTTCCCCTCCCAGCCCTGGTGTTTGCTTACTGCATACCATGCCGATGCCTCAGTTCACGTGTATGGTGGTAGATTGTCTACCATTTTCTTTGAGTATAATAAAGGGCGGTATCCCCTGGGGCCCATGGAAACCCTATCCACCCTATAGGCTGTCTCCGCACGGTCTGCAAAACCCATCCATTCACCGCAACCAGCCCCCCATCATACACCCCGCTGGAGTTTGCTTAGCACTATGTACGGTGCACCATCACCCCATATTAGAGATTTTAGTTCAGCCTCCACTCTCTGGAAGAAGAGCGGCAGGCCTTGTATAGTGTGTTTTGCAAAGCATTGAGTAGACGTGGAAGGGTCATCATTTTAAATATAGCTCCCCGACCCATTTGAATGAGAGGCAAGCTCCGCCAATGCTTGGCATCCATTACAAATCTGTCCAGTTGGTAACCCAAATTATGTTCCCAGAAATTATGGGTTTTTTCTTCAGTGCCCTTTACCAGTTTATCTGATCTGTTTTGGTAGTTTGCATTTTATATATTTATTCTATTTTTTATGTTTTCAGTCTAACCAAATAAAGAATGATGATGAGAATGATGTTGATAATGATGTCTCCATTGCTACATTGAAGTTTACTAAACAATGAGTTTCCACCATATCAGCAGGGTCCTTTATGTTCACAAATGAAAGAGACTGAGTCCCATATACCCTCCAGTGATGTGGAATAATGCATCTAACATGGAGGCATGATGAAGATGTATTTTTAGATAACAGGGTAATAGTTTTGTATGTGGAAGGCTTGTTGGGTATCATCCATTAAAAAGTCTAGGAGCGATGTTGCATCTCTGCCTCTCCATGTGTGTGTAATACTCAAGGATTTCAGTTTATGGTCTGACTAGACAGCACCGCTGTCACCAGACAATTATGTGAGCATCACTAGAGAGGTGCTTTAGCTCTGCTCACATGTTAGGAGTCAGGAGTACATGTTTTGAGTGGGCAGAAGTTGTGTGCTTCCACAAAAAAGTGCTTGCCCTACACTCAGCTGTGATAATTTTGTATATTTTGTCAGCTGCCTGACGTTAATTTTTCAGGGGCACACATGGCCTTGTAGTGCTAATAAAGTGTCTTAGGTCACTGTATAATTGATTGCACATTTTCTTCTAGCAGCAGCACAGATGGGAGAATGACAGTTATTAACCTACATGGATTTTTAGGTCTAACCTAACAGTCCAATTGTCACCTGTCCTTTTAAACTACTACAGCAATATTATTATACAGTTATTTTCTTCCACACAAATACATGTCTATTCCCATACTGTTTACTTGTATTGCTTCATATTCCCATACAACATCCCTTCAAAGTCAGGCATGTTGCCATTGCCAATGCTTGTTTTCATTGCTGATGTTTGGAGAGGTAAGTGTGTGTTGGGTGTTCATAGTTAATGGAACATATATAGAGGGGAGCTACATGGCACTAAGTATATCAGAGCTTTAGAAAGATGACACCAGTGCAAAAAATGTATTGACTAGTGACTGGTCCATTCCTACTCTCCTGGAATGTTATGGAGTTAAATAACTCACAAAAGAGCAGGAATGCCATGGCATACCGGGATAGGCCTATATTGATTGTGCGATGCTTCAAGAACCACAAATTGCTCTTACACACTTACCACAATTTACTAGGGCTTAGGGCCACAATAGCTGTTTTTGCTTTGGCTAAGTTTTATTCTAGGGGCATTTGCATACTTATTAGCAGGTATTTAGACCTCTCGATTGACCAGGCAATACTTAGATCTAGATGTCGGATACATCATACTTCGGGAATATATGCTATGCCAGGAGGTCACACTCATTAATATATATGTTCCTGATGTTGATTATCCTGTTATTGTCTCTTACTTAATCCTGAATTTGTGCCATAGAGTATATACAAATACTATATGGTTTGGAGATATTATCACCACCCTCGACCTTTTTCTAGACAGATCCAGGCCTACGTTGGGATAAAATATCAAGTACAGACAAGCATTAAAGCCTATTTGTGATATCTGACACCTAGAGGATCTTTGGAGAGTTAAGAAAGGCAATTAGAGAATATACTCATATTCTTCAAATGTTGATAATATGTCCTTGTGGGTTGGATTATAGGTTTGCATTGGGGGAAATCATCCTACGAGCTTCAGAAAGTTGACATATCAGCCCCTATATGTTCTCTCTTTAACTGTTCCACCTAATCAGCCCGGATGTATAAACTGCTGATTCCTTGCAGAAGCCCTGCTTGATGCTATATCTAAGCATGAAATTCATGCTGCAATTATAGAATTTCTTCTACTAAATAGGGACGCAGTCACTAGTTATCCCATATTCTGAGAAACCTCCATGCCTCAAGAGCTGTGGTTCCGTGGTCCCGAATTGGGTTCGATAGTTCAGAAACCCGATTTATAAAGATTGTCGGAAATGGACGATCTTGGTGTCAGCAGGCCGCAAATGGCGAGTCTAACGTGTCTGAGTGTTTTCGTATGAATCGATATAGGAGAACACTCTGCATTTGAGGATTTAGTTTGAACTCTCGGGTTCCATTTTGTATGTGGCAGCCATCTTGTATGGTTGCCCTAACATAGGCCCTATGATTGTGGCCGAACGAGTCCTTGACACGTACGCCTTAGCTGACTTCTGGTTGAACTGGCCGAACTGACTCCTCGCCTGGGGCGAATCCCGCTGAGCCAGTTCCTTGTTCAGCAGCTGCACTGATAAAGATCAAAGAACAGGACGTGGTCCGATTTTATGGCCCACCGTTCCCATTCCTCTATCTCCTTTTCATCTGTTTCTGCCTTTCCTTTACGACATGTTCATCGATCTGGGTTGAAGGTTTTATGATGGGGTTTGTCCGGCCTGATCGAACAGGAAACTTAGCATATGTGCAATCGTTTTGGTGGGCTGAACAACGGAATTGGGATCAACTTTGACTGTCGTGATTCGCTACTTTTTGAAATGCTACTTGTTCATTGGTCAGTTTTGCATGCACCGAATGTAAATTGTGATGTTGCCAGAGGCGTAATTTTCGGCATAAAAGACTGAGTTTTGTTCATTGATGTGGTGCAGTCTCTGTCGAACTACCCGTGTGTACTTCGTAGACCTCTGTCCCTGGTTGCAACCAATAAACTTTGGTCTTTGACGTCATCGAGAAGTATCCCGTGTCTCTGTTTGCCAAGACAGGGGAATCCGGGGTCTTTGGGTGTTGCCCTGACACCGCTGGGTTATTGTAATAGTATTGGTTCCGAGAAAACCCAGTACCTCAATTGGCGCCCAGCGTGGGGCGACTTCAGCGGTACCGGTCCAAGCCAGAGGTTCGTGAGGAGCTTTGTGTGAAAATTCCAGAGGTTGGCCAGCCACTTCAGCGACCCCTGTATGTCGACGTGGTTCCGAAGGTCTTTGCTGCGAGGTTTCCCGTGTCCCCACGGCTACGAAGGACTGCTGCCCTGACTGTCGCCCTGTTTTGGAGCCTTAGACGTTTGTAGAGCGAGACGATTGACGGGTCTTCTGGTGACGCCATCGACAACTCAGTTAAGTATAAAGGGAGCGTCTCCTAGTTCTTAGTTTGTTTTGTATCCCTTAGTGGATAGCTTTGATTTGGTACCTGCAGGCCCCAAAGCCAAGGGATTCGTGTATTCACGAGCTTATCGATTTTAGGTTGCCTTTGTTGTTTGAAGCTAGACTAGTGAGCAAGATGCCTGGTTTTAGCAGTCTTAGGAATTTGTTTAGTTGTGTTACTTTGAGGGATTCCCGGTTAGAGGATTCGTGTCCGGTTCCTCCGATTGGAACTCCTACATACGACTTGTATGTGAAGCATGGTGTGGGTCCTATTAGCTATAATGAGGTTTGGATTAGATATACGAAGAATGACGGTGTCCTACAGTGGCCCCGTTATGGTAGTTTCGAGACAGAAGTCTTAGATAATCTTGAAGCGAAGTTGTTCAAGAAGAAAGCCCGGCCGGCGATGTTTGACTCTTTCCGCATATGGCGTAAGGAAGCCAAACAGAAAGAAATTAAGTTAGCAAAGAAGAATAGAAAGGGTATGTCAATGGTACAAGCTGCCGTTGCATACAGAGATAGTGAAGAAGAGAAAGACAGTGAGCAGATGCTTAGAGTGAGGAAGTTAGCGGTAGACAGATGCTACCCAGTCTTGCCGGCTAAAGAGCAGAAAGACGAGAAGGATCTTGTGAAAGACCCTTTGATGTCGCATTTGCTAAATTCACCACCACCTTATGTGCAGAATGCTATGGCACCACCACAACCTGTTGTGGCCGCGCAAGCACCTGTTGCTTTGCCTCCTGTTATTCCTCCGCAGCCAGCTTCTTCGTTGGCTGTTGTTCCTTATGCGCAGCCTTCTCAAGGGTTGCCAACTTTGCCTCTTCCTGCTACTACTGTTTCTATGCCTGTTCCGACTATGGATCCTACTACTACTACTGTTTCGTCTCCTCTTGTCCTTCCGACTGTTCCTTCTCCTAGACAGCGGGTGACCGCAGCCTTTTCTAATTTTCTAACTCCTTTGTTGGGACAAATGGGTATGTCTCCTGTGAGTGAGCGTAGACAATCGCGTAGCCAATTGCCCGATACAGATGAGCGAGTGGTTTTGGACCATATGGCACGTAGATGGGTGACGTATAAGTCCCAGTATGATCTAGAAGGTATTATGGATGTTTTCCGACAATGGGAAGCACCAAAGCAGCGTCATGTTTTCGAGCTTATGTGTGCATTCCTCCATGAACAATGGATGGACGAATTGGGTAGAGTTCCTGTAGAATTGTCTCGATTGCGTTCGGAGTTTGCCAAAGGAACGATTGTGGGTCTACATGATGTTGAGAAAGCGTTATCGACGTTACTGTCACTTCGTAGCGATGTCCCTACTGAACGGCTGTTTGAGCCAGATTCATCAGTTAGGAGACATGCGCGTCAGTATCCGATGCAAGAGGTTACTCCAGTATGGATACCTGCTGATGCTGCTGCTATTCCACCTGTTCAAGCAGACTTTCAGCGTGTGTGGGTTCATGTACCATGGAAGCGTGCAGAAGTTCTAGCGCTTAAGCAGACTTTACCAGATCCGCGGAAGAATCCGGCAGGATATTATAAAGAACTTACGCAAACTGTGAGTTTGTGTGTTATGAATTTGGCGGATATAGATATGCTGTTCGGGAATGTTGTTCCACAGTCCATCTGGAATGTCATTCGACATACAGATCATGATAATGAATTGGGCGAATCGTGGGTGAATCTTGTTGCAGCAAATGATAGACAAGTTGGAGGTGCTAAGCCTGAAGATGTTATTGCCGAACTTCCTGGTAGAATTATCACTTTCATGAAGACTTTAATGCCTGAAGTCCGTGTTAATTGGGACAAATTGTCAGCTTGTAAGCAGAAGAAAGATGAGTCTGTTTCAGACTTTTTCTTGCGTTTCGAGGAAACTTTTGTTGATCATAGTGGTCAGGATATGGCTACTGAGGGTGGCCAGAGATTATTCGTTGATAAATTCGTGCACAATCTTCTTCCTGAGTTGTGTACTAAGTTGAAAGATTCCGAGAGTGCTTGGCCTGTTTCTACTTCGGCGCAGATTCTTGCTACCCTCAATACTACGAGAATAGGCGGAAGGATGAGTTAGAGAGAGCGGATAAGAAGACTAAGGAATTGAAGACTAAAGTTCTTCTACAACAAGCTTATCCACCTCGTGTTAATAATCAGCGCGATTATCAGCAGCCTCAACAGTATTCGAGGAACTCGCAAAGAGACGAAACTCCTCAATAACAGCGTATTCAGTATGGGCGTAATCAGTGTGCATATTGTAGAGAAGAGGGCCATTGTAAGAGTAGTTGTCCGGTTTTGTTGCAACGTGCAAATAGTGCTCCTGGTGTTAGAGGTAGAGGTGCTCAACAAGCGCCTAGAGGTAGAGGTCGCGGACAGAACGCGCGCCCTTTGCCTCCGCAGAATTCAATGAACAGTTTCGATCAACAGCAGAATTCTTCTGGTAGGTCTACACAGTACTACGTAGATGATTACTATGTTGAAGGCGATGGAGAGCAAGGTAATGATTGTTAGGACAGCCATGGACAAAGCGAGGGAGTTGTTTCAGTTCCGGTAGATCAGAGTGGACCTTACGTGGAAGTGATTGCATCAGGTGTGTCAGAGCCTTTTCTGCTAGACACTGGTGCTACGAAGAGTTCTATTATGCATTCTAAACTCCCTGGCGCACCTTTGTTTGGCTTTAATAATGTTTCTATAGGTTTTTCTGGCGCCCCCGTTATGAATCCGATTTCCATTCCATTGCCTCTTTCTGTTGGTCCTCGTAGGTTTGAAGCACCCCTTCTTTTGACTACAGGTTGTAATGAGAACTTACTAGGCCTTGACTTGTTGAAGAGATTGTATGCGACTTTGTATTGTTCTCCGTCAGGAGTACATCTTACTTTGGGTGAGAACGTGATTTCTCCGATATATGTTTCGAAAGATTGTCTTCCACCTGAATTGTCTTCCTTACCAGATTCGTTATGGGCTATGGGTCCAAATGATGTGGGCCTGTTAGACATCCCCCCATATGTTGTGACGTTGAAAGCGAATGCTCAGTTACCGCGCATTCCGCAATATCGTATTTCAAGCGATGGTGAACGAGCGCTTTTGGCGATCATTTATGATCTGATTGACAAGGACGTTATTGAAGAGACTCGAGGCAATGTGTGTAATAGTCCGGTTTTGCCTGTCTTGAAGAGAACTGATTCTTCACAGCCTCCTGTATATAGGTTTGTTATCGACCTTCGTGAAGTGAACAAGATTGTTGTTCCGCAATTCCCTGTTGTACCCGACATTACTGCGTTACTGACATTGATTCCAGCTTCTGCTACCTGGTTTTCGGTGATCGACTTGAAGAATGCTTTCTTCAGCATCCCGATTGCCATAGAGAGTAGAGATATCTTTGGATTCTCTTTAGGAGGACGAAGTTTCCGCTTTAAGCGCGCTCCTCAAGGTTATTGTGAGAGTCCACCAATTTACAGTCAAGCTCTGAAGACGCAAATTGACTTGTTGGCCTTACCTGAAGGTGCAGCCCTTATCCAGTATGTTGACGATTTGTTGGTCGCTGCCGATACCGAAGACATATGTAAGGATGCCACTGTGTCCTTGTTGTCTCATTTGTCTGAATGCCATCATAAAGTTTCTCTTTCGAAATTACAATTCTGTCGCCAAGAAGTTACCTACCTAGGTCACCTCTTATCGAAGGAGGGAAGGAAACTAACCCCAGAAAGAATCCAGACTATTGCGAGAATGAGTGTCCCTACGACACAGAGAGAAGTACGTGCGTGTTTGGGTATTACGTCGTACTGCAGACAGTGGATCCCGAATTTTTCTCTGCTAGCGAAACCTTTGATAGCTCTTACGGTTAAGGATACTCCCAATCCGATTCCTTGGACTGAGGAATGCCAAAAGAGTTTCTCTGAACTACGCAACGCGTTGTGTTCGGCTCCTGTGTTGGGTACTCCCGACTACAGCAAGCCTTTCACGTTGTATGTCCATGAGAGAGAGGGATGTGCATTATCGGTTTTGACTCAACAATTTGGCGGGAAGCAACGCCCATGTGTGTACTTTTCGTCAACATTAGATCCTGTGGCTAGAGCGTTGCCGAGTTGCTTGAGAGCAACTGCAGCAGCGGCTGTTTCGATTCGACAATCTGCTGGTTTAGTTATGGACAATACGCTAGTGGTTATGGTTCCACATGCAGTGGATACCTTGTTGAATCGGACGAAGACACAGCACTTGACTAGTGCTCGGTTGTCAGGGTATGAGCTTACGTTGTTAGCGAGCCATGTGCACATCAAGAGGTGCAATACCCTAAATCCGGCTACGTTGTTGCCGATTTCGCTTGAGACAGACGATGATAGCGAAGAGCAACACGATTGTTTCTTGAGAACAGAAGAAGAGACGAAAGGGAGGATAGATTTAAGAGATAGTCCTCTTCCTGATTGTAATGATGCTTTGTGGGTTGACGGCTCGTGTTTTAAATTACCAAATGGCGATACCACTGCAGCATATGCCGTGACGACTTTACATACAGTTGTCGAAGCTGCACGTATCCCACACAATTCTGCTCAAGCGGCGGAATTAATTGCACTTACGAGAGCATGTGTGTTGGCGAAAGGGAAACGAGTGAATGTGTATACTGATAGTCAGTATGCTTTTGGAGTGGCTCATAGCTTTGGACGATTGTGGCGTGAACGTGGATTTTTGACATCGCATGGGACGAAAATCCAGAATGGGCAGCTGGTGAATTAACTTCTTGAATCTCTTACACTACCTTTGCAAATAGCGATTGTGAAATGCAGTGCCCATAGAAAGATTACGGATGATGTTGGTCGTGGTAATGCGTTTGCGGATGAAGTTGCGAAGGAAACTGCTAGGAATGTGACGAGTCGAATGTATGTTGTGGGTCCAGCGAGATGGGTTCCAGAGAAGAGCATGTGCGAAGACACTATTGAGAGTGTGAAGATTATCCAGAGTGAGGCCACAGAGAAAGAGTTGGATGAATGGAGAGAGAGTAAGGGTAGGTTGGATTCGAATGGTTGTTGGACTGATTTGTCCGAATATCAGAGATGGTTGCTGCCAAACGCGTATGTGCTTCCAGTTGTTACAATGGCGCATGGATTGGCACACATTAGTGTGAAAGGGATTTGCAAGTTGTTGGCTCGGGTTTGGCAGAATGTAGGAATACCCAGATGTGCAGAGAATTTGGTCAAGAATTGTATGGTGTGTTTGATGCATAATCCTGGCAAGGGAACTCCAACACCAGCTGGTCATTTTGCTCCTCCTACGTATCCGTTCGAGGCTTTGCAGCTAGATTTTATCCATATGGAAAGATGCAACAACTTCAAGTATGTGTTAGTGGTTGTTTGCTCTTTTTCTAGATGGGTAGAAGCTTACCCCCTTAAGGACAACACTGCTTTGTCCACCGCGAAGGCTTTGATAAAAGAGTTTTTTCCGAGGTTCGGTTTGCCGAGAATCATTTGGAGTGATAACGGAAGTGAGTTTGTGGGTCAAGTGATGAAGAGAGTGTGTGATGGTCTCGGAATTAAGCAGAAATTCCACGCTGCAAATCATCCCCAATCAGCTGGTTTAGTCGAGTGCTATAATGGCACTCTTAAACTTAAGTTGGCCAAAATTCAAGAGAGCACTGGTTTAAAATGGCCAGATGCTTTGCCATTAGCACTTTTGTCCACCCGAATGACTGTGCATTCACGAATGGGTTTGAGTCCGTATGAGGTTGTGTTTGGTCGCCCGGCGAATATTTGGGGCGTACCAAGACCGACGAGGTTTAGTGACCTCGAATACCCTGTTTTTCTTGATTATTTGAGTGAATTGACAACTAAAATGAGTGTTTTACGCCAACAGGTACACGATTCTCTTCCACAAGTTACAGAAGATCCAGGCCACGCCATAGAACCTGGCTCGTGGGTCTTCATTAGGAATTTCCAGCGTACGAAGAACGATCAGCCCCGCTGGACTGGACCCTTCCAGGTCCTACTTTCTACGAGATCTGCGGTGTGAGTACGTGGGAAATGCCACTGGATCCACGGCTCCCACACGAAGAAAGCACCCTTACCTTTGCCCTATGATAAGTGGGTTCAGGATGGTCTCGCAGATTCTGAAACTGAGACAATCCCGAAATTTGTAACGTTCAGTGATGCTCGTTTGATTGGGACTAGCTCAGAACAGGAGAGTGATCGTCTTTTGCAAGCATCAATACCTCCTGCAAAGCGATTGGACACTACCGAGCCTCATCTTTTGTTTGCTGATCAAGAATTACCTGGAAAAGACAGATTCAATTTGAGAACGATAATTAAGGACAAATAAAAAAATTAATAAAGTTGATTTTTTTACTGTTTGCAGGTTAACTCTCCACCAAGGTTCTACGTATTTTTGTTTTTCTGAACTGCCATCCGGTTCTTGCTGCTAGGGTCACGGTTGCTACCAGTCTTGGGAGTGTAAGTCTGAGACACTAGGTCTTGGGTTCTGTTGGTCCGAGGCAGCCTTCCTGGGTGCAGCAGAGGCACTCTCAAGCAGAATTAACCAACCACCGCGGGCAGCACCCTTAGTTTAGGATGGGTTTCTTTGAGTTGGAGAGACCTGTGCAGACATTGACTTTTAGAAAACGCATTTGCAAAATAATGTCGAAGAAATGTTTTTTGATACCATGCATACTTTAGCTACTGAGTTTCGTAATTTTCATAGTTGGTTATGTAGCATTTGTTTTTAAAATGACGTCTAATTCCACTGTGCAACCTACACCTTCACCTACTATTTCTTCTCATTCTTTCCACCCTTTGCCTGAATATGAGGTAGTCAGACGTAGGGAATTCTCTAATAATTCCTTCATACAGCTTTTGCACCAGCATCAGTTAGTGAACAATTCAACGAACTGCTGGATTTGTGGTTTGATGCCTCATACAACCGATAAAGGAATTCCTTATTTGGTCCTGCCCTTTAGTTTGAATGGTTCGATTTGAGCTTACTGAACCATGCTCATATATGCCCACAGTGTTGACCCCTTACGTTCACCGAGAGATAATCCGAAGAATAGTCCTATAGCTAGAGGCATAGTCGACATGATTAAAGGGACTAATGCAGTAGAGACTATTCCGAAAGTTGAGGGGCAACCGTATAGTGGTTGGAACGTTACTGGATATGGAGTAAGTCTGAGTATTAACCAGCGTGCGAAAAGTCCACTACCGATCTGGATAGTGCCCCATAAAGGCTACTATTGTCTGCAGGGCAACGGTAAGAATCCGAAGGCTCAGTTAGGGAAGAGCGTTTGCGCTGATACTTACTTGTTTCCGTCTTAGTCTTCCCCAGCGTTCTTAGCTGCTAAGGGTACCTACTTTGTTTGCTATGACAAAGCATACACATGGTTGCCCCATGACTTCTCGGGCACATGTTTTGTTTCCTTTCTGTTACCCCCCACTTTTACAGCTGCGGCAGATTATCACAAGACGAGAATTGCTAGAGCTGAGTGGTCGCTCCCAGTGTCCCCTGCTGACATTTGGTATCGTAGCGCTGCATTGCTTGAGATATTGCCAATTCATATTGCCTGCTGTCTGCCTGATTGCCGCTTTGCTTGATTTGCACTTTGGTTAATTAATACTGCTGTATTCACTTTGGTCGCGCGTCTGCCTCTAGCGCTCCGCTGTGCTCCCCCCTCCGCCTCCATTTTGATTGTTGTTGTCGTCCTCGTGTGCCCGCCCCGCCTCCCAGCTGAGCCGCCCTCCCACTGACCAGAAATAGCGCTCCCCTACCTGAGAGCGCCGTGACTCGCTCCTCTCTTCGAGCTGAGTGGTCGCTCCCAGTGTCCCCTGCTGACATTTGGTATCGTAGCGCTGCATTGCTTGAGATATTGCCAATTCATATTGCCTGCTGTCTGCCTGATTGCCGCTTTGCTTGATTTGCACTTTGGTTAATTAATACTGCTGTATTCACTTTGGTCGCGCGTCTGCCTCTAGCGCTCCGCTGTGCTCCCCCCTCCGCCTCCATTTTGATTGTTGTTGTCGTCCTCGTGTGCCCGGCCCGCCTCCCAGCTGAGCCGCCCTCCCACTGACCAGAAATAGCGCTCCCCTACCTGAGAGCGCCGTGACTCGCTCCTCTCTTCGAGCTGAGTGGTCGCTCCCAGTGTCCCCTGCTGACATTTGGTATCGTAGCGCTGCATTGCTTGAGATATTGCCAATTCATATTGCCTGCTGTCTGCCTGATTGCCGCTTTGCTTGATTTGCACTTTGGTTAATTAATACTGCTGTATTCACTTTGGTCGCGTGTCTGCCTCTAGCGCTCCGCTGTGCTCCCCCCTCCGCCTCCATTTTGATTGTTGTTGTCGTCCTCGTGTGCCCGCCCCGCCTCCCAGCTGAGCCGCCCTCGCCCCTCCCCCTCCACCATCCATATATGACAGTTACTCCCGCGTGCAGCGTCCACGTGCAGCGACCGCGCCCAATCCGCGCCGAAGGTGCGCCAAAGGTAAGCCCGTCTACGCCCGTCCGCGCCTGGACCACGCCCAGCGCCAGACCCCCTGGTCCTCACATTGCCCAGCCCTCCCGCATTACCTACGATGCTGCCACCCTCCTAGCCCTTAACCCCGGTCGCGCCCCCAACTGCGTCCAAGCCGCTCCTGGACACACCCATGGACCTTTCTCTTGCTACTCCTGCAAATTCATCGGCACCGTCTACAACTCCGCTACGATCACACCTCAGATTCCCGACCCCAACCACCTACAATGCATCCTGCTCAACACCCGATCGGTCCACAGGCACGCCATTGACCTATGGAATCTACTAGACACCACCTCTCCAGACGTCGCGTTCCTAACGGAAACATGGATGAACGCTTCCTCCGCCCCAGACATCACCATTGCCATCCCTGAAGACTATAAGATCACACGCAAGGACCGTACCGGCCACACAGGAGGAGGACTCGCTATCGTCCATAAAAAATCAATCCACATCTCAACCAGCTCTGACGTCAATCTCGCCAACTCTGAACACCTTCACTTCCAGATCCACATCGACCCCAAGACCACACTCAGAGGCACCCTCCTCTACAGACCACCAGGACCCCACGCAAAATTCAGTGAAGACATCACGGACTTCATCACTCCACACGCGCTCCCCTCCAAAGATTACATCCTTCTGGGAGACCTCAACTTTCACCTTGAAAAGAACAACGACCGCAACACCACCACCCTCTTGGACAACCTCGCCAACCTCGGACTTAAACAACTGGTCACTTCCCCCACCCACATAGCAGGTCATACTCTCGACCCTATCTTCACCTCCAGCAATCACGTCTCCTTCAGCCACACCACGGCTCTCCTTTGGACTGACCACAGCTGCGTTCACTTTACCTACAACAAGCCGAAACCCATCAACCACCCCCAACCAACTCTGCAAAGAAACTGGAACAAAATCACCATCGACCAGATCTCCTCATCGCTCCTTCTAAACACCCCAGCCCACTCTTCTAACTCAGACCAAGCCGCCGCCAACTTCACCCTATGGTTATCCAACAGCGCCGACATCCTAGCACCACTGAAAAAACGTCAAAGCAAACCTGGCAGCAAGAAAGCCTCATGGTTCAACGATGATCTTAAGAAGTCCAAGAAACTCTGCCGCTCCCTTGAAAAGGCCTGGAAAAAAGACCCAACCACTAGCACCAAGGACGCCTTCAAAAACGCCACCCGCATACACCACCAACTAATCCGAAAGGCCAAGAAAACAGCATTCAAGGATCGACTAGACAACAACGCCCACAACAGCAAGGAACTTTTCAACATCGTCAAGGAATTTACCAATCCCTCGGCCAACTCCAACGACATCACCCCCTCTCAAGCCCTCTGCGACTCCCTGGCTTTATTCTTCCACAACAAAATTGCAGACATCCACAACAGCTTCGACAACCAACCCGGAGACCAACCCACCCAACCATATGCTGAACATTCACCCCCCTTGAACACCCTTAACGACTGGAACCCAATCTCCACTGAGGACACCATCCGCCTGATGAACTCCATCCACTCAGGATCCCCCACAGACCCATGCCCTCACCACATCTTCAACAAAGCAGACTCCATCATAGCACCGCACCTCCGAGACGTCATCAACTGCTCCTTCAACTCCGCCACCTTCCCGGAAATCTGGAAACATGCAGAACTCACCGCCCTTCTGAAAAAACCCACAGCGGACCCCACCGAACTCAAAAATTACCGCCCCATCTCGCTCCTTCCTTTCCCGGCCGAAGTCATCGAGAAAGCTGTCAACAACCAGCTCGCCGCTTTCCTCGAAGCCAACAAATCCCTCGACTCCTCACAGTCTGGCTTCCGAGCAAAACACAGCACTGAGACCGCCCTCATCGCAGCAACAGACGACATTCGAACTCTACTGGACAATGGAGACACAGTCGCCCTCATCCTCCTCGACCTCTCTGCAGCCTTCGACACAGTCTGCCACAGCACCCTTTTACAACGCCTCAGAAACATCGGAATCCAAGGAAAAGCACTAGAATGGATCACCTCGTTCCTCACCAGAAGAACCCAGAAAGTCCGCCTTCCACCATTCAAGTCCGAGGCCACTGAAGTCATCTGTGGCGTACCACAAGGATCCTCACTCAGTCCCACCCTCTTCAACGTATACATGAGCCCCCTCGCGGCCATCGCCCGCCAACACAACCTCAACATCATCTCCTACGCGGATGACACTCAACTGATCCTTTCACTCACCAATGACCCTAGCACCGCCAAAACTAACCTACACGAAGGAATGAAAGAAGTTGCCGAATGGATGAAACACAGCCGTCTGAAACTGAACTCAGATAAAACAGAAGTCCTCATCTTAGGCACTTCCCCCTCTGCATGGGACGACTCTTGGTGGCCGGAAGCCCTTGGAAAAGCACCCATCCCGACAGACCACGCACGGAACCTAGGCGTTATCCTGGATTCTTCACTTTCAATGAACAGACAAGTCAGCGCCGTCTCCTCATCCTGCTTCAACATTCTTCGCATGCTCAAAAAAACATTTCGCTGGATCCCCACCGAAACCAGAAAAACAGTCACCCACGCTCTGATCACGAGCCGACTGGACTACGGAAACACCCTCTACGCAGGTACTACCGCTAAACTCCAGAAAAAACTCCAACGAATCCAAAACGCCTCTGCCAGGATCATATTAGACATCCCGCGTAACGAACACATCTCTGGTCACCTGAAAAACCTCCACTGGCTACCCGTCAATAAGAGGATCACCTTCCGACTTCTAACCCACGCACACAAAGCACTCTACGAAATCGGACCAGAATGCCTCAACTCACGACTGTCCTTCTACACCCCCTCCCGCCAACTACGATCTTCCAGCCAAGCCCTCGCCACTGTTCCTCGCATCAACAAGACCACCATGGGAGGGAGATCCTTCTCATACCTGGCAGCTAAAACATGGAACTCACTTCCCACTTACCTTCGCCTTACCCAGAACCACCTAGCATTCAGAAAGCAACTTAAAACGTGGATATTTGACAAGTAATCCTCCTCCCCTCCCTAAGCGCCTTGAGACCCTCTGGGTATGTAGTGCGCTATATAAATGTTATGACTTGACTTGACTTGACTAGGTGTCTTAAGCCAAGAAGACACTGCAGGACAAGAATTGGGTGAATTCTTCAAGAGTTTTCTGCCGTTCTGGGGACCTATGGCTAACAGTAGGAATATTCGTCAGCTTACGAGAGTGGTTGAGTACACCATAGTTGAGACCGCCGGTGCCCTTGGTAACCTGACTGCTGAGCTCCAGTCGGATAGACTTATGACACTTCAGAATAGAGTTGCCCTATACGTTATTCTGGCAGATCGAGGTGTAGTTTGTAGATTGCTCCAATCGCGCTGCTGCGTTTTTATTCCAGACAATGCTCCGTCAGTCCTCCAGGCCATTTCCAAATTGCACAAAATCTCTGATTCTGTCCATCTGGACAAAGGGGATTGGTCTTTGATGGGATGGTTATGGGGATTGATATCCACTTGGGGTTGGAAGATTCTGATGGTCATTGGGATGGTCTTAGCGATTCTGTTCATGTTTTGTCTCTGTGTACAGTGTGCTCCAGCTATTTGTGGCCTTTGTGCTACTTTGTGCATACGGAAACCAGTCCGGAGAGAGATGCATAGTAATAAGATGATGCTACAGCAGCATATCGATGACCTGATGAATATAGATCCGGATTCAGATTAAAATGGGTCTGTGTTTATTGCCTATGATAGGGCAAAAGGAGGGTCTGTGGTTCCGTGGTCCCGAATTGGGTTCGATAGTTCCGAAACCCGATTTATAAAGATTGTCGGACGATCTTGGTGTCAGCAGACCGCAAATGGCGAGTCTAACGTGTCTGAGTGTTTTCGTATGAATCGATATAGGAGAACACTCTGCATTTGATGATTTAGTTTGAACCCTCGGGTTCCATTTTGTATGTGGCAACCATCTTGTATGGTTGCCCTAACTTAGGCCCTATGATTGTGGCCGAACGAGTCCTTGACACGTACGCCTTAGCTGACTTCTGGTTGACCTGGCCGAACTGACTCCTCGCCTGGGGCGAATCCCGCTGAGCCAGTTCCTTGTTCAGCAGCTGCACTGATAACGATCAAAGAACAGGACGTGGTCCGATTTTATGGCCCACCGTTCCCATTTCTCTATCTCCTTTCCATCTGTTTCTGCCTTTCCTTTACGACATGTTCATCGATCTGGGTTGAAGGTTTTATGATGGGTTTGTCCGGCCTGATTGAACAGGAAACTTAGCATATGTGCGATCGTTTTGGTGGGCTGGACAACGGAAAGTGGGATTAACTTTGACTGTCGTGATTTGCTACTTTTTGAAATACTACTTGTTCATTGGTCAGTTTTGTATGCACCGAATGTAAATTGTGATGTTGCCAGAGGCGTAATTTTCGGCATAAAAGACCGAGTTTTGTTCATTGATATGGTGCAGTCTCTGTCGAACTACCCGTGTGTACTTCGTAGACCTCTGTCCCTGGTTGCAACCAATAAACTTTGGTCTTTGACGTCATCGAGAAGTATCCCGTGTCTCTGTTTGCCAAGACAGGGGAATCCGGGGTCTTTGGGTGTTGCCCTGACACCGCTGGGTTATTGTAATAGTATCGGTTCCGAGAAAACCCAGTACCTCAGAGCTCCAAACAATTTGATAACATTAAAGATTCTCTTGCACAACTGATTCTAAAAGGCTTGAACTTTTAGTACCAGCATGCTAACAATGATGTAATAATACTCCTTAAAATAAATTCCAAGTTTAAAGATTTTAGGGACGTGGCTGACAGGGATATAAAGTTTCTCGTAAAGTATGACCTTCTAAAAAAAATGTTTAGAGGGGGAGAGGCCCAGGCAGACTCTTGCTTGACCATTGAGGAAAGCCAGGCCACCCTACACAAGTGTTAGGTTGCAAGATATCTGAGTGAAGGTGCGATGACACTGAACCGCAAAATACTAACAGAATACTTTATTTATAAATCGCGGTTATATTCTGCTAGGACAGCTGCAGATGATGAGGTGACAGATGCATTTGTAGATGACATAGTCATGCTATGGACAGAGGATCATCAAAGAGAAATATTTAATGATATAATGAAATAACATTGACTATAGAAAGCATGGCAGTTAGTAAGGCACCAGGCGCCAATGGGTTGACTGCAACATGTTATAAAGCATTCAAGGATGTACTGGCCCAACATGTAGTTGAATACATGTAATGAGACCATATCAAAAGGTGAATTTCCACGGTCCATGTGGGAGGCTACCATTGTTGTATTCCCTGAGACCCAGCAAAGACCCAACTAGGTGCTAGTTCAAGCAGCCCCTATCAATTTGAAACTCGGATAATAACATTTTGGGTAAACTGATAGCAATCATATTTATCCTTCAAGTTACAAGTTTGAAAATGCCCATTTTAGAAGTTGGCATTTTCCTACCGTATGCATTTTGTGCCTGCAGCATGTCTCTGGATCACATGACTGGCTGTAGATTACAGCTAGGTTTTGTATAGTCCTCCCGGACAGCCATACACAATAAATAGGGAGCTTAACTGTGCCTGAATGGGCCATCACTGGCTGAATTGGAGGGGAGAGCTGTGGTACAGCCCGACTTACACTCAAATAGGCTGTGTCCTGCCTCCACACAAAGGGCTGTATATCCCCTCTAGTTAGTCTGGAGCCAGGGCAAGGAAGCCATGGCCCCTGTGCACTTCAAAGGCAAGCCTCTTGAAACATCTCCCACATATTAAAGGCATAAATGGGTATACATATTGTACTTCGGACAGCAACTCTGCCAAGAAGAATGACTGTTGTGCTGCTGAAAGAACTGCCACTCTGCTGGACTGCTGCTATGAAGGACTTCTGCTCTTTTCTGCGGACCTGCTGCCATCTTACCTGGGTAAGAAGGACTGGGCCTGCATCTATTGAGCCCAGGACCCCAGAGTGACTCCAAGGGCTAGTTCACTGGCCTCCCTCCTGTCAGAACCCATCAACGTTTAAACCCGATTAAAGGTTCTGTCAATGCCATAACCCTTAAAAAAAAACCTTTACACTAAGAAAAAGGTGTATTTCGAATCAGGAGGGTACAGGTGGAATTCCAAGATGAACACCAGCAAACTAGTCTCTCTGCAGCCGTCTAGTGTTTCACAGGAGGAAGCACAGTTAGAATGTCCAGGAGCGTCTCCTCTGGAATCTTGCACTTCACCTGAGATCCCAGAGGAGTAGGACGCTTGTTCATGTTTTGGCGCGAAAGTTAGAGGGTTGTGGTTTGTACTCGACATTTATCTTTGCTGCGCCTTAAAAATAGTGCTTACCTGAAGTGTTGGGCCATCAGCAGTATTCAAGTAAGGTTGTTTCATGTTGGAAGAGGAGCTATGCGCCGGACAAGATGGCCGCGTAAGAACTCGGCTCCACTGTAGCCATCCCCCAGCCTTAATATCCAGCTGATTATCCTGACCTTTGAGCCTAGAGTTCAACAGCGGAATGTGAGCGGCACCCCCGGCGGCAACTCCGGTCCCCCTGCGACACCGGGGACTGGAGCAATAAGCATCAGAAATTGCGGCTTGTGTTGGGCCCAGAGCCGGGGACTGGGGTAGTCCTGTGGCCGAAAGCAACAACATCGGAGCTTTGGGCCAGAAGTCGCCGGCCTTGTTGTAATCCCCAGAATTGAAAATGACGACTGTCGCGGCGGCACATATGCGGCGGAGGGGGTGAGTGATGGTCCCCTAGGGAGAGGCCCCCCTTCGCGATTGGTTCTCCGAGGTAGCGGATATAGCGTGCGAGGAAAGGAGATGCTGCACCTCATTACAGACTGCGGCGCATACGCGAGGATCGAAGCACGACAGTCCCGAGGGGAGACTGGGGGTGAGTGAGGGGCAGCCGCCTCCCCCCCCTCCGCAATACTAAGGGGGAGATTATTGCATGCCCTGGGTGGATGGGCTCCAACACCCACGCGGCAAGATAATTTGATAGGTGGACGTGGTACCTCGCCAGCGGAGGAGTGTGAAGACCAGAGGGGGCGAGTAACTGGTGGTGATCCCCCACCCCCCCGAGAGCTGCTCCTTGACTGTAGATGGCCGTAGGGTCAGTCACAGAGTCGTGAGGTGTGGATTCTGAGACAGAGAGTGGGGACCCGGCCCGGGTTCTCTCTGTTGGAGGGGTCCGAATGGACCCCTCCCCTGGATCTGACCTTCACCAGAACTTGGGGTCGGCTTGTGGGGGGCTGTTTTGGGACACTGGAGGCACCAACTCTGTTCGGTGCCAGATCTACCCGGGACTGAGGAAACTACAGACCTGCAGTGGCAGAGAGATTCGCTGTGTGCCCCCTGGCGACCATCGCCCGGATTCCCCCGAGGGACAAGTGGTTACATTGAAAGCAGCAACAGAAGAGCCTGCTGGTCACATCTGCTGCTCGGTCGGTAGTGGGTAATAGCATTGATATACCCTGAGAGCAGGTCTCCCAATGGCGACTAAACCAGACATTGACAGGCATCAGTCCAGGACCTCTAAGGGCATGAGGCAAGTTGAGACAAATAAACTAGATCAGTACACGATGCCCAAGGGTTCCCCAGCAGATTCAAATCACGCTACAATAGTGGGAGGAGAGTCAATGAGCCCAGCACCGACATGACACTGCTTGATGTAATGGCGGGAATAGAAGGGGTTAAATCATCCCTTGGGCAACAAATGGAGTCGCAGGACACTAAGTTAGACACAGTCTCCATAGAAGTAAATCTTATCTGCGCATATCTCACCAAAGTTAATGAAAAGGTCAAATCCCTCAACATAAATACAGCAAGTCTGACAGATGATGTGGCAAAGCTCCAGCAGGAAGTGCGCAAACTTAAATCTTCCCATGAGTTGACTAAGCGTAAGCTGGACGAATACGAAGGGAGTGCCCGGCGCAAAAATATTCGCATTTTGGGTGTGCCCGAAAAGTCTGAAGGCCCGGCCCCTGACCTGTTTGTTGAAAGATCTTATTCTAAAGCATCTGAAGCACAAAGAACTGAGTAACTTCTTTACCATCGAGCGTGCACATAGGGTCCCAGGAGGGTGGCCAAAGCCTGGTGCGCCCCCTCGTCCGATGATTGCCAGGGTTTTGAACTTTAGAGACAGATACGCTATCCTGCAAGCTGCCCATGTAGGACCCCCCCTACATTATAAGAACGCCACCCTCTCTTTCTTTCCCGATTTTACTCAATCAGTGCAGAAACAACATCAGAACGTTCTTGCAGTAAAAAAAAAACACAGGGACAAAGGGATCAAATATGCCATGATTTTCCCGGCGCGTCTGAGGGTGGAGATTGAGGGAAGAGCTTGGTTCTTTGACAATCCGGAGGTGGCTTCTGACTGGATTGACAGCCATCCCCCCGAAGGCTCAGGGGCACGGAACCGAGGCAGAGAGCAAGCAACGCAGGAGCAAGAATGAGATCTGACACCTACGAGAGGGACTGACTGTACATGGCCAGGTATCGGGATATGGGTCCACCATTAGGATAATTGACTATCCCCCTGTCTCCGCTGCTTTTCGCATTGGCAGTGGAACCGTTGGCGGCTTGGATAAGGCAAGAACGATTCATCCGTGGAACGCGGTGGTCGCTGGACTGGAAGGACAAGATATCGCTGTTTGCAGATGATATTCTCTTGTACCTCACAAATCGGAGAAGTTCTCTAAGCTACTTTATTGACGTGTTGGAAGTATTTGGTAGGTACTCAGGATTTACAGTAAACTGGCTCAAATCGGTGGTATTCGTCCTACAGGGCGATCTGCCTACAATACTGTGTGGTTGCCAGATCTAGATAGCGTTGGATGGGTTCCGATACCTCAGAAACTATGGGCCAGATGTATCAAAGGGTTTTGCCCATTCTGTGTCTATGGGAAAATGTGTTGATACATATGGCCCTATGTGACCTTGGACTCTAGTCACGCCCGCAATCTAGACCCGCCTTTACAAAGACTCAGGAAAGATGTTGGGCATTGGAGATCTCTTCCTCTGTCCATCCTAGGTAGGGCGGTCCTTTTCAAAATGATGGCGCTCCCATGTTTTCTCTACATACTTCAGAATTCAATGAACCCAGTTTCTGCGTCATATTTCAAAGAAATTGAGAGTCTCCAGAGACTTCTCTTATGGGAGGGCAAACCACGTATAGTATTCTCCAAACTGACCCTAAACTGGTACGATGGGGGAATTGGTCTGCCGGATTTAAAAAAGTACTACTGGGTGTCCCAACTAGCAGCAATTAACCATGGAATCTATGAGAAACCAAATGACCCCAGGTATGCCATGGACAGATGGCTGCTCTCGGGGAAGGACTGGTCCCACGGCACCCGCCGTACAAGTATGGCATACCGTCACAAAACATCTGCAATGGGAAAATAAACTCACGCTAGCCACACCACTGTGGAGTTCAGAGAAATTGAGTAACCTTTGGAAATCTAAGGGGTTTGATAAATGGGACCTCCCGAATCAAAGACATCTGGGGAGGAGGAACGGTGCTACTGTTTCAGGCACTTCAAGCGCAACATAAGCTGTCTGACACTGAGCATTTCCGCTACCTTCAAATCCATCATGCATTACTCACTCATGTGCCGGGTGATACTTTGCTCCCGGAAGCCTCCGCCATAGAGGATAGAATCCTCGACGGGCATCTTCTAGAAAAGACCATGGGCCAGATGTAGGAACCCTAATACCGGTCGGTAATGGCCGAAATTACTTCGGGCCAGATGTAGGTAGGGAAATACTGGTCGGTAATGGCTGAAAATACCAAATTTTGGCCGTTACTGACCGGAATTGGCTTCTTGAGATGTAGGAGTCAAAATAGTCTGATTCGGTAAATACGAGTCGGTATTTTACCGACTCGGAATTTACCAAATTCTTAGTTACCAAGGGCCCGAAGTAGGTAAATCCCATTTACCGATTTTGAAATACCGAATTTTACCGATTCGGTATTTCAAAATCGGTAAATGGGATGTAGGTCCCAACATCTGGATTCGTTACAGAATCCTTAACAATTCATTAATTACCGATTCGGTAAATACCGAATCGGTAATGCCCATTCATTCCTATGGGCTTTGAAGCCCATAGGAATGATTAGGCATTACCGATTCGGTATTTACCGAATCGGTAATTAATGAATTCACAAGGGTGCAGGGGGTGTCACTTTGACACCCTCTAGCACCCCCAAAACGGGCATGTGTGCAATGTGGCACACAGACATGCCCTAAGGGCACGTCTGTCTGTCACATGGCACATGTGTACATGCACAGATGTGCATGTACACAGGAATCAGTATTTTACCATGGATTTGTATTCCATGGTAAAATACCGATTCTGTAAGCCATGTGCCAATGGAAAATTGGCTACCCACATAGCATTTTTGGTAATTTTACCGAATCGGTAAATATTACCGAATCGGTAAATATTACCGATTCGGTAATTATTACCGAATCGGTACTTATTACTGATTCGGTAATAATAACGATTCGGTAAAATTGCCGAATATGTGCACCTACATCTCCCTAGCCCTTTACCGATCGGAAACGGCCGAAAATCGGTATTTTCGGCCGATTCCGATTGGTAAAGGGCTACCTACATCTGGCCCCAAATTCTTAAATACCGAATTCTTATTTACCGAATCGGTAAATAAGAAATGGTAAAAAATGAGCATTGAGATGTAGGAAACCTCAAAAATACTGATTTTCACGAAATTCGGTATTTAAGAGTCAGTATTTACCATGGAGTGAAAACAGGTGGTAACCAGGTGCAGGCTATAAAAAAGGCCCCAAAATGCAACAGTGTGACCAGAATGGCGGTATTCTATGTCATTGCAAGGCGGCTACGGCTACAGGCAGCAGGAGAGATGGTCTGGAGAAGGGAGGAGCAAGTCTACAGGCAGAGGATTTCGCTTTTCCAACTCACAGAGCCCGAGATATTGCAAAGGTACAGGCTTGACCCCCAAACCATCCTGGACTTGATCAGGGACCTGCACCCACTCCTGGAGCACCCAACACCAAGGGTGCACACCATCCCACCCCATGTGCAGGTGCTATGTAGCCTACACCTGCTTGCATCCGGGAGTTACCAGAGTGTGATTGCTGGGGTAGGTGGGGTGTCCCAGAGCTGCCTGTCCCATTTCTTCAGGAAGTTCCTGTAGACCATGATGCATCATTACATTAGCCAAAACTGAGTTTTATCAACTGGCACACTTTCCTCACGTCATAGGCTGTATAGATGGCACCCACATCCCAATCTGCCCACCTGCAGCTACAGAATACATATACAGGAACCGGAAGTCAACACACTCAATCAATGTGCAGGTGATTTGCAACGCTGGCAACATCATAACAGACATTGTGGCCAAATTCCCAGGGAGCACCCACGACTCCTACATATTCCAGAACAGTGGGATCTACACACGCCTTGCTGCAGGAGATTTTGGGGAAGGATACCTGCTAGGTAAATAAGTTTGACACACCTTGATAGTTAACAGGAGATGAATGTATTTTGAGTATGTAAGTAATGGCACTCTCTTTTCCACCTAGGCGATAGTGCTTATGCTGTGCTTTTCTTTGTGCTCACCCCCTACCTTAATCCATCTACCAGGAGTGAGAGGCATTACAATGTGGCACACAGAGCAACACGCAGCGTCGTAGAACACACATTTGGACTTCTAAATAGCAGGTTCCGCTGCCTCCACAAGAGCGGAGGTGCACGGCAGTACACCCCTATCATCTGCTGTAAGATAATTGCTACCTGTGCATTGGGCACAAACTTGCCACCAAGAAAGGCACAGAAGTGGAAATGACATATCATGAGGACATTGATGCCATATGTGGCACCAGCCACAGATGGGAGGCTGAGACGGGCAGAGATCACATGCAGCTATTTCTAAGTAAGTAAGGAGACACAGCCAGGGTTTGTATGTGAATGACGTAGTTTAATGAGCACTACGGCAATTTACTGATAGCACACCATGCTACTTCAATGTCTGAATACCTCACAGGGCAGTCACAGGTTACTTCACCCTGACATGTCCTGTGGAGTGTGGGTACCATTATTGTTTGCGCCCACGCACAACAGTGCGGGATGCCTGAGGCGGGGTGGGAACGCTGGCAGTGGAGCCAGGCTCAGCAGATTGGCGCCTGCTGCTTCTTTGAATGTCTGGAATGGGAGTGCTACAGCTGCTCCTGCTGGTGGTGTCTTCTGTGTCCCCCACACCTGTGTCCCCAGCGTTGGCTGACTGGTTTGGAAGTAGTAGGTCCATGGCAGAGGTTACTCTACCCATCCCCCTAGACAAATCTGTGCAGCAGTGCACAATGCCATCTTGCATGTCGACAGAGCGCCGACATAGCAGGGAGGTGGCTGTAGCAAGCCGGTTCATGGCCTTGGTGTGTTGCCGCATACACTGCCTATCCCGGCGCCTGTCAGTGTGGTCAGAATCTATTCTCTACAAGTTGGTGGTAAATAACGAAAACTGTTAAAAAAGCAATTTTGTGCTTTTTTAACAGTGCCATGTGGCAGACATACATGCCCTTAGGGCATGTATGTGTGCCACATGTGCACCCATGCAGGGGTGCAACAGAGTGTCAATCTGATACTCTGCCACCCTTGTAGGTCTTCCCCCTTACCTATTCGGTATTTACCAAATCGGTGTTCCCCATTCATGCCTATGGGCCTCCATGTGGGGAATACCGATTCGGTAAATACTGAATAAGTATTTACCGAATTTTACAGATTCAGTAAAAATTATTGATTTAATACCTACATATCATTTACCCATTCTACAATACCGAATCAGTAAAATTCTGTATTTTAGAATCAGTAAATGGTATTTACCTACATCTGGCCCCATATCCCTAATATATAGGAAACTGATCAACAACATGGAGGATCCGTTGTTGATCCTCATAGGAAGATGGACCGGGGACGGACTAGAACTAGATGATGAAGGTTGGCAAGAGGCGGTTTCCTCCCCACGAGTGGTCGCAATCCAAGCCAGATTGAGGTTGGTGCAGCTCAAAATAATGCATAGGATTTATGTAACGGGTCCGAGCCTGGTGAGAATGGGACGGGCAGATAGTGGGGAGTGTAGACGTGGGTGTGGAGCATCAGGAACGTTCATGCAGATACTGTGGGACTTTCAACAGATAGAACAGTACTGGACTGACATTCACCACATACTGCGGACTGTGTTGGGAGTAGACATACTTCCGGAAGCTAGAAAATGCCTATTAAACATCTGGGGACCTTCAGATCTCAACACATACACCACGCAATGGGTCACTCTGGCATACATGATTGCAAATCGTAACATCGCGTAGCAGTGGGGGGCTAGTCAACCGCCCCATTTGGGGAAGTGGAAGGAAGATAATGACAGGTGCATGTACCGAGAAAAGTCAGTCTACATAGCTAGAGGATGCCCCGGAAAATGGGACGAGGTGTGGGGAGCGTGGAACAGGTATAGAGGTGACATTTGTACCCCGTCAAGTCGTCAAGTTTTTTCCGAAACTCTGGACACCCCATGAGTCAATCATGTATTAATTGTGACTTACTTTGCCTAGTGTTTATGGTCTCTGTGGAGGAAGTAGTAGCCTGCTTGTAACTGATTTGTTGTGATTTGGTCGAACTGTTAATAAAAAGAAATGTTTAAAAAAATGGTTGTTTCATTTAGACTTGAGTGAGACTGTGCATAAATTCCTGTCAGTGACTACATTTCTAGAAGTGTTCTTGAAGACACTGTGAGGTAACAGGTGTCTGGGCATGCACATAAAAGTAAGCGTCTTGTTTTTGCATGCCTGTATTGCTGCTAAATTACAGGAAATCAAAGCGCCTGTGCTACGGGGCTATGATATGGTTAAAATTTAGTTTGAATCGTGTATCAGTTATAGGTTAAGTGAAGACTTCAAGCGCATTACCCTTAGTGGTAAGCTCTTCTTGGAAGTCTTCTTGTACCAGTACTGAGGTATTTCAAAGTCCGCAAAGGAACAAAATATTTAGAATCTGTCAAATGACACAATGACAGCTCATTTTCACTTACCTGAGTTAGAGAGAAGTTAAACCTCCTTAGTCGCTTATTTTTTCTCTTGGAATCTTCATTCTGAAGGGAAAGACTAATTTATACAAATAGTGAAATTCCAGTATAGTACATTTCAAGAAGGTGTAAAATATGCATTAGGAAAACAAATGTAAATGAATTAAGGATTATTTTAGCAAAAGTGCGAAGTTAAGAATGATATGTTACTGCAGATTCCACTAAAGTACAGTGCTCAGAAGCAAAAGAAAAAAAGAGTGTAGAAAACTACTTTAGAGGAAATAAAACACAAGCAAAACAAAAGAAAGAACAGAAGAGAGGCAAGAGCCAAGTAAATGATAATGAAGAACAGCATGCAGAGAATAAGGAAAATCCAGAGCGTGTTCGAAGATTGAAGAAGACCTGGTGAAAGCTTGGCTGCCTCTTCTCTGTCCCAATTCTCCGTTCCCCCTTTGAGTTTTTCTTGTTGTGCAAGTTAATTGTTGACGACGAGGAAGTCGGAGGGGGGTCTTGGGTTCAGGCGTCGTTCTGCTCCTGTGCAAGTTGTTGAGAGGCATTCCTGACACCTCCTGAATTGAGCTTCAGGGAGAGGCTCCAACAACCTTCACCCAGCACCTGGAATCTACCATCTGTGGGATTGCAGTGCGAAGTGGAGCCGCTCCAGATCGGGACACTTGGAAAAGGTCTTAAGGTGCTCAGTTAACCTATGTGGACCCAGTGGAACTGACGCAGCTCTTCTGCTGTGCAACCCCAAGCAGAACTGAGGCATAGCTGCTGATGTATGCATTGGACATATTGCAAAGATCTGCATTGCCTCCGCAGCATGCATCCTCTTGTCTTCAGATCTGCTGCTGCGCCATGCATCCTCGTCACAGACCCTTGCATCCATCATCAATGGAGGTCTTGAGGAAGACAGATAGTCTTGCAGCCCCTCGGAACTGACTAGTCGTCCCAACTGCGCGAAACATCCTCGACAATGGACTTCACATCTCAAGTCCTCATCGTTGGGATCCTTGATGATGACAGAGGACCTAGTGTCATAGTCTCACAGCATCTGAGAACCGATGCATTGCTTTGGCTATGCAATGCATCTTCAAAGTGGATCATCACAACGCAATGCAAACCAGGATTTAAGGTACTTTGTTCAGCCGGCCAAACTGGGTCCCTGTGGATGGCCATGCTCCATCACGGTAGGCCTCAACTTATTACTTTGTCTGGGTCTGGCGCTACCAGATAACCACGATTGATGCTTTGTCTTTTTGACACTATTTATACTGAAATCTCTAAGCTAAGATATCTCAGTTTTTACTGATTGGATTTTGTTGTTTTCCCCTTGTTCGATTTATTAACAAGCATTAACAATGCAACGGCTTTGCCTTTGTAAAAGTTAGAGCTATTGGCATTGTAAATGACAACATTTTTATTTATGTGTTCGTTTTGAAAACAGATAAATAAATGGCATTGTCATTTACAATGGCAATAGCCTAATCTCTCGCAAATGCCACCCACACACCCACAGAGAGCCTCCCACACCGAGCCCCTCCACACAGAGCCTCCCCACACACACACAGGGCCCCCCCACACACACACCCACATAGGGCCCTCCCCACACACACCCACACAGAGCCCCCCCACACACACCCACACAGAGCCCCCCCACACACCCACACAGAGCCCCCCCACACACTGCGAGCCCCCCCACACACAGAGCACCCCCTCACACTGCGAGCCCCCACCCACACACTGCGAGCCCCCCCACACACAGAGCACCCCCTCACACTGCGAGCCCCCATCCACACACTGCGAGCCCCTAGAGAGTGCAATACATAGGGCCTGTGCAATGAGTAAACAACACCAACTCCCCCCCGCCCCCTTCCAGAAAGATGCCACGGAGGTGTTATCTGTTAGCAAATACCCCGGATCGAACCAGGGACCGTGGCTCTAAAGGAAAACGCTTTCCTTGGCTGATTTCTGCGGCCATCAGAGAGCTCAGGCTGGGCTAATGCAGGCGCGACCTGGAGGAGAAACCCATTAACGTCCATTAGTAGGAGCAAGAGCTGCTCCCAGGAGAGGCTGCAATGTCTGTGGGAGGAGGCGGGGTCTGAACACTGGTGGTGGACGGGGAGAAAGGAGCGGATAGACAGTTTTTATATAGCGCATTGTCTGACATTTACACTGCCTCGTGGAGCTGTTCTTTCTTAGCCAGGCTGGGGACAGGTTGCCCCAGTTTAAGGTGCTGCTATGGGAAGGGGAGGGGGGGTGGAGGTCTGCGTCCGCACTTTTTTCTCTTATTATTGTGTTGTAGAAGCCTGGAGTCCTCTTTGACCTCAGGTGTCCTTCCACCCGTTGTCATTGACTTGCTAAATATAGGATTGTTATTGTACCTTTTCTATGTGTGAATGTAATGCTGCATTTAGAATCAGAAAAGTACGCCCATGGGTACTCGAAAGCACAGCACTAGCTGGGTCAAGAACTCACACTGGGCACGGGGCGGGTGAAGACTTGCGCCAGGGCTGTCCTGGCCGCTGTGCCCGCTGTGTACTCTGCATTGGGGAAAATACTTCATGGTATGCAACAATGTCCGGAAACAATGAGGTGTTTCAGTTCCTCGTGGTCTGCCTTAGTACCCTGGATCACTATTTCTCCAGAGCAGAAAATCATTTAGTGCCAATGAAAAAATTGTCGGCCAGATACACACACATACAAACTTGACGGCTTTGTTTTTCTCAGTCTAAACCCTTCTCCAGAAAGAGCTCTGCATATTTGTACCCGTCATTGCTTTCTGTCTCTTCGAGGACAAAATGCAGGTTACTGCTCAGCTTATAGCCCTGCAGGGCGTTGATGCCAATGTCTGGGTCTCGGGCATTCCCGACAGCAATGCGCGTTCCTGGCAACGTGGACTCCGTTATATTTAAATCAACAGCATCGGTGTGTGCAGTGCTCACGTCGCGGTGGACGATTGCTCCCGGTCACGCGATCTGCACGTGTATTTTATTTTTTGTGGCGAAGTGTCCTGTGCTCAGAGGGAGAGGCAGGAGAGACCCCAAGGAGCACAGCACGTCTCTGGCCTCTATACACGATGTGCGCCGCGCTGCCATTAAAGTGGAGCCTGGCGCTGTGCACAGATGGAAGAGCGTATGGGGGAGAGGTTAGGGGGCGGGAGTCTGGAGAGGAGCTATTGCCCCATTTCTCTGCAGCGGCCCTGACACCTCCAGTCTGTCCCGTTTCCATGGCTGGTATCAAGTGAATCACACGGGGCCGGAGACATGGAGAGCGTGCGAGGCAGCGGGAGGGGGGCGGGAACGGGGCCGGAGACACGGAGAGCGGGAGGGGGGCGGGAACGGGGCCGGAGACATGGAGAGCGTGAGAGGCAGGGGGAGGGGGGCGGGGCCGGAGACACGGAGAGCGGGAGGGGGGCGGGAAAGGGGCCGGAGACATGGAGAGCGTGAGAGGCAGCGGGAGGGGGGCGGGAACGATGCCGGAGACACGGAGAGCGGGAGGGGGGTGGGAACGGCCAAAAAATAAAAGCAAGCACTCACCTGGACTTCTTCCGGGTGCTGTCAATGCCGGAACAGATTCGGGGGCGTTCCTGAGGGCTTCTGGCTGACGTAGCGTGACGACGCCAAAGGCCAAACATTCTCGGGAACGCCCCCGAATCTGATCTGAGATTGACGGACAGAGCCTTCTCCCAATGGCTAGCCTCCATTTATGGAGCTAGCCAATGAGAGAGTGGGGACGGTCCAGTCCCCACACACAGACATCATTAAGTTTTTCCTAGCACATGCGTACTTCGTACGCATTGGCTAGGCAAAACCTAAAAATGCCTGTGTGTGGTTCTGACATACAGCCACAGCAGGTATCGTATGGACTTCAGTGCAGGAAGAAGGTGAACCTGTGTCAAACCAAACCTACAGCCATCTTTACAGCAAACAGAACTCCCCGAGCACGAGGACAGCTTGGATACAAAACGGAGCTGATTTAATGTGATGCTTCATTAATGCCCCCCTCACAGCCCTAGGAGGAGAGGAACGATTACTTAGAAGGTGTCCCCACAAATCGAAGATCCATGCGGTGTAGATTGGAAGTAATGAAACCGGTGCCCCTGGGAACCACAGCAACAAAGAGACTGGACAGGTAATGAGTCTGAGAAGCGCATCTTGGCCTACAACCACGGGCGCACTTTACAGCATCTGTAAGATCAGCTTAACTGCAATACCTGGGTAGAGAAATCTTACAGCAGACAGAAGAACACTGGATTCTGAGGGACCTTGCAAAAAAACACCCTTTTAGGAACTCCAGGATTTAACACCTTTAATTGACATAACAAAGTTAGTCCTTCTTATGGGGGAAATTGGAAATGTAGCAAGTTCTGAAATCGGAAACAGGTACCAATATTTGTCAACAAAGCCTCAGGCACGGAGGAGGGACTTCCTGCAAGGGTGACATATCTCGGAAGACTTTGATGAAGCCAAAAGTCAATTGTTTTTAGGTGACGCAGCAGATGTCTGAAAAAATATCTTTGAAACCCAGTGCTTAATTTGAGCCAGTGGTTTCAAGGAAACTGGCACTGGCACTTAATTGTCAACACCGGCGCTTGTGACAGTCTGCCACAAGGTGGCGCTGTCAGACTAATTTATAGATGAACATAACGGGTAATTATTAATTCATTGTACATTAAAAATGACTATTACCTGCCGCCCAAGCCATTCTTATAGCTTTGAGGGCCCGAAATAATCAAAATTGTCACACTTGTACGAGTGCGATGGTTAGTAGTTGTATTGTTACTATCACTGGCACCATGTCAGGGGCACTGACTGGTGCAAGCTGCAGTGGCCTCCTAACGAGAGCCCTGGCACTTATTGTTTCACAAATTAAGCCCTGTCAAAACCAGGTTATGCTCAACCTGTAACTGAGAAGAAATACAGGTGAAAAGATGCAAAGTCTGAGGCCAAGTAAATGAGTACTCACTCCAGTGACTGAGATCAGAGGAGACAGTGGGGCGGAGTTTTAAAAGTGCAGCGCTTAGTTGGACAATGAGAGCTGAGCGCTTAACTAGAACCCAAAATAATTCCCACTTCTCTCAAGAGATGGCAAAACATATGCAGCTTCGGAAAACTGGAGGGCAAAAACGTGTGATCGACTTTGGCTGATCACCCGGACCCTGCCAGCGCCCGGATACCCTCACGGATGACAAGCTGCGCTCTACAAATCGATTGACTGATTAATGATTATTGGACAGAAAAGCTGGTGAGGAATAGGCTCCGCATATTGGCAAAGCCAGATCTTTATTAAACAACTCACTCTTCCCGTCAACAGGGGATTAAAAAGTTCACCGAAATGTCAAAAGGCAAAAAATGGACGGTCACAAAACCATAATGGTCATTAATATTTCATCGGTTGCAAGAGGTATTCCATGTAAGAACGGATCAAACGGGGGACAACCTATGCAGAAACAGAAGCTGTGCATCAGTACATGTGTACAAACATTTAGACAACAAAGAGTCATCAAATCAAGTATGACTATGGGAGAACAGCTTCGACAGCCTTTCCTCGACTAGAGTTTCACAATGCAAAGGTGGAAATAATTGCGGACGATGCAAAAACTTTCAAACCTATAGAGCGAGCCATTGAGAGTGACAAATAACATGTATATTTATGAATGAATAAATAAATAACAGGACAATTGAAATTCAACTTGAAAAATACAGTAAAGCGCCTGGTTACACCACCGGTGTGTCTCTGTGCTAGAAACGCTCTCAGTAAGGCAGTGGACACAGTCTAAGCGAGAAACTAGAGGCATTTCCCAGTAGGTTTCTACTAATGCTGGATAGCTGTGTATTGAGGGCATGTTTCTCCTGCAAATTAGAAAAGGCCTGGTTGAGAATGGAGAAGCGTTTTTTTTTTCTTTACGGAGATTTATATAACGCAAACTTGACCGGGTATCAGGTATCAGAGCGCTTTACATAGCACCAGTTGCGTTACATGAAGACACACGTTCATTATTTTTTTAGGCACGGGAAGATTCAGTGATTTGCCCAGAATCACAGGTTGTTCAGCGGCATTGCCGAGACTCGAACCGGGTTCTCCAGATTCGAGGTCGACCGCCCTCGCTCAATAAACAGACTATGCAGTGTCAGCGTAAAAAAACATTTTATTAGACCAGAACTGCGAATATGTACATAACAGTAACATCAGCAATAACAGTAACAGCAAACCCCCACTCACACTTCCCCCCTCATTCGTTTCATTCACTCCGCTTCATCACCAAGCCCTAGAGGCTCCAAACACCTTTCTTCTTGCCCGTCAATCACCGTCATCCAGCCCCCAGTCATTGCGTCATTCCATTCACGCTTCTATCCGTCCTATGCAAACTCCCCCCCCAAGGGATGGGTGTGCCCGCTCTTGACCCCCTTATCCCTTCGAATCCTGCCTACAGCAGCTCTGGCCTAAACTGTCAATGCTATGGACCAGCCCAACAAACCACCTCCAGTTGCCTGGTGGGTGGGCGGCCTTTTGATCTCCCTCCCGATGGTGCCAGGCGCAGAAAGAGGAAGTTCCCTTCCTCCCCCGCGCTTAAATACCCACCCCCTAACTCCTCCCCTTCCCCTACCTGGCCTATCCCCTGCGCGAAAGACCCCGGGGGAAGACTAGTCTGCGACTCTGCTTCCCCCGGGGCCCAGCATCGCGCAATAAACAGACCACGCAGTGTCAACGTACAAGGCCATTTTATTAGACCAGAACTGCGAATCTGTACATAACAGTAACATCAACAATAACAGTAACAGCAAACCCCCACTCACACTTCCCCCCTCATTCGTTTCATTCACTCTGCTTCATCACCAAGCCCTAGAGGCTCCAAACACCTTTCTTCTTGCCCGTCAATCACCGTCATCCAGCCCCCAGTCGTTGCGTCATTCCATTCACGCTTCTATCCGTCCTATGCAAACTCCCCCCCAAGGGATGGGTGTGCCCGCTCTTGACCCCCTTGTCCCTTCGAATCCTGCCAACCAGTGAAACCCCTGTAGGGCGGTTCACTGCCCCACCCCCTCCCAGGGCCGTCCATCCGCCACCAACACCCATTAACTCCCGGAGACACCAGATAGCCTCACCACATCCCGCATCTCCATCATGTAGTACGCATTGCCCAGCTGAGACAAGTGCACTCCGTCCTCCCTAAAAACTAACGGTTCCTCCAGTCGAATCCCAGGATGTGCAATGACCTTAATACCCCTGTCCGCACAGTAGAGTCTCATTGTCCGATTAAGTTTCCTCCGGGCCTTCTCAATGGCCCCATGTTTCACAGCCCCTCTCCACACTTTCCTGGGGACCAGCTCCGTCCAGGCAATGCAGGCACCCGCCAGCCTCGATTTCAAAACCTCCAAGTCCCTTTGCATGAGTTGTAACAATGCCAATCCAGACAGTTGCACCAGGTCATTTTCCCCCAAGTGAATGATCAGCAAATCCGGGCATCCCCTCTGTGGGACCATCTTCGCGAGCCAGGGCAGTAGTGCCCCCCATCGCATACCACTCTTTCCCCACCATTTCACCTCGTGCAATTGTCCCTTCAGTCCCAGGTTACGGCCGTAAACCTGCTGGTCCGCATATTTGGAAGCCCAATGCACGAAGGAGTGCCCAACGATCCAAGTCACCGTCCTACTGCCCGGGCCACCCACACAACCTACGAAGAAAAAGATGTTAGAACAGGCAACAAACAGTGTAACAACCAATAAACCCTGCCTGGGACCAATCTACTTCCTCACATACCTCTCACAACATCGCGATTTCCAACGCCCAATCCTCTTAATCCTGTCCCAGGACCAACCCAGCCGGGCCGCCGCAGTCGCAGCCCCAATGCGAAAAGAGTGAGTGCCGTAACCAGCCCCATCCATGCCCAATCGCCTCAAAGCCATATGCAACACCGCCAACGGCTGGCCAGCCGTCACCCTCGCACCAGACGTATGGCAAAAGATCTCACCACCGCGCACCCCACCCGTCCCCAGTAAAGACCGCCACTCCAAAACCGTGCAAACCGCCCCTCCAGACTCATTCAACCATACCCACTTGCCTCTGCCTATTTGATCCGTTTTCGAGCAACTCAGCCAAATCCCCAATCGCCCCGCATCCACACGTACCTCCTCAAACAACCTACCCGCCCCCCGTCTCGTACCCAACAGCTCAGACACCCGGAAAGCCCCAAAAAACATCCACACCATACACAAACGAAAAAGGCCCACCTCAACCGGGTCATAACAGCACTCCGGCAACACCCCAACCAGCCGAACCAACAAGTCAAACGTCACCGCCTCTCGCAGCCGACCTCCCCCACCCCCCTTCTCCCGACCCCATCCCCGTAACATGCGAGCCAAAACCACATCCTTGGTCGGGTCAAAACCCAAGAACAAAACACAGTAGAAAGAGATCCCTGCTAACTTCCCAGAGATCGTAGCCGCAGTCAACCCCCGGTCCATGCAAGCCAACACGTAACCCCGCAGAACTTCCACCACAGTCGACTCCCCGCTCACGACACCATCCACCGTCCAGCCCATGAAAGCACTAAATTCAGACCATGCCAGACGATAAGTCCTCCTCGTGGTCGGAGCCACAAAACCTCCACCAGACCAATCATCCTCACTCCCCCAAGGCCCAGATGGCATCTGCTCCCGGCGCCAGGTGTCGAAACCGCCGCCACTGCGAACGAGACAAAGCATCCGCAATGTCATTATTCGCCCCAGGGACATGCTTAGCCTGAAACACCACATTCAGCTGCAGGCACACCAACATGAGCCTACGCAACAGCCGCAGCACTCGCAGGTCCTTCGCCCTCTGATGATTCACCAGCTCCACCACCGTCATATTGTCGACGTGGAAGAGCACGGACCTATTCCGAAAGTCCCCCCCCCACACCACCAGTGCCACCAGCAAAGGGAAGAACTCCAAAAAGGCAATGCTCCTGCCTTGCTTGATCCAGGAGGCCGGCCAGCTCTCCGCACACCACCTGTCATCCCAGAAAACACCAATCCCCGCTGACCCAGCCACGTCAGAGTAAATTTGGCATTGCCAGACCGCCCTGTCCTCGTCAAAGTCCAATGACACCCCATTGAAATCCTGCAAGAAGGTGATCCATGTCCTCAAGTCCGTCCTCACCCCCAAGGAAATCCTCACTCTGTGATGCGGAAGCACTGCCCCCGACATGGCCATGCCGAGCCGCCTGCAGAACGTCCGCCCTGCCCGCACCACCCTGCACGCAAAGTTAAGGAAACCCAGAAGCCTCTGCACCGCCCGCAAAGGGATCCGCCGTTCCCCCACAGCCCACTCCAGACATGCAAGAATCTCCTTCACCTTGGTCGCAGGCAGGCGCGCCAACCATTGCACCGAGTCCAGTTCAATCCCCAGGAATGCGAGGCAACAGCTGGGACCAGCCGTCTTCTCGGGCGCCAAAGGCACCCCAAACTGCAAGGCCAAAGCCTGGAACCGCGACAGGGCCCTGCCGCAATCCCCGGACTCCGCCCTCCCCAGGAAGAGGAAATCCTCCAAGTAGTGGGTGACTTCACGGCACCCACTGACCCGCACCATGACCCACTGCAGAAAAGTGCTGAAAAGCACAAACAGAGCACAGGAGATGGCACACCCCATGGGCAAAACCTTTTCCACGTAGATGGCCCCCCCAAACTGCATACCCAAAAGCGAGAAATCCGCCGGGTGAATAGGCAGAAGACGGAAAGCCGACTTGATGTCACACTTCGCCAACTCCGCTCCCGGCCCACAAATCCTCACCAGGCGGACCGCATCGTCCACCGACGCATACAGACCCTCGAGTCTTCTTCTGCAATAAAGTCATTCACCGATTGACCTGCCGGCCACGACAAATGGTGAATCATTCTGAACTCCTCCTCCTCCTTCTTCGGCACCACCCCCAACGGGCAAATGATCAGGCCCGGCAATGGCCAGTCAGTAAACGGGCCAGCCACTCTCCCTTCCGCCACTTCCTTTCCGAACTTTGCAGACACCACCCCCGGCAATTCTTTCGCGGACCTCAAGTTCTCAGCCCAACGACGCTCCCTGGGACCCTGGTAGCCCACCCGAAAGCCCTCAGTGAACCCCCAGAAAAGCCGCGCAGCGGCCTCGCAATCAGGATAGCACGCGAGCCACGGGGCCATCGCCTCCACCCTAACCGGAGTAGGCGCCCTTCGGTCCAGGCTGGCCCCGCCCCCTCGCGTTCTTCCATTGCTCAGAGGGGGTGGTGAGCGTGAGGCACTGCGTAAGGGCGTGCTTGCCGCCACACTTCGAGCACTCGTGTTTGAACTTACATGGGTACCTGGAGCAGTACCCCCGATTGTAGCTCCAACATGCCCCCGTGGAGAAACCCCCCTGCTTGGACTGCTGACCTGAAACAATGGTGCTGGGCACTGTTCCACCCCCCGCCCCGCCTTGGGCGGGACGCGGCGGATAAGGCCAATACAACACCGGCAAACCACTGGCAGTATGGGTAGACGCCGTCGAGTGCGAAGACGCCATCCACTGCATCCAAAGCTCCTGGTCTACCTCACCCCAACTCTTCTCCGGATCCGCGCTAACCCTGGCCCGAAACTCCTCGTCGTAGCTTAGCCAAGCAAACCCCCCAAACTGCATCTGGGCCTTGCGAATGATGTCCATGTACATAAACAGCGCAATCGCCCGGTCCAGATACTTCTGGCAATAAACACTGGCATAGATCAGGAAAGCCGACGTCCAATTCTCCATAGTCACCGGCACTCTAGGCCGCCTCGTCAGCTCCCACTCCTCCTCCTTAGAGCCCTCCTTGGCCTGAACCTCCCGATGAAGTAACTTAAAAACGTCCACAAACTCATGTTTCCAGATCTTTTCCTTTAGTCTCTCAACAAATGCGACCCAAGAGGCATCGCCAGCCCCATATACGGCAGCTTCTTAGGCACCTTCACCCCCTTTTCCTCCTTGCCATCTCCTTTGTCCGTCTGCACCCCCAAAGTGACCGACTTACCGTCCACCTTCTTACCATCCGCAGGTGGACCGCCCGATGGCTTCTCCCCCTCCCGCACAGAACCGTCCCCCACACCTACCGACCGGCAGGTGCGTTTCCGGCCTTCCCCCCCCGAGGAGCGTCATCCCAAGCTGCCCACCAGGCTCCCTCACCTGTGAGTGTCGGCGTCCGCCCCCGGGGCCTTCCTCTGGACTCCGTCCCCCGGACCGCCACCGATCCGGCCTTCTTCCTCGTCCCAGTCTCGACCTGCAACACACCAATGTCGTTGTCTCCCACTGCACCGCCTATGCCTTCCAGGTCATCCCGCACCTCCCCTTCTTCCAGCTCCTCACTCTCAGCACTGTAATCCAACTCAAGCACCGGTTCCAGATCCACACCCACGCTGACCACCTCCTTCACCGCACGCTTCACACCCTTCTGCACACTCCCTCGTCCATGCATTCCAGAAACGCCTCGTGCCGAAGTCGTCCGATCCCTCGGTGGAGGGACAGCCGCCGCGGACTGCCCTACTGCTTCCGGCTTGCGTCTTGGAGCCGTCTTGCGCCCCGCCAGGCCCCCCCGGGCTCTGCCGACAACCGCCGGCTTGGATCCCCTCCCGCCCATCAGGTCGCTCGAACCTGAGCGGGCCCCGGCACCTTCGGGCCTCAAAGCCGTCCCGGCCGTCCCTACTCCAGCCACACCCCCCGAGGGGGGGATGGCCTGCACTGCCTTCATCGCCTTGATCCTCCTAGCCTCCTCTTCCTGCCTCTCCGCCTCCCATTCCTCCGCAGAGGTCGGGGTGGGAGGGCCCTCAATCTCATGGACCCACACCACACCCACCCTGGCACGGGTCGCCTCGGCCCACCTGACCTCCTGAATCTGCTCCAAAATCCGCTCCCCCCGGGCCCTATCCTCCCAAGAAACGGAACCCCAGATCTGAGGGGGAGGGGGCGGGCAGTAGCTAAAGAAATCACCCCCCGGGGGGAAGAAACCCACCTGCTGGAAACCCTGGACCCAACCAGGCCCGCCAATGGGGACCAGAGCGGGGGACCCGCTCCGTCCCGCCAAAGCTCCGGACGACACCGGCCTCACAACGGCCGGAGTGCCCGCCCTGGAACCCCTGGACAAGTCAATGGGGACCCCCTCCTCCAGCTCCCCAGCCTCCCGCAAGACATCCCCAGACCCATCCCCCTGAACAGCATCACTCGCAAGGTGCCCAACAGGCCCATGGGCCCCCCCCCACCCAGAGGCCCCACCTGGGCAACAGCAGGCCCAACAGGGGCACCCGCCGGCCCCTCCCCCTGCAAGGCGCCGGCCGGCACCAGCAAAGGCCCTTGGGGCGGAAGCGCGGTGGGCGCGGCCCTCAATGCCGCCCCCGAGGCCCCAGGCAAAAAATCAAGCGGAGGGAAAGCCCGCGCGGAGAGGCTCCTGCGCTTCCCGCCCCTCGCCAGGTCTTTGGGAACACCGCCCCCCCTCCTGCCCTCAAACCCCCCGCAGGGTCCTGCTCGTCCTCCTGGCAGGCAAAAACCGCCGCCTTAACCCCGGCCGAGGCAGCACGCGTGCCCCAGGTGGCCCCCACCCAGGCCTGATCCAAGACCCCAGGCTGAATAAGGTCATCCCGGCCGGCCCTCGCAAGCAACAGCAAGGCCTCACGGACCTGCTCCGCAGACACACTAGACATCTTTCCAAAAAACTGCCCACAAAGAGAAAAGAGAAAAACCCAGCTGCCGTGAAACAGCTCCGAACGAACTCCAACCACAAGTAGCACTAGGCCTCACAGAAACTAGTCCTAACTATCTCCTTTTGATCTCCCTCCCGATGGTGCCAGGCGCAGAAAGAGGAAGTTCCCTTCCTCCCCCGCGCTTAAATACCCACCCCCTAACTCCTCCCCTTCCCCTACCTGGCCTATCCCCTGCGCGAAAGACCCCGGGGGAAGACCAGTCTGCGACTCTGCTTCCCCCGGGGCCCGGCATAGCCAACTCCTCCCCCAGTAATTGAAATATTATGCCCTTAGCTGAATGGCTGAGCTCTGTCCACGAGGTAAATAAGACATGTAAAATCAGCTCACTTTAGAAATAGAAGGGCTGAGAAGCCAATGGGGGCTGCCCCAAAGCCTCCTTCTGTATGTGTTGTGTGCGGACATGAGGTACACCGTTGAAACTATCAGCAGCCAGTCCTAAAAAGAGGAGACCTCAGCCTGGCGGTTCGGCGTAGGCTGCAGCGTATCCTTCATTCATTAAGTAATCCATGCTTGTTTTCAACGCGAGAAAGGGTTCCTACCGACCCGGTGCGTGCCGCAGGCTGGCTCCCGGCTCCTAAAGGGATGTGAGTCAGTAAGTGTCCTCCTAGGCCGGGTGAAAGGGGTTGGGGGAGTTTTAGCTCCCAGACCGAGTGAATCACTCTGCTTCGCAGGATGAAGATACAGTGATGTGGGAACAAGCATCAGATCAAGAGACACGCATAGGTCAAGATAGAAGCAGCAGTGCTTAATTTCAGCCGGTGGGGGGCACCGACGCTTATATATTCTCATCGAGGAGAATCACACAAAGGAGGAAGAGAAACCACGTCACAAAGGATCCTGCAATTGTGAGCTAAAGGGGCAGAGTGTCTGGAAGAGAATTAAAGGGAACTCCTTGTGTGCATTGAAGCCTGTACAGCCTGGTACTCGGCGCGCTGACATTGACTCGCGTCGGCCGCGCGCTTCCGAGCAGAGTTCTGGGCTCCAGTATTCATTCATTTACAAATGAAGCACCGAGAAGCGGAAAGTGGCTCGCACTGACTGACAGCCGGCAGGTACTTTACTGATGTTGTGCATTGAGGCCAACCACAAACAGAGGGGCCCAAAATCTGCAAAAATGAGCTCTGAAGGACATTTCAAAAGTGTCTCCTAAGTGTCACACAAATCTTTAAAGTGCGGCGTTCAAAGCCACTTCCATGCGCAATGCGACCGTCCCCAGGCTTCCAGCAGCCCTGGTACCTCGATGACTGCCCACAGGGCACGCATGCCATTCAATGGGCCTTATATTGTAATGTCACGTGTCTGAACACGTGACTCCTTCCGCTGCACGGTCAATGAAGAGGACGTGGCTTTGATTTGGGGCGTGCGTGCACTGGAGAATGCAGGGGCTCTAGCAGGGAAATGCGGGACCCCTGGGGGCGCTGCACTGCATGCCTGGACAGGGCACCCCACCAAGTGAAACACCTGGCTGGGTCCCTTCAAACACACACCAGCACACAGTGTGCTCCTGGTCACCTCCATAGAGCTGTTATCACTTTGACCCCCACAGCTTCTGAGTTCCGAACTGTTTGAGATTGGAGATATCGGACTTACACCTGCTGATTTTTCTTTGCCACAGCACTTGGAAAAGCGTAGCACAGGAGCTTGGAAACAAACCAGGTGTTTCCCCAGAGATAAACGTTGAATGCCCGTGCCATCCCGCACTTTTACACAGGTGAGTGGTGAAACACGTCAACAACCTATAGAGATGAAAGCATGGTTTGCTGCATAAAGATTCCACCACACTCGGTTGCCGGGCTCTGTTTGCAAGCTCCTCGACTTTCAGTATTTCCTAAATAGGCGCTAGAATCCCCAGAGCATGGGTACAACGCACTTGGAAAAGCCTGTTAGTTTGTGTCCTGCTTTTCACACACTGGTGCACTTCTGACTTGGTGCGGCTATGGTGCATTAGTGCACAGTGAAAAGAGGGAAAGTCTATTTTTGAAATAGTTGGCAGAATTGGCGCGAACCTTCCCAAAGAGGAGATGATTCGGTGGTTTCGTCACCACCGCTTTCCAGGCACACGGCTTCTAGCCGGCTTTCTGTCGCTGTGAGACGTCTGTGTCCTGTGAAGACTGATGAATATTTTGAGGAAACACCGTCCGGCGAGGGGCTAAAGTATGAATAAGATTCCTGGTCGGGCGGTCCATAACCACAGGTCACAAATAAGGAATATTTTCACAACACTAAATAATCGATAAGAGATATGTTTGCAGTTTCGTGAAAATAATTACATAAGATTAATGTGGCCCCTTCTCGAGCTCTCACAAGTCACATCCTGGAAGGCAGTAGCGCTTAGAGTGCGAACCAAGGCGCACTTGTGCACAGATGAGCTGCTGGTGCATGAATATTGCTGGTGTGTGGTATTACCTGAGTGGAACGCAGGAACTAAATTCACACTTACCCCGTCGCTGGACAGCGTTTCCGTTAAATATTCACTAGTCTCCACGGGACACTATGGCCTCCTAGCGGCAGAAAGCGGCTAGAAGCCTTGTGCCTGGAAAGAGATGGTGACCCAGCCATTCTAGACTCGAAGTCCCCACCGTGGGAAGGTTCCCGCCAACTCCAACTTAACCCTGACAACTACTTCAAGAATGGACTGCATCAAAAATCTTTCAAAACTCACCCAGAGAGCGCACTGGAGCCTCGAAGAAAAGTCTCTCGGCGCTGCAGAAAGGATAGCGCCAACAATGGTAATGAAAGCCCTGCAGGGAGCTAGCTCTCCTGGGCAGTCAGCCCTGGGGTAGCAGCCAGCTGACAAGACGTCACCGCCGGGTAGAGTGATGGGAGTTTGACAGACCAGGCCTGGAGCCAGGGCTCACCAGGACAGAGGGCCGGTCCAACTCGATCAAGCACTGCCAGTCACGTGCAATAATCTATCAATGCGTTTCACGCGCCCTCCCGCCCCGCTCTGAATGCGTGTCAAGTAAATCTGTGTGTGAGGGGAGGGCGCTGACAGCTGGGGGCAAAGCCGGTGAAGTGAGACAGAAGCAGAGACCCATTAGACATCACACAGGGGGCGGAGGCAATAAGACACGGAGAAGGAGCAGGAGGCAGACCTCATTAGCAGAGGGCGACTACAAAGGCAAACATAGAGTCCAGCTCACAGGCGCCAGAGACATGGAGAGTGTGAGAGGCAGCGGGAGGGGGGCGGGAACGGAGACACGGAGAGCGGGAGAGGGGGTGGGAACGGGCAAAAAAATAAAAGCAAGCACTCACCTGGACTTCTTCCGGGTGCCGTCAATGCCGGACCAGATTCGGGGGCGTTCCCGAGAACAGGCTTTCGGCTGACGTCGCCAAAAGCCAAAAATTCTCAGGAACGCCCCCGAATCTGGTCCTGCATTGACGGACAAACGTGTCTTCCAATGGCTAGCCTCCATTTATGGAGATAGCCAATGAAAGACGGGGGCGTATTCCAAGCCACATATACTATACTCATTAGCTTTTTCCTAGCACATGCGTACTTCGTACGCATTGGCTAGGCAAAACCTAAAAATAACTCTAGTTTACTAACTTGGTGTGGGGTGCTTTTCCTGTGGTGTTTTTCACTTTATTACTCTTTGAAGTGTTGCACAAATGCTTCAGCCATTGCCTCTGACTTAAGCCTGACTGCTCTGTGTCAAGTTACGAGAGGGTTGAGCACAGGTTAATTTAGAGATGGCTTATGCCATACCATGGCAAGCATTGTGGTTGTTGCATGACTAGGGCTCACACCCTGGTCAACCAACAACCCAATTTCTCACACCAGGTGTCTCAGCACAATAGGCCTAATACAAGTTTAGCATTAACACTTGCCATTGCTGAGGACAAGGTGTCATATCTCACTTATTGCATTCGCATTCAATCCTACCCTGTGACGAATTGGAAAGGGTGGGGTCTATGCCTGTGATTGATGTCTGTTCTCATGCAGGGAGTCTGCCTTAAATGCCTAAAACAGTGACACCTGCAGCATCACTAGCCTACAGTTGATATCACCAAAGGCTCCCATGGTACTGAATTGCTTTATAAAGGTACAACCTGAGCCGTACATCACATTGCACAAAGTTGATTTACTGCCTGGCTTCTTGTTCAGACGAGGCAGGGTGGGCAGGTTGGAAGAAGCAGCCGAGACTTAAATAAATCAATGGATTACATTTTTTTGCAGAAATAACATAGGAATTTTAGAGGGGAAGCCCCCCCCCCAGAGCATGAAAGCAGAAACCACCACTGCCTCGAGAGTCACTCATCAGTACACTCCTAGACCTGTGAACATTACAGTAAAAGGGCTGCCTTGCCACCAGAGGACTGTCCTGCTGCTACCAGAGGATTTCCCTTCTGATTGAGGACAGCCTTGATCCCAAAGGCTGCCCTGCTGCTTGAAGACTGCCCTACTCCCTGAGAAGGAAGACTGGACCTGCTCCCTTCATTCCTGTCTACCTAAATGACTTCAGATGTCGGTTGGCTGACCTCCTGTCTCATCTACAAGGACACAAAAAGCTCCGTAGGCCTCCTTGCTACTGCCAAGATGGCCTGATGCACTGGAAATGCAACCGGACCTGCCTGATCCCTACTGGTCTCTAATGGAGTGAGTCCCTCTTTCTCAAGAGGTGCCTTGGATTGCATCAGTTGAGCTCTTCCTGTCAAGAATTGGAACTTCTGAAGTGGTGGGGTCTTCACAACCATAAACTGCCTTGTTTGTGCCAGATTCTGCCGCCCATGATGACCGCCCACATGATGTTCCAGTGAACCCAATTCTTCATGCTATGGTGACTTCTAGCGATGACCGGCAGCATAAGATCTCCACTTCCTGCTACAGCAATGGCAGCCTGTGAAGACTGCCGAAGTGAAGCCCGTCCGTGATGTCAGATAGGCTCTTCCTGTTAGAGTGAAGACCTTCTGCTTTGCCCAGTCTGATCATCCTCAGCGTTCTCCCTGCCCTCGTGGCCTTCTGCACTGCAAACCAAACTCTTCATGATAACTTTCAATGGGAATTACCTGGTCCTCTAAGTTAAATGTCACTGATGTGTGCCAAGCTACCAGAGGTTAAACACAGGTTAATTGAGTGACTTTTGTGGTTCACCTTGACAAGGATTTTGGTTGTTGCTTTCACCCCTCTCAATCAATAAACCTATTTCTTACATGAGTCAATTATGAATATATGTACTCCCCATTATCATTTTGTTAGTTTAGAACAAATTCAACGAGCTTCAAACTGATTAAAAAATGAGCTTCAAAAATAGTTTTAAGAATTTCAGAACCAATGAAGTCCTTTCGATAAAATGCCTGATGCACAGTACTTTACACACACATCGGAAAGTAAGTGTCTTTAAACCAGTAAAGGATAAGTGCACTTGGAAACTCCAAGAAATGTATACAGAATTTAGTTCCCAAACATTTACCAGCTTGAAAACTTTTGCTGTTGACTCCATGAAATAAAATAGTCACAGTGAGAGTAAAACTCCAAACTTTTACCACAACCGGTTCTCTGAATTCGAGGGCGTTCTTCGAAAAAGAAAAAAGCAGCTTCTGGGTTATCAGCAAGCCACTGAAATAATTGGAAAGCAAGGATCAGGAAGTCAGAGCATCTTATATGGTAAAACCATGTTAACAACTCAATCTCATTATCAAGAATGCTCACAGTTTCCTTTGAACTCATCCTTCTCAGTACCTAGTGCTTCACTTCCTGTCAGATTAAGAGGGAGCATACATGTGTCTGAATTATTTAGAGTTTGTTCAACAGATCTGGTACAGCATGTTTATTATTTTATTTATTTATTTATATGTTTTATCATAGTGCCAGCTTGACCCGAGGGTATTAGAGCACTTTACAAATAATGCAAGATCATTAGATTGAAGTGCATGGAAAAAAACAGACAAAGAAAATCGTTCGGCCACAGCGGTAGTTACAGTACGCAGACATAGGAACCTCTTGAGCTAAAAGATGTACAAGACATACTGGGCCGCTGAAACACTAATTTAACCACTACAACTGGTCAAGGCAGAGTGGGTGTGAGCTTTGGGAGCATAGATCATTTAAGGTGTGTGTTAAAGTATTTGTTGAGCAGTAGGTGTTTAACGTCCTGTTTGTAACAGGAAAATGAGGGGTGGCAGTGCAGTTCACTAGGGAATGAGTTCCATATCGTGGGAGCATTTCTAGAGAAAGAAAGTGTCTGGGAGGATTTCTTTTTCAGTTTGGGGGTATGAGAAAAAGTGTGTTGGAGCGCCTTAGAGATCTGGCTCTACCAGCTTTCGAAAGCTTGTTCTCCAGGTAGTTGGGGTTATGTGTGTGAAGGTCTTTGTGGGTGATGCAAGCGGTCTTATAGAAACATCTTCCTTCGATTGGGAGCCCCTTGAGGCTCTTGAGGGGGGGGACAGCAGTTACAACGCAACCTTTACAACGTAATGCCATTACAACGCACCTTTTACCTCGTATAATCCATTACAACGCATGTTATTACAATGCATGCCATTACAACGCATATTCAATTGCAACGCATACCATTATAACGCATACTTGTTTTTTTACAAAATGAAAATAAGTACTTGCTTTAAAAAAATAATACAAAGGTATTATTTTATAATATACACGTTGCAATACATATTATTAAATAAGTAAATTTTACCGTAGCACGGGATGCAGGGAAAATAGCGGTTTTAGGTGAGGTAGTGTATTAAAATATAGGCAGGAACTATAAAGAAAGATTATAAATATTAGTAGAATACATAAATAAAAACTTGGATTAGAAGAAAAAATAAATTAATACTCAGGAATGAATTAAAATACTTGTTTATAAAAAAGAGAGTACCCCTGGCACGGGATGCAGGGAAAATAGGGGTTTAGGTTGGGGAAATGTATTAAAAAGAAGTTAGAAAAAAAAGGCAGTTACTACAATAAGTAGTCAAAATAAAAAATTAATACTCAGGTATACATGTAAATACTCTTATAAAAAAGAGTAGTCAAGTCAAGTCAAGTCAAGAAATACTTTATTCGGTTCAATTTACAAAAACCATAAAAGTACAAGACACATAAAAGTGGTCCACAAATCACCAGGCAGCATGACAATAAGAAAAAGCAGCATAGGAAAAGAAGTTAAAAAAGGGAAGAATACCCGTTAGAACATGCAGCACATGGTGTCAAGAATTAAAAACAACATTCTATAATTAAAAAGGAACATCAATAAAAATTTCCAAGATAAAAAACTTGATTCAAGTTACAGTGGGCAATGTTTATGGTGGATGTTCTACGACCAATTCATCTTTTTGCCCAATCTCACCGCAATGGTTAAGAACTTAGCCACATTATAAATTTCCCTGATTTCTGCTAACAATTGGAGATACAGTAAAGCTGGTTTGACCTGCCTGAACCCTTTCCCCTTTAACAGGGGTATAATAAATGTTTTCCTAATGTCTTTAAAATGATCACAAAAAAACAAGAAGTGGGCAGTATCCATGATTGAGTAACCGTCACAATTACATAGATTCAAATCCAAGTCCCTGGTCCAGCTGGGGCGGCCTGAGATTAATCGGTGGACTTTGTTCAGTCGGAACTTGGTTAAAAGATACCTGTGGTTTGTGTTGTTAACAACCTTCAGGTAAAGTTCCAGATCATGGTCAGGAGAAGCAATCAATTGATGAGTCCTGACAGAGGGCTTTAACAGCTCCCTGCCTTCTCTGTCCATTCCACTATACAGCAAAAAAGTGTTCTTTGTCCACTTCAGATCAGCTTTCACCAGGGCGGATGGTTTGTGAAACAGTTCGGGCCGTCCCAACTTTACACACATTTGTTCTACATATTTCAGCCAGGGAATCTTGTTCCAGTGATCTAACTTTAGGCAGTCCTTCAGGATTTCATGGTTGACTTCAAGCTCTGGATTGAGCCACACCGATATCCATTTTAAAAGGGGGGCCATAGCGATTCGATCCTCCAAATAATCCATGCCGCATTCCTGATGGACTATGAAGCTGGCCGTGGATCTTGGCAGGGAAAGAATTGATTTTAAAAAGTTATCTTCTATGACTTGAAGCGATTTAATAGGCCTAAAGCCCCACAGGTCTGCACCATACATAGCGATGGCAATACATTTAGCAGCATACACTTTTAAAACTGCCTCTATGGGCTTCACCCCCAATTTGCGTGAAAAACCCAGCACCGCGGAGATGGAGCGTGCCAAAACTTTTTTTTTCTCCAACATTTGGGGGTGCCATGTGGAACAGTCATCGAAAACAACCCCCAGATAAGGAAATCTGGAAACTCTTGACAGCTTATGGCCATTACAGTGCAGCATCACCACATTTTTTTTGGCCTTTGCTTTGTGGCCTACCACCATAACATGAGACTTACCAAAGTTAATACTTAAATCAAGGTTTGTCATAAAAGCATAAAAAGAGTTCAACAGGCTTTGTAGACCCACTGCGGTTCTAGCTATAAGGGCAGCGTCGTCCGCATATAATAGGGCGGGCAGTAGATATTTCCCTGCCCTGGGAATATCCTTGCAAGCTGTGCCCAAAATTCCGCCCAGGTCATTTATATATAGTGTAAAGAGCAGGGGAGCAAGAATGCATCCCTGCCTTACACCATTGGTAATACTGATTTTCCCCGTACAGTTCCCTTTTCTATCGTAACAAACCGTGGCAGTAAGGTCCCTATGAAGGTCTGCTAGAAAATACACGATATTTGGGTCTACTCCAACACTAAGAAGCTGGCCCCACAACTTGGATCTGTTAACTCGGTCGAATGCCGAGGACAGATCCATGAAGGCAATGTACAGGAATCCTTGCTTCACTTGTGTGTATTTCCCTATGAGCAGTTGTAGGTTTAAACTTTGGTCGATGGTACTACGCCCCTTTCTAAAACCATACTGAAGGGGGGAGAGGGTGTTAGTCTCCTCTAACCATTCAGTAAGTTTACATAGGACCACTCTCCCTAGGACCTTGACTGTGGAATCAATAAGGGATATAGGGCGATAATTTCCAGGGTCACCCCTATCCCCTTTTTTGTAAATAGGGGCAATCACTGATTGGGTCCATGATTCTGGGATACCTGCTTTGAAAATTCTATGAAAAACTCTAGCTAAGATTTTGGACCAAAATAAAATATCAACTTTAAAAAGGTCAGCGGGAACCCCATCTGGCCCGGGTGCTTTGTTACTAGTCATTTTTCCAATGGCCACGGCCACCTCTTCCTCGCCCACCGTTAAACTATAAGGAAGTTGGTAAAAGCTGGTCGTGCCCTCAGCTCCCAATGTTTCCTGTTCATAAACAGATTTAAAGTGCAAGTGCCATTTATCTGCTTGGATTCAACAATCCAGTTCATTGTTGCTTGAGTCTGAGAAAAAGGGTTGATTGACCACGGCCCAAAATTTGGCGCTGCTTTTCAAGACATCGATTGAGGTCAAATCGGCCCAAGCGTCCTCTCTGATCTCACGCCGCCTTTTTTCAATGGTGATCTTGTATTCTTTCCTGAGGGTAGCCACGAGCATTCTATCTACTGGTTTAGATTTAAGTGCTACTTTAAGTTTATGGTTAGCAGCAGAACATTTCTTATCGAACCAGCCTTCCTTCCCTTGTGTTTTACTTTTGCCCTGTCGCGTCAGGTTGGACAGAATGTCGGCACAGTCCCTTTTATACGCCTCTATTACCTCATTGTCCCCCGCCTGATCATCCATACAGAGCTTTAGAGCCTCCTGGCTACTAATGCAAAGATTACAAAAGAAATCCTCAGGAATTATTCTACACTACTTAATTCTACGTGCCTGGTCAGTCGATCGTATATCACATTTATCTACTAGATTCAAGCTACATTCCTTGATAACAAGTACATTCTTAACTTTTAATACAACCAGATTGTGGTCACTAAAATGGGACCTTACAACTGAATAACTAATGATTTGGCTCCCATAACTGCTACTCAAAAAGATGTAATCAATTGTAGACCCACTGCCATGACCTGTGAAAGTGGGGATATCCTCGTCACACCCAGTTGGCAGCATTAACCCGTTTTCGGCCTACAGGGATTCCAGAAAAATACCCTGTTCTGAGTGTTCAAAGTGGGTATTCTCCTCTTCCGGGGGGCCAAATAAAACATTGGGGGGACATTTATCCTGGCAACCATGGACATTAAAATCTCCCATTAGGATGACAATGCATTCAGACTCTATAGACTCCTTGAAGTTGGCTAAGAAAGAGTTTAACCTCAACAGATTGCCAACTGGCTGTTCCCTATCAAAGGAGTTATAGAAGTTCACTACCAATACGGTATTGGAACCCCTATGAGTAATTAGAACTGCAAGACAGTAGGGGCTACCAGTTGCTATTTCTTTATAAGAGCCCGGGATTTTGGCGGATATCAAGGTAACCAGACCGCCTCTGGCCCGCCCCCGCTTTGAGTTGACTGCTGGGAGAAAAAAAGTGGTGAAGCTATCAACTGTGAGCATGTTTTCGGTGGCCCAGGTCTCCTGCATAGCTATTATGTCCATGGTGCCTATGAGATCCCTCCAATAGGGGTCATCCATTTTACTCCTGAGACCCGCAATGTTCCATGTGGCCAGGGTTATCCCACGCCCTCCCATTTCATTATCCTTTTTCACACAGAATGATGTCCCACCCTCAGTACCCTGACCTGTGGTTAAGGTTAGATCAGTATTTAACTCAATATTTGACTCCTGCACGGCCTGACTACTTTGTGAGGCGATGGGAAGGGTGTTTTGCATCTGTTTAATAGGTGAGCCCAGTTTTTGTCAATCAACCCATTCCATAAATGACCGGCACTCATAGTGATTAAACGTTGGGATGTTAAAGTAGTTTTCTTGCCCATTCGCAATATGGTGGTCATAATGTGGGTGACTATTTCGGAGCCCTACAGCAAACCCTCCCTGGAAAGGTCTAGCTCTTCTTCTCCTGACCAAGTTCCATCCATCCTCACCGCCCTCCTCCCAACCGTGGGCTTGCACCTCCCATGGGGGATTGAACCTCTGTCTAATTTTATGTTCCTGTGGACCCCTTAACCAGCTCCATCTTTTGTCTACTTGATTCCCCGGTGAATAGAAATACGAAAGGGGCCTGGCAGTGACTGTGCTTGCGTGATAGCGCGGAGTCCCTCCACAGATGTGTTTTACCACCTGTGGGTTCTCAAAGGTGACCACGATACAGTCTCCTTGTAAATTTTTTCTATTACCACCAACCCAAGGAGTTCTCTCCACCATTAGAATGTTACTAGGCATGTTGGCTGGTAGTGGATGGTTTTTGGACAGCCAATGGCATACTTTATTTTTCAGGGCCTGGTAAGATTCTGCTTCAGTTGATGAAATTTCAGTGACCCCGGTCAAGATCACAACATATGGACATGCATCCGGAGGAAGATGGATGTTTCTCCGGGACTCTCTCTTATCTGTTGGGGCCTGGTCCAAATTTGGAGTCAGGGGTGTGGGATCTTTGAATTTGACTTGAGGAGTTACCTTAGGTTTGGCTGGGTTCAGTGTTTGTTTAGGGTCAGGGGTCTTTGTTGTGGTACCTCCTGGGTTAGTGGTGTTACCAGGATTTCTAGACACATTATTTTTAGCGATAGGGACATTTTTATCAGCTAAGGGTGGCTTGTTCACTGTAGTTTTTACATGGGGTGCTTTGTTATTCAGGTTGAAACTAGGGGCACTTATATCTTTGTGAATATTTTTTAGTATTGTTTCTAAGCAGCGTAACCTAACCTCAATGGGTTGGAGGAGGATTTTTAACATTTCAAAGATGTTATTGTTAACCATGCTTAGGCTACTTCTGTCCTCACTACTTCTAACTTGGTTGTTTGCCTCGTCACTTAGTTCCAAAATTTCCTCCAAACTGCTGTCTACAACAGTATTATCTGGGAGGCTTAAAGGTAGGCCGACATTAGCCTGGTGCACTCCCCCAGTGTCATTAGTATGAGCAACCAGGTTGCTGCTCGCAGTCGAAATCACCGGATCTAAATTGGTTAGATCTTGGTTATGGGTAATGTGTGCTTTTTTCCCTTTGCGAATGGTGGATTTGTTGGCCTTTGTTTAGGAATTGCCCCCTCTTTCATACCCCTTTGATTTAAAACACTAGCCATGGATAGGTTATCAGTCTCATTTCCAACTGGGCCACTATCTACTAGCAGATTGAGATTAGGGGTTGCCTCCAAACCCTCTTGAGAACTTGGAACATCATAGCCCCCATCATTATGTACCATTACAAGAGTGTTCGGACCAGTTACAGTGTTAGGGGTACAAGCTTGAGCGATGAGGCCTAAAGAGGATCGCTTAGCCATGGCTAAGTCTTGAGACACCCTTCTGTCCATTAAGATAATCCCTTCATCAATTAAGGCATGGGTGCGGACAATAAAGTCATCAAGGGTACCAGTCAACTTTTTTGCTCCTGCGGCTGCCATGCTTCTAGTCTCTCGACAGTTCATAACAGACCCTATAGGTACTCAACAATAAAGCAGTAGGAAATATTGACGATTTTGTCAGCCAATCCCAAAGAGCCAATTTCGTAAATAGCTCCCAGTGGTGAATAACATAAACGGTCGGCAAACTTACAGTTTAGATGTCCATAAGTCCGTAAGCTTGTGGCAGTCGGGCAGGGTGTGTGGCCCAGGCCAGGCTCCTCAGGCCTCTGAGGGCCACAGAGGGCCCTCCCTTTGCCCAGGCTTAGCCCCGCGCTTGGTCCCGCACGCGTCCCGCTACGCGGAGGGGGCGTTACTGTTTTAAGCGCCTCCGGGTGCCTACTTGCACGTCACAACTGCGCGCCCCGCAAAGGCTCCTGGTGGTTGGAGTCCCCGCGCTCAGCAGCCGCGTCGGTGGTGAAAAGCGGCGGCGGGGGGGACTCTGCTCCTGCTGCTGCAACCTCAATTGTCCAGCTGGCAGACTCGTTCTCCGCCTAGCACCCGGCAGCGTTCCACTCCTTCAGGCGTGTGCAAAACGAAAAGGGCTCCCAAGGTGCTCCGGGCGCGCTACTGTTTTAAGCGCCTCCGGGTGCCTACTTGCGCGTCACAACTGCGCGCCCCCGCAAAGGCTCCTGGGGGTTGGAGTCCACCCGCTCAGCAGCCGCGTCGGTGGTGAAAAATGGCGGCGGGGGGGACTCTGCTCCTGCTGCTGCAACCTCAATTGTCCCGCTGGCAGACTCGTTCTCCGCCTAGCACCCGGCAGCGTTCCACTCCGTCAGGCGTGTGCAAAACGAAAAGGGCTCTCAAGGCGCTCCGGGCGTGCTACTGTTTTAAGCGCCTCCGGGCGCCTACGTGCGCGTCACAACTGCGCGCCCCCGCAAAGGCTCCTGGGGGTTGGAGTCCCCCCGCTAAGCAGCCGCGTCTGTGGTGAAAAGCGGCGGCGGGGGGGACTCTGCTCCTGCTGCTGCAACCTCAATTGTCCAGCTGGCAGACTCGTTCTCCGCCTAGCACCCGGCAGCGTTCCACTCCTTCAGGCGTGTGCAAAACGAAAAGAGTAGTCTTTGCATGGGATGCATGGAAAATATGGGTTTTGCATAAGGAAGTGTATTATTATGTGAGCAGAAACTATATACACAAATCAAAAAAATAGGTCGTATTATAAAATAAATAATCGGTTATTAATTATAAAAATCGTACAAAAAAAGAGAGAAAAATCGTATTTCAATAAAAGATCGAGGAAATCATTCAAAACTAAAAAAGAAAAAAAGATGTACGTTTACATAAACACATGACTAAATTGAACAGTGGAAATGAGAGCACATGTCAACTGGAAAACGTGAGTTAAAAGTGGGAGCTATAAATTGATTCCATAGAGAGTTCAGTAACCAAAAAGTATATAAACCACACCCATGGGATGATTAGTTTCATTTTGGAGAATCAATATGGGTGACGAAACTACGAGCAAGGTAAAGATTTGGAGCGACGGAATCATCTTGAGATTATCTTTCATTTCCTCAGAGGAAACATATTGTTAATGTATATTTAGAAATACATAAAACATTATGTCCCCTCCAGAGAAGTTGGATGGATTTCAACGGATGATGGAAAGAACATTAAAGTGAGGTAAATTGATTCTATAAGTTTATGTTTGATATCATTTAAAGAATGCAGGTATATTTAAATGATTTTAAAATATAGTATGTTTAAGTTTAAATGTAATTTCATAACGAGATGACGAAAGAATAATTTAAACAATTATTGTAGCAATAAGGGAATACTTTAAAAAAAGAGAAAACTCTTTATCTTCTCAGGCGAAAATGGCTCAAAAGTATTTATATTGTGTAGTGCTTTTACCAATTTTTACTCGTGATGAACTGGAGGATTATCTTCGCAAGCAGTTTTTGTGAAAATAAAAATATAATTGTCAAATTAAATGTTAAATAATAATGCTTTAAATAATTCCTACTGTTAGGATAATGTTATATTGAAATGAAATGTACGTAAAAAATAAAAGATGATGTAGCGAGGGAGTGTTTCTTGTAGAACTTCTATTCTACTTTATCTAAAATTAAAAAAGCCCTATCATAAAAAAAGATGAAGGGGCAACACTTATAAAATGTTTACATAAGGAATCAGTGCTTTTGGAAGAAAAAAAACAGTGGGCCAAAGCGTAATACAATTGTATTAAAGTCAGATTTTGCATGTCACCCATGTGATGATTTTAGAAGAGTTAATACAAATATTTTGAAAACATGTGTATCATTTGTGCAGCAGTGTTTGAAGAATTATACATTTAATGAGAGTACACAGTACTCCACGCTAAACGAGAAAATTCAGGACAATTATGATACATTAGAAATTAAAATAATATTTTTAATGACCTTCAAAGTCCACAAACTCGTAAGCAGAGTAGAAAGTTTAAGTGAAAAATACCTTACCACAACTTGTTTTTGTCACGCATTGTAATTTTAAGTGCGTCACAAAATGGCTACGTACTTGGTGAGGGAATGATAACGTCACATACACAAAAAAGAGCCAATCAACATTAGGCTCAGGAAGGTAGTGTTAAGCACACAAAAGCCAATAAAATGTTTCTGCAACTCCGCGCAGGGGAAGGGATTGGTCTGTATTACTTCTTCTTAGAATGGTTCCCAACCAATGAAAGTTAAGCACAGTCTGTTTCTGTTTTCAACATTAGAGCCAATCAGATGTCCTTGCAAGTCCGCACAAGTGGAGGGAATGGACGCTAACAATAAAAAAAAAGGTATCTTTAAAAGAACGCTTTGGAATAAAACACACGCGTGTTTGTATAAATAAAGATTGCGAGGTGTAGTATTATGCACAAAGTTAAATAAATATGGGCATGTTATCAAGCATGGCGTTAACATTATCGCCGCTTTCGCATCCAATAAATGACACAAAATCGGCATTCATTGGCTTGATAATATGCTGTAGAAAATTCACAAGGGCGTATTCTCCGTTTCATGATGATATTCCACTATGTATAAGCGAAATATTCTCGACCTATATGGGATGGGCTCATTGATCAGTGCAAATTTATATGTGAAAGACTTAACATTTAGCGAATGGAGTTAAAATGCCCATGTGGCACGTAATAACTATTGAATTCTTTAAGGCACACTTGCAATCATGTGACACGTTTCACCAATGTCTGGCTCACCGCCACCTGCCACTTCCTGTTTGTCCACCTGATCGCCAATGTGGGTGTCTGCCGCTCCTTTATTTCCTTTCTTTATCATAGTTATTGTTAATCCTACACTATCCAGCACTTACCCTACAAATGCACCCCCCTGGAGTTTGAACAGTAATTGTTACTCCTACACTATCCAGCACTTACCCTACAGATGCACCCCCCTGGAGTTAGAATAGTAATTGTAACTCATGCACTATCCAGCACTTACAATAAAGAGGCACCCCCCTGGAGTTAGATTAGTAATTGTTAGTCCTACACTATCCAGCATTTACCCTACAGATGCACCACCCTGGAGTTAGAATAGTAATTGTAATACATACACTATCCAACACTTACAGTAAAGATGCACCCCCCTGGAGTTAGAATAGTAATTGTGACTCCTACACTATCCAGTACTTACCCTACAGATGCAATCCCCTGGAGTTAGAATAGAAATTGTTAATCCTAAACTATCCAGCACTTACCCTACAGATGCACCCCCCTGGAGTTACATTAGTAATTGTTTCTCATACACTATACAGCACCTACCCTACAGATGTACCCCCCTGGAGTTAGAATAGTAATTGTTACTCCTACACTATCAAGCACTTACCCTACAGATGCACCCCCCTGGAGTAAGAATTGTAGTTGTTACTCCTACACTATCCAGCACTTACCCTACAGATGCACCCTCCTGGAGTTAGAATAGTAATTGTTACTCCTACACTATCCACTACTTACCCTACAGATGTACTCCCCCTGGAGTTGGAATAGTAATTGTTACTCCCACACTATCCAACACTTACCCTACTGATAAACCCCCCTGGTGTTAGAATTGTAATTGTTACTCCTATACTATCCAGCAATTACCCTTAAGATGCACCCATCTGGAGTTAGAATATAAATTGTTACTCATTCAATATCATGCACTTACTATAAAGATGCACCCTCCTTCAGTTACAAAAGTAATTATAAACATTAACATCTACAATAGCAAGTACTTATGTTAAATATGCAACCCCTTTTCGAATTTGAAAATGCGAAACTGTGCGAATTTTTTTAAATGATAATGTAACTACATCAAAATATATTTATAACAAAAAAATGCCATGTACATATAATGATTAAATTATTTTCATTTCAAACATTTATAGTTTATTAAGTAAGGAAAGATAAAGTTAATGATACAAAAAATATTTTCTTTTTTTGTTTTTCGGTATAACGTTTACACACATACGTCAAACATGAAGGCAGTCATTTTGAGGTGCGAGGAAAGACAGAGCAGAAGCAAGGTAGAGCTGCTCAAAGGTAATACACTTCCTAACAGTTAATATATATTCTGCATGAGTGACTTTTATTACAAGGGGAGAAGAGGGAGGTTTCTAGATGTAAATAATGTTTTACAAAAAATAAAACATAACATGTCCCAAATAATATTGTCAGTGTATGCCCACGTAGGGTCATGTGTTTAGATAGAACGACGATTCAAAGCATGCAATTGCAAAGCATATTTAAAGTGCATTTGAAAGAAAAAGTCTAGAATAAAGCTTAGATCCAGAGAACGGTGATCCAAACAATAATTTAAATATACAGTTAATATAATAAGCCAATTTAATAGAGTTGTACAATTTGGGGCAAAACATGAAAGTAAAAGTGTAGAGAGTATTAGTAATGTAGAATGTGAGCAACATCATCCAGGTAGTCAGAAGCCACACACAACGAAAATTGATGTACAGTTGCTAATAGTCTTTCAGGCATCTCTTTGTGTTTTTTGCTAATTCATGGGTTCAGACTACCTGTTAATGCTTGATTCATTCTCATGTCTTGAAAACTTTGCTCCTTCCTCAAAGTTTCCAAGAAATGGTAAAAGTTAGGGTGAGCTTTTCCAATTGTGGGGTTGAAGGAGTTGTGCCATCCCTCTATGGCATTATTTGTCTTTGCTTCTCCTTCTAAACAGCTCGAGTAGCAGTTCCACCACTCCACATGGAAACGTGGTATCCTCCTGCGACCCGACCTGCTTAGATGCATAATCCATGTGTCTTCAAAGTAATTTAGTAAGGGTGCCAATTTTTCTTGGTTTGATGTATAAAAGTCAGATTCAGTAATTGATGTGTAGTACTCGTCTACACTCTCTGGAGGAATAAAGCAAAGTGCTGTTAGTTTTTTTTAGTTTGAATTGCAGTTTGCTATCCGATACATAATCCACAACTAAGGATGTTTTATATATCTTACGTCAAAATGCCTGGGAAAAGAGGAAAAAACATTCTTGAATTTGGGTATCCACGTACGTTTTGGAAATAACATTAATCATTGCAAATTCAAAATCAATTACAATTTTCCTAGAACTTTTGTTGGATGTTTTAGATTTTAACACTGTTAAAAGTTCAGTGTAAGTTGAGGTTTGCTTATCAGGTAGCAAACTGTATACTGTATTAGAAATGTTGGCATGAATAGTGTATATTTGGGTGAAAGGATGGGGCATGCTTTTAAATGTCCCATCCATCATCCAAATATCACTATTCTCCAACTTAAATAGATTACGTGGGGTACTAAAGATGAGAATTCGTTTATGAGGGTTTTGGTTGTCATGTAGTAAGGAAGGTTTGTTAGAAATAGATTCAGAGAACTCAGAAGGAATAAGAATGCCAGAAAAGGTTTGTGGTTTAACTCTTTGTGGATTACTTGCCTGTTTTTTACGTTGTATAATTCGTCTCAGATTGGGTATAATGGGAATACTGCTGGCAATATGACTTGGATCATGTTGTGCAACCTCCCTTAAAAATAGAACCACAAGAGTCATTGGAGGTGCATGCAATATCCTTCATTTTATTTATAGCTTCTCTTACCTCAATCTCCATTGCAGATGCAGAGTGGTTATGATCTGTAGTTTTTAAAACAGACTCACCCAGAGTAACCGCTCTGCCTGTGCAATAGGTTGAGTAGTATTGCACACACCTCCAATGACACTTTGGTTCTGTTAGTCTCTCCTTGCAATAAATGTCCCCTGCATGTTATATTAGGCAATTTACCTTGCTGGAAGCGATGTAATGTGCTGTCTTGTCATGTTCTTGTCTTGTTGACATTTTCTGAAAAGATAAGAAAAAGATTTTCAAACGTTTAAATATATTTTAATTAATTATTTATATTTTTCAAATTACATTTTTTTACATAAAAAAATGAAAATGCTTTTAGTGAAGTTGGAACATTACATGCTTTCATTGATTTTTACCTTCTTATGAAAATGCAAACTGATTTATTAATAGTAATTCATTATAGATTTGGATTCTGCAGAATATACCTTTTGCTTTGGTTGTTGTGGTTTCTAGTTGGTATTGGATTTGGTATCTGTTGATCTTTATTTAGGTTTGTCTAGTCCTGATTACTTTAATCTGGAAGAGAAAAGAATATATGTTTCGTTCATCTTTTAGAAAAAATGTCTGTATGTTTGTTGCTAAGGAGAAAAAGGTGTTAATATATTTTTAAGTATACATTATAAACAAGATCCTACCTTTAGTAATTCTTTTTGAGGTTCTGATGTTGTTAGGAATTTAGTAAGGAAGGCTTGGAGAAGTAGTTGATTTATTGCTTGCAAAAGAGCTCTTTTTTAAAGCTTGAAATCTGTGGATAGTTATCAAACATACCTTTAATAAGATTTGGAATTCAGATTTTTTATGTTTAAAAAAATTCATTATTAACATGGAAGAAGAATAAAATGGTGAGGAATAATGAATGAATGTAATTAATAATTAATAAACTTTTCAAATGTACAATTACATTGTGAATTTATAGAAATAATGCAGTTATGTTCATCATTTTATTCATTACAACTTTCATTTTTACCTTCTCTTCATAAATTGTCAACTTTTAAAAAGAGAGAGATATGTATAAAAAACGAATAACATCACAAATATATAACTTTTTTACCTTGCACATGATATTGCAAAAAAATGGGATTAAAAACGGAATATTATTTTCAATACTGTATCAAATACGTGGTACTAGAATAATCATTTTAAATTGAAAATGCAAGCCATTACCATAATAAAACATATACATTTTGAAAAAAGAGAGATTATATTATGAATAATTATTTGAAAATGTAATCTTTTTTTATAAAAATGTCTTTTCCTTCTTGTTCAAAGGAAGAGTTTCTTTTTTCTTCAGTTCTGTTTGAGCAATTAAAACAAAAACTTATAAAATATTCTATGTTTATATTGTGTTTGTTATTTGAAGGAAATCTTTAGAAATTTTGAGAAATTAAACTCACCTACAAAAAGTAATGTGCAATTACGATGAATTTTTGGACTGGAATTGTTTGAAGACTTTTCTTCACTCTAGATATTTGTTGTTTGGATTAAACTGAAAATTAAAAAACATATTTAAAATGAATGAATAGGACCATTATTAGTGTTATTAATTGTCTGAATAGTGGTGTATTGAGCTGGTGGTCTGGGCATGGTGACCATTCGAGGGATTCTCTTAGGTACCACGATAACTGGAATTGTAGTCGGAGGCTTGTAGACCATTTTCTGTTTCATTGTAATGTAGGATTCGCAGAGTGCATGAGCTTCACTATCTGGTACGGTGCTAAGGGCTCGGTGGGGTCTGTGGGACGATCGACTCAAGGGAATAGAGGTCCAGTAGGTATATTGGCCTTCCCTTAGCATTGTTGTTTCTTCCCTTTCGGGCTTTACATCAGTTAACAAATGATAACTCATGTTGGGGTAGGAATTAACAATACTTATTGCAGCTACTTTTGTACCTCTCCTGAACATGTATCTCCTAACCCTGACAGAAACCTGGAATAGGTGTTAATTATCCATCCAATAATTTCTGAATTCCACCATGTTGGATTATATTGCCTGTAATGAACAGCACCAACTAGTCTTGGAATCATGGGTTTATCGTTTCAATATCCTTATTTCTCTGGGATGCAAACTCACTGGTCTTATTTCTATGGAAAGCATTGCTGTTGGTGGCTAAAGGACTAATAAACAAGTTCACAGTCTTGTCTACACTGAGATGTCAGAAAGGGCAATCTATAGGAATGTTTGAATTTTATTTAAATTATTCAGTGCTCTCTCTTGGTCCCTTAATCTTTAAGATTATTCAAAATATAAACCTTGGAACTGAGGTATAAGCTTGGAACTGAGTTATGATTTGGGCTCGTAATTGGGGTTAGAGTAACTTTCAAATCAAAATGATCACTCTTGTTTCTTCTTAGAATCATCGAGTTAGTGAAAAGACCAAAGAATATAGACTATTGGATGACTACCTTTTCCAAACTAAAATATCTTATACATAGGTTGGCCATTTATGAATTTACCTTTCAAATAGTTGTTTTTCCTTTATTATAGCCTTTAGAAGCATAAGACATTCCATATAATAGATACTCCTACATTGATATATTAAAGGCTTTCATCACAAACTGTAGCAGAATGGTAGGTTTTTTAAGATCTGTCTTTAAATTTAAATTCACAGCGTCTGCCAGTGGAACAGTTTAAAACAGATCCCCTACAAGGTTTACATTTCAACTCGTCAAAATGAATCAACCAGTTATATGAAAAGCTAAAACTAACATCCAATTTAGCTTAATGACCTGCTTTCTGGAGAGGATGATCTAAAATCATCCTACCTAGAATTCAATTCAGTGATGTCAGAGAGCACTAATCTTGTACTCTGGATCTACTGGAAGCGATGCACTTTTGTTCCCCTCCCCTCAATAGATAAACTATTAACCACACACAGTAAGAGTCTGTTAGCCAGTAGTAGATATGGACAAAGGCGCCTAGGATAAGAGAGAAAACAGAGACACTAGATGTCACCTCTCTGACTTGTCATGCTACTGGACAGTAACATCTTCAGGTCCTAGTGGATATATAAAGAAGACAAGATTATACATCTTAATTATCTGTCTTTAAGGTAACACATCTAAACTAATGGTAGGATCATTTCAAGCCCATTTGTCCAAACAAGAAAGGGAGTATCGGTGACATGGTACTCTCTGTCTGTATTTTGGTGTGAAAGGACACTTTGATCAAGACTGTAACAGTAAATCAAAGAGGGCCTGGAGGCCACACCCTAAAAATATTGGGAAAACTACTCAAGCCACCACCACACATCATGTGACAATGAAAGTAGCCTTGTTTTTTCCTGGAATTTCCTGTCTAACCAACCCTGTCATGATCGATTCTGGGGATAAGGGGAATTCCTGCGTTTTGCAGTATGTGTATAGACATAAAAACCCAGCGCAGTACAAGGTAACTCCAGCAAGTTTGGGCAGTTTATGGGTCCCTGTAATCTCTGGCTCTATCACACACCAAAAACTCATTAGACAAATGTATTGCCTGGGTGTCCCAAAGAGGAACTAGGTTTTGATGTCAGTGATGCTCCACAGTATGGCTATTTTAGGTATTCCTTAGCTGCGGCTACACAACCCCATTACAGATTGGGTTTTAGGATCCCATCTCTTCACATCAGAACGCTGTAAAGAAAAATGCCTATCCTTCACCATAGCTGAATGCCCCATACAAGTTGAAGGGTTACCTAACACATATGCTGAATATGGGGATGTGTTCAGTTAAAAAATGGCTAACACCTTGCCTCCACATCGATATTTTGATTGTCAAATAGATTTTGAAAAAGGAGGACGGCTACCATGCAGCTGTATTTAGGCTATCACTGAACCTGAGATGGAACACCTGCACCAATACCTAGATGAATACCTGGCTAACGTTTTCATATGTCATTCTACATCCCCTGTCTCATCACCATTGCTTTCCATCCTTGAAAGGAACTGTGAACCTGCATCAATTATAGGGCCCTGAATACTATAACACAGAAGAATAATTAACTCCTTCCACTAATTTCTGAACTACTTGATCAGGTCAAAAGGTTGTCTATCTTCTCCAAATTCGACCTATGTGTGGCAAAGCAGATGAGTGGAAGACGGCATTCCACACTAAAGTCAGCCTTTTTGAATCTCAGGTTATGCCTTTTGGCCTGTGCAATGCCCCAGCTTCCTTCCATCATCTAGTGAACTGTGTATTGCAAAAGTACTTAGACATCTTTGCTTTTGTCTATACCAACGACCTTCTCATCTATTCTGCATCTGAGAGGGACATTTTATACATGTTAAAAAGGTGCTCCAGGCCTTACGTGAGACCCATCTGTATGCAAAGTTTGAAAAATGTGAATGCCACGCCCCATCAGTCCAATTCTTGGGGTAAATAATCTCCGCCAATAGACTCACTATGGGGAAGTCAAAGGTACAGGCGGTACTACAATGGCAGAAACCTACCAGCGTAAAATAGATGTAAAGATTTTTGGCCTTTGCACATTTTTATCATCAGTTCATTTTGAGCTTCTCTGCCTTGTGAGACCCATAACGGTCCTTCTTTGCTGATGAGGCCTTTACCTGACTCAAGCTACAATTCACCTCTGCACCCATACCCTTCCATCCTGATACCTCACTACCATTCTATGTGGAGGCAGATGCTTCTAATGTTGCGGTTGGGGTAGTGTTATACCTAAGGAAACAGGGCACTGGTCAACCGCTTTCTGTAGCATTCTTCTCTCGCAAATTAAACAATGCGGAAAGGAATTTTACAATTTGTGTTCAAGAGCTGCTAGCCATAAGGTCGCCTTTCAGGAGTGGAGGCATTACCTTATGGGGTCAAACACACTTTCAAGGTATTTACCGACCATCATAACCTCCAAACCTTAAAATCAGTCAATGCCTTAACTCCTAGAAAATTGTGGGGTCACTCTATTTTGAAGACTATAATTTCTTCCTAGCCTATCATCCAGGGGTAAACCATATGAAAGCTGATGCCTCATCCTGGCCTGATGACTCTGAAGAAACTCCCTCAGCAAAACCCGATACGGGCAAAGCACTTTTACAACCCACTAATTTCTTTAGTCATGCCTGTGCTACCCTAATCACCTGGGAATCCAAGTTGAGACAGGCTGTATGTAAAGTTGACGTTCCTACTTGGGTGGCTGCAGATTCCAGTCAACGACTGGATTAGGGTCTATTTTTCCATAACCAGGCCCTATACCTTCCATCCGAGGAAGTACGGAGTGAGGTTTTGAATTGGACTCATGCAAATACATTAGAAGGGCATCAGGGGGCCACTAAGACATCTGGGGCCAGATGTACAAATATAGCATTTTGCAACTCTCAAATTGCGCTCAATTGCGAGTCGCAATTTGCGAGTTGCAAAATGCTATGTACAACAGTGTCGGAGACACTGTTTGCGATTTCCAATGGGGTCGCAAATTGCATGCCTCATCAATATTCGTGAGGCACTCACAATTTGCGACCCCATTGGGAATGGCTGGCCCACTCAGGGATGGTGGCCTGCTGGGCTCAGCAGACCTCCATGTCTCCGACTGCTTGTAAATAAGCAGTTTTTTAAAAATGCAGCCTATTTTCCTTTAAGGAAAACAGGATGCATTTAAAAAAAGAAACATTAAACGTTTTGTTTCATTTTGTAAGGGCAGGTAGTGGTCCCTGGGTCCACTGCCTGCCCCTAAAATATTTTTTCCCCGCCATTCACACAGAGGAAGGGATCCCCTGTGGACTCCTTCCCATTTGCGAATGGGTTACCACCCTCCTGAAGAGGGCAGTAAATTGTGAGTGTTATGTGACTGCAATTGTGGTCACAAAACATTCTTACATAGGGTACCCAGTCGCTATTAGGAAGGGACACCCTTTGCCCTTCTTAATAGCAAGTCGCAATTCCTATTTAGCAAGTCGCAAAAAAATTGTGACTCGCTATATAATGTTTGTACATGGCCCTATTGTATTTTGTATGTGCTAACAGGTCGCAAACCTGTTTTCTCATGCAAAATAGGGTCATACATCTGGTCCATGATCTTTGAAAGGGATCCTCTTGGTAACCTTCCATGTTGAAAGACTGAAAACAACTGGTATCCACTTGTGCAGTTTGCCAAAGGGCCAAAGGTTCTTCCCAAAGACTGACCATGTAATCCAGCCCCTGCCCAACCCTCCGCAGCCATGACACATTCTTTCCATTGATTTCATAACAGACCTAACCTAAGACTAGGGATGGACCACCATCCTGGTGATTGTGGACGTATTAACCAAAATGCACCACTATATTTCCTTGCTAGGGCTACCAACCACCCCTGAGCTGGCAGGGCTATTTGTGCAGCATATTGCACACTGACATGTTTTGCAAACCACCAACATTTCTGACCAGGGAGCTAAGTTCATCTCCTGGGGTTGAAGAGCATTTTGCAACTCCTTGGGGGTCACTCTTTGCCTGTCCTCTGCTCACCACCCTGAATCGGATGGACAGAATGAGCAATGTAATCAAGACCTGGAGAAGTTCTTCTGGTGCTTTACCAAGGAACAAGAATCCCGGGTATCCAACCCTGGTTGGCTACATTTTGCCACAACACCATACATTCCTCCACTTGCTATTCCCCATTTTTTGCCCTTACTGGGCTCCTCTCTTTGGTTCTTTTAATTCTCTAACCTATTTCTTCTCCTCTTCCCAGTATAGAGGATAGGCTGTGCATAACTGCACATCTATTGACCCGTAATCTCACTCATGCAAAATCAAAATATAAGCATTATGCAGAATGCAAATGCCTAAAGGCACCTACCTACCAACCAGGAAATTTAGTTTGGCTTTCCTGCAGACATTTACCTCTTCGGGGGCATAAATATTGCATCCTTGATACATTGGTCCATATCCAGTAGAAAGCCTAGTGGGAGTCAATACAGTGTGTTTGACTCCACCAACTCAAATGCCAATCTATCCTACCTTCCATGTCTCCTTACTCAAACCTATTACCCCGGGCACCCAGTTTCATTTACATCCTCCACCTGTTAGAATAGTAGATCACCTTGAGGAATATGAAGTCTGAGCCATTTTGGATTCCAAACCTACATGTGGGGTTTAGTTCTAGGTCATTGACTGGAAGGAGTATGGCCCTCAGGAGAGATCATGGGAACCCGCCGACCAGGTCCCTGCCTCCATCATGGTACAATGCTTTCATGCCCAACATCCCAGCATACGCTGATCAGAACCTAGGGAGAGCCCCAGGGGAGTGGGCACTTTCAGGGATTCACAGGTAGAGGCAATATTTTCCACCAGGGAATCACACTGGTGGCCTTGGTCTACAAACCTACGGTTCTCTTGGCGCCTTCTTTGACATTCCGCTCTCTCAAGCACACCTTAAGTGCTTTCTCCCACGTGGCCTTCTGAGCACACTTTCAGTTCATCATGGTCTTGGGTATGTAGGGTATAGAGCTTGATACCTTAGGTCACCTTTTTGGGCAGAACATTAAGGGGCTCTGAATACTGTTGAGTTATTCACAACACCACAAGACAGGGGCTTGAATACTGGTGAGTCATCCTCATCTACTAAGTCATCCACAACAACAACATGAGGGTGAGTCTTCCTCATATGCCAAGCCATACACAACAACAACGTGAGGTAGAGTCACCCTTAGCTGCCAAGTAATCTACAACAACATGAGACAGCTGTCCAAGCTCTCGCCAGGCATCAAAGTCTCGGCTCCTGAACATTCAATGCTACACATCAAGGAATCCAGACTTGATGCATCTCCTGCCCAGGTTCCGAATTCTGATTACATGTTTCCATCTGGATACGATAAGTACTCTATTTAGGAGCTCTCCCACTTTGATATTAGTCCCGCTGCCACCGTGCTCATTGGGAGGGACTTGTTGCCTGGCTTGGTCATCTGTCTGTGAACCTGGAGAAAGGAAAGCTTGGTAGAGACAACTCTGCGCATTCAAGCTGCCAAACATTCTAAAAACAGCTACTCTATGGGTATTTAGCTCCACAGCTAAATTTGTTGCTTATTGTGCATATTGTGCTCTCTTTCAACCTCCCTAGGAATTATTTATTTTTGTGCAACTGGTGTCCTATCGTATGAGGAGAAAAGCTAACATCAGTGTGCACTTTGTGAGCGTACTTGTGGAGGTCACACATCTACTAGGTACGCAAGTAGATACTCTACTTGAATGATGTGTTGTGATCTATATAATGTAGAGCTGTGACAGGTAATGTATGTACACATGTGATATTCTTGTTTATGTACACCATCATGAGGTCATAGTGTGATGCCTCTCCTCCAGTGTGCTTGATTAGTAAGCAACTTGACACACCACCTTTTTGGAATTCGCAAAAGAAATCTATATGTGTTTTTTATTACGTTTTCTTGTTTATGAATTGAATTTTACTTTGTATTGAAATATATGCATTTTTATACTGTTTTGTTTAAAAATAAAATCTATTTAGTATATATATAAGTAGTATAATTTTTATTGGAAACTGTCCCCCCCCCCTTTCTCAGTTTTTGTCCTGTAACCATTGTGCAGGCATTCTAAGACTTCCGCCTAGGTTGTTTTTTCCATTATATTCTTGTTTATGTACACCATCATGAGGTCATAGTGTGATGCCTCTCCTCCAGTGTGCTTGATTAGTAAGCGCAGTATCTTGTTTCCTCCCTTTGGAAAATGCTAAGTACCCTTTAAGTAGCATCTGTCAGTTTTCGTTTTGGGTGATATAACTGTCCTGCTATCTTACTAAAATTTTCCTGTAGGTCCAAGTGGTAACTCCGGAGAGTAGTGGATCATGATCACGTTTGTTATTTTGGTAAATTGTTTTAGACTTTTATTTTGGCTTGTTATTTTAGTTTGTTTTGTTATTGCCAAACCCCTTTCCATTGTGTTCAGCCCAACACCATCACGTTCTTTAACCGGTGGTAGTGTGGTGGATGCAGGGGAGAAACGGTGCATGCTCCTCCTGCAGTAGTTGGTCTTGGACCCCATGAATGATGGCCTAAAACTGCAACCTGCTCTGACATTTCTGTCATCTGGTTGGGCTAGATATGGAAAGTCACAAGCTCAGGTCAAACATGATGGGGTGTGGGTTGGATACAGAGACCAGGCGAGGTCCTGTTGAAAAAGTTACCACATAAAAGTTCTGTTTTTGGCGGAGGAGGCCGCGAATAGCAGGGATAGTGTCGCGGGCGGTCATTACTGTAGTGCAAAGAGCAGGCTGAATGGCATGGGCTGTCGTCACTGTAGCACAAAGAGCCAGTCAGGCCAGTCACCGCAGGCTGTTGTTACTGCAGTGTTAAACGCAGACCTCACTTTGACAGCCGATGCTGTCTGTTTCAGTAGCATGAAGAGTCGGGTTCTCCTGAGCTTCCCATTGTTAGTCGTCATGGCTGGCAAAGTCTTGGTGCAAACTGGCCCGGTGAACGTCGCTTAGAGCCCAAAACTCCAAGATTTCACCTTTCCTCATAGGACAAGGTCAGCTGATGCCAGCCAAGGGTCCAGGACCTGGAAAGGCACCTCATGGGGATCAGGAGCTCACTTCAGCAGAGGTCTTTAGGGCTAGGGCAGGGCCAGTTGCAGGTCAAGGCAGGTCCAATGCAGCAGGTATTCTGGGAAGTTGCATGGACACCTCTGGAGATTGTTGTGGGCTTATTTCTCAGACAGGAGATCAGCCAACTGACCCTTAATGGCAGTCAGGATAGCCTTTGATGAACGATACAGGTCCATTCTTCCTTCTCAGACAGCTAAGCAGTCCTCGAGCAGCAGGGAAGTCCTTGGTGGAAGGGCAGTCCTTCTTCTGTAATGTCCACAAGTGCAAGAATGTACCGATCTGTGGCTCTGGAGTTACAATATTTATACCTGGTGCCTGCCTTTGAAGTGGGGAGATTCCCTACACTAATCCCACATTTGATTCTGTAAAGCTCTTCCCTTTCCCTGTCAAGGCTCCAAGAAGTCGGGAGTGAAAAAGGACAGGTCAGTCCTGGTGTCAGATGTGTCTATGTGTGTGTGTGTGTGTGTGTGTGTGTGTGTGTGTGTGGGTGTGTGTTTGTGTGTATAAGTGAGTGAGTGGGTGTTTTAGTGCTTGTATGGATGTATGAATGGGTTTGTAAATGATGGTGTAGGTGAGTAATTGTGTGTGCGAGTGGCTGTATGGGTGAGTGATTAGCTCTGTTACTAACTGTATGGGTGAGTGAGTGAGTGGCTGTGTTGGTGGCTGTATGGGTGTTTGACTGAGTGTGAGTGTAGTTGAATGGATCTTTGAGTGGGGGTGTGAGTGGTTGTGTGAGTGGTTGTATGACTGGTTGTATGGGTGTGTGAGTGGTGTTGTGGATAATGTCAACAGTGATGCTATTCTACTGTATGCCACTCCTACCCACTGTATGCTATTCCAATGTGTGCCACTCCATTTTATGCCACTCCAGTGAATGCCACTCCACTCTATCCCACTCCAGTCTACACCACTCCACTTTATGCCTCTCCAATGTATGCTTCTCCACTCTAAGCTATTTCATGCAATGCCACTCCACTCTGCGCTATTCCACTGAATGTCACTCCACTCCACGTGGCAGGAATGGTGGCCGGTGTGTATGTCACCCCCTTCCTCTTCCTCTGTGGTTGCAAAAAATTTGGGGATTAAAATCGACAATACCCTTTCGCTGAAAACACAGATCACAGGTCTCACCAGCACTTGTTTTGGTCTGTTAAAAATGCTGCGAAAATTTCTTCCCCTCCCCCCTTTAGTCCACAGGAAGCTGACGGTACAGGCCTTGATATGTTCCAGGATTGACTACTCTAATGTCCTCTACCTGGGTTTACCAGACTACCTCCTGCATCAACTTCAGGTAGTTCAAAACTCCGCGGCAAGGGCTATTTTTGGCCTACCTCGACAAGCTCGGGCTTCAGAGCTGCTCTCTTCCCTTCATTGGCTCCCAGTGAAGAAGCGGATTACTTTCAAGGCTCTCACTTTAGCCCACAAGGCACTCCATTTGGTTGGGGCCTCGTACATTCAGAAACGGCTTCTTTTTTATAAACCCACCAGATCTCTCCGTTCTGAATGTCTTGGCCTGGCAACGGTTCCTCCTATTAGGAGGGCTAGGATAGGTGGACGTTCCTTTACACATCTTGCCCCCAAATTATGGAACTCCCTGCCTGTTGATCTGCGCCGTACCTCTAATCTGCTTGCATTTAGAAAGGCCTTGAAAACTTGGCTGTACAAGCAGTAACTTGTTATGTTTTTGTTTCTTCCTTCTTCTTTCCTAAGTGTGGGGTCAGAAAGCGCCGGGACACTCCCTGGAGTAGCCGTGCGCTATATAAGCAACCCCAATAACATAACATAACATAACGCTATTTCAATGCATGCCACTCCATTCTATGCCACTCCACTCTACAACACTCCAGTCTACACCACTCCAATATATGCCACTCCACTCTATGTCACTCCATTATACATGAGTCCAATGGATGGCACTCCACTTGAATCCACTCCAGTGCTCACCATTCAATGTATGCTACTTCACTCTAAGCCACCCACTCCATACCACTCCAACCTACTCTTTTCTACTGTATGAAAGTCTACTGTACGCAACTCTATTGTATGCCACTCCACTCTATGCCACACCATGACCACCGCCGAACACCTGCATTTCCAGATTCACACCAGCCCGAACACCACCCTCAGAGGCACCCTGATCTACCGACCCCCTGGACCACGCACACAGTTCAGCGAGGACATCGCCGACTTCGTCAGCCCGCATGCCCTCCCCTTCGCTGACTACATCCTCCTGGGGGACCTCAACTTCCATCTGGAGAACAACAACGACCGCAACACCAGCACCCTGCTCGACAACCTCGCCAATCTTGGACTCAAGCAACTGGTGTCCACCCCCACCCACCTCGCCGGACACACACTGGACGCAGTCTTCTCCTCCAGCCCAGACATCGACTTCAGCCACGCCACAGAGCTTCAATGGACGGACCACAGCTGCGTCCACTTCACCTTCAAGAGAACGACGACCCACCACCACCAGCAACAGGCCGCCCGCAGAAGCTGGAACAAGATCACAGCAGACCAGCTCGCCACCTCCCTGAGCCAGCACCCTCCTGCCAGCTCAGCGAACCCCAGCCAGGCCGCCGACAACCTCACGGAGTGGATCAGCAACTGCGCGGACGAGCTCGCCCCGCTGAGGACCCCGCCCAGCAGACCCGGCAGCAAGAAAGCCCCGTGGTTCACCGACGAACTCAAGAGCTCCAAGAAGAACTGCCGAGCCCTCGAGAAAGTCTGGAGAAGGGAACCTACACCGGACAACAGGACCTCCCTCAAGCTTGCCACCCGGAAGCACCACCAGCTGATCCGCACCGCCAAGAAAACAGCATTCAAGGACCGGCTGGACAACAACGCACACAACTGCAAAGAGCTCTTCAACATCGTGAAAGAGCTCTCCAACCCCAGCGCAGGAAACAACGACATCACCCCATCGCAAGACCTCTGCAACTCCCTCGCGTCATACTTCCACAACAAGATCGCGGACATGCACAACAGCTTCAACAACCAACCAACGCACACCATGACCGAACAACCACCCCCCACCACCACCCTCCACGTCTGGACCCCGATCAGCACCGAAGACACCATCCGCACGATGAACTCCATCCACTCCGGATCACCGACCGACCCCTGCCCTCACCACGTCTTCAACAAGGCCGACGCTGTCATCGCACCCCACCTGCGGGACATCATCAACACCTCCTTCGACACCGCCACCTTCCCTGAGAGTTGGAAACACGCCGAACTCAGCGCTCTCCTCAAGAAACCAACAGCGGACCCCACCGAACTCAAGAACTACCGCCCCATCTCGCTCCTCCCGTTTCCAGCCAAAGTCATCGAGAAGACCGTCAACAAGCAGATGGCCGCCTTCCTCGAGACGAACGGATCCCTCGACCCCTCACAGTCCGGCTTCCGAGCCAATCACAGCACCGAGACCGCCCTCATCGCCGCCACCGATGACATCTGAGCCCTGATGGACAATGGAGAAACAGCGGCCCTCATCCTCCTAGACCTCTCCGCGGCATTCGACACTGTCTGCCACCGCACCCTAGTACAGCGCCTCAGCAACGTTGGAATCCAGGACAAGGCACTGGAATGGATCATCTCCTTCCTCGACGGAAGAACACAGAGAGTCCGCCTACCACCGTACAAGTCAGAGGCCTCCGAAGTCATCTGCGGCGTCCCTCAAGGGTCATCTCTGAGCCCCACCCTCTTCAACGTCTACATGAGCCCCCTCGCGGCCATCGTACGCAAACACAACCTCAGCATAATCTCCTACGCCGACGACACCCAGCTGATCCTCTCCCTGACCAACGACCCCGCCTCCGCCAGAGCCAACCTGCACGAAGGGATGAAAGAGGTAGCCGAGTGGATGACGACCAGCCGCCTGAAACTGAACTCTGACAAGACGGAGGTCCTCATCCTGGGCTCTTCACCCTCCGCCTGGGACGACTCCTGGTGGCCCCCCCGCCCTAGGCACCGCACCCAAACCGACAGACCATGCACGCAACCTGGGCTTCATCCTGGACTCCTCCCTCTCCATGACCAGGCAAGTCAACAACGTCTCCTCGGCGTGCTTCAACATCCTACGCATGCTACGGAAGATCTTCTGGTGGATCCCCACCGAGACCAGGAAGACCGTCACCCAGGCCCTCGTCACCAGCCGACTGGACTACGGCAACGCCCTCTACGCCGGCACCACCGCCAAGCTCCAGAAGAGACTCCAGCGGATCCAGAACGCCTCAGCCAGACTCATCCTCGACATCCCACGAACCAGCCACATCACCGGACATCTGAGAGACCTTCACTGGCTCCCCGTCAACAAAAGAATCACCTTCCGCCTCCTCACCCACGCACACAAAGCCCTACACGACCAGGGCCCGAGCTACCTCAACAGCCGAATCAACTTCTACGCTCCCAAACGCCACCTCCGATCAGCCAACCACGCCCTCGCCGCCGTCCCCCGCATCCGAAGAGCGACTACGGGAGGAAGGTCCTTCTCCTACCTGGCCGCCAAGACCTGGAACTCCCTCCCAACCGACCTGCGCCTGACCCAAGACCACCTCTCCTTCAGGAAGAAGCTGAAGACCTGGCTGTTCGAGCAGTAGCGGCACCCCCCCCCCCCCCAGCGCCTTGAGACCCTACGGGTAGGTAGCGCGCTATATAAATGTCGCTGATTGATTATACACTATTCCAATGTATGGCAATCTAATCTATGCCACTCTACTGTATTCAATTCCAGTCTACAGTGGAGTGGGGTACCCCAAGTCTACCCCTCTCCACTGTTAACCTCTCCAGGCTACACACATCTACTTACGTCACTCCACTGTACGCTACTCCACTCAATGTGATTCAACTCTATGCCACTCCACTGTACTCTACTCTATGCTATGCATTGTATGCAGGAAGGGAGGGTGCAATTATTAGGCCTATTCATAAAAAGGGTAGCCACACAATACCGAAAAATTATAGGCTTATAAACCTCCTCGATATAGGGGATAAAATCTTTGCAAAAGTAATTTTAAATTTATTAAAAGATTGGGCAGAGGAAAACCAAACCATCCCCCCGGAACAGGGTGGGTTTAAAGCCGGCCACTCTACTATCGACCATTGTTTTGCTCTTTGGGCCATAGCACGGAAGTCAATGGAATCGCGGGGTAGGTTGTTCTGTTGTTTCGTTGACTTCCGTGCAGCCTTTGATCTAGTGGACCGGGAGCTGCTGTGGGAGGCCCTAATTAGTCAGGGAATTCCTAATGATATACTGCGGCTGCTTCAAATGCTCCACACTAAAAACTGGGCACAGATAATTTTAGACATAGATGGTAGTCTATCAGGGAAAATAGAAATTGGAAATGGTCTGCGTCAGGGATGTGTATTAGCTCCCCTATTGTTCTCCTTGTTCCTAGCAGACCTACCATCAATGTTGGGGAACACAACTGGGGCAAGCCCGAAACTAAATGGCAAGCAGATAGCATGCCTACTCTACGCCGACGATCTGGTGATTATGGACCAGACCGAGGTTAGCTTGCAAAGAAAATTAAATGCTTTCAATGACTACTGCTTAAGAAAAAAACTTGTGATAAATATGGATAAGACCAAAACATTGAGCTTTGGCCGGAGGAAAACTGAGTTCTCATGGTGGATTGGGTCAGAAAAAGTGCAATCAGTATCAGAGTATAGATACTTGGGGTTATGGTTCCAGCAGAATTTGAAATGGAATACCCACTTAGAGGCATCTAAAGTAAGAACCTCTGCATCGATTAGCGGTCTGAAATTGTTTAACAAAGCCTATGGTGCTATGACCGACAAACCAGTACTAAAAGCCTATGCTGCTATTGTACCCCCACAATACTTGTATGGTGCTGAACTGTTGTTCCTAAGTGGTAAGGAAAACTGGGATGTGGAAGAAGGCAAAAACCTAAAAAAGTTATTTACGCTCCCCCGGTCAGCAATGGTTCAGGCAGTAAGACTGGAACTAGGCCTGACTTCATGGGGTATACAAGTTGGTATGGCCCTTTTGCGCTTTTGGCAACGCCTAGAAATAGGCGCAATTACCAAAATATCTCAATGGGGCAAAAATGAAATACAGGACAGCGAACTAAAATGGGCAAGAGAGACCAGGGGGAAAGTAACAAAGCTATGCTTGAAGATGAGAGTTAATGTGTGCCCTACTGTCTCCGTGGCTAATATTGATAAAAAGTTACTCAGGTCAACGGGAAAGGAAATATCGCATGCACAGGACAAAATCTATCTTGCAAGTAAAACCTCGACCAGTTTTATGATTGATGCATGGAATAATGTTTATTGCTTCCCCTACATAGATAAGTTACCGGACCGTCAATTACGAAATGAGGTTCTGAGGGCTAGAATTGGGGTTAACCCTTGTTATATGAACAACTTGGTAAAGCGGGCCATGATCAATGAGGAGGGAAGCTGTACTTGCTCTTTAGGGTCCAAATATGATATGCTTCATATCTTATTTGATTGTCTGAGGTTTTTGGACTTACGTATCAAATTTTTAAAACCAATTCTTATGAAATATGAGATTAAAACTAGGACCCAGGCTGTGACACTGATGACAGAAATGTCCCACTTAGATATTGCTGTGGCAATGGGGAAATATATGCAAAAAGTGAAGGCAGTTTTATATCTTTTAAACGAGTTTTAATAATTAGTATTTTTAAAATATGTTTTTAGGGTATCTGTGTGTAATGAAATGTTTTATTTAACTTTTTGGATGAACTTTTTATCGATATGTATTGTTTGTGGACCAACGGTCCAAATAAACGTGAAATAAACTTGAACTTGAACTACTGTATTCAATTCCAGTCTACAGTGGAGTGGGGTACCCCAAGTCTACCCCTCTCCACTGTTAACCTCTCCAGGCTACACACATCTACTTACGTCACTCCACTGTACGCTACTCCACTCAATGTGATTCAACTCTATGCCACTCCACTGTACTCTACTCTATGCTATGCATTGTATGCCACTCCACTCTACGCTACTCCACTCTATGCCACACCAGTGCATGCAATTCCACTCTATGACACTCCATTCTATGCTATTCCATTGAAAACTGTTGCACTATATGCCACTCCACTGTATGATATTCCACTGTATCCCATTCCATTGTAGGACACTGCAGCCTACTCCACTCCACTCTATGCCTCTCAACTGTACGCTACTCCAGTCAACTTAACTCCACAGTGCGCCACTCCACTGCAGATCACTCTATGCCATTTCACTGTGTGCCACTCCATTGTACACCACTCCAATCTGCATCACTCCACTGCATGCCATTCCACTGTATGCTACTCCACTGTATGTTACTCCACTATACGCTGTTCCACTCTATGCCACTCCACTCTACTCCACTCCACTCCAAGCTATTCCACTGTGTGCAACTCCACTCTATGGTACTTCACTTTATGCCACTGCCAATGTATGCCACTCCACTATGAGTCACTCTGTTATACACTATTACATTGGATGTCTTTTCCACTCCATTAGATGCTATTCTACCCTGCCCCATTCCACTGTACGCCACTGCATTGTATGCCACTCCACTCTGCACTACTCCACTGTATGCTATGATCCATATGCCACTCCACTCTCCTCTATTCCATTGTATGGAACTCCACAGTATGCTACTCCCCTCTGCCACTCCAATGTGTCCACTCCACTCTAGGCTGCTCCACTGTACAAACCTCTCCTCCACTCTCCTCCACTCTACTCTATGAAAATCTACTGCACTCTATGGCACTCTACTCCAGTCCATCTCCCAACAGTCCACTGTTCCCAAAGTCCAGGTGTCGCTCAGGGCGGGGTCACTGTGCCCCTAAAGGTGCTCTGGTGTCATTCCTCCATGTCTGGGGAGAGACACTTTATTCCAGTCTAGCCCCCAACAGTCCACTGTCCAACTCTGTACTCCACTCTATGCATGTACACTCCAGTGCACAACACTCTACTGCAGTCTATGAGACCTTCCGACACTCTACGAAACAACACTCTACTCTCCTGTATGAGGCAACACGCCAATTTCTGACAGTTTGCTCTATGCAATACCACTCTACTCTACTCCACTCCATGCCACTCTGCTCTGATATGGTAATACACTCTATTATACTTTACTCCACACTATTTTACATCACTCCACTGGTCTCTACTCTACCGTATGAAACTTTACCTCAATCTATGCTACTGTACAACAAACCACTCTACAAACCACTCTACCGTAGCTCCACTGTATGGCACACTACTATATTCAATGCAACTCCACTCTACATGACTTTACTACACTGTATGACACTCTCCAATACTTAACTAAACTCTGTACCCCTACTCTCCACTGTACAACACTTTACTACACTGTATGCCACTATCCGACACTCTACTCCATTTTCTGCTGCTCTGCGATACTGTAGTGCACTATATGACAATGTTTGCAATTCTTTGATGACACTCCACGCCACGCCACTTAACTCAACTCTACTCTGACACAGAACTCCACTCTACTCCACTCTACTCCACAACTCCACTGAATGACACTCCACTCTAAACCATTTAACTCGATGAAGCTATATACCAATCCACTCAGCCTCACTATAAGGAACTCAACTATTCACCACTCCACTCTACAAGACTCTATCACACTATATGCCATTGTACCCTACTGTATCATACAACACTATCCAACACTGTACGACACACCACTGCACTTTACTGTACAACACAGTACTCCAATTTATGACACTTTATTTGACTGTTTGCTACGTCACTCTCCTCTACTGCACTCCACACCACTATACGGTAGGACAAGTCACTTCACTCTATGACATTTTACTGCACTCTGCATTACACCCATTCCAGTATAGACCACTATGCCACACTTTATCCCACTCTACGCCACTGTACCATACTTCACTCTAAACTGCTCCACTGTCCAACACTCTACTCCACTGTATGCAGCTTCACTCTATAACACTGTACCACATTTTATGCGACTCAATGACACTCTATTACACTCTATGCCCATCCCCGCTACGCTACTGTACTATACTATATGACACTCGAAGACACATCATTTCATGGTATGACACAAAACTCTACCCCTTAACATTACAATCTTAGACAATCTACTGCCCCCTAATCCACTATTTGGCCCTCTACTCTTTGACACTCTACTCCATTTTATGACAATGTATGCCACTCTACTCGCTAACACTCCAGTAAACCACACTTCACTCAACAACACAACATGATACAACACAACACTACAGTCTCCAACATTCCACTCTATAACAATCCACTGCTCTCTATGACACTCCACTGTGCTCCAACAGGCCACTTTACTCTATGCCACTCCACTGTAGAAGACTCTTCTCCATTGTATACCCGTTGACTCAAATCTACTCTACTCCACTGTCCAATATTGTAACACAGTTCACTGTATGACATGCCACTCCATGACACTCCACTGTACGACCCTACACTGTACGAGACTCTCTGCCACTTTACTCTACGACACTCCAGTTAACAACACTCAACTATGCCACACTACAGTACACTGAACTCCACTCTAAGCCACTACACTCTACAACGCTCTACTCCATTCCGGGACACTCTACTTGATGGCACTCAGCTATACCACAATCCACGACACCCCAGTCCACAGCACCCCACTGTACAAAACTCAACCTACTGTACAACATGCCGCTCCACTCTTGAATATTGTGGTGTAGTTCATTAATGAACTGTGCGATTACTTAAAATCATTACAGTATAAAAAATAGTTTGGTTCAATAAAATACAGTAAAATACTGTAAAATACCCCCCCCCCCCCTGCTCGATCTACACCGGTCAAGGACCATTGGTGCAGCTATGTGGTCTCGATACTGACTATGTTCACAGGTACTATACATTATTAAAAGAATTAAAGTTTTAGAGTCATCATGAGACCTCGCTTCCTAGAGTCTGGAAGGCGTGTAAAAGTTCGACATCCTCAGTTGCACTGTGGACTTCATCGACCCTTAGTCAGCCCCAATTGGATACCTCTGACTGATGGGACCATTTTCTTTTCGGTGGCTCCCTGTGTTATCTGTGGATTGCCAACTTTAGGGCGGCGGGTCACAGGGCTCTTCGGGATGGTATCCTTTAGTTGATTTTCGAGTGCCATTTTAACTTGATGGATGAACTTGCCTATCCTGGCTAATAAACATGTTGTGGTTTCAGAGAAACACCAATCCGAGGCCTCTCTTAAAGTTCTGTGGCCCAAGATACGTACTGCCGGACGTAGCAATTGCTGTCGGTCACTGGCCAGCTTAGTGCAGCAACATAGCAAGTGTAGCCAGGATTCTCTGCGATAGTTGCAAAGTCGGCAGGCAGTGGCTCCGTCCGAGCGTGCCCAACGTGGGTTGAAGTCCGTTATCCTGAGGGCCAAGAGGCGCATAAACAGAATTTTCTGTCTTGCTTCGATTGTTAGTGAGTCTTGTAAGTATAGTTGAGGTTTACCGGGAGTGTAGGACATGTCCAATGCCAACGTTAGTGGGCTGGGCCGGAGCGATGCAAGGTCCAGCTCAAAGGAAATAGACTGGACTTGGCGCTTGACGGCTTTTGCCCAGGCGGAATATGGGATTTCGTGTAAGTGAAGACTCCGCCCCTCGATCTTCAGAAAGTCAATGGCTAGTTCCACCATGGCTTGCCATGGGGAGCCCGCTTCGCCAAAGATGTTTTTTAGCGAGTGCTTTAAGGTGTTTTCGGGCGACTTCAGAACTCTGATGTAGTATTTTAGCAATTCCCTCAGTAGTACCAGTTCAGGACGTTTCAGGCCTATTTCCAGTCTCACCCTGTTATTCCGTGCCTGTTTGGGGGCCCGTAGCACCATCTTATACGCTTTCACCTGTGCCGCTTGGACCACTTTCTCAAAAGCCCCTGGATAGGCTATATGGCCGTACGTGATGGCGGGGATCAATTTAGCCCTGAGTACTGTCAGCATCGGATCTGCAGAGGGACTGGCCGGGCTGTGGCTTAGACATCTTAGAGATGTAATTATTTTGTCAATTTTTGGTTTAAGCGCCTTCAGATGTTTGACTGCAGTGGCCCTCTCTGATACCCATGTTCCCAGATAGTTGTAGGATGGGGCCGTGGTGATTCGGTGTTCCCCCAGAGACCAAGAAGCTTTTGTTTTGTGTGGATGTTTGCCAAAGATTATTATCTTGGTCTTACTCACATTAATATGTAGCTCATTCTCCTTGTTGTATGTGGCGAGACTGTTTAAGGCTCTTTGGAGGCCTACCCTTGTGTGGTCCATAATTACTGTGTCATCTGCGTACTGGAGCGTACCCAGAACCAGCTTCCCCAGTCTGGGCGGTGCTAGGTTGGCATCTTTCAGGGCGTGCCCCATGTCTGCAGTGTACAAGTTGAAAAGCAGGGGGGCCAGAACACACCCCTGCTTTTATCCAGAGTTAGTGGCAATTCTTGTGGTTGCAGATGTGGCGCTTAGTTTCACCTGAACCCAGGTCCCCTCGTAAAGTGCTTTTATGGCCTTTAGAAGGTCTCTTGGGATCCCCAAACTCTAGTTTTGCCCAGAGCTGGCATCTGTTCACACGGTCGAAGGCCGTTGAATAGTCTATAAAGCAACAGAACAGGGGCAGCTTATTCCGCATGTTGGCCTTCTTAGCAAGGTACGAAAGCGCTATGATGTTGTCCAGCGTAGAACAGTTAGCCCTGAAGCCAGTCTGTGAGGGCGGGAGTATGCTGTTCTTATCCACCCAAGTTTCCAGGTCCTTAAGTAGCAGGCGGGCATAGACCTTAGCTTCAATGTCAAGGAGGGCTATCAGTCTGTAATTAGCCGGGTTCGAGTGGTCACCTTTTTTGTGAATAGGAAAGAGGATTGAGCCTTTCCAGGAAAATGGCATGGTTGCAGTTGCGAATGCGTGGCTGAATAGAGGAGTAAGTTTGGAAGCGAAGAATGCAGGATCTTTCTTAAAAACCTGTGCGGGGCTCCCGTTAGGGCCATGGGCACCGTCGGTTCTGATGGCTTTGATGTGCTTTGCAATCTCCGCCTCCGAGAATTTTCCAGGTTGGGTCAGACTTGAGTCTTCGTTCGGGGCACTTTCATAGCTGATGGTAGCTGCCGCCGCCTTGGACCACCCGGTGATACAGTGAGACATCCGATTTGGCTCACAGGTATACAGCCCCTTTGCATATTGCTCCCACACTTTTCCTCCAACACTGTTAACCTTGTGTACGCCTCCTGATGACAAGCTGTTGATGTAGCGCCAGAGCTTGCTATTATTTTTACCTTTAATTATAGAAAACACTGTCAGCCATTTCTGTTCGGTCCGTTTTCTTTTCAGATCCCAGATGTTCTTTTTGTACTTGGCTCGCAAAACAGCAATGGAGCTAAACAGCTATTGGACACGCCATACCACTTTGCTGTATAAGCTTTACTCCACTGTACGCTACCCCTCAGCACTGTACTCCACTCACTGCACAATACTCGCCTCTGTGACAGTACACTGTACAACACTCTCCTCCACTCTACTGAACAACATTCCATTTAATGACACCCTAAAAAATGACATTAAACACTACGAGTTGAAACGTGTTTTTTTTAGCATTTAAATTCAAGGGAAAAAACAAAGGTTAAGATTTAGTTACATATGGGAATATGCTATTTAGTATAGCAAAAAAATACAATTTGAAATACATTTGAAACTACAAACTTATAGTTAAAAGTCTAAATTATAAATTCTACCTCATCCAAACAAGAGTATAGATTGGTGACCTCACAACATTGTGCTAGGAAAAGAAATTCGCACCTCATGAACTATAACTCACCAATCTGCACGCAGAGTGTTAGCATACATAATGTAATTGTAGCTGTAATATGTTTTGTTATAAAAACTGACATTTAACATTGCAGAAGTGAAGGTATATGAAAGAGTGTAAGCACTGCACTATGTTGTGAGATTACCAACTTATACTATTTTTGGACGCAAAACGTTTTCCTATCAATGCCCAAGAAGCATATTTTAGATCCAGGTGACACGTTTTTTCCCACTCTTCATCGTTTATAGAGTTTTAACTATAACTTTGCCATTTCAAATATCTGTGTCGTTTAAATTGTTTTTGTTGTTGTTGTTAGACACATATGTCTCTGTCCTCGTGCTGCCTCTCTGTTGTCATCTGTTCCTCAGTCATCCTGTCGCTGATCCTTTTTTTGTTTACTTTTATCTGTCCCCTCCACTTTTCAACTGCCATCTCTGTCTCTCTTAACTTTAGAGAGTATGCCAAATAATGAGTCCCAGCGTCTCCAGGGACGAGTCATTTCTGGGCACATTTCTGACCCCATATTTGCTGAGATAGAACATCGTTCTGGGTACGGTATGACCTCGCATCTGCAGACACGGCAGTCTCGGCCTTTCTCTTAATGTTTGACAGACAGTAGCACGCAGTCACCGATATCCCAGAGTTACCAAAACGGTTGGTTCTAAGCAGAGGCGTTCCTCGCGTCGTGTTCGCAAGGGGGAGCGCCTGCTTTCAATGGGATGTTTCAGATTTGACTTGCGTTCTTTGCTTGAAGCATTGACGACATCCTGTAGAAAGGGACACCGGGGCCGGAACTGGCAGCTTGACGCTCAGATGATATTCTCATTGTTAGCTTTTCGGTTGCATAAACCCTACCGTTTGCCAGGTTCGTTTTAGCATCTCCTCTCATTGGTGTTTTCCGACCCCTCCTGGTCACACCCCTAGCACCGACGCCCCTTCGTTCCACTAATCACAAGGCTGCCAGCTGCAGCTGACAGTTACTTACGATCCAGTTCTTCCCGTCATGTATTGGGTGTCTGATGTTTATGACATGTATAGACTGATAGAACGCACCTAACGGAGTCATTAGACAGAAAATGCATCCGTAGAAGCGCTGGGTGCATACACGAGTGACTTACAGAAACAACCTGTTTTAAAGTAACATCAAATTCAATTTAATATTTTCTAGTTGGTCTATTTGTGCATGCTCGGAGCTAGTTCTGGGAGAATTTCCTCATTAACAAATTACTTTGCTTCTCCAATGCGTATTAGTTGGTTTGGAGAGGTTACTTGACTTTACGTTTATTTAGGGGGAGGGCATGTGTGAGACCGGGGTCGCATGCCCTGCTTTTCACTGTCCTGCCAGGGTCTCGTGTCATTCCAAGGGTTACAGATGGTTCCGTTCAATGCAAAGCCAACTACAATAGATCACAGTTGCTGCTATAGCCTGCTGCCCGGAGAACTATTTGTGAAAACGAAAACAAGTTCAAAGGCTCAAAGATTTTCCAAGGAACCCACCGTTGGAGCTTCTGGATGCCTAGGTGACCGATCACCAGGGATGCTTAACCTTGCCAGTGCTTTATTTGTGCCGGTGTTTTCCTGTGCTCGGCACCGGCGCTTAATTGTCAATACTGGGACTTATGGCAGTCTGCCATATGGTGGCACTGTTTGCCTGATTTAGAGAAGAGCACAAGCGCAGTTATTTATTAATTCAAAATACATGAAAAATATCTGATGTCTGCTGCCCAAGCCATTTGCTTTCAGGTCCTGGAATAGTTTGAAATGTCACGCGTGTAGGAGTATGATAGTAGTTGTGTTGGTACTGTCATTGGTAGAACAGGCAGGGGCAGTGGGTAGTGCGAGTTGTGGTAGCCTCTTGAGGAGGACCCTGGCAGTTATTGTTTTAAAAAGTAAACCCTGCTGGATTCCACTTCGTGCTTCTTTCGTCCACCACGCGGACCTTCCTGCCTCTTTATTTCACCCTTTCAGGTTATTTTTAATACCTGCTTTCTTCCTTGATCACAGCTTTCCAATCTTTCTTTTCTCCTTTGTGCCTTCTCTCTCTTTCTATGGATCAGCCTGGTAACCAAAAATCTGCGCGGTGCTCACCATCTGCAACCCCGGCTCAAATGAAGTGCTGTCGCTGCCCTAAACATATTTTGTTTTTTATTTCGTATTGATCAATCGATAGTTGCCTTTCATGATCTTTTGGGTGGCACTGCCAAAACAGCTCGCATTTTAGCAGTAATTGACCCTGAGGACTAGGATCGAACAGGGTAATCAATGGGTGGACCAGAAGCCCTGCCTGCAGGGGGCGCACCGCGAACAGTGGGCACCGGGCAAATATTGGTTTGCGCACCTAAGTTTCCACACCTGCACAGCTACCTTTCTGTAACTGATAATCATCGGTTTGTGCACACTACTTGCTACAAGCAGGGCCGGGGGGTTTATTACATATTTCTGTAGTTGATGAAGGAATGAAAAATACTTAGAAGAAAACACAAACTGAGCACTCTCCGTGGTTGAGTGGCGTCACTAGGGGGGTGCGGGGCGTGCGGATCGCACCGGGTGACACCCTCACATGGGGTGACATCATCTGGTTCGCTATGTAACAGTACATAGCTCTGCTCGAAGGTGAGGGAGTGTGTCTACTGTGTCTATTTACACGGATCCTCTCAGTGTCGCATGCACGAATAATGCATTCATACTCATGAACACATCTTTCTTATTAAAAATGCAGCACCTTTTTGACATCTTAGAAATGCATAAATGAGCATATAAAATGGTGGACCGACGCACCATTTGTTATCTGCGTGCAAGGGAACGTGCGCAGAATATTTGTTTGGAAAAATTGAATATAGCGCAACAGAGCATGAGTTTTATTAGGCAAAAAATGCACTCTCTGCTAAATAAATGCTTCATAAGGGCCACAACCCACTGAAGCCTGACCTCATAAGCAAAGCGGAGCGCAGAACCAACGCTCACTGGTATAAAGTATTCATGTCGGTGTGTTGGCTAGTGTAGGACGCATTCTGTAAGTCTGCTTTATTATCTTATATACAAGAAAAAGTCCCCGAAATAACTGCCATGTTGACGAAAAAATGTTATTATATGAAAGTTGAGGGTGCAAATATATTTTGCATGTCAGGCAAAGTGATATTCGTTTTTAACATTCACTCCACTGCCAATGAGTCAAGACTAGCAACTTGTAAGGGCAATCTTGTCCGTTCTGCTTATGAGAACGTAGGCAGCAGTTTCATATTGTTTTACTGCCACTGCACGAATGCAAAGCACATTTCATTAATTTATTTCAGTCACTTTGTGAAGAGCCGAGGACTGTGAGGGGGAAACCATGGGGGGCAGGGTGGAGAAGGCGACGAGGAAAGGGTTAAAAGAGCTGCAGGCGGGGGAGGGGGGTGCAGGCGGAGGGGGAGGCATGGTGCAGGCAGAGAGGGAGATGGTGCATGCGGAGGGGAGATGGTGCAGGCAGAGGGAGAGATGGTGCAGGCAGAGGGGAGATGGTGCAGGCAGAGGCAGGGATGGTGCAGGCAGAGGGTGAGATGGTGCAGGCAGGCAGAGGGAGAGATGGTGCAGGCAGAGGGTGAGATGGTGCCGGCAGAGAAGGAGAAGGTGCAAGCAGAGGGGGAGATGGTGCAGGCAGAGGGAGAGATGGTGCAGGCAGAGGAGAGATGGTGCAGGCAGGGGGGAGATGGCGCAGGCAGAGGGAGAGATGACGCAGGCAGAGGGAGAGATGGCGCAGGTGGAGGGAGAGATGGTGGAGGCAGAGGGAGAGATGGTGCAGGCAGAGGGAGAGATTGTGCAGGCGGAGGGGAGATGGTGCAGGCAGAGGGAGAGATGGTGCAGGCAGAGGGAGAGATGGTGCAGGCGGAGGGGAGATGGTGCGGACAAAGGGAGAGAGGGTGCAGTCAGAGGGGAGATGGTGCAGGCACAGGGGAGATTGTGCAGGCAGAGGGTGAGATGGTGCAGGCTAAGGGAGAGATGGTGCAGGCAGGGGGTGAGATGGTGCAGACGGAGGGGAGATGGTGCAGGCAGAGGGGACATGGTCCAGGCAGAGGGTGAGAGGGTCCATCCAATAAGTTGTGAGGGGGTGTCACCATGAGTTACCCACACCGGGTGATACCAAACCTAGTGACGCCACTGGTTCCCTGGCGCCACAAGAATGAACTGGAGAGAACACAGAGAGGCAGCGAAACCTGCTTGAAAAGACAGCTTTTAAAGGCTTTGGACATTTCATGAGGTTGTTCTCAACTGAAAAGAGGGCTGTTTGCAATATTCTCAGATAGCACATCGTCTTAAAATGAGCACTGACCTGTTTATAATTGTATATGCGTGCGTGCACTAATCACAAAGGAGGACCGGCAAAAAATGGGCAATTAGATGTAAAAGTCACAGAAAAGTGGAAGCACAAGTGCAAATAAAGATATATAAAACAATTTTCCCCAGGTCTATATTGTTCATGGTAGGGTCCTCAATGACTTGGGCAGATATCAGGCTCAAAACCTTCAGGGGTGATCCTTGGCACTAGCCCTGAGTGGTAAGGCCCCATGAGAGCTATTGTGTGAAGAAAAGTAAGCTATATCGGTCATCAAGGGATGGAATAATGAATAAAGGGAGAGCAAAAGGATATGGAGCTATGAGCCGGTCACCACAGCAAATTGTGTAAGCGGAAAAAGGTTACGTAAGCAAGAGATGATACATCACAGTGGGTTCTGCTGGGATGCAGTTGCAAGTGGATCTAGGTATGGTTGAGGTGCATAAAACCTCGGCTGTAAGTAACTAACAGTCTTTAAAGCACACATGATGCACTGATCATCAACAAAAAATGCCTCAGACTGCAAATCAATCAATCAATCAGGGAATTGTCAGCGGGCTACTCACCCGTGAGGACCTCAAGGAGCTGAGGGGGGTGTCCGCCAGCCGCGGCCGGCAGTGGGAGTACCTGCAGGGCGGTGACGTGGGGAGGGGGAGGGGCAGGGTGGGGGTAGTAATGTATGGATTACGGAGCTTCCCAGGTTAGTAAACATTTAAATAAATAAATTGAATTTCGTTGAGTGCACTGCATCCCTAAATGCGATGCAGTGCGCGCAACAAAATTCATTTTATTTATTTAAATGTTTACTTACCTTTAAAACTCCGTAATCCATACATTACTACCCACCCTGCCCCTCCCCCTCCCCACGTCACCGCCCTGCAGGTACTCCCACTGCCGGCCTTGACTGGTGTCCGCAGATCTGTTTTACCGCAGAGCCAAGTCTTGAGGGTGCTAAATACAAAATAGCGGAGCAGCAGGGTCTTCCTGAAGGTGTTCAGGGAGGGGGCGCATCTGATGTCTGCCGGTAGTTCGTTCGAAGTCTTGGCTGCAATTTGAGAGAAGGATCTTCCGCCTGCTCTGGCTCTGTGGAGGCGCGGGGTTTCAACCAGTGCGAGGTTGGAAGATTGAAGCTTTCTTTTGGGTACATGGACATTGATTCTGTCATTGAGGTATTTGGGTCCGTTGTTGTGTAGGCATTTGTAGGCATGAGTGAGGATTTTGAAAGTGAATCTTTTCTTCACGGGGAGCCAGTGGAGACTTCGTAGGTGTTGACTGATGTGTTCATGTCGGGGGATGCCAAGGACGAGTCTGGCGGCGGTGTTCTGTATTGTCTGGAGTTTGCAGAGTAGGGACTTGTTGATGCCGGCCTAGACTGTGTTTCCATAGTCCAGTCTGCTGGTGATGAGTGCGTGGGAGACTGTCTTCCTTGACTCAGGGGACATCCACTTGAAGGTCTTGCGGAGGATGCAGAGGGTGTTGAAGCAGCTGGAGGTGAGGGCGTTGACCTGTCAGTTCATGGTGAATGATGAGTTGAGTACGATGCAGAGGTCTTCCCGGCGTTGAGCTTCAGGCAGCTGTTAGTCATCCAGACTGCAATCAATCAATCAATCACCGCATTTGTAAAGCGCGCTACTCACCCGGGAGGGTCTCAAGGTGCTGGGGGAGAGGGTATGTCACTGCTCGAACAGCCAGGTCTTGAGCTGCTTCCTGAAGGAGAGATGGTCTTGGGTTCGCCGAAGGTGGGTGGGGAGGGAGTTCCAGGTCTTGGCTGCCAGGTAGGTGAAGGATCTTCCTCCGGCGGTGGCTCTGCGGATGCGTGGTACGGTGGCGAGGGCGTGGCTGGTCGGTCGTAGCTGGCGGGTGGGCGTGTAGAAGGTCATGCGGTCGTTGAGGTACTTGGGGCCCAGGTCGTGGAGATCCTTGTGTGCATGGGTGAGGAGTCTGAACGTGATTCTCTTGCCGACGGGGAGCCAGTGCAGGTCTCTCAGGTGTCCGGTGATGTGGCTGTGTCGGGGGATGTCCAGGATGAGTCGTGCGGTGGCGTTCTGGATGCGTTGGAGTCTTTTTTGAAGTTTGGCTGTGGTTCCGGCGTAGAGGGTGTTCCCGTAGTCCAGTTGCCTGGTGACGAGTGCCTGGGTAACGGTCTTCCTGGTTTCAGTGGGAATCCATCTGAAGATCTTGCGGAGCATGCGCAGGGTGTTGAAGCACGAAGATGAGACAGCGTTGACTTGTCTGGTCATCGACAGGGAGGAGTCCAGGATGAAGCCCAGGTTGCGTGTGTGGTCTGTTGGCTTGGGAGCGGATCCCAGGGCCGTGGGCCACCAGGAGTCTTCCACTGCGACATCTTGCATTAATTTCTGGAAGTTGAGTTTGACACGGTGGGGTCTTTGGTGAGGGAGAGGATGAGCTGGGTTTTGTCGGCGTAGGATACGATGTTGAGGCCGTGTTGTTGGACGATGGCTGCAAGGGTGGCCATGTAAATGTTGAAGAGGGTGGGGCTCAGGGATGATTGGGATGTGGGACTCCGCAGGTGATTTTCGTAGGGGGTTGGAGAGGAAGGGTGGGAGTCTGAACCTTTGGCTTCTTCCGGTGAGGAACGATCGGATCTAGTCTAGGGCTGTTCCTTGTAGGCCTGCGTCGTGTAGTCTGGCAACAAGTGTGCAGTGGGAGACGGCATCAAATGCAGCTGATAAGTCAAGTAGGATGAGGGCTGAGGATTGGCATTGGTCCAGGAGGGTGCGGATGCCATCTGTGGCAGCGAGTAGGGCTGTCTCTGTGCTGTGGTTGCTTCGGAATTCGGATTGGGACGGGTCGAGGACGGCGTCCTCATCAATGAATCGTGTCAGTTTCCTGTTGACTGTTTTCTCTGCAACTTTGGCTGAGAAGGGGAGAAGCGAGATGGGCTGATAGTTCTTGAGGTCGGTGGGGTCAGCTGTGCACTTCTTGAGCAGAGGTCTGACTTCTGCGTGCTTCCAGTCATCTGGAAAGGTGCCTGTTTTGAAGGTGGTGTTGATGGTGCATTGTAGTTCGGATGTGATGGTGGCCGCGGCTCTGTGGTAGATGTGAGTGGGGCAGGGGTCAGTGGGGGCCCCCGAGTGGATGCTTTTCATGGTCGAGGCAGTGTCTTGGGCCGTTATCGGTGTCCCGTTGGAGAGGGTGAGCTGGCTGGTGTTTCTGGGGGCGGGGGCCATCTGTGGCGCCTGGTGGATGGTCGATGAAGTTGTCGTAGAAGTTTTTGATCTAGAGGTGGAAATAGTTTCCAAGCTTGTCGCAGAGGTCTTGGGATGGGGTGATGTCTGTGGCTTCGCTGCGTAGGTTGGTGAATTCTTGAATGACACTGAAAAGTTCCTTGGAGTTGGTAGAGTTGACCAGGATTTTGTTGAGGATGAAGTTCCTCTTGGTTGCTCTGATCTGGTTGTGGTAGTCCACCTTGTAGGTGGTGTGGTTTTGGTTGTCTTGGTGTTTCTCCAGTTCTTCTCCAGGCATCTGCAGGTGCTTCTGGCTTCTTGGAGAGCGGTGGTAAACCAGGTGGCTTTCCTGGGGTGTTGTCTGTCGGGGTTGCGTAGTGGGACGAGCTTGTCTGCGCGGTCGAAGATCCAGGTGTGGAGTTCTCTGTCTGCGTCGTTTGTGTCTGGTGCCCAGGCATGGTTGTCTCGGGTGAGGGTGGAGTTAAGCAGCTCATCGTTAACCTTGCTCCAGTTACTTCATGGTGGGTGTGGGGCTGGTTTGGGTGCTTTGGGTTTGTTGATGGCGAAGTGTACACAGTGGTGGTCGGTCCATGGCGGCTGCGTTGTGTGGCTGAATTGGACGCTGTTTTCTTCTGTGAAGATGGGGTCGAGGGTGTGTCCTTCTCTGTGGGTCGGTGTGTTGATGAGTTGTTTAAGTCCGATGCTGGCGAGTGTTAGACTTGGCTGTCTCTAGTTGGCAGAGGTATATACTTCTGACAAATAGGGACTGACCTCCTCTAGTCAGGGCAAGGGGATCACACACTTAGATAACCCCTGCTCACCCCCTTGGTAGCTTGGCAAGGCAGACAGGCTTATCTCAGAGGCAGTGCGTTAAGCATTTATGACCACATACAGTAATAAAGTGAATACACTACAAATGAACACGACACAGTAGTATTATAAAAATAAGGATTTTTATATAAGGCTTAGCACAAGGCCAAATAACGACAAAAATATACCACAATCTTAATAAATACTCTTGGAAGGAAAAATAATAGTTCAAGTGTAGTTTCTTCTTAGCACAAAGTCTTTAGTATCAAAAACAACTCTTCTTCTTTAAAGCACAGTTCTTGGCAACAATGTAACCCACACTGGAGTCACACGACGTCGAAGCAAAGTTAATCCAAAGGGTTCGGCGTCGACCGCGAGGAGCGCTACGTCGAGCTCGGAGTCACACGGACCCCCACAACACAGTACCTTGGAAAAGCGAAGCACACGATGATCAGCGGCGTCGAGATGTCCGGCGTCGCGTCTCCGGCGTCAATCCGACCTCGGAGTCTGGGCGACCTGCAGCGGCGTCGATCGATGTCGGGCAGGAGCAGCGCTCACGAGGCGAAGCAGGATACGGCGTCGTCGTCGTCGATGTCGATGATGTTGCAAAGGTGAGCAGCGCTCACGGCGTCGAGAGGGCTCGAAGTCGATGCGATCAGCAGCGGTGCAGACACGAGGTCACTTGGAGCTGGAGCCGAACTCACTACTCACTGGCATTGCTGCTGGCGTCGGTCAGGCCCGGCGGCCGGCGCCGAGGAAGCGGGACACTGGAGCCGTTACTCACGATGTCGAGCTGGATTCGGCGACGTCCGTCGGCGTCGAGATTGCTGGATTCTTTCAGAGGTGCTGGATTCACAGGTTCCAGCAACAAGCACTTTTAGCAAATGGTGAAGTCCTTTAGCCCTGTGACTTCAGCAGGAGACTGGCACTCTTCCAGTCCTTGGAGATTTTCTTAGCAAAGTCTGAGAGTACACACAAAGTTCCTCTCTCCTGGTTCCTTGGCAAAAATAAAGAAGCAATGCAGGATTCCCCCCAGCAAACAGCACACTGGCAGAAGGGGTAGGCAAGTCCTTGGATCAGCAGGCTTCTTGTCCTTGGTTTCAGGGTTCCTTGTCAGAAGTGATCTAAAGTCTTGGTTCAGGGGTCCTTCTCTTATACCCCTTTTTGGCTTTGATCCCTTTGTCCATGCAGGGGAATTTCCCAACATCCTGGGTTTGTTGTGGGTGTAGCCAGGCAGAGGCACCTGGCCTATTCACTGTGCAGGGCAGAGTCCTCAGCCGCCCAGTAGGAGGTGGAGCCAGTATTGTCACTGGCAGGAGCAGAGCTATCAGCCTCCCGGCAGGAGGTGGGGCTAGGATCGTCCCTGGCAGGCACAGAGCCATCAGTCGCCTGGCAGGAGGTGGAGCCAGCATTGTATCAGGCAGGGCAGGCTATCAGAAGCTACTCTCCCCCTACTCTCAATGCAAATGTCCCACTCATCCCACACTGACTCAGCAGATCTCTGGAGCCACCCAGCTCCTGTCACACACACACACCAAACCAGCAGAAACCAGAAATAGTTAGACAAGAAAATAGCCACTTTCTAAAAGTGCTATTTTCAAACCCAGAGTCCAAAAACCATCCACACAAATGGATGCGTGATTAAACCCGAGTTCAGGAATACCAATCTCGACATTGCACCATGCTCCCCGAGCCAGTTAGGATTATAGCATTAATAACCCTGGCAGCCCATTCTAACTAATGGAGAGAAGGTTACCTTACAATAGTGAAAAACGAATATGGCTGTAATTCACTACTGGGACATGCCAACCTTGTCAGGCTTGTCCTACCTCATGCTAACAATGCACCCTGCTCTCAGGCCTACCATAGGGGTGACTAACATGAAGTTAAGGGAAGGTTTGGGGACTTGCAAGTAGGTGTACTTGCGCAGTCAGCGTGACAGTCCCAGACTGCACGTAGGTCTAGCAATGGCAGACCTGTAGACATACTTTTACTAGGCCGCTCCTGTGGGTGGCACAACATGTGCTGCAGGCCCACGAGCAGCATTTGTATTTACATGCCCTGGCACTCCTGGTGCACTAGACTAGGGACTGACAGTAAACCAAATAAGCCAAACATGGAATTCAATCAATACAGCAATTTAACATAGGGAGCACTTGCACTGTGGCACTGATCAGCAGTGGCACAGTGCCCAAAGCATATACCAGCAAAAAAATCGTAAACAGTGGAGGCAAACAGAAAAAAATGGAGGAGAGACTCAAGCCAATGATGTCAGGTCTAACAGCGAGGTTTTCACGAAGGATAGTGGAGTTGGAGGTCTTCTCTTGGTGTCCACAGCCCAAGGTGGGTGCCTCACAGAGAGTCCCTTTGGTGAATCCACCCAAAAAATTCCTAGCCCTGGGTGCGAGTACGTGACCCCCATGTCCTCTGTACTCCACATACTCTTAAGACCTCTGCTATAAACATGGCGCTTACTGTACGAATCTGCCGTGCTGGAAGGGTGACCGGCACAGTGGCAGCTCCCTTCACAGCACTGTGTTTCCTGGGAGGAAAGTGGGGATCTCCAATAGGGTGCAGGTCCACCTTCATGATGGCAGAGGCCCCAAGTGGACCAGCAAACTGTCCACCAGGGTCTAAAAAAGCCCCTTTGCTATTTTCTGAGGACTATGTAGCTAAGAGTGCTTAAAGGTAGTGACAGGCCCTTTCCTATCTTATTATGGTAAAGTGGCAGCACCTTGAAACTGAATTAGAGGGGAAAGCCCTAAATCCTTTTTGTTGTTGCAGAAAGTTTCTACAGTAATCATAGTGAGGGACAGTAATAGGGCAGAAAGTGCTGCAGATACAAATACCCACAAATATCAATAATTCAGTCAGACTGGAGTTGTATAGCGGGACTAATCACCCATGAGGATATCCACCACATACCCATACAAATTGACCACTAATTCATCCCGTACATATCTCAATCTTTCAACTCACATTATCCATCTGAGCACATTCTCCATACATTCACAAGAATTCTGCATTTATCAAAACTTAAGTTCACCATCCTCCAACGTCCCACTCATTTATCCACCCGCTTACCCAACTAAATAAACACCATTCATCCATTGATTCATTCACCAATACATACACACAAATATTTGCTTATCTGTTAACTCACTACTCCACTCACTCATGCATTCACTTAACCAATTATCCTCATCCAACCATCCATTTACTTCTGAATCCCAACATTAACACACAAACAAACCCACCATCAAGAAAGGGATTTTGCAATGATGCTTCACAAGCGGTTCCAATTCTGTGTATGAGGAAAGCTTGCATTGCTGCTGTTTTGCTGCTCTTGTTCTGCAAAGAAGGTATACTTTACATTTGTTGATTAACAACAAGAGAGGGAGGATTAGTAAAGGATCACTCCTATATCCCCAATCATAAATATAAGAAACAACTAGGGAGTGACTTAATGGTGCTGTGGACAAAGAATTAGAGTCAGACACACCATAGGAAAAAATCTTCCACCTTCAGTGATAAGGCGATATTTGGAACCAACAAAGGGAAATGAGTGAATACACATACAAAGGAAAAAAGGCAATAATTCATATTTATTTAGGAAGAACCCTCACTCACCCTAGTGGTGACATGCTTCATCATGGGGTTCCCACTGGAGGAACCGAATGTCCCTCCAGTGTGCTTCAACGCCTGGTTTACAGCGGAGCAGGTTCTTGTGAAATGAACTTGATTTATGTGTTTAAGTGCAAGTGATAGTGAATTAAAAAATATTAGTTGTACCCGAAACAATTTTATTTGGTGGTCAGCTAAAATTATTAAAAACAGCGTGTGGGATATTGTTAGTGGTAATATTATTGGCCACTTATATCCCATCAAAGGTAGGTCGACATGTCTCAGCTGTCTCTTTTAATTCATGCAGCTTTCTTCAGGACCAGTGACGTGAATATCCCTGGTGGTCCGCGCTCGCTAGGGTGCGTCCAACCAGTGGATGCATGTGAAAAATTGATTTTTGCAAAAATTACCGGAAAATTCGGTTTTCTGCACCCTAGTATTTCCAGGGGCCCAAAAAAACTGTAAGGAAAAGCACAGCATTAATGCATTTTACAAAACACTCTTATTATGCACAAAATATTAAATTATATATATATCCCTTTTAGTTCCAGCATTATAAGTCACTCCTTAGTGACAACCCCTTAACCGCCCAGATTTTAGGATAAGGGAGGGATAGACTTGGGAAGGTAACTACCCTGTCTTTGCATGTGTTGGAAGAAAGCCTACTTGTTTAAACAAGCCTTCAAAACAGCATACAATCTCATCATATTAACTTGGCCAGTAATGATGCAAATTCAGTTTCACTGGCTACGATGAGTGTTTAAATACAAAAATGGTCTCTTAAAATTGTGAAAGGTGCATATTTAATTGACCCCGTTTTCGTAGAAATTGCAGAAAATGAGACCCTATTCCACCCATGTAAAACACGAGCCTGAAATTCGGGACCCCTCGGTAAAGTAACAGAACATGGAGAGTTACTGGTTTCTAATACTCACAGCACAAATTTATGGTGCTGTCATCTGTGGGCTTTAGCGGGGGAGGCTATCTTCACGCTACTGCCACTGTGTGAAAAGAAGAGTTGGATCGTCAGTCTCGGCGTTGGAACGGAAATCGTAATCCATGCCGATTTTGACAAACTGCGCCGAACTTACTTCCCTAGTAACGACTCGCCTCCAGCGACCTACTATGTCCGCTGCCGCCGCCCGGAAAGTGAAGCTACAGACGCGTAGCGTCAATAAAAGAGCGAGGTCAGGGGTCGGTCACGTGTCAGGCGTGCGTCGCGTGTTAAAGGGGCATTATCTTTTAGTTTACGGCATGATTAAACATCACGGTGTTTGCGTTTACAATTTGTCCCCTGTAAATGAATGAAAGGGAATTCCCACTAATGGATACGGAAAAGCCCCCTTCATTATTGTTGAACGCAATTTTAAAACGCATTTATAAAACGCATTTATAAAACTGCCATAGCCCCAGCCATAAATCGTATTTCACTGTTGTCCTTAGTTCTCTCTTTCTTTCTTTTGTAGAGCCAGAACTTTATTAATGATGTCTACATTTCGACAAAACAAACCTGATCTATAAAATGGCTTGCTAGGTGGAACATAAATACTATAAGTCCCTGGAGGACAAATGTTTAGGGCATTCGGAACTGCCTCATGCTACAAAATGCGGCAAAAAGTCACTGGTACTTATTACTATTCCTAAAATTATCAAAGCCATTTCAGAAATATATTTAGAATGTAATTTGTGTAGTATTGATCAACACAGAATACTCAAACATATATGCATGAGCATTAAGATATTGAAGGACCAAGTCACAAGTAACAAAGTCTTCGTAGTTTGAAGTCAATCATTATATCGATTCAGTTAGGTATTGGGTCATTTATTCAGAATAAGGAATCTCTTTAAATCAATGTACCCAAATATACAGTCCATACAAGTTTAAGAAACCAATAAATAAAGACCACTCTGAAAGGGTATTAAATGAAAAAGAGGGCAGGAAGAGAAATATAAACAATACTTGGGGAAAGCTCTTATCTCTTCATCACTGTACCCCAAGGAATATCGTCATTGAGGCCCGTTTGATGGCTAGCCAGGCGATATATCCATCTTTGTTCTTTTTCGAACAAACTGAACTCAGAGCCCTGGGCCAGTTGTTCAATCACAGTCCATTTCAATTCTTCTGGTGTGTGTTTCTGCTGGAAATAGTGAGATGTTAGTTTTGTGTTGGTCTTGTGACAACGAATATTACTTCGGTGTTCACCGATTCTTAGCTTTACTCGTCTTGTTGTCATTCCGATGTATTTTATCCCGCAAGGGCAGGTGATTAAGTAGATAACAGAGCACGAGTTGCAATTTGTATGGTTTCTTTGTTGCCACACTTTTCCTTCTTCTAAATTCAGAAATTTCGTGGCGCAAGTCAGTGGGCACACGGCACAACAACCACATGGATAATGGCCAATTATCGGGGGTAAACCCCATGCACTCAAAACACCCTCAGTGTTGGTGTGGTCATGTTGTCTGGGACGGGTATGGACAAGGGCATCCTTAAGACTTCTTGCACGTTTAAATGACATGAGGGGCTTCTCCCAGTTGTGATCCGTACTAGTGAGTACTCGCCAATGTTTGTTTATGCTGCGGGTGACTGCATTCGATAATGGGTTAAATGTTGTCACGCATGTAAGTGGGACCTCGGAAGAAGTACATCTGGGATGGTTCTCCAAAAGGGTATCTCTATGTTGGTTACGCGCCCTTTTACAACTCTTGTCCTGTAGATGTTTCGGATAGCCCCGGCGTTGTAATTTGCCTGTCAGGTCTTGAGCTTGTTGTTTGAAATCACTCAACTCACTACAATTGCGTCGTATTCGCAAGTATTTTCCAAAAGGGAGATTTTCCCTGAGTGGTTGAGGATGAAAGCTGGAGTAATGTAGTAAGTTGTTCCTTGACGTGAGTTTATAGTAAGTTTTCGTACGCAGATCATTACCAATACGTGAAATTGTCACGTCTAGGAACACAATCTTGTCCTCAGCATAATCATGAGTGAACTTGAGATGACGATTTTGACCATTAAGCCAATCAAAAAATGATATTAAGGAGGTACTGTCACCTCTCCAAATCAAAAGAACGTCATCTATGTACCTTTGCCATAGTAACATATTTGACGAGAAGGGGTTTTATTCATTCAGTATGTGCTCACACTCAAAATGGTACACATATAGCCCTGCCACACTGGGCGCGAACGTGCTTCCCATTGAAGTCCCCGTTGCTTGTAAATACAGTTTACCATTGTATTCGAAGAAGTTGCGTTTAAGGGCTAGAGTTGAAATCTCCACGACAAATGCTCTGGTGGTGTTATATTCCCAAGTTGTCTGTTGTAACATCTCTGCCAGCACCTCGATAGTCGCATCCTGTGGTATACAGGTATATAAACTCTCGATGTCGAGCGTAACGAGCAGACATGGATCGTCTGGTAAGGTTATTGTTTGCAGCATGGCTAGGAGGCTCTTTGTGTCCTTTATGTAGGTACTTGTGGCTTCTATAATTGGTCTTAGAAAGAAGTCGCAGTATTTTGAAAGCGGTTCGAGTAAAGAACCAATACCAGACACAATAGGATGGCCCGGAGGTGGCAGGACCCCTTTGTGAGTTTTTGGGAGGGTATAAAAGTAAGGAATTTTACCCTCTGTGGTGGTTAAAAAGTCTGCCTCATGCTTACTGATAATGCCATCATGTTCAGCAGTTGTCACTAATTCTAGAATTTCAATTTTTAAACTCTCAGACGGGTCTTCATGCAGGGGAATGTAATTAGTCTGCTTATTCAGAAGACGACAGGACTCTGCGTCGTAATCTACTTGGTCCTGAATCACACTTCCTCCCCCCTTGTCTGCACTCTTAATCACGATGGTGTTGTTGCTCTGTAGAGATTGAATTGCTTGGAATTCTGCTCCTGTCATGTTCCTAAAGGGAGTGGGCTCATTCAATTGCTCTACTTCAGTGATAACCGCTTTCTCGAATGCCAATATTTCGGGAGGTACCATGTTAGAAGGGGGTGTGAAATTGGATTTCAATCGAAACGTAGTATCATTCTGTATGTCTAGCGATAGATCTTCTGATTGTCTTTGCTCAAAAAAGCTTTTTAACCTTATCTTCCTGAAAAACTCAGTTAGCTCACAACGTAGTCTGAACCGATCTAGTCTAGGGGTCGGCAGAAAACCGAGTCCCTTTTCCAGAGTGTTCATTTCAGTAGGAGTCAAAGTTATAGAGGATAGGTTGGTCACTAGAGTCTCTGGTTGCTTGTCCCCGCCCTCTGGTCTTGTGTTTTGCTGCAGGTGTTGTCTCCCACAGTTTCGCCTGGTCCCAATGGACCTGGTTGGTACCTTTTCATTTGCCCCCTCTGCCCCGGCCACTCCCTAAAAAACGTTGTTGGGGAAAAGCGTTTGTATAGTATTGTTGATGGGACGGTGGTGGCGGGCCAAACGGCATATTCCAGCCCATCATAGGTGGTAACTGTTGTGGTTGATGGAACATGTTCGGATGAAAGTTTGGCCCTTGTGGGTAAGGCTGCCACATAGGGGGTTGAAAACCTCGTCCTCTCCCCCTACCTCGCCCTCACCTTCTGGTCCCCGTACTCCCTGTAGAGGACCCACTCATGTTGGAATCTTCTGATGTATAAGAATTATCATCATTCGTGTTTGGGGGTGTATAATCAGGACTGGAATAGGGGTAAGCCTTAACATAGGACCATCTTTTTAAATCTTTTTTAAAATTTTTGGGCTTTTGATTGGGACAAGTTTTCTTTGTACTCATTGAATTCTTTATTAAGATCATCTAGACGTTTTTTATAACCAGTTAAAGTGGCTTTGAAATGACTCTCTGTCTGCTGTATCTCAACCATCAACGCTTCAGACAAACGTAGGGCCGTTTTTATGATTAAAATTGCCCAGTCCCACGTGCAGTGCCAGGCAATTTGGGCCCATTCCTTCCTGAACACTGCATCGTCCAGGAAGATTCTTGGGGCATTGGTGACTAAGAGTCCCTTCGGGCTAGATTATTACTTAGGTATTCCTTTAGCCTGGTCCCATGCAGGATGGCTCTTATACGACTACGTTTCTGTTCCCCAAGCTTATCCCATTCAGTGGTTTGAGCAATTGTCTGGGATATTAGGGGATCTGAAAACAGAGAGTTGTCATTCATGATGGCCTCAAACTCTTCTCTCGTGTATGACAAACCAGGGTTCTCCATATTGTGAAAGGGGTCTGCACCAAAGAGATAAATAATTAACAAAATAACTCTCACAGCTGCACGCTGCAAAATATAGATTAACAACAAGAGAGGGAGGATTAGTAAAGGATCACTCCTATATCCCCAATCATAAATATAAGAAACAACTAGGGAGTGACTTAATGGTGCTGTGGACAAAGAATTAGAGTCAGACACATCATAGGAAAAAATCTTCCACCTTCAGTGATAAGGCGATATTTGGAACCAACAAAGGGAAATGAGTGAATACACATACAAAGGAAAAAAGGCAATAATTCATATTTATTTAGGAAGAACCCACACTCACCCTAGTGGTGACATGCTTCATCATGGGGTTCCCACTGGAGGAACCGAATGTCCCTCCAGTGTGCTTCGACGCCTGGTTTACAGCGGAGCAGGTTCTTGTGAAATAAACTTGATGTATGTGTTTAAGTGCAAGTGATAGTGAATTAAAAAATATTAGTTGTACCGAAACAATTTTATTTGGTGGTCAGCTAATATTATTAAAAACAGTGTGTGGGATATTGTTAGTGGTAATATTATTGGCCACTTATATCCCATCAAAGGTAGGTCGACATGTTTCAGCTGTCTCTTTTAATTCATGCAGCTTTCTTCAGGACCAGTGACGTGAATATCCCTGGTGGTCCGCGCTCGCTAAGGTGCGTCCGACCAGTGTATGTATGTGAAAAATTGATTTTTGTAAAAATTACCGGAAAATTCGGTTTTCTGCACCCTAGTATTTCCAGGGGCCCAAAAAAACTGTAATGAAAAGCACAGCATTAATGCATTTTACAAAACACTCTTATTATGCACAAAATATTCAATTATATATATATCCCTTTTAGTTCCAGCATTATAAGTCACTCCTTAGTGACAACCCCTTAACCTCCCAGATTTTAGGATAAGGGAGGGATAGACTTGGGAAAGTAACTACCCTGTCTTTGCATGTGTTGGAAGAAAGCTTACTTGTTTAAACAAGCCTTCAAAACAGGGTCACTTAAATATGCACCTTTCAAAATTTTAAGAGACCATTTTTGTATTTAAACACTCATCGTAGCCAGTGAAACTGAATTTGCATCATTACTGGCCAAGTTAATATGATGAGATAGTATGCTGTTTTGAAGGCTTGTTTAAACAAGTAAGCTTTCTTCCAACTGTTTTCAGATCCCCTAACATCCCAGACAATTGCTCAAACCACTGAATGGGATAAGCTTGGGGAACAGAAACGTAGTCGTATAAGAGCCATCCTGCATGGGACCATGCTAAAGGAATACCTAAGTAATAATCTAGCCCCGAAGGAACTCTTAGTCACCAATGCCCCAAGAATCTTCCTGGACAATGCAGTGTTCAGGAAGGAATGGGCCCAAATTGCCTGGCACTGCACGCGGGACTGGGCAATTTTAATCATAAAAATGGCCCTACGTTTGTCTGAAGCGTTGATGGTTGAGATACAGCAGACAGAGAGTCATTTCAAAGCCACTTTAACTGGTTATAAAAAACGTCTAGATGATCTTAATAAAGAGTCAATGAGTACAAAGAAAACTTGTCCCAATCAAAAGCCCAAAAATTTAAAAAAGATTTTAAAAGATTGTCCTATGTTAAGGCTTACCCCAGTTCCAGTCTTGATTATACACCCCCAAACACGAATGATGATAATTCTGATACATCAGATGATTCCAACATGAGTGGGTCCTCTACAGGGAGTACGGGGACCAGAAGGGGAGGACGAGGTAGGGGGAGAGGACGAGGTTTTCAACCCCCTAAGTGGCAGCCTTACCCACAAGGGCCAAACTTTCATCCAAACATGTTCCATCAACCACAACAGTTCCCACCTATGATGGGCTGGAATATGCCGTTTGGCCCGCTACCACCGCCCCATCAACAATACTATACAAACGCTTTTCCCCAACAACGTTTTTTAGGGAGAGGCCGGGGCAGAGGGGGCAAACGAAAAGGTACCAACCAGGTCCATTGGGACCAGGCGGAAATTGTGGGAGACAACACCCGCAGCAAAACACAAGACCAGAGGGTGGGGACAAGCAACCAGAGACTCTAGTGACCTACCTATCCTCTATAACTTTGACTCCTACTGAAATGAACACTCTGGAAAAGGGACTCGGTTTTGTGCCGACCCCTAGACTAGATCGGTTCAGACTACGTTGTGAATTAACTGAGTTTTTCAGGAAGATTAGGTTAAAAAGCTTTTTTGAGCAAAGACAATCAGAAGATCTATCTCTAGACATACAGAATGATACTACGTTTCGATTGAAATCCAATTTCACACCCCCTTCTAACATGGTACCTCCCGAAATATTGGCATTCGAGAAAGCGGTTATCACTGAAGTAGAGCAATTGAATGAGCCCACTCCCTTTAGGAACATGACAGAAGCAGAATTCCAAGCAATTCAATCTCTACAGAGCAACAACACCATCGTGATTAAGAGTGCAGACAAGGGGGGAGGAATTGTGATTCAGGACCGAGTAGATTACGACACAGAGTGCTGTCGTCTTCTGAATAACCAGACTAATTACATTCCCCTGCATGAAGACCTGTCTGAGAGTTTAAAAATTGAAATTCTAGAATTAGTGACAACTGCTGAACATGATGGTATTATCAGTAAGCACGAGGCGGACTTTTTAACCACCACAGAGGGTAACATTCCTTACTTTTATACCCTCCCAAAAACTCACAAAGGGGTCCTACCACCTCCGGGCCATCCTATTGTGTCGGGTATTGGTTCTATACTCGAACCGCTTCAAAATACTGCGACTTCTTTCTAAGACCAATTATAGAAGCTACAAGTACCTACATAAAGGACACGAAGAGCCTCCTAGCCATGCTGCAAACAATAACCTTACCAGACGATCCATGTCTGCTCGTTACGCTCGACATCGAGAGTTTATATACCTGTATACCACAGGATGCGACTATCGAGGTGCTGGCAGAGATGTTACAACAGACAACTTGGAAATATAACACCACCAGAGCATTTGTCGTGGAGATTGCAACTCTAGCCCTTAAACACAACTTCTTCAAATACAATCGATAAACTGTATTTACAAGCAACGGGGACTTCAATGGGAAGCACGTTTGCGTCCAGTGTGGCAGGGCTATATGTGTACCATTTTGAGTGTGAGCACATACTGAATGAATCAAACCCCTTCTCGTCAAATATGTTACTATGGCAAAGGTACATAGATGACGTTCTTTTGATTTCGAGAGGTGACAGTACCTCCTTAACATCATTTTTTGATTGGCTTAATGGTCAAAATCGTCATCTCAAGGTCACTCATGATTATGCTGAGGACAAGATTGTGTTCCTAGACGTGACAATTTCACGTATTGGTAATGATCTGCGTACGAAAACTTACTATAAACCCACGTCAAGGAACAACTTACTACTTTACTCCAGCTTTCATCCTCAACCACTCAGGGAAAATCGCCCTTTTGGACAATACTTGCGAATACGACGCAATTGTAGTGAGTTGAGTGATTTCAAACAACAAGCTCAAGACCTGACAGGCAAATTACAACGCCGGGGCTATCCGAAACATCTACTGGACAAGAGTTGTAAACGGGCGCGTAACCAACATAGAGATGCCCTTTTGGAGAACCATCCCAGATGTACTTCTTCCGAGGTCCCACTTACATGCGTGACAACATTTAACCCATTATCGAATGCAGTCACCCGCAGCATAAACAAACATTGGCGAGTACTCACTAGTACGGATCACAACTGGGAGAAGCCCCTCATGTCATTTAAACGTGCAAGAAGTCTTAAGGATGCCCTTGTCCATACCTGCCCCAGACAACATGACCACACCAACACTGAGGGTGTTTTGAGTGCATGGGGTTTACCCCCGATAATGGAAAGGGGCGACCAATCGGTCCCCCCGCACGTATGGCAGAGTACCACGATCCCCCCGGGAAGCCATCTTGGGCGGGAGGCGAGTCTCGGCTGGTATGCCCGAAGCGGCGTAGCCGGGGCGCGCCTTTTCCCGCCCTAGAGTGGGTTGGCCTAGACACTGACGCGGCTGGCCACGCCCTCGGGGCAGGCAGGGGCGGGTTTACGCCTGCCCTGAAGACGGATAAAAGGAGGATCAAGACCAGAAAGCAGCCTCTTGTTCCTGTGCTCTGAAGCTGCACCTCCTCGCTGCACGTGAGCTCGAGACGGAACGAAGAGCCAATTTTGAGCGTTGTAATCCTCTTGTTTGTTTTCTAGATACTCTGCTGGAGAATGCCGAAGAAGGCGGGAAAGCGAATGACTACCGAACAGATGCTGCGTGTTCTCATGAAAGAGATGACCGACCTAAAGAGGCAAATGGATAAAAGCGAGGAAGGGGGGCCGAAACGTCCTTTAGAGGGAACAGCCCCGGGAGGAAAAGGCAAGAGGCCTAGGAGAGGAGCAGCTGGGGGAGATATTCCGGGTCCCAGTGTCCCGCTCGAAGCACCCACTCCCGTGCCGGTGGAAGGGAATCCGATTCCCGTTGTGGTCACCCCCGTGTCCGGGGAAGATATGCCGCCCGAGCTGGCAGCACAATTAGCAGCGTGGTTGGGTAAAGGTAGCGAGGGCGCCACGGCTGTCGACGCGCAGGTGTTGATGAAACAACTGCGTGAAACACGAGGAGCAGCGAGGGTATCCACGCCGGCTGCGGCCGTAGAGAAGCCACAGGGGACGGTCTTAGTCGCAGAGACAGCGTCCGGTTCAGGTAAGCGGCCATTGCCGATTGCAAGGGAAGAGTCTGCACCCTCTCGTAGGGAAAAGTTGGGTCAGCATGTCCCTTTAGCTATTAAAGAAAGGATATGGGCAGGTGAATATGTAAACATCTTCTCGTTGCTTACTGATCATTATGAGATGGAGCATGTTAAAAGTCAGAAGGACCTAATGCATCCGAGTGTTTGGCGCGCAAAGATGGCCGCCTTTAAGGTAAATGAAAACATTGGCAATTGGGGCAAGGCGTGGGGGGTTTTCACGTCGATCTTGGGAGAACGAAGGCCCGAATTGCTACCCGAATTGCCGATTTATCAGTCACGGATCATGGGGTACTCGGTATCACACAAAGGTAATCATTGGTTCTGCTATGATAATCTTTTCAGAAAAGCAAAGGAACATGATAAGAATTTAACTTGGGATTGTTATGATTCTGTGTCCTGGTCCAAAATGAAGGATACTGGTATGTTGAAATTGCCATTAGTGGGGAGTAACGTGGGCGAATCCTCCCGTCAGTATGCGGGGACGCCCTTTCGATCAGGTACGGGTACCGACAATCACTCGAGGCCTACCGGTACTGCAGGTAAAAAGGGGGTTTGTTGGAACTTTAACAGGGGTAAATGTACTAGGCCCCAGGGGTCGTGCAAATTTAGACACGAATGTAGTGGGTGTGGGCAATCATCCCATCCTGAGTCCACGTGCAGAGCCAAAACGGGTGATAACGGGGGTAGAGGAGGTGCCAAACAGGTCTAACATAGTCCGAGGGGCGCCTTTACCTACCCCGATTGATACCTTGGCGATGATTCCCTGGCTCAGTGAATACCCGGATCGTGCTTCCGCTGGGGTGGTGCGGAACGGTTTTTCATATGGTTTCCGCATCCCGGTGGGGGACTTTCAGGGTGTGGAAAAATGCAAAAATCAGATATCGGTCTTGCAGCATACGACCGTGGTACAGGAAAAGATACGGAAGGAGGTTACTCGAGGTCGAGTCGCCGGTCCGTTTAGTGTACCCCCGGTTGCTAACTTTGTTTGTTCGCCTTTGGGAGTGGTCCCCAAGAAGGACCCGGGTGAGTTTCGGCTGATACATAATTTGTCAGCCCCACGTGGTCTTTCCGTAAATGAAGCGATAGACCCGGAAATGTGTTCGGTGCGGTACGCATCCTTCGATGAGGCCGTAGCCATTTTGAATCGCCTGGGGCCCGGTGCGCTGATGGCAAAATCTGATATCGAGTCAGCGTTCCGGTTGCTCCCGGTACATCCAGACGATCAGCGTCTACTTGGTTTCATGTTTCAGGGTCAGTATTACATGGATAGGTGTATGCCGATGGGATGCTCTATTTCTTGTGCCTATTTCGAAAAATTCAGTAGTTTTCTACAATGGGTCTTCACTAAGAAGACGGGTTTTCAGCATGTGATGCATTATCTCGATGATTTTTTGTTCTTGGGGGCAGCCGGGGACCCGGAATGTGGGCAAGCTTTGGCTGCATTTTGTGTTTTAATGAATCAGTTTGGCGTGCCATTGGCACCAGGTAAGACGGTGGGTCCTTCGACTTGCCTCGAGTTTCTGGGGATCGAGTTAGACTCCGGAGAAGGTTGTTTCCGTTTACCAAGTGATAAAGTGTTAACGTTCAGGGCATCCCTGCACATGTGTATGAGTGAATCCAAGGTTACGCTGCATCAATTACAGCAGTTAGTGGGACAGTTGAATTTTGCCCTAAGGGTTATACCGATGGCCCGCCCTTTTTCACGTTCGATCGCTCAAGCCATGGTCGGACTGAAGGAGGGCCATCATCGCACAAGGCTCTCGGCAGAGGTCCGCCAGGACATGCGCATTTGGTTGTCATTTCTGGCGGATTTCAATGGTCAAGTCGTCTGGAACAAACCGGCCGTGTCCTCTGAGGAGCTGGGGCTGTAGACGGATTCGGCAGGGAGCATAGGTTTTGGCGCCATTTTCGGCACTCGATGGTCTGCGCAAAAATGGCCGGCATGGTGGCATGACAGTGGACTGACAAGTAACATTGCCTTCCTGGAACTTTTCCCCATTTTGGTGGCCCTGAGAACGTGGCCCGAAGGGTTCAGAGATCACTCTGTGGTATTTTGGTCTGACAATATGACCGTGGTTGAGTGTATCAATAGCCAGGCAGCACGATGCAAATGGATTTTGAGACTGCTCAAGGAAATCGTATTACTGTGTATGCAATTGAATGTGCTATTCAAAGCAAGACATGTCCCAGGGGTAATGAACCAGGCGGCTGATGCCCTTTCTCGTTTTCGTATGCAGGCCTTCTGGGGTTTTCTTCCCATAGCGGACACGGAGCCAGCACCATTTCCCGAAGCTCTCTGGTCTCTCGGTGCCCCGAACTTCGTAACCTCGTGGGAGAGAGTCTAGCACCCAGGACGAAGAAGGCATATGAAGGGGCGTTCCGGTCCTATTTAGCCTTTTTGGGGACTGCTAGAGAGGAGCTTTGGGGCCAGGAGGAATGGGTAGTGAACTTTCTGATGTCGTTACATCTGGCAGGGAAATCGGTGGCCACGGCCCAGAGGCATCGGGCTGCCATTTCCTTTGTTGCTAGGGCTCATGGGATCCAGGACCCGACAGCGTCTTTCGTTGTGCAAAAAGCGCTACGTGGGTGGCAACGCCTTGAGGGTCGCAGAGTAGATGAGAGGCGCCCGATAGGTTTGGATAGGTTGGCCCAGGTATTATCCAGACTCCCTACAACATGTTCATCTCAGTTTGAGACAGTGTTATTCCGGGCCGCTTTTACGCTGGCATTTCATGGGGCTATGCGGGTAAGCGAATTAGTGGCGAGGAACAAGCAGGATGTGACGGGAGGACTGTGCGCAGAGCACGTTCAGATCAGAGGGGAGACAATGACTGTCTCGTTTGTGAGGTCCAAGACCGATCAGAGTGGGATGGGTGACTGCATAATTATACGCAGGATTCCCGGGTCGTCCATGTGCCCAGTGAAGTGTTTAGAGGATTATTTAACACAAAGGGTGGCATCATGGGGGGGGACCTTGTTGAGACACGCGGACGCCACCCCACTGACAAGGTTTCAGTTTCAGCGGGTGCTTGCGATGTCGATTACAGCTGCGGGCTTGAACCCGGGCGAGTTTGGGACCCATTCCTTTCGGATAGGGGCTGCTACAGAGGCTACAGCCAGGGGTCTGAATGTGGAACAAGTTAAACGTGTGGGGCGTTGGTCCTCCAATTGTTATAAAAGGTATGTGCGTTTGCACATGTTGTGAAGCGGTAATGATGAACTCACGCTTCTTGTTTTGTTGGCTACAGCCAGGGGTCCGAATGTGGAACAAGTTAAATGGTGGGGCGTTGGTCCTCCAATTGTTATAAAAGGTATGTGCGTTTGCACATGTTGTGAAGCTGTAATGATGAACTCACGCTTCTTGTTTTTGTTTGGTTTTCAGTTACGCAAGCCTACGAGGCGGGGCGGACTATGCAGTCGACCCAACACCGGGCCAGCGGTCAGACATCACCGGCTGTGAAAAAGGAGGTGTGGGTCGTGGGCCACTCATACGTGAGGCGTGCCGCGGACGTATTCAAGGCAGGTGACATGGTGCACGTGGCCGGGGAATACGGGTACAGTGTGTCCTTCTACGGAAAGGGCGGTCTCTGTATTGACCAGTTTCAATCATTTTTCGAGGGTTTGCTAGGGCGGGCGAGGTCACCGCCGTCTGTAGTCATAGTACATCTTGGGGGCAATGATTTGGTCACCACTGGTAGACGACTTCTCCTGGAGGCGATGCTTTCCACTGTAAGTTGGTTAGCGAGGAGAGTTCCAGGGTGCGCAATTGCGTGGTCCCATATGATCCCACGAAAAGTGTGGCGGGGGGCTTTGTCTGTTTCTGCTTTAAATCATTCTGTGAGAAAAATCAATAACAAAGTGAGTAGGTTGTTCCGATCCAATGCACTGCATTCTATCTCGCATGGGTGTATTCATGATGACAGTATGTACTTGAGGGATGGTGTGCATTTGTCTAGGATGGGGAATGAGTTACTCATAGGAGACTTCATAGCTTGGCTGAAAACGTTAAAACATGACCTTTAGGTAGGAGTGTGGTGGGGGGTCCGGATAGCCGGTCAACTATCCGGACCTGTGGCGGTAAGGTCATGATCGGTGAGCACTAATTGGAAGATCCCTATGAGTGGGCGTCACCCATTACGGATGGGGGCGCTCGGGGGAGGTGGCCATTGGCCCCTCAACGGGGAGGCGGTCCCTTCTAAGGATGGGTCGCCGAAAGGAAAGGGAAGGCGGTCAAGGCCCCTTCACGGGTAGGAGGGGTTACAGCCCCCTCCTGGGGAATTTCCCGGGGCCAGGTCGTCTGCGACGGCAGATGTGGTAAGTTGTGTGGGGTTTGGGGGGGGGTCTACGCTACCTTCTAGATACCTCACACGAGTCCTCGTACGACCTTTAAGTGGCGTCGAGTTTTATTGGGGCCCCCGTCAAGTCAAGGGAAATTGGTAGTTGCACTTGAGGTATGCCTCCGTGCCGCCCCTCACAAGTGAGGGGGATATGTCTGGGTTAGGGATCTTGACACCGGTTACGACCTTGCCGTTGGCCCTTAAACGTTAGGATGTACAATTTCAAAAGTTAAAGTAAATGTTGGTAGGATGTTAGTTCAGCTAGGAGAACCTTTGTATTAGAGGATATGTTAAGGTTAGCCAAACATCGCAATGTGGTAATGAAATTGTACATAATATGAAACTGTTGATTTAATGTTTTAATTTTGTTTCATATTTTAATAAAATACGGCCCGGGAGGGTCACTCCCTCCCGACTTCCAAAAACTTCAGAACTGTTTCCGGTTTCCCATCCTTGGGGATTGTGTTGAGAGGGGGTGGCGGGTATCTCAGCCATATGGAAAGGGGCGACCAATCGGTCCCCCCACACGTATGGCAGAGTACCACGATCCCCCCGGGAAGCCATCTTGGGCGGGAGGCGAGTCTCGGCTGGTATGCCCGAAGCGGCGTAGCCGGGGCGCGCCTTTTCCCGCCCTAGAGTGGGTTGGCCTAGACACTGACGCGGCTGGCCACGCCCTCGGGGCAGGCAGGGGCGGGTTTACGCCTGCCCTGAAGACGGATAAAAGGAGGATCAAGACCAGAAAGCAGCCTCTTGTTCCTGTGCTCTGAAGCTGCACCTCCTCGCTGCACGAGTGCTCGAGACGGAACGAAGAGCCAATTTTGACCCACCCACCAGCCCCTGAAGACAGCGAGTTGTTTTAAATAAAGTTTGATGGTTAATTCTGTTTCGTTTACAGGTTGTGGTATTATCGTGAAGATTTTGAGTATGCAATAAAGAATGACCGATTGGTGTTATGTTTTGCAAATAAAGTAATTCTGCTTTAGTGTTCATCAGTAAGCATGCTTTGAATAAAGTGTTATTGCTACTGTCTGTTATATTTAGTCTTAGTTATTTAGTTAGCATTGTCGTATTTATTTTGGTCGGGCGGTAAGGTCATGATCGGTGAGCACTAATTGGAAGATCCCTATGAGTGGGCGTCACCCATTACGGATGGGGGCGCTCGGGGGAGGTGGCCATTGGCCCCTCAACGGGGAGGCGGTCCCTTCTAAGGATGGGTCGCCGAAAGGAAAGGGAAGGCGGTCAAGGCCCCTTCACGGGTAGGAGGGGTTACAGCCCCCTCCTGGGGAATTTCCCGGGGCCAGGTCGTCTGCGACGGCAGATGTGGTAAGTTGTGTGGGGTTTGGGGGGGGTCTACGCTACCTTCTAGATACCTCACACGAGTCCTCGTACGACCTTTAAGTGGCGTCGAGTTTTATTGGGGCCCCCGTCAAGTCAAGGGAAATTGGTAGTTGCACTTGAGGTATGCCTCCGTGCCGCCCCTCACAAGTGAGGGGGATATGTCTGGGTTAGGGATCTTGACACCGGTTACGACCTTGCCGTTGGCCCTTAAACGTTAGGATGTACAATTTCAAAAGTTAAAGTAAATGTTGGTAGGATGTTAGTTCGGCTAGGAGAACCTTTGTATTAGAGGATATGTTAAGGTTAGCCAAACATCGCAATGTGGTAATGAAATTGTACATAATATGAAACTGTTGATTTAATGTTTTAATTTTGTTTCATATTTTAATAAAATACGGCCCGGGAGGGTCACTCCCTCCCGACTTCCAAAAACTTCAGAACTGTTTCCGGTTTCCCATCCTTGGGGATTGTGTTGAGAGGGGGTGGCGGGTATCTCAGCCATATTGGCCATTATCCATGTGGTGGTTGTGCCGTGTGCCCACTGACTTGCGCCACGAAAATTCTGAATTTAGAAGAAGGAAAAGTGTGGCATCAAAGAAACCATACAAATTGCAACTCGTGCTCTGTTATCTACTTAATCACCTGCCCTTGCGGGCTAAAATACATCGGAATGACAACAAGACGAGTAAAGCTAAGAATCGGTGAACACCGAAGTAATATTCATTGTCACAAGACCAACACAAAACTAACATCTCACTATTTCCAGCAGAAACACACACCAGAAGAATTGAAATGGACTGTGGTCGAACAACTGGCCCAGGGCTCTGAGTTCAGTTTGTTCGAAAAAGAACAAAGATGGATATATCGCATGGCTAGCCATCAAACGGGCCTCAATGACGATATTCCTTGGGGTACAGTGATGAAGAGATAAGAGCTTTCCCCAAGTATTGTTTATATTTCTCTTCCTGCCCTCTTTTTCATTTAATACCCTTTCAGAGTGGTCTTTATTTATTGGTTTCTTAAACTTGTATGGACTGTATATTTGGGTACATTGATTTAAAGAGATTCCTTATTCTGAATAAATGACCCAATACCTAACTGAATCGATATAATGATTGACTTCAAACTACGAAGACTTTGTTACTTGTGACTTGGTCCTTCAATATCTTAATGCTCATGCATATATGTTTGAGTATTCTGTGTTGATCAATACTAAACAAATTACATTCTAAATATATTTCTGAAATGGCTTCGATATTTTTAGGAATAGTTATAACTACCAGTGACTTTTTGCCGCATTTTTTAGCATGAGGCAGTTCCGAATGCCCTAAACATTTGTCCTCCAGGGACTTATAGTATTTATGTTCCACCTAGCAAGCCGTTTTATAGATCAGGTTTGTTTTGTCGAAATGCAGACATCATTAATAAAGTTCTGGCTCTACAAAAGAAAAAAAGAGAGAACTAAGGACAACAGTGAAATACGATTTATGGCTGGGGCTATGGCAGTTTTATAACTGCGTTTTATAAATGCGTTTTAAAATTGCGTTCAACAATAATGAAGGGGGCTTTTCCGTATCCATTAGTGGGAATTCCCTTTCATTCATTTACAGGGGACAAATTGTAAACGCAAACACCGTGATGTTTAATCATGCCATAAACTAAAAGATAATGCCCCTTTAACACGCAACACACGCCTGACACGTGACCGACCCCTGACCTCGCTCTTTTATTGACGCTACACGTCTGTAGCTTCACTTTCCGGGCGGCGGCAGCGGACATAGTAGGTCGCTGGAGGCGAGTCGTTACTAGCGAAGTAAGTTCGGCGCAGTTTGTCAAAATCGGCATGGATTACGATTTCTGTTCCAACGCCGAGACTGGCGATCCAACTCTTCTTTTCACACAGTGGCAGTACGTGAAGATAGCCTCCCCCGCTTAAGCCCACAGATGACAGCACCATAAATTCGTGCTGTGAGTATTAGAAACCAGTAACTCTCCATGTTCTGTTACTTTACCGAGTGGGTCCCAAATTTCAGGCTCGTGTTTTACATGGGTGGAATAGGGTCTCATTTTCTGCAATTTCGACGAAAACGGGGTCAATTAAATATTCACCTTTCACAATTTTAAGAGACCATTTTTGTATTTAAACACTCATCGTAGCCAGTGAAACTGAATTTGCATCATTACTGGCCAGTTAATATGATGAGATAGTATGCTGTTTTGAAGGCTTGTTTAAACAAGTAAGCTTTCTTCCAACACATGCAAAGACAGGGTAGATACCTTCCCAAGTCTATCCCTCCCTTATCCTAAAATCTGGGCGGGTAAGGGGTTGTCACTAAGGAGTGACTTATAATGCTGGAACTAAAAGGGATATATATATATATAATTGAATATTTTGTGCATAATAAGAGTGTTTTGTAATATGCATTAATGCTGTGCTTTTCATTACAGTTTTTTTTGGGCCCCTGGAAATACTAGGGTGCAGAAAAACGAATTTTCCGGTAATTTTTACAAAAATCAATTTTTCACCTACATCCACTGGTCGGACGCGTCTTAGCGAGCGCGGACCACCAGGGATATTCACGCCACTGGTCCTGAAGAAAGCTGCATGAATTAAAAGAGACAACTGAAACATGTCGACCTACCTTTGATGGGATATAAGTGGCCAATAATATTACCACTAACAATATCCCACACACTGTTTTTAATAATATTAGCTGACCACCAAATAAAATTGTTTCGGGTACAACTAATATTTTTTAATTCACTATCACTTGCACTTAAACACATACATCAAGTTCATTTCACAAGAACCTGCTCCGCTGTAAACCAGGCGTTGAAGCACACTGGAGGGACATTCGGTTCCTCCTGTGGGAACCCCATGATGAAGCATGTCACCACTAGGGTGAGTGAGGGTTCTTCCTAAATAAATATGAATTATTGCCTTTTTTCCTTTGTATGTGTTTTCACTCATTTCCCTTTGTTGGTTCCAAATATCGGCTTATCACTGAAGGTGGAAGATTTTTTCCTATGGTGTGTCTGACTCTAATTCTTTGTCCACAGCACCATTAAGTCACTCCCTAGTTGTTTCTTATACTTTACATTTGCTTCGCAAGCTGTTCCGATTCAGTGTATGAGGAAAGCTTGCATTGCAGCTGTTGTACTGCACCTGTTCCGTAAAGAAGGGAGTCTTTACTGCTGCTGTTCTGCTGTTCCTATTCTGTGTATGAGGGAAGCTTGTATTGCTGCTATTGCACAGCTTCTGTTCTATGAAGGAGGGAGTCTTCACTGCTGTTGCTCTGCCTATTCTGTGTATGAGAATATTAATGATGAAAAAGTCGATGTCAATATGAATAACAATACATTTGTGTATAAAAACGAAATTGCATCTTTATTGACAAATACTCCCATTGTGAACTTCACATCAGCATGACTCAGAAATACGTAGTTAGACAGGCTCTGAGGCCAAGGCTTGGGTTCATTGATTGGCAGGTCAAAGGTGGGGTGGCACGTAGCCAGCAGACAAACGTGCGAAGAGTAATTCCCAAAACAACCCCACAGATACGCGCAACAACACCAAAATGGTCCAGGCAGATTGGACCGAAGAAAGCACACATGGCCAGATGGGTGAGTGAGTTCCCAAAACTTCATAGAGTAAGATGCCACATGAAGTTAGGGAACACAGAGCCAAGCCGGACACAGCACACATAGTACATGCAGTGATCACATGCTCCCATGCCGACATCTAGACACGTTACCCACTGGCCGCATTGTGTCCCCTCGAGGTCAAGCCCCAACTGGATTCCTCATCTAATACATTAACTTATGTCTCCAAAGACAGAGGGTCATATTCCTTACCAAAAAAGGGTCGCAGGAACAATTTTTTTTGCATTCAAGGAACAATATAAAAACCCACATTTTAGCGATTGTTAATTGAGACACTCCTAAGACCCTATGCCTGTGACTGTTCGTGGCAGAAGTGTTTTTATTAAACAAACTGATCCTGTTTTGACAAAGGCATTTTGTCGCTTTTTATTTCAAAATATTTCATGTTCAAGCAACATTGTGGTGAACCACCATCAGAGTTGATTGGTAACGCAAACTCAACTGCAGCTAAAGGAAGGGGACCCCGCCTGGATGAATTCACATTTGCGCAACAAGGAAGGTGAGCAGATACCGCAATTGATTGGAAGTTCTGTTCAATCCGCCCTGAAGCAGACATAACCGAGGGTAAGAGACTACATCAGTACATTAATAAAGCATGTGGTGTATGGCAATCTAGGCAGAAGCGTAAAAAGATGTCAGGACTGTCATGGGAAAGCCTCCTAGTGCCTCCAGTTGAACCTTTTTGGGGGAGGTAGGCGCCATTGAAGACCTGTCAAGCTTTGCAGAGTCATGTCCTGGAGCTTGGTGTCGTTTTGGCTCCGATGTTTGCTCCCGCCTTCGTGGCTGAAACCTAAGATGGCCGCTCATCAGGATTGAGGGAGTTGCCGGTCTAGTTTTCTCAAAACTCTCCCAACTCAGCTGTGCGCGCGCGCGCTCACGCGTAGCACAGCGCATTCAACCGATAATTTGAAGTAAAGGCTCGCGTTCCTGATATTGCTGCAGTTTCTTGTTTCTGGAAGAGAAGAATCAGAGATTTTCCACAGAAGCAGTGTTAAGTATCATAGTAGGTACACTGGGATGTTTGTTGAGCCTTGTAATTTCGATTTTTGGCAATTTTGGATATTTTTGGGTTGCTTCGTGAAGGAAAGTTTTCATATCGCCTTTGATACCAGAAGGATTTCAGAGACTTTCCTACAGGAATTTAGAAACTTAAAGACAACTAGTTTCTTCCTGCATTAACCTGGCTATACTGGAAACGTGTGGAATAGCATATACCTTTGAGGTAGTCCAGTCTCTCCTGATAAGGAAAAGACCTTGCTGAAATAAAGAGTAGGAGAGGACACTTGAGCTTAGTAGGTTGTAATAAAGCCTGCTTTCTAAAGAATTGAAGCATTTTCGGATTCCGACTACAAAAGACTTTCAACTCTAGTCAAGACTTCAAACACAGAGGGGAGGTTAACAGTAACTATAGTTATATATACATATATACATACATACATATATATATCTATATATATATATATATATATATATATATATATATATATATATATATATATTACCTACTGGCGGTCGCCAGTAGGTAGTTATAGTTAGGATTGTTTTCCATAGAAAATCCGCAACATTCTATTGAGAATAACCTTTGATCCGATTTAGGGATCTGCCTGTAATTTCCCTTAAATTTGCCTTGTTGCGCTCCGCTCCTTCCCTGAAAGTTTGGGGGGGATTCGTCAAGCGGGGGCCGAGATAAAAGGGGGTCCCAAAACGTGTTTTCCCCATGTTAATTTCCGTAGGGACATTCTGACAAGGCTACAGCTCGAACGGCTGACCGGAATTACACCAGATTTGGCAAAATGGTAGGGACTGATATGCAGCAGTGCCTTTTGTATGTTTGGTGTAAATCCCTCCAGTAGTTTTTGAGAAAATTGAATTTGAAATTTTTCAAATGGCATTTTCTATGGGACTTTTAGACACGACTACAGCCCGAACGGCTGAACGGAATTACACCAAACTTGGCAAAATGGTAGGGACAGGTATGCAGTAGTGCCTTTTCTATATTTGCTGAAAATCCATTCAGTAGTTGTTGAGAAAATGAATTTGAGCAAATTATATATCTATATGCGCTCAACATTCTATTGGGAATAACTTTGGCGCCGATTGAGGAATCTGTGTGTAATTTTCCAGAATTTTGGCCAGCTCCGCTCCGCGCCTTCCCTGAAAGGTTCGGGGAGATTCGTCAAGCGGGGCCGAAAGGGGGGTCCCAAAATGTGTTTTCCCCATGTTAATTTCCATAGGGACCTTTAGACACGGCTACAGCCGGAACGGCTGAATGGAATTACACCAAAATTGGCAAAATGGTAGGGCCTGGTATGCAGATGTGCCTTTGCTATGTTTAGTGAAAATCCCTCCAGTAGTTCTTGAGAATTGAATTTGAAATTTTTCAAATGGCATTTATTATGGGACCTTTAGAAACGGCTACAGCCCGAACGGCTGAACGGAATTACACCAAACTTGGCAAAATGGTAGGGACAGGTATGCAGTAGTGCCTTTACTATATTTGGTGAAAATCCCTCCAGTAGTTGTTGAGAAAATTGAATTTGATCAAATGATATATCTATATGCTCTCACCGTACGCGCACCGTATGCGTACGGTACGCATACCGTAATCGTACGTGCGTGTACCCTTACGTGCACTAGCGAGTTTCTGATTGGCTGGCAGTCGACTGTCAACATTCCAAACTGTTCAAACCAGGAAGTGTTGGCCACCATCTTGTTTTTCAGGAGAACTGAGGCACAAGAGAGCCCAAAACAAGAGTGGAAACTACGAAAATGGGACAGGGTAGAGACCCCCCAACCCTCTAGCCCTTCTCAGGGGGTCCCAAAAGGACCCCCAAGGGCAAAAAAAAAATAAAAAAAGAAAAAAATCGCGGGGTACGTGCGCCGTACGCGTAGGGTACGCATACCGTGCGCGTACCCCGCGATTTAAAAATAAAATAAAAACATTTTTGCACTTGGTGGTCCTTCTGGGACCCCCTGAGAAGGGCTAGGAGGTCTGGGGGTCTCAATCCTGCCCCCTTTTCGCGTTTTTTACTCTTGTTTTGTGCTCTCTGGTGCCTAACTTCTCCTGAGAAACAAGATGGCTGCTCAGGTGGTCCCAGAAGGATAATAACATATATAAACGTTATCCGCTAATAGAATTAGCATTTACAAAACCTTTGAAATTTATTGAAAAAAAATATAGGTTTCCCGCCTGATATAGTTAGGAATTAGCATTTAAAAAAACCTTGCAAATTCACTGAAAAAACCATAGGTTTCAAGCCTTATATAGTTAGGAATTAGCATTTAAAAAACAATTGAAATTGCTCCTATATAGTAAGTTGTACTAACTATATTTCGCGCACCCGCAATCCACTGCTGATGATGTCATATATTACATCATTCATGACATGGTCAGTGACATCACTGATGACATCACTGATGACATCTCAAATGACATCACTGATGACATCACTGATGACATCTCATTTGACATCACTGATCACATCACTGATGATATCATTCATGTGATAATACGATGCACCTCCTCACACTCTAATATAACCTTTGATAGACCCAGTGTTAAATACAGACTACCATTCTTGAAATCATTGACACACCAATACCAGTTACTACATACGCACTCACTGATTCCTAGGTCTACACACACATTCACCCATAGAATCACTCATACATACAGTCACTCATCAATACAAAACTATCATATGCACTCATACACCTATACAGACTTCTGTGAATACCGAAAGTCTTACAGTTAGGATTTTTCTCAGTTTAGGAGTAGAAAAGTTAGGACTCCTAACTTTAGGACTCCTAAATGTCTTCTGCGAATACCTAAAGTCTTAAAATTAGGATTTTTCTCAGTTTAGTAGTAGTAAAGTTAGGACTCCTAACTTTAGGACTCCTAAATCCCTTCTGTGAATACCGAAAGTCTTAAAATTAGGATTTTTCTCAGTTTAGGAGTCCTAAAGTTAGGAGTCCTATCTTTACTACTACTCAATTGAGAAAAATCCTAATTTTAAGACTTTCGGTATTCACAGAAGGCATTTAGTCACTCACTCATACAGTCAGTCACGCACCTACTAAATCCTTCATCCAGACACTTATACATCCACTCATTCTTCAATATGTAAAACATATTTAAACTTTACAGAAACACACAGTCACTGGATGATGTCATCAGTGATGTCATCAGTGATGTCAAATGAGATGTCATCAGTGATGTCACCAGTGATGTCATTTGAGATGTCTTCAGTGATGTCATCAGTGATGTCACTGACCATGTCATGAATAATGTAATATGTAACATCATCAGCAGTGGATTGCGTGTGCGCGAAATATAGTTAGTACAACTAACTATATAGGAGCAATTTCAATGGTTTTTTAAATGCTAATTCCTAACTATATAAGGCCTGAAACCTATGGTTTTTTAAGTGAATATATATATAGATATATATATATATATATATATATATATATATATATATATATATATATTACCTACTGGCGATAGCCAGTAGGTATATATAGTTAGGATTTTTTCTCTATGGAACTTTTGAAAATTCTATGTCTAATAACTTTGGCGTTTGTGGACGGAATCGGCTGAAATTTTCAGGAAAATGGCACATCTTGTTTCTGAGCAGCCCCTGAAAATATGGGGGGGTTCCGTCAAGGGGGGGCCGAGAAAAAAGGGGGGTCCCTAAACGCGTTTTTCCCATTCATTTTTCCATAGGGCGTTTGGCCTCACTTTTAGCTCGAACGGCTGAATGGATTTGCACGAAACTTGGCAAAATTGTAGGGACTGTTAGCCCGATGTGCCTTTGCTGGGTCTCAATATATGTGCTCCAGTGGATTTTGAGAAATGAACGTTTAAAAAAACAGATATATCTGTGACAGCGTACCGGATAGCGCACCAGTTCGCGTACTTTTCGCGTAACGGAGCTTTGCCAAGCGAAGCTGATTGGCTGTCCGGTGTCTGTCAACATTCTAAACAGTCCGGAGCGGCCGCCATCTTGTCTCTCGGTAGGATCGAGAGACAAGAGGAGGCCAAAACGAAGGGGGAAATGAAGGAAAGGGGGCAAGGTAGACCCCTTCTGACCCCCTAGGATTGATGAGGGGGAAATAAAAAAAAAAAATTGCGATTTTTCGCCGTAGAGGCGCGTCCCGGTATGCGAACCGGGCAGCTAACCGGGCAGCTAACCGGCAGCGTAACGGGAGTCTGAGGAGAAGCTGATTGGCTGTCAACATTGTAAACAGTCTGGAGCGGCCGCCATCTTGTCTCTCGTAAGGATCGAGAGACAAGAGGTGGTGAAAAACGAAGGGGGAAATGAAGGAAAGGGGGCAAGGTAGACCCCTCCTGACCCCCTAGGATTGATGAGGGGGATATTAAAGTGCCCCGCGAGCCAAAAAAAAAAAAACAAGGGGAAAACCAAGAGAAACAGTAAAATAAAATTTAAAGGAATAGATTTCCACCAAACTTGGCAAAATTGTAGGGACTGTTTGTTTGATGTGCCTTTGCAAGGCCTCAAGATATGTGCACGTGTGGATTTTGTCTAATTAAGGTTAAAAAAATATATATATATCTGTAAGCGTGCTCTGGCGCGCTTACGTTACGGGTTTTGTTTGCGCTGCAGAGACGATACGTCAAGTTTATGCGACGTGTCATGAGGCGTCTCACGTGGCTACGTGATACGTCACGTAATAAAGAATATATTTTACAGCTATAGATATTAGCTTTTAAAAAACCAATGAAATTCACTGAAAAAACCATAGGTTATAGACCATATATAGTTAGGAATTTGCATTTACAAAACCTTGAAAATTCACTGAAAAAACCATTGGTTATAGACCATATATAGTTAGGGATTAGCATTTACAAAACCTTAATTTACTCGCACAAAACCATAGAAATCCGCATATATAGTTAGTTGCAATAACTATATATCGCGCACCCGCAATCCACTGCTGATGATGTCACATATTACATCATTCATGACATGGTCAGTGACATCACTGATGACATCTCAAATGACATCACTGATGACATCTCAAATGACATCACTGATGACATCACTGATGACATCTCAAATGACCTCACTGATGAAATCACTGATAACATCTCATTTGACATTACTGATCACATCACTGATGATATCATTCATGTGATAATACGATGAACCTCTTCAGACTCTAATATAACCTTAGATACAATCAGTGTAAACAGACACTTACAGACTGTCACTCATCCATGGAGTTACTCACACACCTAGTCAGTCATGCAAAGAATCAATCACACCTCCATTTCCTCAACTATACAGTTATACACACCTTACTTAATCAAACATATACTAACACATATTTACTCTCTTATACAATCACTGATACAAGTTCACAATGATCCATACAGCCACTCACACATTCACTGGCTCTTATGCACAGTTATTTATATATGTCAACTCTTACATGTACTGTGTTTTACATATGTACTTACTTTGACATGTAGCACTGAGAAATCCAATCACTCACCAATACACTCATGCAGACAGTCAACCGCCCATACAGCTGTTTCCACATGCACTTTTGAACCCATACATCTAGTGAATCAACTGCTCACACATCTATGCACAGAGTCACACACCTCCCAGCCACCCCCACACACACACTCACTCTCCCATACAAATATTTGGGCAACCAATCAAACACCCATATAGTTACTCATATAGCTACTGATCAACACATGCAGCAGTTTACAGAACTACAGAAATAATGATGCACAAATTAAGACAGTTTAGTCACTAACCCATGCACTCAGTGAGACACATTTAATCATTCCCTCATACAATCAGTCATGCACCTACTAAATCCTTCATCCAAACACTTATACATCCACTCATTCTTCAATATGTAAGACATATTTTAACTTTACAGAAACATACAGTCACTGAATGTTGTCATCAGTGATGTCATCAGTGATGTCATTTGAGATGTCATCAGTGATGTCATTTGAGATGTCATCAGAGATGTCACTGACCATGTCATGAATGATGTAATATGTGACATCATCAGCAGTGGATTGCGGATGCGCGATATATAGTTATTGCAACTAACTATATATGCTATCTATGGTTTTGTGCGAGTAAATTAAGGTTTTGTAAATGCTAATCCCTAACTATATATGGTCTATAACCAATGGTTTTTTCAGTGAATTTTCAAGGTTTTGTAAATGCAAATTCCTAACTATATATGGTCTATAACCTATGGTTTTTTCAGTGAATATATATATATATATATATATATATATATATATATATATATATATATATATATATATATATATATATATATATATATATATATATATATATATATACATTTATATATATAAATGTACTCACCTACATTCTCTTGGTGATTTGGTACCGGTGGAGTTCTTCAGTTATCAGTTCATACAGACATTTCCTGCATAAAGAAAATAATCATTTAAGTTGTATATTCACAAGACGGGTGAAAGCAGGTAAAAGAGAAGACATATAGAAAAATATAGAGCAAGGAGTGAAGTCAGCAATACTTAAGGGTAGTACACTGTGTATTTATTTTGCAGCGTCTTATCAAGGCAACTTACCAGTAAGGACTAGCAGTATACAGATCCTAAATCTAATACCAACCAGAGAGCAGCTAGCCACTATGAAGGGACAGGTATTGAAGAGTAGGGAGCATTAATTTGTTTAGGGGTTTGTGTATAGTTATCGTGGTTATATGATATTCTTTGTTGCAGTAGACCACTCGAAGCCAAGCGAGAGTTCCAGTCCAGAAGAAGAGTAGCACTGGCAGTCTCTGTTTATTCCCAATCCCCTTTTCCCCTCTTTGCTGCTAGTGAATTAATTTGCTTTAGCGGAGTTGGCGATTGAGGAGCGTTTATCTGTTCCTGCGGAAATCACAGTTTTGGTGAAGGTACTTGACAAAAGATAACCTGGGAACCCTGCCACTGACAGAAATCTGGGCATATTACCTATTTTATATGTCATAGCTGAGTAGTCACAAGGCGTCCTCAGAGACGATCCAGTGAAAGTCACCTTTTTTTGATAGTCAGCATGCTAAGAAAGGTGAATATTTATTGTATTTATCGTTGGAGTTGACACCTTAGTCTTATTTTTTACTGTGAAAGAGTTTCTCAAATCCACCAGTTTCTCAACACTGTTGGTATTTGAAAGAAGTGGGAGGTGTTGTTTGCCTAGATCGCTGTGTGCAACACAGATAGTACGCTTTTTATGCTCGGCTTGACACAGCCGATATGCTTGGACTGCTGGGTGTGACACAGATAGTATGCTTGACACACGGGTGTGATACAGGGTGTGATTTCGGCATTTAGGGAAAAAAATTGGACCTGGGAGATTAGGTGTAACTTGTCTTTGGCCAAGAGGGGCTTGCGGTTCTCAAGTTTTTCAATTTATTTCTGTGAACTGTTGTTATTATCTTTGTCCCAGAGTCAATATTGACAGACTATGAGGCCCACTCAGTCCTGAATACCGCGCAGAGCTTCCCCTGGTGACAGGATAGCATGAGCTAGGAGTGGGTTAGGGATTTATTTTACAAAGTCATCAATTTTTCTGTCAGTCTTTTATTGTTGTGCTTAATGTAGGGTACATGTGTGATATTGTGCTCCTGTTATAACTGCAAATTGTGTTTTGTCTTAGGTGATGTGCTTTTGTAAATGACCCAATGTTTCATATGAAGATGCTGCTATTTCTCAAAAACAGTTTTTTATGCCAAGAGTCAGTATCATTCAGATACTGTTTTTATTGACAAATTGCATTTTTTCTATGTTGCAATCCTTCATATGCATTGTTATTGTGTTTATGATATGTTCATGGTGAATTGTTGATGCATCTGTATATAGCGTTGAGCTTGTCATTACGTAATTAGAAGCAATAAGCCCCCATGTAAATTTTCTCTATGATTAAATCAAAACCAAACATTCCCTAAAAAGAAGCTAAGGTATCTTGTCCTCCGAAAGTGCCAAACGTATCCTGCAAACAAGATTCCTCACACATGCTAAAAAGCTCAATAAGGTTGGCAAGAATGGCAAGGACACACGAAGGCGCACACATTTCCCTGGCCAAAGGAGGGAACTACTGATACTAACAGATTTGAATATACAAGAACACACATACAAACCAAGTACACAGGTCAAAAGAAACATAGGAGAGAGGCATTATTAAAACTATGGGCCATCTTCAAGGAAGCCCAGATTGACAGTCATGCACTACAGATAGCAAACAAGGTGTCAGCACCTCCTCCACCATATTCAGGTATGGAGGTTCTCTCGCCTGCTCTTCCCACATTAGGATACTCCAATCCGCCAGTTGAAGAAGCTGGTGGACCCCCTACTGAACAAAAAGCAGTTAGGCCCAGCTTTGAGAGATTGAGAGGCCTGCAGGTCCAGGCAGTCGCAGAGCAACCCCAATCCGGTGTGAGGTCTCTCAGAACTTCGACCCACCATCCGTCATAGAACCCCAGTGGAGCTGAGAACACACACTGCCACAGGTCTAGCGGAACACACACAAGTGACAGAGGGATTTGTGGGGTTATAGATAGTGACACAGCTAGAGGAGGTGAGGTCGGAAACCCCAGTCCACAGGGGACCGATGATGAGGGTGAGACTACAGGACTTGCCCAGGCAACCAATGTAGTAAGAAGAGAGCCGATGCTCGAGGCAGAAGAGGCACATAATGACACCACCACGAGCTGACCAGAGGAAGAACAAGTAGTCATGGTATTCATGAAAAATACACCATACAACTTTGTAAAACAACTCAAGGGCATCAAGGTAATGCCTAAGGGAAGAGATGGTCTTCTTATCGAAAGACACCACAGTTATACAGGGGTTCTCGAGTTCGGTGTGAAGGATCTCCTTCACAAATACCCCTCAAACTAAAGATAGGAGGAAATTAAGTGAGAATCAGTTTTTATATTCTTCCTCGTTCTGACTAATCTATTAGGATGAGATCTGTTAGCCAAACGGAAAATTACCATCCAGTTTACCGAGGATGGGACCATGGGTTGCTCTTCCCTAGGGGCTCCCACCCTAGGATCCATATCATTGAAACACCCCCTCATCACAAGTATTTCAGCAAAGACACCACCTACATACCAGACCACCTTCACAGAGGCGGTCTTTGCATACATGGTAGAACTCTTGTGTATTGGTGAACTTGTTGGGAAGTGGGCACATCACACACCCCGCCTCCTAGTTAAGACAGCTAAATTGACAGAAACATTTGTAGCTAACAAGGGAGTTAAGGAGGACGAGAGTCGCAATTATACTACACATGAATCAACAGGGTCCCCTGGGACAAAGCAAGAAGTGGGGGCAATGGACATAACCGCTAGATCCCATGTGCCTGTTGAAATTCCAAGCTCAGACTGTGCTACCACCATGGCACCTCCATGCACCTGGGAGCGACTAAGACAAGGCTGTCTGGTGCAATCAATCAATCAATCAATCAATCAGGGAATTGTAAGCACGCTACTCACCCGTGAGAGTCTCAAGACGCTGAGGGTGGTGGTTCGCAGCTCCGTTCAGCCGAAGAGCCAGGCCTTAAGAGTCGTCCTGAACGTGTACTGGGAGGGGGCATGTCTGATGTCTGCCGGTAGCTCTTTCCAGGTCCTGTCTGCAATCTGAGAGAACAATCTTCCTCTTGCTCTGGCTCTGGCTCTGTGGATGCGTGGGGTTTTGGCCAGTGCAAGGTTGGAAGATAGGAGATTATTTTGGGTACGTTGCAGTTTATTCTGTCGTTGAGGTATATGGGTCCATTGTGTGTAGGCATTTGTAGGCATGAGTGAGGATTTTGAAGGTGACTCTCTTCTCCACGGAGAGCCGGTGGAGTCTCCACAGGTGTTGGCTGATGTGTTCGTGCCGGTAGATGCGAAGACAAGTCTGGCCGCAGTGTGCTGTATTGTCTGGAGCTTGTGGAGCAGGGACTTGTTGATGCTGGCGTAGAGTGCATCTCCATAGTCCAGTCTGCTGGTAATGAGTGCATGAGTGACTGTCTTCCTTGACTCAGGGGGGATCCATTGAAAAGTCTTGTGATGGATGCGGAGGGGGTTGAAGCAGCTGGACGTGACGGTGTTGACCTGTTAGTACATGACGAGTGACGAGTCGAGTATGATGCAAGGTTTTTGGCGTGGTCTGAGGAGGTAGGTGGGCTTCTGAGGGCGGTGGGTCACCAGTAAGCATGGGCGAATTTTGCGAATCTCGCGTTCGCGAATTTTGCGGATTTGCGAACTCGCAATCCGCAAAATCCGCGAATTCTCGCGAATTTGCGGATTTTTTTTTTGTGTTTGCGCGAGTTTCTGCCAGTTCGCGAGGGTTTTTTACAATGTCGCAAACTGCGAACTTACCTGTCGGGTCGCAAGTTTCGCGAACTTGTTGTTTCTACGTGTCCAGCCTGTTTGGGACACTCTTCTTCATCACTGCCACTCTCTGTCACCACTGCCACTCTCTGACTACTCATGCCACCCTCTGGCCCACCCATGCCACCCTCTGTTTCATCACAGCACCCTCTGGTTGTCCAGTCAGTGTACATTATTGTGGCAACGCAAGCACACCTTCCCTGCCTCAAGTGACCTGAATTAATTTGGGGCTGATTAATGTGTCACAGAATATTTTTTTAGCTGGCACCTGCTTCCTTAGTGCTTCCTGATTAGTGATATTTTGCACTTGTTAAGTGCTTTCATTGTTGCAAAATTAGTTACAACACCTGCCCTGCCCCAACTGACAATAATGCATTAGGGGCTGATTAATGGATTTGAACTTCCAGCCTGGCTCCTGCTTGTCTCCCTTAGCTGTAATTCAGGACCTTTGTGGCATATGTGTAACTATTCTGAGGTTCAGAGCAGGGTCACATAATAGTTTCAACTGGCAACTGAACTCTGGAGGGGCCCCTCAGGAAGCACTACAGGAAATGGCTACTAATGATGAGCCTGAACTTTTGAACCTGGTAAGTAGTTACTTTCAGTTTTGCTAAGATCGTATTTCTGCAATTTTGCACTTATTCGCGGGGCGCGAACTCACGCGAACAGTGCGAACAGTGCGAGCAAAATCCGCTGCTCGCAGATTTGTGGATTTTGCGGGAGATTCGCGAATCTCGCGGATTGCGAATTTACCGAAAATCCGCAAAATCCACGAGCGAAACGGATTTTCCGCCCATGCTTAGTCACCAGGTGTTATCTCATGCTGAAAGGGTGGTTCAGAGCACGAGGACTTCTGTCTTCTCGGCGTTGAGTTTTAGGCAGTTGTTGATCATCCAGACCGCGATGTCTTGCACGCCTCTCTGGAAGTTGAGTTTTGCTGTGGTGGGGTATCTGGTGAGGGAGAGGATGAGCTGGGTGCCATCGGAGTAGGATACTATGTTGAGTCCGCGATGGCTGCAACGGGGGCCATGTAGATGTTGAAGAGGGTCAGGCTCAGTGATGACCCCTGTGGGACTCCGCTGGTGATTTCCATGGGGGCGAAGAGGAAGCGTGGCTTCTTCTGGTGAGGAACAATCAGATCCAGTACAGGGCGGTTCCTTGTATGCCAGCGTCGTGAAGTCTGGCGACTAGTGTGCGGTGAGAGACGGTGTCAAAAGCTGCAGACAGGTCGATGAGGATAAGAGCTGCGAAGCGGCCTTGGTCCAGGCAGGTGCAGATGTTGCCTGTGGCGGCGAGTAGGGCGGTCTCGGTTCAGTGGTTGCTCTGGAATCTGGATTGGGATGGGGCGAGGACAGCGTTCTCTTTGATGAATCGTGTTAGTTCCCTGTTGATTGTTTTCTCTGCCACTTTGGCTGTGAAGGGGATGAGCGAGATGGGCAGGTAGTTTTTGAGGTCGGTGGGGTCGGCCATGGGCTTCTTGAGCAGGGTCCTGACTTCTGCCCACTTCCAGTAATCTGGGAAGGTGCCTGTTTTGAAGGTGGTGTTGATGATGTGTTGCAGTTCGGGTGCGATGGTGTCCGCGGCTCTGTGGTAGATGTGCGGGGGGGTAGGGGTCGGTGGGGGCCCCTGAGTGGATGCCTTTCAAGATCATGGCTGTCTCCCTGGTTGTGATCGGTGTCCAGTTGAAGATGGTGGACTGGCTTGTGTTTCTGGGGCTGGGGGACTGGCTGTGGTGTCTTGTGGGTGGTCGACGAAGTTGTTGTAGAGTGTCTTGATCTTGAGGTGGAAGTAGGTCCCAAGCTTGTCGCATACGTCTTGGGACGGGTTGATGTTTGTGGCTTCACTGCATGGGTTAGTGAATTCCTGAATGACACTGAAGAGTTCCTTGGAGTTGGTGGAGTTGGCGAGGATTTTGTTGTGCATGAAGTTCCTTTTGGTGGTTCTGATTTGGTTATGGTAGTCCATCATGGCGTCCTTGTAGGTGGAGTAGTTGTCGGTTGTCTTGGTGTTCCTCCAGTTCTTCTCCAGGCATCGGCAGGTGTGCCTGGCTTCTTGGAGATCATTGGTGAACCAGGCTGCTCTCCTGGGGCACTGTTTGCCGGGGTTGCGTAGTGGGGCAAGCTCATCTGCGCAGTAGGAAATCCAAGTGTGGAGTCCTCTGGCTGCGATGTTTGCGTCGGGTGCCCAGGTGTAGTTGTCTCGTGTGAGGGCGGAGTTTAGTTACTCGTTTGTAACCTTGCTCCACCAGTCTCTTTGTGGTGGGCGTGGGCTGGTTTTGGTGCCTTGGGTTTGTCGACGGTTAAGTGGACACAGTGGTGGTCGGTCCATGGTGGTTGCATTGTGTGGCTGAAGTTGATGTTGTTACCTGCGGCAAAGATGGGGTCAAGGGAGTGTTGGTGTGGTGATGAGTTTGTTAGGTCCGATGTCGGAGAGGTTGTCACCGAGGATGATGGAGTTGGAGTCACTGGGGCTGTCAAGGTGAAAGTTGAGGTCTCCAGCGAGTATGTAGTTCATTGAAGCGATGGCGTGGTGTGCGATGAAGTCGGTGATGGTGGTGGCGAAGGGTGTCCGGGGGGTCTGTAGATGAGGTTTCCTCGGTGTGTAGTGTTAGGGCCGGTCTGGATCTGGAAGTGCAGATGTTCGGCGGAGGGAAGGTTTCGCTGGAGGTGTTGTGAGGCGGAGGGTGCTCTTGTGGGTGATGGTAAGGCCCCCTTCCAGGTGGTCGGGGTGGTCTTTCCTCTGGATCTTGTATCTGTACGGGATGGCGGAGTTGATGTCGGGGGCTGAGACGGCATTGGTCCAGGTCTCCATGAAGAAGGCAATGTCGGGCGTGAGAGAGTCGAGTAGGTTCGAGATTTCCATGGCATGTTGGTGCATGGAGCGCACAGTGAGGAGGATGCATTTGAGGGTGTCGTTGGTGCTGGTGTCGGTGGTGTTGGAGGCCGGGGTGGTGGTGAAGGTCCGGCGGCAGTGGAGGCAGGAGAACTGGCCATGGGTTGTGTTCAGTGAGGCTTGTTGGCAATCTCAGTGATTTCTGGGATTGAGTGCAATGAGGGTGGTGGAGTTGTTGCAGTGGAAGGTTGGCGATCCAGGGCTCCTGGCCCTGGCTGCAGTCAGGTTGCGGACGGGAGCAGATGGGCTTGCCTTACGCGTGCCTTTGTTGTGGCAGTGGTATGCCCACTGCATTTAGGGTAAGGGGGAGGGAACATGCAGCTGGGAGGCGGGAGCGGAGGCGGTAACGGCAGAAAAAGACACAAGCAAAACAACCGGATGGGCAGAATAACAGAGGAGGAAATCAACAGCAGCAGAAGTGAGAACAAATATCACAATGACACACAAGTGGGGAAACAAATATCACAATTGCACACAAGTGGGGAAAAGCACAATGGGCCAGGGTCAATCACATCAAAATCCTTATCCACATAAAGAAGCTCAGGGAAATCCAAATGCACCTTACATTTACCCGTAGGGAGATCAGATAGCCACTGCAACAGGAATCAGGCAGTTGGACAAAACAGCACCTGCAGACAGGGAACTCAGCCCAACAGGGTCCGGGGACAAAGCCTCAGCAGGGAGGCGTAACCCTGTGAAGGTAATGCCTTCATACAAACACAGAGTCCAAATTTGCAGTAGGTAAAACCCTAGAGTAAAACACCACCCATTTACCCCCATCCACCCCATCAATTAACTGTACCAAAGCCAAAAGAAGGACCAATGAGACAACAATGGAAATACAAACGTTGACTTGCATCTGAGGATTCAGGGCTGCCTCATGTGTTCTATTGATCTTGTATCCTCACTAAAGTTCACCATTAAGGAGATACTAAAATCCTTGGGTACGCGAATGACATTGCCATATTGACTGATTCCCCACAGATTGCTTTGGCAGAAATTCAGAGTTTGACAACAAAGTTTGGTAAGATCTCAGGATACCATCCTAATGACTCCAAAACACAAATAATTTGCAACGAGAAAATCAGCTTGATAGACTCACGTGTGGTTGGCAAGGCAAAATACTTGGGGATCGAGCTAAGTGCCTAACCTGAGGAGATCGTAGAGATCAATCTTGTGCCTTTATTAAGTAAAATTGACTCTGAGGCGCGTAGGATTAATAATTTGCATTTAACTCTTTAAGGTGTGGACACCTGTGAGAAAATTATTTAAAATAGGAAGATTACATATATATACTCCTGTCACTGGCAATACTCTTTTGCCAGAAATTTTCAGGGATGGTTATTTTAGAGAATGGAATATGCGAGGAGTTTAGGCAATAGGGGATATTGCTTTGGAAACAAGGGTTATGTCTTTTGAATGTATTAGACAAAAATTCGGTATAAACAACCGCTATTTCTTTCAATTTTTGCAGATACGTGATTTTTTGAGTCGTAAAAGGGTTAGCTGGGTCCATATTCCGCTGGTTGATGCGATCCAGGGTGGTCAATAAACTATCTCCACGCTGTATAAAATGGTAAATGAAACCAGATGTGACGATCTGGATAAACACTTAGGTCATTGGCTGAATGTCGTACAGGCAGGACAAGAAATATGCGAAGAGTCATTAGGCTTCAGTCAAACAGCAAACATATCTACAAACCTCCAGGTTTAATGTTTCAAGACCTGGTTAAATCTGTATGTTACCCCACATCATATTCATCAATGGGGTGGGGTGGATGGAGTTAATTGCCCTAGATGTGGGTAATTTGCTGTTGATAGTGTTCACATGTTCCCCTCATGCTCCAGTCTGACCTCATTGCTGGTTGCGGTCGAGCAACGGCTGGAACAGATGTTTGGTTACTTGATCAAACTTTCACCACTGCTTGTAATGTTAGGAATAGCGGATATGGATATGAATGTATCAGAAAGAAAGTTATTATTTATTGCGATGGCCACACTGAGATTGAGCATTGCAACGGTTTGGTTGGATCCTGCCCCCCCCCCGAGATTTCACGAATGGTTTAGTAAATTTATAAACATCGGGAAGTGGGAATTGTTGGTCTTTAAAAGGAGAGGCGCGAGGGCTCGGAGGGAGGGGGAACGGATCTGGGAGCCCCTCTCAAACTGGTTGAACTCTAGGAGTTAAGGATGGGGGTAGAATGTCAACTTTCGAGACCCAATCGGTCTAGGGTTATCTTTCTTGTGCCGGTTCTCCTGTTTTCTTTATGGCTTTTTGGTTCCTCTCCCTTACAAGCTTGATATGTATAGTCGGCTGGTTCCGCAAAGTGTTTTTTGTCTATTTTACGTATCCTGTTCTGCGACACTCCTGCAGCCCGGGGGGGGGGAGGGAAGGATGGGGGGTGGCGGAAAACTTGTGAAAAAGATGGGGGATGACAAAGATTTAATATATGTTGATTTTTCTTTTTTCTATTTCTGAATATGTTCTTTTGTCATTCTTCTAATAAAAATAAAAAAATAAAAATAAAAATAAAGTTCACCATTAAGGGCGCCTGTGGGAGCCAAGGCCCCACTCTGCTACTGATCCCCAGGTAAGGGCTGGCTAGCCATACCGCAGGGGCCACAGTCTGATTAGGGCGGGGGGGGGGGGTTCCCAGGCAAAGTGCTTACAAACAGGCACCCAGGTCCCCGCATCCAAAGTCAATGGGACGGGTTCCTATTACTAGTCCGAAAGTTTCCCATTCCCTGGCATCCAGCCCAGGACTGATGTTTCCTTCATGGCGTAAAGTTCCAACAGCACCCCCCAAAATCTAGAAACCTCTGTCCAAATGGAAGCCCCTTCGCAGTTCTAAAACAAAGCTGTCCTCAAGAGACTGGAGCCAGGATTCCCACACACCTGGAATAGTGAAGATCCTGTAACCTTCACAGCTCACGCACAAGAGTCAATACGTTGCAAGGTGCCCGCATGGCGCCAAGTCAGTCAAGAGGTTTGTCAAGTTAGCCAGATTCCCCATAGTTGTGAAACAGTCCTGGTCCAGTCGTCATCCCTAGGCAAAGTTCAGCAAGGGTTCTTCGCCTTTGACCCTGGCTCTCCGTGTTCTTATGGTCGAAGATGTTTCCTTTTCTTTCTTTCAGGTTTTTCAAATCTCCAAAGTCTGGTTACTGTGCCATACCCCACCAGAATAAAGACAGGAGTATGCCCGCTAGTTAGAAGTTCCTAGCCTCAAATCAGGAACCGCAGATCCAAACACACTGAAAAGACGTCGTCCGAGGGAGAGGGAGGTGCCTGGGAGAGGGGAGGTCACAAAGTTCATCACAGCTCCAGGTGAGAGTAGAATGCTGAATGCGCTCACCCCCGTATCAGGCCTAGTAATCAACCAATGCACTATGCTTCACATACACCATCCAGCGAAAGCAGTAAGCACCACAAGACGGCACGATCAGGGGTACATGGGGGCCATGGAACAACTCCCAAAGCCTTCCTCCTCATGATAAGTGAAATAGCAGATCATGCAAGAGCAAGAAGAGCACCCAAATATCAACAAAAGTAGCCGAACACTAGCCCAAAAAGAAATCTCTAGAGAAAGGATGGAGCCATGATATCTGGCACCACAAGGGAGAGGCACCCTGCAAGCTGAGAACAAATATACACATGTGATCTTGGGGCACGTTGCAACTACCAACAGCACTTAACAGTGATACGTCACTTCCTTGCACAGTCCTGCGCATGTGTAGGTTGAAAGCAGCTCACCCTAATGGCGAAGCATGCACACACCAGGAGAGACAGGGTCTCGGAAAACTAGCAGAGCCCAACACAATCATATATAAAAACTGATATGATCCATCCCTATGATCACAAGACAACTACATAAACATCTCACATTAATCCAAGCATCAAGTTAGTTATGAAAACTCATAAAATAGATTAATTCACCTGATTACCCATAAGCCATCTTTAAGTTTTAACCATCAAAATGATACCACGATCGGGCCCACCTTTTGGTGCCCTACTAAAAATTCTGTAAATGGAGTGTGGAGAACACACCCCTGAGGGAAATAGAGGAACCCCGAAGAAAAGATCATTAACGATTGCACACATACAATATTTTTCTGAATTAACAAATGAACCAAGTTCTTAGGTCAGCAATCGAACCTCCAAGTGCACCACCATTTCAGCTGACACATCATCACCCCACCATGGATCTAAGGTGTGCGAATCCAAAAACTATGAACTGCACAGTGGCATTTTTTTGATAGACTTCTTGAACGAAAAACACCCAATAACCAGAGGACCACAGAAACCCCCTTGGATCCATACCAAGACAGATACAGTTTAATTGCAAGTTATGTATTTTTGCACTTCTATGTAACCCTCTGTTTAGTTTGGGTGTTACACCTATTCACTGCTAAAGAACCGCCTAGCGAAATTTGTAATTATGTGACACTGAGTGGTATTTGGAGTGTATGTGGCGTTGCGTGCAGTGTAATTATGTGGTGTGTAATTATGTGGCACTGAGTGGTATTTGGAGTGTATGTTGCGTTGCATGCAGTGTCATTATGTGGCATGTAATTATGTGGCACCGAGTGGTATTTGGAGTGTATGTTGCTATGAGTACAGTGTACATATGTAGCATATAATTATGTCGCACTGAGTGGTATTTGGAGTGTATGTTGCATAGCGTGCAGTGTAATTATGTGGCACTGAGTGGTATTTGAAGTGTATGTTGCGATGCATGCAGTGTAATTATGTGGCGTGTAATTATGTGGCTTTGAGTGGTATTTGGAGTGTATGTTGTTTTGCGTGCAGTGTAATTATGTGGCGTGTAATTATGTGGCACTGAGTGGTATTTGGAGTGTATGTTGCGTTGAGTGCAGTGTAATTATGTAGCATATAATTAAGTGGCACTGAGTGGTATTTGTAGTGTATGTTGCTATGAGTACAGTGTAAATATGTAGCATATAATTATGTGGCACTGAGTGGTATTTGGAGTGTATGTTGCGTCGCATGCAGTGTATTTATGTGGTATGTAATTATGTGGCGCTGAGTGGTATTTGGAGTGTATGTTGCGTTGCATGCAGGTGGCGTGTAATTATGTGACACTGAGTGGTATTTGGAGTGTATGTTGCATTGCGTGCAGTGTCATTATCTGGCACTGAGTGGTATTTCGAGTGTATGTTGCAATGTGTGCAGTGTAATTATGTGGCGTGTATTTGTGTGGCACTGAGTGGTATTTGGAGTGTATGTTGCGTTGCGTGCAGTGTAATTATGTGCTTTGTAATTATGTGACACTGAGTGGTATTTGGAGTGTATGTTGCGTTGCGTGCAGTGTAATTATGTGGTGTGTAATAATGTGGCACTGAGTGGTATTTGGAGTGTATGTTCCATCGAGTGCAGTGTAATTATGTGGCGTGTAATTGTGGCACTGAGTGGTATTTGGAGTGTATGTTGCCATGAGTGCAGTGTAAATATGTAGCATATAATTATGTGGCACTGAGTGGTATTTGTAGTGTATGTTGCGTTGCGTGCAGTGTAAATATGTAGCATATAATTATGTGGCACTGAGTGGTATTTAGACTGTATTTTGTGTTGCGTGCAGAGTAATTATGTGCCTTGTATTTATGTGACACTGAGTGGTATCTGGAGTGTATGTTGCGTTGCGTGCAGTGTAATTATATGGTGTGTAATAATGTGGCACTGAGTGGTATTTGGAGTGTATGTTGCTATGAGTGCAGTGTAATTATGTAGCATAAAATTAAGTGGCACTGAGTGGTATTTGTAGTGTATGTTGGGTTGCGTGCAGTGTAAATATGTAGCATATAATTATGTGGCACTGAGTGGTATTTGGAGTGTATGTTGCGTTGCATGCAGTGTAAATATGTAGTATATAATTATGTGGCACTGAGTGGTATTTGGAGTGTATGTTGCGTTGCGTGCAGTGTAATTATGTGGTGTGTAATTATGTGGCACTGAGTGGTATTTGGAGTGTATGTTTTGTTGCGTGCAGTGTAATTATGTGGCATGTAATTATGGGGCACTGAGTGGTATTTGGAGCGTATGTTGCGTTGCATGCAGGTGGCATGTAATTAGGTGGCACTGAGTGGTTTTTGGAGGGTATGTTGTGTTGCATGCAGTGTCATTATGTGGCACTGAGTGGTATTTGGAGTGTATGTTGCAATGTAATTATGTGGCGTGTATTTGTGTGGCACTGAGTGGTATTTGGAGTGTATGTTGCGTTGCGTGCAGTGTAATTATGTGCCTTGTAATTATGTGACACTGAGTGGTATTTGGAGTGTATGTTGCGTTGCGTGCAGTGTAATTATGTGGAGTGTAATAATGTGGCACTGAGTGGTATTTGAGTGTATGTTGCTTTGAGTGCAGTGTAATTATGTGGCGTGTAATTGTGGCACTGAGTGGTATTTGGAATGTATGTTGCTATGAGTGCAGTGTAATTATTTAGCATATAATTATGTGGCACTGAGTGGTATTAGTAGTGTATGTTGCGTTGCGTGCAGTGTAAATATGTAGCATATAATTATGTGGCACTGAGTGGTATTTGGACTGTATGTTGCATTGCGTGCAGTGTAATTATATGCTTTGCAATTATGTGACACTGAGTGGTATTTGGAGTGTATGTTGCGTTGCGTGCAGTGTAATTATGTGGAGTGTAATATTGTGCCACTGAGTGGTATTTGGAGTGTATGTTGCGTTGAGTGCAGTGTAAATATGTGGCATGTAATTGTGGCACTGAGTTGTATTTGGAGTGTATGTTGCTATGAGTGCAGTGTAATTATGTAGCATATAATTATGTGGCACTGAGTGGTATTTGTAGTGTATGTTGCGTTGCATGCAGTGTAAATATGTAGCATATAATTATGTGGCACTGAGTGGTATTTGGAGTGTATGTTGCGTTGCATGCAGTGTTATTATGTAGTATATAATTATGTGGCACTGAGTGGTATTTGGAGTGTATGTTGCGTTGCGTGCAGTGTAATTATGTAGCATATAATTATGTGGCACTGAGTGGTATTTGGAGTGTATGTTGCGTTGCGTGCAGTGTAATTATGTAGCATATAATTATATGGGACTGAATGGTATTGGGTGGAGTGTCGTACTTGCTCCCTGCATTAGAAAGCTCACATCACTGATGGGATTAGCTGATACTGACATAAGAAGCTGCACCACGTGGAAATAACTCACTGCACTCCAGTGGATGCTCCCATAGCTTCACATTTAAAGTGCAGCATGTATAAGATCAAAATATGCAAGCCAGTGTTTTGGTGGAAATACAACCCTTGAGTGAAGTGCTCTGTTATGCAAAATACCTGCATGGCTAACCGCTTTGTGGGCAGGCAATACGAAGATGAGTAATGCCAAGCTGTCACTGATTGGTACCTAGAACGAGCATATATACTGTTTTGAGAAGGAAAGGACAAGCCTTTCACTCACCTCAGCAAGTTACAGTTGACTCCTTGGCAGGTACGTCACCTTTCGGCCACTCCATTATGGGGATAGCTACAGAACCGCAGCCATCTCGTCCAATTGGCCCTTCCAACAGATGCACACCTTCGGTAAGAGGTCCTGGTGTACCACACTATGTCAGCAGACCGACCCCTCCCTCTCCCTTCATACACACACCCGCATAATGCACTCACTGTTTGCTTAACCACCTAAGTTTACTCCCCAGTGTGGCACCCGATCTTCACCTTCGCAAATGTATGTGACTTTTTGCTTTGTTAACACACCTGTGTCACCTTAACCCCCTCTGTGCAGGGCTTTTCTACCATTAGGCAAGACTAGGCGGCTCACCCTAGCATGGGGGTGTTTGGAGCTAGTGGCCCGGCGGTACCTATGTGGGTCCCCTGGGCAATCAATCTTGTAGCGCGGTAAAGCACTACCAATGGCGGTCCTGGGCATAATTTTTGGCCGGTCCATGAGCGGTGCTTTTTATGCAGCAGTCAGTGACGGTAACTCGCGCACGTGACGTCGCACCTCCCTCTCTCTCGGTGCGGGGGACGGACTGTATGTGTCGGCTGCTTCGGTGCCTTGGTGAATTGTTTACTGCTGTCAGTGCCACACAGTCCTGTCCCGTCATTTATTCTGAGTCCTCCCGCTTTGAGACCCCAGACCGACCAGAGTCTCACTCTTTGGACAGACCGACGGAATGGAGTAATACTAGTCACGGAGTGTCTGTCGGACTCAGAGACCGGCCTTCGTGCATTGGGCCTGGCGTGTGTGCTGCTTTGGCCCGCGTGCGTGGCCTGTGCCCAGCCTTCCCTTGAATAGGTTGAGAATCTGAACAAGAGAGACCCACCACTGCTGGCGAGAAGCATTGGCTGCCTGAAAGGGGTCACATGGCACTGGCTGCCTGAAGGGATCACATGGCATTGGCTGCCTGAAGGAATCACATTGCATTGGCTGCCTGAAGGGGGGTCACATGGCATTGACTGCCTGAAGGAGGGTCACATGGCAATGGCTGCCTGAAGGGATCACATGGTTGACTTTAGACAGGCGCAAGGCAAGATGGCCGCATTGTTAAGCGGCTCTGCCAACCACCGAAATAATCCTGCAATAATCCTTATCTCCCTAAGCCATCAGTATCGCCAGTGCTGCGGCGCTTCCTAAATAAGCACGGCGCTATCTATTGGTGGTGCTTGCTGCCGTCTAGCTGGCCCAGAAGGAGGTTAACAACTATCTTACCGGAGCTGCACCCAGGGCAAAATGGCGACCTCCTTTGACTGTGATGAGGTGAGCTGAGACGCGGAAACCGGAGCACAGCCATGTAACCCTAGTGCCTCTGCCTCCTGCTCATTGTTCCTGGTGCTTCACGGCAAGACAGTCTGTGCCGGTGGATGTTCCCGGAAATCGGGCCACCGCGTCCTGGGAGGAGTACCCGGTGGCTGGTGCTCCCGGAGTACGCAGCACAGAAGGGCGCGGGTCGCTGCGGTTACCCGGGCTATCTGAGACTGGCTGCGCCGGTGGAGGGGCACTCCGACGAGGTCCCGCCGTAAGAGCTGTGATGTGCACAGCGGTGACGATCAAAAGACTGAGCTGCCTTCTACAGAGTGTTATGCGTGCCTCAAGGGAATCAGCATATTGAGCATTTTTCGAGATATCCAGGCTGCGGGGTGAGTGTAGCAAGGTGGCGCTGCCCAGTATAAATGTGAGACAGAAAAACCAGGTGATCATAGGCAAAGATGGCAGGGTTGCCTGCGACAGTGAATACAAGACGCAATGTTATTGCCTGCGTGTTCCCCACACTGAATTAAGAGTGGCTAATCTGACTTACCCATAGTGCAGCTGGGGGACTCAGGACACTAAGCACTTTAAGGAGCAAAGCCACAAAGCGGATATAAAATACATTTGGCTAGGCAAGGTGTTGGCCAACAGCAGCTGTGGAGTCCCATATCTGCCATAAATCCTTATTGTTGCAGTGCGTGCTCCAAACTGCGGAGGGAGCAGTGAGGTGGGTCTGCTGCATTGCTGGGACCTGCGCTGTGGACGGCTGATCAAGGGGTTTAAAAGTACCAGAAACCACTGCAGAACTCGTTGCTGGTTTACGACTGAATCACCCCCCTGGTCCCCTTGTGAACTGTTGATTTAACAAAGCCCCCCCAAAAAAAATATCTGGCTGAACACCTACACTGTTGCCACTGGTGCTGGTGCTGCATGATCTGAAGAGGATCGACCTGGCACAGACCTCTCACTGATCCTGCTCCTGCATCAAAGGTAGAACATCCCAGACTTAGTCCCACCGTTTTACGGAGAGATCTCTAGTGGAGGGTCCCAAAGGAGTGCAGGCTTTCCTTTGTGGCCTTGTTTGAAACGGCCTGCCTGAACTGACTACCCTCTGAGGAATTATAGACACAGATTGCCTCCTTGGAGTTTGTTCTTCCGCATCTACCCCACACATGTGACTGCTTAGTTTGCCCAATGACCGCATAATTGGAGATGCTTCAGAGTGACGGTCAATTGATGTGTCTGGAAACTGACGGCGCAAAATGGCGGAACGTGAATGGAGCCACCATTTTGTTTGTTTCTTGTCCTCTCCCTCGGTCCGTCTGACTTCATCCTGCCGACCACACTTGAGGGTTGAACTGAGACCAAACTAACTCATTTTTGGTTCTCCATACCCCTCATTGCACTTTTTAATAGGGTGGCTTACCACATGAATAAAGGTTACTTAGTGGACTAACCAACCCTTTTTAAACTCACTTTACACTCACTACTTTCCTCTCCCTTTTTTTGCTAAGTTCCACACACACTATCAAACCACGGCTAGGAACAAAAGATCTCCACAAAAGTGTAACACTCGTTGTTACCCGTCAGGCATTGCAGCGCCAGCTTGACGTAGGAGCAGGAAGCCGATGATGATACAACACCACAAGGGCTAAATGAAACATGTCATCCAGCCCATTAGTTGTGTGAGGTTTCTTAGTTCCGACAAGGGACCTGACTGGCTCCCTGAATATCGATCACACCAGTCAGCCTAGAGAGAGAGATTCTTCTATAAGATGACCCCAGGGGAACTTTGTACAACTCTTTTGTTACATGTTCATCCTGCCGACCTCAGACATTGCTCCTCGGCTGAAAGGCCTTATCTCTTTCTCCCCCCCTAGGTCCCTGTCTCTCCTATAACCTATCTCTATATTTGGGCCTTATGAAAGTACAAATATATTAAACCAAAACAGAAATGTACCAAAAACACTAGGGCCCATAATTGGAGTTTTGTGAGCCTAGATCCCAATGCAACTGTACCTGCTGCACAAAAAACCCCTAAAAGCTGCATAAACTCCTCAACCTCCTCAAGGCATCTCTCTGAGGTCTGTAATCACAAGAAAGGGGTGAGGGTTAAAGACAATTTATACTCCGCCACCCCGAAACCCCCCGAGAAAACACTAGTGTACACACGAAAGGGGTGGGAAGAGTAAATAATAATACCGTATATACTAATATGGTAAAAAATAGAGTCAGCCCAATAGGGCAAATCGCTCTATTTGGAAAAACTGCCCTCACTCACATACCGAAGTATGTGACATGCTTCATCATTGGGCCTGCTTACAATACGCCCTGGTGTACCCCACACAGGACAGAGCATAAGGGAGGGGGGAAAAATAATAAATTCCACTTAACACAACATATAGTCAAACAGACTAGACAGACACAACACTTAACACATCCACTGTGGTGAAAATAGTGCAAACACCTTGTGTTTCCAAACCGAAATGTGCGACAAAAAAATTGTGCAGTATGGGGAGTGATTTAAGACTGATTAAAGGTGTCAACTAGAAAAACAACTTTATTAAACGTTACTTGGCACCTCTACCAGGATTAAAAAGATGAAAAAACAGAGGATGGGAAAATGCCTTCAGGAGATAATTAGGAACCTCAAGGCTTCCCTCCTACCACTGCCAGAGTCAACATATTTCGACCGCTATTGATGCGCCTGTATGGTCACTCCGGTCTTCGTCGGGACCGTCGCATTCGGTTTCTTTTGGGGTCCCCCCGTAATCTGGGGGAAAGTTATTACCCCTACAAGTAGGTAGGTCCAAGAGATCCTTACCAATCCTGTGTAATCTATGGAGAGTGTCCCCTTAAGTGCGGGAAAACAATCACTGTGGCAAAGAAAGAAGAACAGAGAGGGCGGATAAGGACCCTTATGTATATCCACCCATTCCAACTTTTAATAACGTACTTAGTTTAATTTGTGGCCACTAAGTGGTGTGTCTGATAAGTTTTAAAAAAAGCCCCAGATGCATAGTCGTGCATAGGCTACTTTAATAACAACCTTAAGAATCCCTATGTAGTCTGAGAATCTTAGGCATGCATCCCTTATACTAAACCATTTGACTGTCTTGGAGCAGACAGCCGTCCCACGTACTTAGAAGCACTATATACAGTACAATAACCATTCCTACCAACAGTATCCAAAACTGTTGTAATGTCCCCACTGTAGGTGTAACACACAGTCTTTAGACTTACCGAGTTTATGAGTTACAAACACTCGCACTGGTGTCCGGTGTACAGGACGCCAGAGAACACAATCTGCAAATAAACATATAGAGGGAACAATGAGGTGAAAAGTATATGTCCCTCTTATATGTCAAACACACTCTTGTGTTCTATACCACTATGGTTGTCATCTTATTAACGAGTGGAGAAATCGCCTATACCAGGAGCGATCCCCACTCGCAACTCAGCGCTCAAAATGCCCTCGTCAAAACGTGAAAACCGCTTGTGTCAGAAGCGTTACCCCTTCAAAAACGTGCATTGAGGATTGCCCTCGTCAGTTAATAAGCAGCCGCTCATATCTGTAGCGAGTATCCCCTTCCTCCTAGTGAGGCCCCCACGGTACCGTTCTGAAGGCTTGTCCTTTGCCTGCCTGGTACGACCCGTGGCACCGCGTAGATGGAATACGCGGTGGTGGTGGTGATCTGGGATGCACTCGCGTCCCACGTGACAACGTCTACGCGTCTCCCGCGTCTGTCCCGAGGATCATGGGAAGTGTAGTTGCACACGCCCATAGCACACTGTGCCCCGAGTTCGAGGCTGCTTTGGGAGCAGAAAAAAAGGGGCATTTCTACTAGAGTAGCGTGACATAATGGAAAAATGTCCTAATATTACCCTTAATAACATGGCATAATTATTCTCAAATGAAGTGATGTAGGCCACTCACAATTCCCAAAATAATGGCGTATAACAGAAAATCTAGATTACTTGTAAGGAAGTCAGGTGAGATCAGAAAGTTGACAAATGAGTCCCTAAGGAAGAGTTTGTAATTATTGCGTGCACAAATGGTTAGGAGTATTATAAATACCATATTCCTCCTTGAATGTGGAAGAAGTCGAGTGACGCAGGGGAAAGGCCAAAAGAGTATAAAAGAAAATCAATTACCCCTTCGTGGTATCCCATGACTCCGCTCATATACATCTGGATAAGCCTATTTAGGGGTTCCAATAAGGGAGAATACACACGCTGGTGGGGCCTTTGGGACAAATCAAATACCCTCTTCGTCTTTCATGATTCAATATTGGTCTCAGGATGGACGCTCCAGTTAGTTCTAAGGAGTGCTTCAACATATTCAGAGAGCCCCATATGGATCTTTCTGGGATATCTAGACCCCTCTGGTACTGGAGCCAACCCTGTTGTTGGGACTGACAGATTAATATGTAGGAACATCAATAGCTAAATCTCTGTATTCAGAGCTATTGCCTACTTAACGCTTGCCATGGAATATCATCATTCAGTCCTACTAGGTGACTTTTTAATCGATATACCCATCTTTGCTCCCTGCGGAGCAAAAGATTCTGGTCGTCTACTTGGTATCTCCCCAATTGAATTTTTTCTAGAACAGTCCACTCCAGGTCATCTATACCATGTCCCTTTTCCTGGAAGTGGGCTTTAAGACGGGTATTGGTCTTCCCGCACCTGATGGTACTGCGATGTTCAGTAATTCTCACACGGACCTTCCTACTTGTCATCCCTACATACATTAAATGACAAGGGCATGTGATCAAGTATATAACCCCCTGGGAATTACAGTTGGTATGAGTTTGTTGTTCCCAGGGGGTACGGAGGCCTAGATCTATGGTTTTTGAATTACGTGTGAGGTGGCAAACACTACATGATCCACACCTTGTGTGGCCAGTCAGTTTAGGTAGACCTGGTAGTGTATTGGTCTCCTTTACTCCCCCCAGCTCCCTGGGTCTGGTGTGTACCAGTAAATCTTTTAGATTCTGGCTCCGTCTGAATGAAAATAGGGGTGGTAGAATGTTCATTCCCCCTGTGTTCAAGATTTTCCAATTTTGCATTACCAGGCGTTTGATATGATGTGAGGTCGTGTTAAAGGTTGATTCAAAAACTGGTTTGTTCATTTCTGGTTTTACCGTTTTTACAAGTAATGCCTCTCGGTTCGTGTTGAGGGCCCTTTTCTTGGCTTTTTTGATTATTTTGGGTGGGTATCCTCTTTGTTTGAGTTTTTTAGTCAAAATCTATGATTCAGATTGGAAATCTTCTATTGCTGAACAATTTCTCCGAATCCGGAAGAATTGTCCCACGGGTAAGTTTTCCCGCAGGGAGCGAGGGTGGAAGCTCCCAAATTCCAGCAGGGAATTCTTGTCCGTGGGTTTGTGAAACACCTTTGTCTTGAGGGTCCCATTCGAAGCTTCAATCATAAGGTCTAGGAAGGGTAATTGTGTTGTAGTGATGGTAGAGGTAAAATGTAAGAAAGGATTTTGGGCATTGAGCCATTCCAAAAAGCGATCTACTGATGATTTATCACCCCTCCAGATTATTAGGACGTCATCGATGTAACGACGCCATAGTCGGAGGTTGTCACACCAAGGTCCATTGCTGTCCAATACGGTTAGATGTTCAAACGCGCCTACATATAACCCTGCCAGGCTGGGGGCGAAAACGCTCCCCATTGAGGTCCCGTGGGTTTGAAGGTAGATGGACCCCTCAAATTCGAAAAAGTTCCTAGTTAAGGCAATTTCGGCCAAATCAAATGTAGGATGAAGGTCTGCGGTGTTTCATACGGCCACTCACGTTCAAATAGTAATGTTTCCAATACCCTGAGGGTTTCCCGCTGCGGAATGTTCGTATATAGGGCTTCGATGTCAAGCCCTACTAGGAATTCCTCTTCAGGGTTGAACGGAATTTCCTTCAATAGATTAAGGACAACTAGGGTATCCCTCAAATAAGTTGGTAATTTTTGGACCATGGGTTTCAGGTAGAAATCGCAAAACTCCGAGAGGGGTTCTAGCAGGGACCCCATCCCGGAGACAATAGGTCTTCCAGGAGGGGGTCGCACTGCTTTATGGATTTTTGGCAAAATGTAGAAGTACGGAGTTCTTGGAGATTTTTGTACAAGGAACTCCGCTTCTTGTTGGGTGATCCAATCATTAACCCTTGCTTCCTCTAACATGATACCAATCGCTGTGGTGATCTCCTCTGTAGGATCCTGTCTTAATTTTTGGTACGTTCGTGGGTCTGCCAGCAAGCGTAAGCATTCTCCGCGGTAGGCCTCGGTATCCATGATTACGGTGGCCCCGCCTTTGTCTGCAGGCTTTAGAATGATGTTTTTGTTGGATGCCAGAGTCTTAAGAGATTCGTTTTCTTTATTTGAAAGGTTGGAAAAATTTCCAAAATTTTCCAAATTAGCCGCTTCCAAATTATGGATCACTGCTGCCTCAAAAGCCGCAATCTGTGGCGGGAGGGCTGCCAATTGTGGTGTAAAGGATGATTTTGGACGGAAGGGTGTGTCGCCCCTATGTCTCTTGAGAGGGTCTTGCTGTTCAAAGAAAACGCTCAATCTCACATTCCTGAAAAATATGGCCAAATCCTGTCGCAATTTAAATAAATCAGGATAGTTCGTAGGAACAAAGCCCAGACCCTTATTTAGGATCTGTTCCTGGAGGTCTGTCAACTGGTGGGAAGACAAATTGACCACTAGTGATTGTCGCTGCTGGTGCTCGGTGTAGTTCCCTGTGCCATGCTCCTGGTTATGCGTTGGGTGATTTCCGAATCCTGATCTGACCAGTTGACCCTCGCCGGTGTCTTCTGCTTGCCTCGACCCCTTCCGCGGCCTCCCCCTAAAAAAAGACCTTGAAAGTTTTGGAACTGCGGATTCTGAAAGTCGGAATTCTGGAACCGTGGATTACCAAATCCTTGATTTGGATATTGTCCTGTTGGGGGAAAACCCATCATAGGCCAATTGAATGCTTGGGTGGGGAATTGTTGGAAAGGTTGCTGGAAAAATTGGGGTCTTGGACCCCTCCAGTTTCCACGTCCTCTACCCCTTCTCCTGGGGTAGGATTCATTATCACTCCCTTCACTGGAACTGCTGGTAGTATACTGGCGAGGTCGGCCTTGTTGGTTGGTCTTATTCTCTCTGAGGTAGCTGTCCATATCATTTGTAATCTACAAAATGACCGCCCACCCCCATATAGCACCATTTTCTCTGGCCTATCTTTTCGATGCTGTCTAAGGAGCTCACTGCTTTCCTCTTTCTCCTGGAACGAGACTCTGCTGGCCTCCTCCCTGTCATTCCCTCTACTCACCTTGAACGACATCTGCATGCTAACAGAGGTCGAAGTGGACATGATCTATGGGGAGCCACATGCCCCATGCTTTTTTAATTTTACAAAAGCAGTTCCCATACTTTTCGTTAAAAACACAACCACCATCTGAACAATTGTTTTGGCCCTTGAAGTGTCTCTGTGTAAAAGTGAAGGGAGGTTGGGGTTGGGGCAGAGTTTTCCTGTGCTGTGAAGCTCATGGAGGGGCACAAAGCTAAGTTGGAAACACTCATTCTCAGCAGGGTGCCGGCTACCTGAATGAATGAAAATGTGTGCAATTGGTTAATCACCTCAAGTAAAGGCAGCTTGGAAGCCAGTTTAGGATTTAACTGATGGAGCCAACGGAGGCTTCATGTGGACAATTAGCTATTCTTTTTGATATTTAGATGCAGATTTACTACTTTTTCATGTAGTGCACTGCAGCAGCCACAAATTCTGCGCTACATGATAAGGAGAGAGGAGGAGAACACCCTATTTACTAAAATAAGGCACTCTCCTCCCCTCACACTAGTGCCGGCGCTTAAATCAGCTGCTGTGCGCCACGGAGACACCTTTGCGCCATGGTGTAAGGAAATCTCTGTGAGTCTAGCATAGGTTTTGTACTGGAAGGAAGCCTTGCAGTACAATATATTATGCACAGACTCACTTTAACATTTTCCTACTTTATATGTGTGCTGTAAAGTCGGAAAACGAAGGAGAAATGAAAGCATTTCTCCTTGCTTGCGCCTACTTGAAAAAGGTGCAGTTTTTTTCACGCTAAACCCAATCTACTTTATTTAGTAATTTGGGTTTAACGTGAGAAACCTTGGGTGGTGCATGTGAACAAAAATGCACCACCCTTGGTACGCCCCCAAAAGCAGCTCCATGTACTGCTTTGCATTACTTTTCGATTACTTCCTGCATTAAACAAGTTTAGTGCTGGAAAGAAATTTGGAAAAAAAGATTTTGTGGCGATTTGCGTCCCTTTTGTGATGCAAACATAGCGCACAATCTTAGTAAATCTCCCCCCAAATGACTGGGTGTTTTAAGCTGAGTTCTAGAAAGTGTACTTTTAATAGACAAATGTTTGCAGTAGGTATAGTTTACCTATTACTAAATTATATATGTTGAAAGCTCTTGTTTCATCTTAAAACACCAAATCATTTTGCCACAATCTACCTTATGCAGTGTATAATACAATTTTAAAATATTGACTTGCGTATTCACAGTGCTTCCTGCTCCAAGCTGGGACCTTGTAGCACTATGAATACACAAGCCATTATTCCTCACATCTGCAGCGGTTACATTACTCAAATGAAGTTTCAGAATGTAAAATAACGTTTTTCTATCTGATTAGTTTACCTTCTATTTATTTTTCAGTTAAGGTTTTTATATTATTTTATATGCCATTAACTGAAAGTGAAAAACAAAACACTAAGAACATTTTCTTCTTTATAGCCACGCTTTTCACCCTGCTACCACATGGCTTTTAAATTATGAGGTCCCAGTGTATGTTTTTTTTAACCAATTCAAGGACTGCATGTAAATGAAGACAGCCCGGAAACGTGCCAAGTTGCGCTTACACGCCATTTTCATTTACAAGCGCTTATGAGCCATTTGCGCCCCCCTGGGAATGCAGCCACGGCCCCCCAGGGGGAGCCCCCCAGAGTTTGAAGACCTCTGCTGTACACTGTACTTGTCAGTACCTCCACTGTATATTTCATTAACCACAGTTTTCACATATATTGTAACTTCCACATTACAGCAACAGTATTCACCCTGTGTCACACTGCTTTATTTTCCACATAGTGTCATGCAACCCCACTGTATCTGTCACCAAGCAGTCAGCCATGCTTTCACAGCATCTGTCACTCTTTATATCTGCTACCCAGGCCCAGTTCCAAGAATTTTTATTTGGGTGGGCCAAGGGTGCATTCGGGTTAGCCACTGAAGACCCGATATGTCTAGCCAGGCCTGCTTCCGGGCCATCCTTTATGTCTTCTTAGTCTTACCGGGCCCACCCAGTAAAATGCACTCTTTTCCAAATGTTATCACTCTCAAAAAGTGTTTTTTTCCATATCCCTTTGACGGGAAGAGGAGGTTTCTGAGGTGGGAGTATCAGGCAAGTGACACTACTTGGGCTCCTTCTGTGTGAGCCTTCAGGGAGAATACCTCTTCATTACTACCTCCCCCTGACCCCTGACTCTGCAACGCGCTCCCTTACAGGCTTGATTATCCACTTTTCTACCTCTCCTTTCCAGTGCATCTTATCTCACAGCTGACCTTCGTCCCCAGCCCCATACCATCCACCATCGGTTCCACTTTCATTATTCCCGGTTACAAACATTAGTAAAATCACCTCCAAACTTGAAACATTGAATATAGCAGTAAATATAATTATGACGCACTTTAAGGTATGTTCCACAGTTGTCCTAATGACACGACTGCTAATTAAATAAACACACATTTGCAATGCAATAGGTCTCGCATTTGCAAGAGTTTAAGATATTGGCACTGTAAATGACAATGCCTTTTATTTATGTTTTAAAATCTAACACATAAATAAAAGGTATTGTCATTTACAATGCCAATAGCTCAAACTCTGGCAAATGCAAGACCTATTGCATTGCATATGCTTGTTTTAAATCTCGCGCCTCTTCTGGCCATGACGCTCCCTCGGCCTGCGGGTCTTCAAAGTCTTCAAACTCTTCACTCACAACCTTCATTCAACGACAGACCACTTCTGTAATGGGGACACGTGTGGATGGCAATTTCTTTATATAGTGCGTACTACTTCTGATGAGGCATCGTGATTTAGTTGTTTCGGCTCTGAATGTACACAATTTACAGTGTCTATCGTGCCTTTTATTAAAGGGCTCTGACGCAACTCAGACTACATGCTCACCAAATAAAAGAAAGTAAGTATTTCTGCAGTGTAGGTCCTCTGGCTGTACTTCAGACAGACCTTGTCCGCCACCCATTCCCAGCACGCACTTAAAGACACGCCAGCTGTGCAGTCTTCCAGCACATAGGCCCTGCAATGAATGAACATTACTGCCCCTAACGTATGTCTTTCCTGCATGTCCACATCAGTGTTCCGACCTGCCATTGGTTGTGAAGGGCTTGTTGGGTTTAAAGTGATAGGTGCAGCATGCCAGTGAAAAGCACAGAGTAGATAGACTTCTGGACTGAAAGTAACTGTGTAAAAAACACAAATCGATGTGTTTAATATGTGCTATCAATTGCATGACTTTGTAAAAAGTAAGAAGTTATTGGTTTGTATGTATATTTTTGTACGTTTGTTTGTACCTGTAGGGGACAGCGGTGCAGTAACTCTTTCGTATATTTTTAATTAAAATGCCCATTTTGAAGGATGTTGGTTTGAAAGAGTGCTGTTTGTTAGTATTTAGGAGAGCGCCACAGCACTTTTTCACATTGTAACTCATTCTCAGGGGACAACCATACAGGACTAAGTCATCTGTGGTTACATATCACCCTGAATTCACAGTGCCCATTTCAAACTCAGAGGGATGAAAGGCAAAGCTGGTCCAGTAAGAATGTCCGCCTAAGCTGAATGTTGCATAAAGCAGCAACAGGTGCGTTGACACGATGGGCTATACTGCCTCGCTTTGTATCCTATTAAGTCCACTGCATTGTATGGTTTCACACAAGCATCGACTTTCTTTTGATTTGTAAATTCCCCTACTTTGAACCCCATTTACAACTTAAACGGCCTCCCCAAGTCGATTGTTTAGGACATAGGAAGAAGGGGAAATGTGCAGAATCAAATAAAAGGTGTTGGAATAACGTCATCCATACTTTTGAACAATATATTTTAAGAGGGCTTGGTTTGGAGAAGCACAAACTCAGAATTTAAAGAGTACTCCAGTGGTTCGGAGTTGGCTATACTGATAAAAGTGTATAACTGCCCAAACTCTTTTTAGCAACATTAGAATATTGAAAGACTGGAGAAGTTCTAACTGTATAACAGCAAAAAAAAGTGAAGTTTTTGATGACAGTTCATAGGCGACTGTCCTATTTTAGAATTGTTAACTTCTCAACTGCAAGTAACACGAGGATCTCTGTGACAAAGGCAGTAACCCACTGAGCTATCCACATAAAATTCAGTTTATCTGTATTTAAAAACTAACTATCAACAGACCAAATAATTGCTCTCCAGCAGTATCATAAATCACCAGAGTTATTGGTAACTTTTTTATTATCGCTGTGCACCATTGGCAGATTCACTGTGAGGGCCAAGGTTTATGCTTGGGTGGGCCAGGCTCATGTTTGGGTGGGACTGGCCAATCCTACCCACCTGCTAGAACCGGGCCTGCTGCTACCCCTATGCACTTTACTTGTCACCCCCACCATATTTGCCACCGCCACTCCGTGGGTTATTTACCATGTCTGGCAAGCCCAGGTGCATCTGTCATTTACTCCTCTGTGACTTCGACATTATGTGCCCACTACTGGGCACATGTGGAGAAGTGTGGCTCAATGGTTAGAGCGGCAGACCCTGATGCAGAGGTCTAGCCCGGGACCAGGGTTCTTTTCCCCGCCTTCGCGGGTCTTGGGCTCAAAATTCCACTGACCTGATAATTCTCGCCTCGGTGCCTATTCCAATCATAGAGTCCCACTCTGCAACTCTGGGCAATAGCTTGCTTAATCTCCACAACGGCCCCCACAACGCTAAGGATGCCTGGCCTCCACCTTGGGGGTGCCCAGGAGTGGACGCCTCACAGGGAAAGCCAGGATGGGTTCCACAGCGGTATTCGTACAAGCGCCTTGAGACCCTTGCGGGTGAGTAGTGCGCTATACAAGTATCAATTTACATTTACATTTACTGGATATCACCATAGCCAGAGTTTCACCCACTCTTTCCTTTACTTCCACTCTGTTTGTAACCAGCCTATGTCTACCAAACCCTCGGGGGCCCTCAACCCTTATTGTGTTTGTCAGCCCCCACCTCTCGCCTACCAAATGTGTCCATGACTCTGTTTAGGTTTCGCCTGCACAGGGCTGCTGTGCAACGTGTCTCAAAAGTATTGAAAAGCTAATAGATCTGCATGGGCGGAACCTATTGACTTTGCCAGTGCTTGTTCCTCCCCACCTCTTTTCTATTCTTTACGGTAAAGGCACTTGGTGCAGCTTGGGGGGGGGGATATTGGAGAGGAGGGGGTGTTCTAGGTGTTTAATCCATCAGTAAAGTTTAGCATTGAAGGGGGTCTCCTAAGGTAATGGCCCAATATTTGGGGGGTAGGAGGGTGGTAGATCAGGCCATAGGGCAGGTACGGGTGGGCTGGGCAAGGGGGGGGAGTGGATCCGAGGGGAGGTTAGGGGAGATTGGTGGGTGGGGGGTTGTTTGGTTTGTGAATATGCAACAGTCTATCTGGGAGAAAAGAGGGAGTGAATGGAAAAGGTGATCAAAATGAGAAATCAATTTGAAAATATTGGGAGACAGTGCAGGTGATGTTAGGATCAGCCAAGAACATGACAATGGCTGATAGGTGGATGGATCATGGTCGACATCTCCACGTTCTCCCATGGAATATTAATGGCAGGAGAGCACCTAATAGTATAGTACATGAAAACGAATTAAGGTAGAGCTTCTTTCTTTTAAACCCTATATGTTTTGTTTACAGGAGGCATGTCTTCTTCAAGAGCACCCTAAGCTCTTGGTAGAACTGGGTGTAATCCCTACGACATAGTGTGTGCCTCTGCAGCAGGGTACTGTATCGAGTTCCTGCCTTTGGTGGCCCAGTCGGGACTCTTGTTCGGCCCACCGCCCAAACAATGTCCCCCCCGCCCCCTCCCCCACGCCCTTTACCAACTTCCTAGAGCTTTCGAGAAACAAACATACATACAGCATAGCGTAGCTATATTTCATGGACATGTAAAATGGTTTAGAAGGTGCACATGAAAAAATAAAAAAGAAAGTTGCGCTTTTGGTAAACAGCACAATCCTACACTATACAAAATCTTTCAACTTGAATGTTAAATGAAAAATATGTACTGCCTCTATATTGTTTACTACTTGATCTTCAACCAATCATAAGGGGCGGCAGAGGGGGGTCATCATTTTCTAGGTCCCATGCTCATGCTGCAATATGTACTTATATATTGTAAAGCATGATGGTCCTATTTACAATGACAAGCCAGCTATCATGACTAATATGCCTAGATGGCACTAGATGCTGGATCTGCCATATTTTCTATTTCACTGCAGGGCATTTAAAATACTTTGAAAGTAGTTATTGTCCTCTGGGAGCCCCACTTCAGTTTCCAGACATGGGCCCTGAAAAACATTCTGATATGCCTGCTAATGATATGCCTTCAGGTGACACTACTTCCCGCATTCTACATCCCTTTTCATTATTGTTAGCTATTTAAAAACCAGCTGAGCGGATTCCGTGCAGCAAATAATCAAAAGATCACTGCACAGTTTACAGCAATATTTGCAGTTCAAAACCCACAGCACCATCTCGCCAAATTCATAGTTTTATGATATTTTCTAATGAAAGGATTGAGAGTTAGCATGGGTATGTCAGGAACATGAATAGTGTAAGGCAACATTGCACTGCAATTGCACCATACAGATTTAATTTTTCCATCAATCCTTCAAACATTAAAGCACTGTTATTCCATCACTACATCCTCAAAACCAATAATGTCCTATTACTTACCAGTGACCTTCATTACTCTTGATCCTGTTGTCCTTGTCCCATTCATTACAAGTGAGATCACAATCTCCCTAGGCATAAGAAAAAAGAACAGATGAATACTAGTATACCCTGCCCTACCCCCATTCTTGGGGGTTCTTAAGTGGTACTTACCCAGCATTCCTCCTGAACTACCAATCCCCCACCAATGAAGGCTGGACGTTCAGGAGGGAGGGAGGGGGGTTATGAATGGAATTAGGATAACAGGACCAGGAGTACTGAGGATTACCGATAAGTAATAGGACACCGCGAGGGGAGGAGCGATGACGGACTGACGGATGCCGCCAGTGCGGAGAGCGGCTACTGCGAGGGTCTGGCTACATCAGGCTACGTTTGACCGTGAATTGCTATGGTTAAGGACTCGAAAAGATCTAAGATCTAACAGGAATGATTTATTCTAACTGAATATCCGACTGAACAAAGAAGAAGAAACTAAAGTGAGCTTGGTACGTATCAGCTGTTTGTGCCGGCTGATGGCTGATGGTGACTGCATTGCATGGGTGGTCCTGGTGAGGAAATATGAATTTTTATGGTCAATTATGTCCCCTATCGTAGACCCCAACGGCTCCATGTACGTGCTTCAAGTACATGTATGTTCCCTCCACTTCCAGCTATGAAGACGCAAATACATTTGCGTCCAACGTTAACATGTCCTCTTTCAGATCCACCATGAATGGGTCGAATATTCCGTTCCTAAGTGTGCCTTGCCAACGTCTTTACATGGTGCACTTTTCACGTTTCCCCTGGCTCAGGCGAGTTAGGCCCTGATTTCTGCCATCGAGTCTTTTCCTGCCTTCTGTCTCTGGATGCTACAGTCTGGACCTGCATCTGTATCTTTGACCCTTGTCTTACTCCCTGCGCGGCTAGCGGTGCCAGGCTCGGCCTGCTTGCCTGCCAAGACTGTATTTTGCCTTCAAGTTATCTGCTCCGCTCCTCGAAAATACATTCCTGTCTAGTAGTTTAGGTAAACATCCTTCCCAGCTGCAGAGCAAAGGGCCCGGCCTTTCTGTCTCCATGCAAGTAATTCATTGCTCCTGTTTCCATGGTAGGCCCATGGCCCCACACTACATGTAGACACGTAGACGCATATACACGCACTAGCAGTCAGTATAGAATAGCCTCTGCCCGAGAGACCTTTCCCTCTAGATAATACAGTTCCTCAAACACCCAATATTAGATATGATTTGGGATTAGGTTGTTCTGACACCCCAGACTTCTGTCTCCTCATGTAAGGCTAAATGTCAAGTCCCCTTCACCCTCCAGTTCCACATCAATTGCACGTCATGCTGCTGCGCGCGCATCTCTGCCATGTATTTCTGCTGACACTGCAGGATTCTCTTATGGATCCACCCACTTGTGACACCTTTATGTGACGTTTCTAGTACACGCCCTTGTGCACACCTTCTGTTCCGCCTTTTTCATTACGTATATGTTTTCTTATCTCTTCTCTCAGCTGTTACGCCTTCTGCATCCATCACCACTGTAATGCATTGACTATATATATGATATTCTGTCAATAAAGTATTGTCTATCCCTTCCTGAACCTTCATGGTGATGGAATATGATTGCCTGGTTCGAACCAATTCCTTTTTAAGGAATAAAACCCCTTTTAAAACCTCAGATGCCACGGACTCTGCCTCTTATTTTTTCTGAGTTATTCTTATTGAACTTTACCGCATAAATTAAGTATAGGTAATTTATATTTACCACATAATTTGGCGCCCGAATAGGGACCCCTCCCCCACCTTACGCGCCGGCGGTGCGTTGCAGGCCCGGTCCCCTGCCACAGCCGGACGGACAACTACGCGTACCCGCAGGATTTCCTGTACCTCCCTCAGGCCAACGGAGGTGACTGAGGCTGCGATCGACACCCAGACGAGGCGGTGAGGAGTGCGGAGGATCCCGACCAGAGCCTAGCTGAGAGAGCAAGGTCCGAGGTATTCAGAGGCCCACCAGGTTCCGAAATCCCGAAGTACCTACATCACGAGTCGAGTCCAGTCCGGTCCAGTCCAGTGTCCAGTTTCCGAGGCTTCCGTTCCGTGCTTCCCGATGAGTACCGTTGCTGGGGACGCATCTAGACGAGCGCATTAATTTGTGCCGGTCAAGACGGGTTTGGGTACACAGACCCGGTCTGCACTGTTTTAGCGGTGTATCTGTACTGTTTAGCAGTATATCCGGTCTGCACTGTTTTAGCGGTGTATCTGTACTGTTTAGCAGTATATCCAGTATGCAGTTAGCTAGTTTCATTCTAATTATTATTGTTTGTTTTTAAAAATGTTTCAGTGTGTTTTAAATGTCGTGGTATGAGTGATTGTTCGATCTTCATTACTGTGTTTATTGTATTTACTGTGTTCAAGTTCGAGTAAGTATCAAGTAGCAAGGTTCAAGATGCCTTTATTTTCCAAACTAAGACAAATAAAAACTAGAAAAGGGATACTCGAGGAAGCTGTTCCCATCCCACCCAGGGACACTCCCGGATATTTTATGTACCATAAGCACGGCCTAGATGCCGTATTATATCTCGATTTATGGGTGGATTACACCAAAGATTTAGAAGAGAATCAGAAATGGCCCGCTACGGGAACATGGGATGCCGACTGCATCATGAGAGTAGAAGAAGCATTATGGAAAAAGAAAGCCAGACAGTCACAGAAGGATGCCATTGAATTATGGCGTAAAGAATCGCATAGACGCACAGAGAAAGCACTCAGAAAAGCAGAGAAAAGTAGAGAGGATTCAGACAAAGCCAGAGAAAACGTATTAGTTGAGGAAGGTATACGAGTTAAAGCAGAACAAGTAGACAGACAACGAAATACTCTTATGAATGGTATGTATCCTCTTCTGGCCGAGGGTTTACCTAAGGCCACCCAGGAAGTACCAAAAGATCTGCCACCTCCATTACTCCCGACTAAATTACACCACAAGACCGCAAAGGACATATTCCTTTCTTCCTATTTAGACGATGTAGCCCCCGAATATGTTAATATTCCGCCGCCACGCACACCACCTGCTGACGGCACCCCACCCCGAGATAATCTGCACCCACTTCCGCAACAACAAACTCCTCCTCCCGGTCCACATCCTGCGCCTGTTCCCCCAGCCCCAATCCTTCCTGCACCTATTATTCCTGGCATGAATCCACTAAATCCTTTTTTACCTGGCACCTCAGGAGGTGCGGCAGGAGGTTTCCAGACACCGCCACAAACACATCGATTGACTTATAGGGATTTAGCACAACAACGTACACCTCAAACAGCGAGTTACGACATACTTAAAGAGCCTCTTACAGACTGTAGATATGATCCAGTACCCGGTAAAGACGACAGAATGATGCTATCATCAGTACGTCTACGACGAGTTGCAAACTATTTAATGTTACTACCAGGAATGATTGAGCATCTAGACAGAATATATCTTTTTGTCCAAACGGGGCAAGGCCCGGAAAGTATTGGCGAGGCCATGGCACACCAGAAAGTTGACACTCAAAGAATGATATTACGTTTCTTCATAAACTGCTTGATAAGAGACCAAGATAGGCCTGGTGTAGACCAGGAGGAAATGAAAGCACTTAACAAATGGGGCCAGAATATAGCAGACGGGAAACATGATAAACAGAGTTGTATAGAAAATATGTACCGAAGGATCCGAAAAGCAGTAGAACAAATACACGAAAGAAGACAGCCTGAAAGGGAAATAGATACAGACAAGAATGAATCCTCGGAGGAGGAACAACCAGAAACAACAACAGGAGCATTGCAGTTACCAGCTAGAGAAATGATAGCATATGTAGGTAAGGGAAGACCCTTTAATAATTCAATGCGTCCGGTACGTCCAGAAAGTAAGAGACTTTTTCAAGCAGCCATGTCAAACCCGAAGACCCCTGAACACCTATTTCAGGCTACCGATAAAATACTTCAAGAACGAATGGGGTACCATGTACTCGATTCCATGGATGAACAAGAATTAGCCAGGTCAGCAGTACAATGGGCTGACAGTTCCGATAAATATAGTGATGACGCGTTAGCGCAAACGTTTTTGAATCTTTCCCCAGATGAACAGCATCTAGCTGGTATGTACATGATACAACACCTCCTTATATTGTATAAAAGCTAACACTCTGATCCTGGTCCCCTACCTGATATATTAATAGAACTACTCATGAATAAATGGAGAGGCCTAGGTACCGATTTAATTAAAGTAATTCTAGAACATCGGCACAGATATAGTGCCTTCCTGTGTCCACAGTTTGATCCAGCTCCACCCATAGAAAGAAAAACGTATTACATAGACAGACAGAATCCCTTACGAGAAGTGCACCCAGTTCGGAATGATGATAATACTTTTAGACGCATGTTTGTATACACGCCCATAACTAAAATAGAACTATTGGAAATGAAGAAATTAGTGCCCAGCCATGACAAAGATCCAGCAGGTTTTCACCGTGAAATAAAAGACATGTTACTCATGGGTGATTATACCTATCCCGACATCATGAAAATATTGAAAGTATTATTGCCTGCCGGTATATACGAGAAACTCAAAGAAAAAGAATGGGAGGTGGGAGAGCAAAAGATTGATTGGGCTGCATTAGAAAACGAAGAAAACACTCGAACTCCAGGCCTAGGGCTTGGGGACAAAACTAAAGCATTACCAGGATTGTTAGTACAAGTATTGCCACGTTTATTAGCAACGAAAAAGGAGGACTGGGATGCAATCTCAGCCTGCAAACAGAAACCCGATGAAGACACTAGTGATTTTTATTCCCGATTTGAGAAATGTTTTATTATTAATAGTGGCCTGAAAGCAAGTAGCGAGTCATATCCACATCTTTTTGTATCCAAACTAGTCGAGAATTCTCTGCCACAGGTTAAGAACCGAGTACTGAAAGTCGAGAGCACCTGGCAAGCTAATACCCCTTCACAAATGTTACAAATGTTACAGTACCACCAGAATAGAATTAGAGAAGAACATGAACACGAACAAAGACGTATGAAAGACACGAAAATGAAAATGCTAGTTGCTCAGTCAGTTCCAGCTGACGGTCAGAAAAAGGGTATGACACAGTCCAATAATTCAGCAGGTCCTGTTAAAGGGACATGCAACTACTGTAAGCAGCCAGGTCACTATATAAATGATTGTGCAGTTTTGAAACACAATATCTCTATGGGTAAAACTAAAGAGAGACCGCGTCCACCTAGACAAGATCAGGCCCAACAACAAGTACCCCAGAACGTACAGCCTATGCATGCTTCACAACAGACAATACAGACCGTAGCAGTACCACAGTCACAGCCCATTGCCGCAACACAAAACACGACACAACAGATGTACCAGTATGCACAAAATGATTATCCCGATTATCAACGATACACATGAAACAGCCTAGAGAGAGAGGTTGGCTTGCCTCTTATTGAGGTTCCTGTAGATCAAGAGGGTCCTTATGTACATAGTCAAGTATTAGGGAAAGACAGAAAGTTTTTAATTGATACAGGGGCAAGCAGGACAACTATAAGTCACGACGAGGTTCCAGGGGCACCCCTCTCAGGCTCACAGAATGTTTCCCTTGGATTTTCAGGAAAGCCTAATGTTAATGAAGTATCGCAACCACTTCCCCTTGCAGTTGGTCCATTGACACGTACTACGGATTTACTACTTACAAAATCATGTCCAGAAAACTTGTTAGGTATAAAGACACTGAAAGCTCTAGGAGCTGTAATTTGCTGTTCTCCGGAAGGAGTAAGATTGTTCCTACGTGACTTTAAGGGTCACTATGTGTTGAGAGATATTGATCCCAGATTGCAGAATGTTCCTGCACATTTATGGGCACAAGGCCCCACTGATGTAGGTTGTATGCACATTACACCATATCGAGTCACACTCAAGCCAGGAGTGGTATTACCACGAATTCGGCAATACAAGTTACCCCCAGATGCTGTAGTGGCTTTACTGAGAATCATTGACGAGCTCATTGCACAAGGAGTGGTTGTGGAAACCGACTCCAATCTCTGTAATTCCCCCATCATTCCAATTCTTAAACGTACTGATCCAAATGCACCTCCAGTTTATCGATTAGTTATCGATTTACGCGAATTGAATAAATGCATCGTACCACAGTATCCCGTGGTCCCAGATATCTCTTCACTATTAATTGCTATTGATTCAGAAGCAACGTTCTTTACTGTAATTGACCTCAAGAACGCCTTCTTTAGTGTCCCGATCAATCCGGAAAGCCAATATCTTTTCGGATTCTGTTTAAATGGACGAAGCTTCAAATTTGCACGCGCACCTCAAGGATTCACAGAAAGCCCCAGCATCTATAGCCAAGCACTGAAAAGACAACTTGACAGTATTCACATGCCTGAAAACACTGCCCTGCTTCAGTATGTCGATGATCTACTGATCACCGCCCGAAGCGAACCTGAATGTGAACGAGCATCACTGACGGTTTTACATTTTCTGGCCGACAAGGGGCACAAGGTGTCCCCTTCAAAGCTTCAATTCTGTGTTCAGCAAGTTGTGTACCTTGGGCACTTGCTGTCCAAAGGGGGGAGACAGCTCACACCTGATCGCATCCAGTTAATTGTAAACATGTCACCACCCAAGACACAAAAGGAGGTGCGGGCCTTCATAGGCCTCACTTCTTACTGCAGACAATGGATTCCCCAGTACGCATTTCTAGCAAAGCCACTCATACAGTTGACGACTCAGGAGGCAGCGTCTTCAACTGCCCTCCCTTGGACTCAGGAACATACACAAGCGTTTGAAGACTTAAAGAAAGCTTTATGCCAAGCACCTGTTTTAGCAACACCATGTTACAGCAAGCCTTTTACACTTTTTGTTACAGAACGTGAAGGTACTGCATTGTCAGTACTCACTCAGGAACAAGCAGGTTCACACAAACCGTGTGCTTATTTTTCTAGCACATTAGATCCAGTAGCCCAGGCTCTGCCTGCATGCTTGAAATCAGTAGCAGCGACAGCTTTAGCAATCAGACAAAGTGATTCCATAGTGTTAGGACACCAATTAACAGTGCAAGTTCCACATTCCGTGGAAGTTCTTTTAAACCGAACACAGACTCAGCACTTGACTATAGCACGACTGACAGGTTATGAATTGACATTGTTCCAGCCACACATAGAAATCAGACGCTGTAATACATTGAATCCCGCTACACTTCTGCCATTAAGTGAGACAGACCCATTGGCACATGATTGTATTGAAATCATTACTATTACGACAAAACCCAGACAAGACTTGACGGACACTCCATTACCAGATCCAGACCTGACACTTTATGTGGATGGTTCATGCATGAGAACAAGTACAGGAGAGTTAGTGGCCGCCTACGCAGTCACGACAGAAACTGAAGTCATAGAAACGAATTGTATTGACACCCTGTCAGCTCAAGCAGCAGAGCTCATCGCTCTGACACAAGCCTGTATTCAAGCCAGAAATAAGAGAGTTAACATATATACAGATTCACGTTATGCATTCGGAGTCGTACACGACTTCGGTGTCCTCTGGCGAGAGAGAGGTTATTTGACTTCTCACGGTGCCAAAATTCAGCACGGTTCCCTCATTCAAGCACTGTTAGATGCAATACATCTGCCTACAGCCATATCCATCATGAAGTGCAAAGCACATACGAAAGTCACCGATATCATATCCCAGGGTAATGACCTGGCAGACCGAACAGCCAAGCAGACAGCTCAGAATCAGACTTACGCAACTGACTTGACAAAGACAATAGTTCCGACACACTGCATGACAGTTAGGGATCCCGCCCTTGATGTAATTGACATACAGACACATGCTACACCAGATGAAATCAAGAAATGGACTGAACTAGGAGGGATCCAAACAGATCAGGGATGGATGACGAAGGGAAAATCTACATGGTTTCTCCCCGACTCTATGGTTCAAGTTATCATTAACACAGTACATAGTCCTGCACATCTAGGAGAAAAAGCCATGTTAGACAGTATTCAAAACATCTGGTTCAATAAACATTTACGAGCAGCAGCCAAACAGAAAGTGCGTACTTGCATGATTTGTTGTCAGTTCAACCCAGGTAAAAGCATTCCTGTAGAGCAAGGTGGATTTCATCCTCCCGATCACCCTTTTGAAGTCCTCCAGATGGATTATATCCAGATTGAACGTTGTCGAGGATTCAGATATGTCCTCGTAGTTGTATGTGCACTTTCCCGTTGGACAGAAGCATATCCAGTCCCAGATTACACTGCTCCGACCACTGCCAAGCAGCTGGTACGTGAATTTTTCCCCAGGTATGGTTTGCCCCGTATCGTATACTTGTGAAACAGGTTACACTCCTGCTCGGCTACCAATGGAAGTTCCATTGTGTCCGACATCCCGAGGCAGCAGGTCTCGTGGAGCGTCATAATCAGACTCTGAAAATTCGTCTTGCCAAAATCTGTAGAAAGAAAGGCGTCGACTGGATAGTAGCTCTACCAGTCGCACTCTTTTACATGAGAATGATCGCACATTCCAGAACAGGGCTATCCCCGTACGAGGTGGTCTTTGGTAGGCCACCAAATATGTGGGGGACGCCTCTGCCTCGAAAAATTACCGATGTTGACTGTAATATGCTGACAGATTACCTTGCCTCCTTGATGTCTGCACTACAATCATGTCGTTCACAGGTCGCTGCAGCCTTTCCCTCAGAAATACAAGGGAGTTCTGCCTCTCTTTCCGTACCCATTCACACACAATGGTTCCTGTGGTGCATGGTTTAGTTTGATTAATTCCTTAGATTCCAATTCCGTAGTTTACCAGGGCAACTGGGTATGGGGAAATCTGAACACCGTTTTGCATAAAGTATGTTTCCCTGACAAGGAGGGTCTCCCCAAAAGGACAGGGACTGATCTAGAAAATGAAGTATATGGATTAGGTAACTTCACACTTAACCTCATGATTCTGAATGTTGAATCTGAAACCGCACCAGTCTTGCCTGCTATGTCAGTATTACCAGTCAAAGGTGAATTATGTGTTAGAAAGAATGGTTCAGTACACCTGGGTCATAGTAAATGTACTACTGTGATCGAATTCAGTGATAAAGGCAAGTCTACATTTAAAGCTTCCCATCATTCCTACTTCATTTGTGGTCATACCGCATATATACGTTTACCTCCAGATTGGGATGGCACCTGTTACATTGCATTCCTTCTGCCACCTGTTTTCCTAGCCCCTCCTGATTATCATAGGAATACTCATCTAGTACACAATAGACCCCAGAGAGATCTCCCGATTGTCGACTACACTGAAACAGCATGGGAGCAATACACAGACTTCAATAAAGGTTTCTTTCCCTACTTAGGTGCTGTCTTTAATAGTAAACTGATACGTAGATTAACCAGAACCCTCGAAGCAGTAGTGAATGAGACTACTTCCGCCCTAGGCAACTTAACGGAGGAGCAGTCTGCGATGCGGATTGTTGTCCTTCAAAATCGTCTTGTCCTTGACGTCATCCTGGCCGATAGGGGCGGAGCCTGTAGGGTCATCGGATCGAGTTGCTGTGTTTTCATTCCAGAAAACGCGCCATCAGTATATAGAGCCATAACCCGTCTTCACAAGATTGCAAGTCAGATACACCAGAATCCAGGCACCTGGACTTGGTCCGGTTGGTTCTGGAGCGTGTTGTCAGCCTGGGGATGGAAGGTCCTATCCTTCCTAGGTATTGCCCTTCTCATAGTATTCAGTTGTTGCCTATGTTTACAATGTGGGCCAGCGATTTGCGGCTTGTGCGCCACATCATGTATTCCTCATTCAAGTCCACGTTCAAAACACCGTAAGAAGAAAGAAGAGCAAATGATGTTACATGAACAGATTGATAGATTAATGAGGATTGATATATCAATGAAGGGTCCGTAGGGGACAAGGAGGGAATGAGGGAATATGAATTTTTATGGTCAATTATGTCCCCTATCGTAGACCCCTACGGCTCCATGTACGTGCTTCAAGTACATGTATGTGCCCTCCACTTCCAGCTATGAAGACGCAAATACATTTGCGTCCAACGTTAACATGTCCTCTTTCAGATCCACCATGAATGGGTCGAATATTCCGTTCCTAAGTGTGCCTTGCCAACGTCTTTACATGGTGCACTTTTCACGTTTCCCCTGGCTCAGGCGAGTTAGGCCCTGATTTCTGCCATCGAGTCTTTTCCTGCCTTCTGTCTCTGGATGCTACAGTCTGGACCTGCATCTGTATCTCTGACCCTTGTCTTACTCCCTGCGTGGCTAGCGGTGCCAGGCTCGGCCTGCTTGCCTGCCAAGACTGTATTTTGCCTTCAAGTTATCTGCTCCGCTCCTCGAAAATACATTCCTGTCTAGTAGTTTAGGTAAACATCCTTCCCAGCTGCAGAGCAAAGGGCCCGGCCTTTCTGTCTCCATGCAAGTAATTCATTGCTCCTGTTTCCATGGTAGGCCCATGGCCCCACACTACATGTAGACACGTAAACGCATATACACGCACTAGCAGTCAGTATAGAATAGCCTCTGCCCGAGAGACCTTTCCCTCTAGATAATACAGTTCCTCAAACACCCGATATTAGATATGATTTGGGATTAGGTTGTTCTGACACCCCAGACTTCTGTCTCCTCATGTAAGGCTAAATGTCAAGTCCCCTTCACCCTCCAGTTCCACGTCAATTGCACGTCATGCTGCTGCGCGCGCATCTCTGCCATGTATTTCTGCTGACACTGCAGGATTCTCTTATGGATCCACCCACTTGTGACACCTTTATGTGACGTTTCTAGTACACGCCCTTGTGCACACCTTCTGTTCCGCCTTTTTCATTACGTATATGTTTTCTTATCTCTTCTCTCAGCTGTTACGCCTTCTGCATCCATCACCACTGTAATGCATTGACTATATATATGATATTCTGTCAATAAAGTATTGTCTATCCCTTCCTGAACCTTCGTGGTGATGGAATATGATTGCCTGGTTCGAACCAATTCCTTTTTAAGGAATAAAACCCCTTTTAAAACCTCAGATGCCACGGACTCTGCCTCTTATTTTTTCTGAGTTATTCTTATTGAACTTTACCGCATAAATTAAGTATAGGTAATTTATATTTACCACACCGGCTACGGCTCTGACGGTTCTGGCGGTTCTGGCGGCTGCGTGTGGCATGTGAACGGAGGATCCTAATATCTACGGGAGCTGAGCTGAGCTGAGGCACTGAAATCAACGGAGGTACCACGGGGCGAAGGGTGGTGACGACAAGCTCCTGAGCATTAAAACACCAAAAATATTTAAAAAATAAATAAACACTGAAACACTGAAACTAGCTGAAGTGCGGCGGGGGCAGCTCACCTGTTCTCTGGGATGAAGGATGAGGCTCCGAGGTTCCAAGGGAAGCAAGCAGCTGAGGCAAATGAGGAGGCTCTGGGTAGAGAGCAGAGAGGCTGATTGAGGCTGATTGAGAGCCGAGTGAGCCGTGGGAAACGGACACGAAGGAGAATCAGTAAAACTGCCCTCGTGGGAGACTGTGGGGACTGCAAGAGGGGGCCAAGGCACTGATCTGGTGGTACTAAAGCGGATTTTTAAACAGCGAGGGCTGGATGTGGCGTCTGCGGTTGATTGAAAGCTGAGTAAAGGCAATACTTAGGACGATCCGACTTCGACACATCTCCCCTATAACTTCAAGGGGCTGGACGGCATTTGGTTTATCTAATCTGCAAACTCACTGGGGGTTAAGCTTGGGCTCAGGCTTTGGATCTGTAACAGCTTCAGAGGGACCTGCTATGGCACCTAAGCCCCCGACAACCACCAGGTCTACACGTACCACAAAACAGACGGGGCTGATTACAGGATTGGAGAGCAATCCTATACCTACAACAGTAGCTGTAGGAACTACCATGGAGACGTTGGAGGCAAAAATCCCCGATGGTGGAAAGAAACCAGGTAAACTGGAGAAACCTGCACCAAACTTCGGTAAGCCACTTAACTGTTTACCAGCTTTACAAACTCTGCCAACTCCTGTTAAACCCATTGCAGTATTCGATAAGAATGCATCAAATGTACTCTCTAATGATTCTACAATAACACCAAATACCTCTCTTGGGACACAGTGCAAAACCATAACGAATCAAACAAAGGGGGAGAATAATGTTATGGTCATTGTCTCAGATACTGTCTTAGAGAGTGCACTTAACACCACCTTGAACGATGCAAATACAATATCACTAAAAGGTTCTGTACAGGCTCAACCAGCGGCTCACCTAGAGGCTCTTGTGGACATTAACATTAACGCTAACGCTAATGTCAAAGCAAATGCCGAGTCTTCTCCACTTATGTCGGCTCCTATTTCAGCGGTAGTGATATTGGAAGACTCCGGCGATAAAGAAACAGCTGACGGAGAAGAGATGGTAAGGCCGGTAGGGCAGCTGTCAGCTGTAGGAGAGGAGACAATAAAAGATGTGGCAAGAGTAGCTGAGACTGAACAGCTTAGACCGGCTGAGCTCCTGTCTGAGCATCTGACTGGACACTTGGAAGATGCTGAAACGGATGAGGATTATATTGATTACCCTGAACTTGGTAATAACACACCCTGTGCTCAGATAGGAATTTCTGAACGGCATAAGGAAAGGAAGAGGTAAAAATAAGAATAAGACGAAAAAGATTACATGCAAAACTAAAACTACTACAACAAAAGCAATAGCAGAGAGTAGCCCTATAAGGAAATGGGCACAGGCTAAATCTTTGGCATCAAAGCCTTCTGAGGTCAGTCTCTCCGGTGCAGCTGCTACTTCAGGGGAGATAAACTGCCCTGCGGATGAGATTACTTCTGTGGTGGCATTGACGAAAGAAACTGATAGTGTGATAGCTATGGCGGAAACAATGGGCGCTCTGTCTTCTCCTCTTCCTACCTCCCAAATGTTAACACCGGAGGTGATCTCCCACCCCCAGCTTGGTATCTGGAACATCCGGAATACCTGAACCAGCTTCAGCTACAACCGCCAGTCATGGGTTAATTGGGATAGACTACATTAATGATATACCCCCCTTAAACATATCTCGAAATGAAGCATCCACTGATTGTAGTCTTCACGGGGAGGTTTCCTCGTCATTTCAAATGATCCTGCAACTGCTCAATGAACAGAAACATGAAGCACAATCCCACTACCAGCAGATGCGGGATGACAGTAATAAGACTCAAATAACACTACATGAAATGTCTCAGAAATTAGGGGCTATATCTCAAGAGATGGAAGAATTACAACAAAGGGTCGTCTTAACAGAGGAAAAAACAACTCGCTCTGAAATAATAGTGAACAAGCATGAGGCTCGGATCTGCCAAATGCAAGTCAAACTCGAAGATTTAGAAAATCGGCAACGAAGACAAAATCTACGTGTATTTGGCATTGCGGAAGGGGTCGAAGGAGCCGATCCAAGAGCATACATTGTTCACTTGTTTCAGAAAGCTTTCCCAGAGTTATCAGATTGGGACTGGGACTCACAGATACAACGTGCCCACCGACTCCCTCTGACCCAAAGAAATAAAAACAGCCAGTACCCGCGCCCTATCTTGATTTTTTTTGATAATTTTCTTCTTCGACAAGCAGTCTCATCAAAAGCAAGACCAAACACCCCGGTTACTAGTGACTTAGTCACGTTCTTCGTACGATCGGATCTAAGTAAACTCACGATGGATCGTCGATGGAAACTTCAACAATACATTGACCCCATCAAGGAGCTGGGAGGTCAGGCTTACTTGCAAGAACCAGAGCTAAGCTAAAGGTTCTAAAAAACGGACGCTCTTTTTACTGTATGGAAGAAAGGGAGGTCAAGCAAATAATGGATCAATGGAAATCGGAAAATAAACAATGAAATAATCTTTGATCATCAATCAAAATTAGACTGAATTAAGTCATGTATTGGTTAGTGTGATTGGATTGGGACATTAATTAAGAGAATCAGCAGCTGAATTTGAATATATTACTACATTGTGATAAAAGATACAGTTAGATAATATACATGGTATGGAGTTGGTAACATTATACAGCTGGATCCTCGTGTCCGCAGCTCCGTCTTTTCTGCTGCCAGTACAGCGGCAGTTGGGTTAGTATATCTGGGAGGGGTACCCTTTCTCAGGAGGAGGGAAGGGGTAGGAGGGGAGGGGGTCAGGAATGTCTGGGGGGAGGGGGGTTTTGTTTGGAAAAAATAGCACAGGAGGAAAAGTATCTTAAACAACTAGAGATAAGTTTATTATTGGTTTTAACTGCACATAACGACAGGATGTATTTGAGGCTTTCTTTTTTTGTTAAATGTCTCGAGTAAAATGCTTAGTGTGGAATGTTGCAGGTTTAAATAGTAAAAAGAAAAGGCATCTGGTACGGGAAGAACTAGCTCTGTATAAACCCAATTTTGTATTTCTATCAGAAACACATGTAGCCTATAAAGATAAAAAAATCTTGAGTCATTTGGGCTTAGAGGTGCTAACCTGTTCCAAGTTTAATGCTTCAATAAGGGGGGTCGCCATCCTTAGGGATAAACGGCTTAGAATAGAAATTAACAAAACTGCCTGTGATAAGAATGGGAGGTGGGCCATAGTCCAATTAACTATTGAAAAAAGTAAACTGGTATTTTGTGTTGTCTACGGGTCAAGTTTTGATGAGGCGTACGTATTTGATCAACTGAATATGGAACTGTTTCAATGGTCAGGAGAATTGTTTATCATGGGGGACTTTAATTGCACAATGAATTATCAGATTGACACTACAAGGGGTAATTCCTTTCAACGAATGCGGAGAACACGGGCCGCCATTCTCAAGCTAGGGCGTTTGCATAATTTAAAAGACGTTTGGCGTCATGCCTTTCCAACTGCGCCCGGCTACACATATTATTCGGCTCCTCATCGGCTCTGTTCCCGCATTGACATGATCTGGGCTTCTAATAGAATAGCAAGTACTAGTACCATCGAACTCTGTCCTAGAATTAATTCTGATCACAACCCAATATTACTATCATTTGATATTGAACAGAAATACACAGCACCTCGACCTTTCTCCTTCCCTAGGCATTTATTTACTAATACTCTATTTATCTCACAACTGAAGGTGCACATCTCTGATTTTATTAAGTTTAATCTTGATTCTACTACATGTCTTATGGTATGGGACTCTTGCAAGGCAAGCATACGTGGGTTTACTCAGCAATTTCTTTTTCATCAGAACTCAGAAAACCGCAAGAAAGACATAACCTTGGTAAATGACATTCTATCAGCAGAGTTATTATTGGCAGATGCCCTTCGCCTACGGACATTAGCACAATTGAATTAGAACTACGTCTAGGACAGCTTAAGTCGGCCATTAAAACCACCTTCTGGGAAAAAAGCAGCATAAAACTGCATAAAAATCAAATCACACAATATGAAAGTGGAGATAAAGTCGGGAAACTACTAGCTTTTAAAATAGCTGAGGAGAAAGTTAATACCTTGATTAAAAATTTGAAGGGCATTAATGACTCTATAATCGACCAACCACTGCAAAAACTAGAAGAATTTGTAACATTCTATAAAATATTATATACTCCTGAGATTTTCCCTACAGCAACATCTATCCAGAACTATTTGGATCATTTTCTCGTTAGACCTAATTCCCTTGGGATGGACTCACTCTCTGCTCAAATCAGTCAGCTTGAGATTAGACAAGCAATCTTTTCTTTGCCATCTGGGAAGGAGTCCGGCGAGGACACTATCCCTGTGGAAATATATAAGCTATGTGTTGAGGAACTTATACCACTCTTTTTTCGAGTTATTAATTTCATAGGGGATAGTAGGAAAGCCCCGAACTCCTGGAATAGGGTAAAATTAGTTGTTTTTAAAAAAAAAGGGAAACCACCGGATGATTGCGGCTCTTATCGCCCTATTTCTTTAATTAATGCAGACGATAACATTTTTGCAAAGGTGCTGGCCATCTGACTAGCACCTTTTATACCCAAATTAGTCAGTCCACACCAACATGGGTTTGTCATGGGTAGGGACACTGCAGCACACATCACTATGGCGGTAACTGCCTTTGATATAGCGGAAAAGGAAACCTCCCCACTCGGTATGATCATGTTAGACGCAGAAAAGGCATTTGACCGAGTGGGGTGGGAGTACTTGTGGCTAGTCATGGGTGGGTTTGGCTCTGGGGGTAAATTCCTGAATTGGGCACAATCTTTATATGATAAACCTGAAGCCACAATCAACTATGCTGGCTTGACGTCAGCTCCTTTTTTTATTACTCGTGGAACTCGCCAAGGGTGTCCCTTATCACCTCTTTTATTTGCATTATCAATAGAGCCATTTCTCCAAGCACTACAACTTCAATCTGATATCATTCCTTTTAAATTTGGCCCGCACACACTAAAAATCACAGCTTACGCTGACGACATTGCTATCTACTCAACTGATATCGTAAAAGCTATGCAAGGCATTAAGGTAGAAGCAACCAAATTCGGGGATGTATCCGGATATAAATTAAACATAAATAAAACCCAAATAATTGGCAACTACAAACCGGGGAGTGCAATTATCGGATTATGTCAAACGGCCACCTATCTAGGGGTTAGGATCACTGCTCAAGTTAAGAATATAACGAAAATAAATTATGATGAATTAGTTAAAACTACTAAAGCTTTATTAAAAAAATGGCATAAACTACCCTTAAATATCATAGGCAGAATTAATCTGATACGTATGATAATACTACCAAAATTCCTTTACTTATTCCGCTCAATTCCTTTGGCTCTAGGTAACTTATTCTTTAGAAACTTGGAAGGTATCTTCAGTAGTTTTATATGGGGATATCATAAAGCCTGCAGATCTATGACTCTCTTAAAAGGGACTCTCGAAGCAGGAGGGCTGAACTTTCCGGATTTTAAATTATACTTTTGGTCCGCTTATGTTGGACGCATGAGATACTTAATTAATTCGGAAGGATCAGACAATCGACCTAACTTTTTAACGTTTATGTTCGATAAGGATGCTAAGTTTTTCCTTTGGAGGATTAACGACCCTAATTATTTTAAAAGAGTACGGTTCGAGACCGCAAGAGATTTGGTAAAAATCTGGCGCAATATACAGGCTTTTTGTAATTTGACTTTCTTTCACTCTAATTTAATTTTATGGGGAAATCCGGGCTTACCCGGGATATTTAACAATGGAGCCGCCAATATATGGCGAGCGCACGGAATAAAAACACTTGGAGACTTATATGGCGCACAAGGGCTGCTGAGCTTTGAGAGCCTTAAAACACTATATAATGTTACTGATACTATGCAATACAAGTATATGCAAATATATGATTTCCTGATTCGAAAAATGCAGCTTCAGAGTATCTCAGAGCCCACTGTTATCTTGGAGAGTCTGTAGTCCCTAATAAGTCACTGTTATAAACGCTTTATTTCATACAGAGTTAGTGATTGTAGTATCTTGGTGGAGAAATGGAGTAGGATGCTAGGGAGTAATATTAGTTCAGCAGCAATCAACAGATCCTTGGGCAATATCCATAAAGTCGTTCTCTCCTCAAGTTTAAGATTGCAACAATTTAAGACAACTTGCATGCTATATCACACCACTGAAAGAATTTCTAAATGGGCTTCTAACAGTAGCTATACTGATAGAACTAAATGCCCTAAATGCTCGTTGGCTGCAGCAGACTTGGTGCATATGCTGTATACTTGCCCTAAGATATCTGAATTTTGGACAATGGTCGAGAATGTAATGAAATTAAAATTAGGATGTACATTTTCCCTGGATCCTGCTTTAGTTCTGCTCGATGTTAACACTCCACATAAATCTATAATTACAATCATGCTATCATGCGCAAAACCTATAATTGCCCGCGCCTGGATTTCCCCTACACCCCCACACTTCATGGAATGGTGGTCATTACTTAATGAGATTCATTGTATGGAATCTACTCTGGCTAGGATTAGAGGTAATAAGGCCTTGGTTAAATTTGATAAGATTTGGGGGTCTGTTATTTGCTGAAACGAATACTTATACAAGGCCTACTTAGCACATAAATATTGATTTATAATATTTGCCTGCAACATGAACTACACTTGATGTGTCTGGGTCTAATGAGAATTCATCTATTATGATATGTTTATCCTGCCCATGATCTGAAATTCGTTTTTTTTCTTCATCTTTTTCTCATTGTTAACTTCTTGATATGTTTGTTTTTGATTACATTTCTTTCCTGTGCTGCTAATAAAAAATGTTTAAAAAAAAAAAAGGACATCACCCCCAGGTTCCAGTTGTCCTTGTCCCAATCATTGCAAGTGAGAATACCCTAGCTGAGCAACCCGGCTTTCATAGGAAAGCAGAAACCACATAAGGATACACGAACACCAACTGCAGCCCTCAATAGTGATTTATTCGTATAGGCAAGAGGGCAAGTTTAATGAAACAAGCGAATGTAAAACCCCCAAACCAAAATCATCACACAAAACGTTTTGCAGCCTGTAATGCTTAACAAAGGTACTAGAGGATGCCTATGTAGCTGCTCTGCAAATCTCAGAGATGGGCACCCCTTTCCATTCTGCCCAGGTAGCAGCCGTCCCCTGAGAGGATCCACCGCAGAAGGAGGAGACCCAGGCAAAGAATATGCCAGAGAAATCAACTGCTTGATCCACCTACTGATGGATAAAGAGGAATCTTTGTCCACCCAGGAAGAAGAACCAAGAGAAACAAATAAAGAGTCTGTCTTGCCAAAAGACGTATGGTCTGATTTAGATCTCGGCGGAAGGGTTATTCCGTCACAGTGGTAAAGGATATACCGACTGCCGAAATATAATCCCTACTATATACTATGGGATTTATATTTGAGCAGACAGGATATCAATCACCATTGTGACAAAGTGACCCATCCGCCAAGATCTAAATCAAGCCCTCAGTTTTATCCAAGTAGACCAACAAAGCCCTCTCCATGCCAAATAAAAGACCACTGGCCCTTTGTGGAAGACCACGACTCAGCACACTGAGCAGGAAGAACCATTTCCTGAATAATGTGAAACTGGAAGTTACTTCCAGCACAAAAGAGTAATCCAGATAGAGAATAAAACCATCATCAGAAACGTCAAAAAAGGTTCCCTGGCCGTCAAGGCACCCAAATCACCACTGCACCTGGCAGAGGTTATGGCCACCAAAAACAACACCTTCAAAGTCACAAACTTAATGTTAACCAACTTCAAAGGTTCAAAAGGATCCGAAATCAGGACCTTTAAAACCAAATTCCCACAAATGAAACAATGGTTTAACCAACAGTGCAATAAAGAGAAAAGCTGCGCAATAACTTTGCCACCCAATCAGCCACGTCAGCCAAATTTCCCCAAGGGGACCAAAATTACTTTATAAACAGGAGGGTGGGCACACATTGCCTCACATCCCAGCACTCAGTTTTCTCTGATGCATCCTAGTAAATGCAGTTCATGATAACACTTAATTTCATGTCAGGCTTTAGTTAAACTGAGTGCTGGGATGTGAGGCAGTGTGCACCCACCCTCCTGTTTGAAATCGCTGCCTTGAGCTAATGAGCTGACGAGCTCTGGTTGATACACCTGCACCCAGAGAGTGGTACTGAGACCTGAGAAGACTTTAGGCAGCATTTCCAGCACCCCCAGCACCCCAGCATCTCGACTGAAGAAGGACAACTATCCTGAGACACATGTCTAGAGATACACAGCACTGGCTGCACAAACAGGGGTGAAAAACTAAAGCATGACACGGAATTAGGTGTTATCATGCACTGCATTTACTATGATGCATCGGGCACACTGAGTGCTCGGATGTGAGGAAGTGTACGCCCACCCTCCTGTCTAAAAAGGCTCCCTTGAGCTAATGAGCTCTGGTTGATGCACCTGGGCCCAGTGAGACATACAGAGACCTAAGAGGACTTTGGGCAGCATTTCCAGCACCCCCAAAAAAGAATGCGTTGCTCTCTACTAAAGAAGGACAACTATCCTGAAAGACGTGTCTAGAGATACACAGCACTGGCTGCACCACCAAGGGTGAACAACCAAAGCCTAACACCGAATTAGGTGTTATCATGCACTGCATTTGCTATGATGCATCGAGGTAAACTGAGTGCTGGGATGTAAGTCAGTGTGCGCCCACCCTTCTTTCCAAAATGACTTTATAGCGGCCCATTGGGTCTGCGAAGAAGAAACTGACAAATGCTTCTCAAAGTCTTCCCATAAAAACTGTAGAACTTCATTCAGATTACAATCAAGAGGTGACAGCTGAAGAGGATGAAACCAATTCTGAAAACTTCTCAAATTCCTCTCAAAGGACTTCAAAGTAGAGGGTGTGCAGGACTGCTGGATAGCAACTGCTAAATGTCTGTACAGACCCCTACTCTGCAAACATATCCACTTCCCAGGCCTACTCCTGCAGATCGTGGGAACAAAACCTGGAAAGTTGAGCATTGAAGCCGGGAAGCAAAGAGGTCTAGAAAAGGCACACATTCACTAAGGTTCCAACTATGAAACATAGTTGCCCAAAGTACAAACAAAATAGAAAATCAAATGAGCATAAGTATGTCTACTGTTGATGTACTATTACGATTTACAGTTTTTTTCTTTCTTGGCAGGATCCTTAAAATCTTGTAGATTTCCTCAAGCATGCATGAAAAACCTAGCTAGGCCTTACCAATTCTATTTTTCATGACTGAAAAACAGTAATATGAAGAACTGGAAAAGAGTGCAGATTCTGGAGTCCGTCAAGGCTCTCTAAGCACGATACCTATGTGTGAAGAGGACAGGGAAGCAATCAGTTGCCCTAGTACTTTTCCCAATGTAGACCTATTAGATGATAATCACCATGTATGTAGAAGAAGAAGGACCTCTCCCACCTGTCTCATTCAATCTTCAATATAGACATAACAGACATGACTAAACCTATACTGGGACTTTCAGTGTAGCCATACAAGCCTCATTATTATGTATGTAGCTTAGAAAGCTTTGGATATCGAACCGCTGTCATATATCCCTTGCTTCATCCTTCATAGGTATAGTATAGAAACTAATTTGTCCATAGAAGTACAATCCCTTTATGGAGGAAGTGCATGACCGCCCCATCAGTCATTTAGAAAACTGCTGCATGCCCCAGACAAACTCAGGCTGCTCAGCAAAAACGTTTAGTGGATCTCCCAAACTAAAATCACCAGAAAATGTGAGACCTAACCCTATTGTACAGCAACTATCTGCTATTTCACGGTTTGGCGGAATAATGCCACTTTTATAATAATAATAATAATAATAATAAAGAGCTTATAAAGCGCACAGTAACGCCATCACGGCGTGTCCCCGCGCTGAATGGAGCTACTCACAACCACCCACTACAGAACCCCTAGCCCTACAAGGTATAGAGTAGAGTTTTGAGCCTAGCCCGAAACACCGTCTCACTGCTTTCCAGTCTCAGGGCAGGAGGGAGTTTGTTCCAGTGCTGAGCAGCTTGGAGCGAAAAAGATCGTCCGCCCATTCTGGCCTTCCTTACCCTTGGGACTGTCAACAGCCCAATGCCCCCCGAGCGGAGGGCCCTTGGTGGTTCGTAGCGGCTGACTAAGTCTCTAAGATAGGCGGGCGACCTGCCCCAGACAATACGGTGACAGAAGAGGAGGCATTTGAACAGCACGCGTTTCCTCACTGGCAACCAGTGAAGCGCATCCAGTGCCTGCTGAGAATTTGCTCTCCTAGGTCTCCTTAGCACCAGTCTGGCAGCGGCATTCTGGATGACTTGCAGGCGACCAAGGCTACCCTCGGTGGACCCAAGGAACAGAATGTTTCCATAGTCCAACTGAGAGGTCACCAGTGCCTGCGTCAACGTCCTTCTGGCCTCTAGGGGTAGCAGGTCTAAAGTTTTGTTTAGGGTCTTCAGTACCCCGAAACACTTGCCCACAAGACGCCTTATATGGCCCTCACAGGAGAGAGTGGGGTTAACCCATACTCCCAGGTTCTTAGCCTCCTCACAAGGTGTGGGAGTAGGACCAAGGCATGGAGGCCACCACTCAGCCGACCAGCTGTCACTCTTTCCCCCACTACCAGAACCTCTGTCTTAGAGCCGTTTAGCTTTAGGCAGTGGGAGTCCATCCACTCAGCTAAAGCCTGCATACAGGCCTTAAAGTTGGTGGAGGCATTGGCGGTGTTCTGCGATAGAGAGATCAGCAGCTGGGTGTCGTCGGCATAAGATACCAATTCCACCCCGTATGCCTGTACCACCTTCGCCAGGGAGGCCATGTACAGATTAAAAAGAGTGGGGCTCAAAGCTGAGCCCCGAGGCACTCCCTGGTCTAGTGGCATCTCTACCGATCGACATGCCCCTTGTTGTACCTGGAAGCATCTTCCTGTGAGGAACGACTGCAGCCAGTACAGCGCAGGACAAGCGACCCCAGCCTCGCTAAGACACTGTAGCAAGATGGAATGAGCTACAGTGTCGAATGCTGCGCTGAGGTCGAGCATGATCAGGGCCATTGTGTGTCCTGCATCCGCTCCTGCTCTTAAAGTCTCAGTGGCACGTAAGAGACCTGTCTCCATCGAGAAGCCAGCTCTAAATCCTGATTGGGAGGGATGAAGTAGATTCCCTCTCTCCAGGTGCTCAGTGAGTTGAGCATTGACCACCTTCTCAGCCACTTTCGCCACGTAAGGCAGTAATGAAATGGGTCTGAGGTTTTCCAGCACATCAATGCTTACATTTGTTTTTTTCTTTATTGGGAGTACTATAGCCTTCTTCACCTCCTCTGGAACCCGCTGAGTGGAGAAAGAGGTCTGTAAGACATGTCTTATGTGTGGTTCCAGTCCAGCTAGACCCTCCGCAATGACCCAAGGAGGGGCCAGGTCATTGGGGGATCCAGACTTCACACTACGACAAATCTTTATTAGACTATCAGCCGACGAGACCTCGAAGATTTGCAAAGAAGAGTCGGGAGCCATAGGCGATCCAACAGCTCTGAAGTCTATGCCCCTTCCCGGCTGTTGAGAGAAGGAGGTATAAATTGCTTTAACTTTGTTTGAAAAAAAGTTAGCGACTCTATTGCATTCCTCCGTGGAGACACTTACAGGAGCATTTGAGCTGGAAACCAGAGATATTTCCTTGTAGATTTTAAACAATTCGCGTGAGGAGCTCTCGGCTGCCTCAATGCGTGCCTGGAAATATTTAGCTTTCGCTCTGCGTACTGCATACTGATAGCTTCTATGTGCCAAGCTATAGCTGCTTTTGCCCTGTTCGCTAGGGTTCCTTCTCCAGCTCCTTTCGAGCTTTTTGCAGTTAGACTTAGTTTGCTGGAGTTCCTGTGTGAACCAAGGGGCGGTGCGTTGTCTACCCTCCTTGGCTTTGCCCTTACTCAGGGGTGCGAGCTCGTCCAAGGTGGCAGCCACAAGCTGATTGAATTCCTTATTGGCCTGGTCACTATCAGTGGCTAGCGGTGGTTTCGCTTTCTGAATGGCTCGAACAAATTCCTCTTGAGAATACTGTCTCCATTTACGTCTCATAACATTGCTGGGCCCAGTCCTTGTGGACTTATGTAGCTGGTAAGAGAAATGGAAAGGGACCAAGAAATGGTCCGTCCATGGGAGCTGAAGGGGGGTGAGTGTCTTTATCATATCCCAGCTGGTGAACAGAGGGTCCAGACAATGACCCCGCTCATGTGTGGCAGCTACACTTAACAAATCAAGTTGCAATTCTTTTAGGACTAAACGAACATCTGCTGCCTCCTTCTGTAGAGGATACTCCAGATGTAAGTTCAAGTCTCCCAACACCAATACTTTACTGTGTTTGATCGCAGTCTGAGTAACCCCTTCCAATAAACTACTTCGAAAGTTTCCCAGAGACCCTGGAGGTCTATATATTAGGATGCCCGAAATTGCCTCGTGCTGACTCAATTTAATGTTGAATTCGCCAGCTTCACTATTGTCAATTTTTACCAATCTCAGGACACACTCAATAGGGTGTTTGACAATGATGGCAATACCACCACCCCTTCCATTTTCTCTGTCAAGTCTATGGAGGGTGTATCCTGGCGGAATTGCGTTCAATATATCTAGATCAGAGTGCTCTCCTAACCAAGTTTCCGTTAGAAATAATATGTTCAGGGCCTCATCAAGTAAGAGATCCCACAGCTGGAGGGAGTGTTTGCTTAAGGATCTACAATTTAAGAGCCCACCCTTTACTGTAACCACTTCAGGGTCAAGGTCATCCACCGACAAAGTCCTCCCTTTGAATGGACAGTGAGGACATGGGCGCAAGTCCAATGCCTCCATCAAGTGTCGACAGGCAGTGTGGGGAGGGGGGCAAAGATCCTTCAGCCTCTTACTGGTGTAAGAGTGCAAGTGGCACGCAGGAGAAGCAGGGGTCAGGGCCCCTGGCCCCGGTCGGCCGCGGACGGGCGCAGACGGGCTTGGCTTTGGCGCGGCTTCGGCGCGCATCCGGCGCGCCCGCTGCACCAGCCCGCTGCGCCGTCTGGTCCCTACACAAATTTTATAGGTGGGAGGAGGGTGGGAGGCCGGCGCGACTAGAGCGCAGCCCCAGCCCACACCAAAGATGGCGCCCGCCGCCGCCTCAACCGAAAAGTAAAACGGCTGAGCGAAGCTGTCACAGAAGGTATGTAGAGTGGGTAGGGGTGTTAGAGTGCCTGTACTCAATTCCCACTTAGCTTAATGATTAAAAAGCCCCCCAGAATAAAATGCACATCAAAGTTAAAAACACGATCTAAAAACAGAATAAGCAGCACAAGATAGCGGAAGCTCTGAAGAATGCTCGTAAAGTAGCTCGCAGCCCTAGTCCTCCCGCTAGGGAGAGCTCTAACAGGCAGCGAGCAGCAGGAAGAGCCCTGCTAAGTAGTCTGGGAGGGCGGGAGGCCGGCGCGACTAGAGCGCAGCCCCAGCCCACACCAAAGATGGCGCCCGCCGCCGCCTCAACCGAAAAGTAAAACGGCTGGGCGAGGCTGTCACAGAAGGTATGTAGAGTGGGTAGGGGTGTTAGAGTGCCTGTACTCAATTCCCACTTAGCTTAATGATTAAAAAGCCCCCCAGAATAAAATGCACATCAAAGTTAAAAACACAATCTAAAAACAGAATAAGCAGCACAAGATAGCGGAAGCTCTGAAGAATGCTCGTAAAGTAGCTCGCAGCCCTAGTCCTCCCACTAGGGAGAGCTCTAACAGGCCAGTTCAGTGTTTCAGTGTTTTTTATTTGCAGGAAAAATTATTTTCTATGGGGAGTAACCTCTTCTATAATAACTTTTCCTCTAAAGTTACCTATTCAGTAATAATGTTCCTAATAGTGTAACCTCTTCTATAATAATTTATCCAGTGAAGTAACCTCTTCTATAATATTTTATCCAGTGGAGTAACCTCTTCTATAATAATCTTACCAGAGAAGAAACCTCTTCTATAATAATTTACCTACTGGAGTAACCTCTTCTATAATTATGTTCCCATTAGAGAAACCTCTTCTATAATAATGTATCCAGCAGAGAAACGTCTTCTACACCACCCATTGAACTTGGGTGATCCTTTCAATTAGACCACAATGTAAAAAAAACCATGAGAAAACATGTGCTTGTGAATATTTTTTTCATTGTGGAAAACAGCTCTCAAAACGTTTGTGAGTCTAAAAAACATTCTAATTTGTGGAACATATCAATGCTTTACATTGCAACTGCACCTGCTTCGTCTTGTATGCCCCTTCCCACCCCCTTTCCGCACCTACAGTAGATCTGCATGTGGTAGGTGTATTTTCTCTAAAGTTCATATTTAGATTGGCTTTTTCAGATTGCTTGCTCTCTGTCTCAGGCTCTTTAGTTTTACCCCCAGTAGATACTCTTTAAATCCATTTGTGAATCACAATAGTGCTTTCCATATGTAATGTGTGCTGGTTCCCATCAGTGATTAGATTTAGGAAAGTGACCATTTCTTGTTTTGTTAATCCCATGCTAATAATAGGTACTGGTTAATTTGTTCCTCAGTAGTTCTGATGTTTTGGTGAATAATTATTACCAGAAGGGTTTTTATGACCGGTCTATTTGGGATCCAATGCTCTATTTTTCATTTGCTGAAAAAGCCAATGTCACTTTCAAATTGTGCCCATATTTTCTTAGTTTCTGCAGTTAGTTTTGGATGCTGAAATTATAGCCCATATGTTGCTATCATATTCTGAGTATTGTTTTAGTTAAGGGAAATATTGACATGATTTGCTCAAAGAATGCAAAGAATCTAAATCTAAAGTAAGCTAACAAATTTATGTATTTGTATGTTTTCACGATGAATGAATCACTTTACCAAGTAGGGTCTTAGTAAAGTATTTTTTGAAAGTTCACAACACAACTAAGTAGGGAGATTTCCTTATACCCACACATTTCTCTATTCAATCATTAAAGGGACTTGCTTCCCTCTCAATAATGCATGTTTTCAAGTTGCAAAGCTTACTTTGCTTCTCAGCCTGCTGTGCGTGTGGGAATAAAGAATAAAGTGAAGCCAAAAGCAATCTCCTAAACCTAGCTGGATGCTTTGTACAGGGAATAAACAGCTTCATAACCAAACTTTGTGAAAGAGAAGTTATGGAATTTACTCTGAAGGCAACATAACAATTGAAGTCACAGATTACATCACTGGTGACATCATATCACGCCACCACTGACCACATTGATGATATCAGGGAAGCCTAAAGGCATTGCTCTTTAAAACATTTGTTATCTGGCAATGTTTCTTAAACTTACGTTTATTTAACAAAACAAAATAAAATAAAAGTGGAAGTAGACGATAAATGTTGCCAAGACTGTGTCATGACAGCTCACCCCAAACTGTCTCCCACACAAGTAGCCGTTTAAACATATCTCAGGCCTGCCACTTACGAGCCTGTGAGTGCAGTTTACATTGCCATGTCAACTTTACATTTAAAACCCCATTGCCAAGCCTTAAACTCCCCTTTTATTACATATAAGTCACCAGCAAGGTAGGGCCTAGGCAGCCCACAGGGCAGGGTGCTTTGCAACTAAAAGGTAGTTTTGATGTCCTGGTAGTGAAAAACACCAACGCCTATCTCTCCCATAGATTAACATTGGGAATTCCTTAATACACTTTTAAGCTGTAATTCCTGATTGAAAAGGAGTGGTTCTATCATGTTTAATATCATTGGAATAGTAAAGATACATCTTCTTTACTGGCAAAGTTGAATGTAACATTACTATTTTAGTAACGCCACTTTTAGAAAGTTAGCATTTTTCTACTCTTAAAGCTCTGTGTGCCTGCACCTCTGAGGTGGGTGACGACTGAACTTTGTGCATTCCCTCTAGACAGCCACACACAAAGGAAGGGCAGGCATTACTGAATGCCCATCTGCATCCTGATGGCTCATCCTAGGTGGGATGAGAGGGATGAGCTGAAACTTGCACCTGAATGAGCAGTGTCCTGTCCCCACAAAAAAGGTTCATTACACCCATGTAGTGAGTATGGAACCAGGACTGGGAAGGGAGAACCTCTGTGCACTTCAAAGTCCCTCTTTAAAGTCACCTCCACTTCAAGTAAAGTCACTCTGCCTGCTATCCTCTTTCCCTGCTGAGAAAGAACTGGGCTCTTTAATCCAGGGTGATATTCAAGAGCATTCTGGCTTAACTCCTGTTTTGAGAATCAGGGATATCAAAGTCTCACCTCCTGCTCCTATGCCTGGTCCATTGGAAGTGAATGTAGATGCTTGCTGCAGTGGAACCAATGCGTCCTTTACTGTGTGAAGCAAAATCGACTCATGGCCGCTGTCAGGAACAGATCTGTCTCATTGCACTCTGAACTAGTGCATCACCTGAAGAACCAACGGATCGGAACCGCAGCATCGCTTCTGCTGCAGAGTGAGAAGATCAACACATCCCCTTGACTGCATGGAGAAATCCAGTGCATCAGCTTTGGTACCAAGACATCTTGGCTTCTGAGCTTTGTCTTGGAACCATCACATTGTCACTGTTGCGTGGAGAAAATTGACACATCACCTTGCCTGCGGGATCCACACCGATGCAGTGCTCGGCTGTACCCCTCATCTTGCTTCTGCGACCACAATCAAGGTACTTTGTTCAGCGGGCCTTGCATGGCTCCTATGTCCGGCTTATCCTCCATCACGGTTAGCCTGAACTCTTGACTTTGCCCCAGTCCAGCAAGACCAGATAACCCCCATTGGCACTTACTGCTTCGAAGAGCTATTTACACTATTATTTATAAAAAAAATAATATCTCGACTTCTATTTATTGAATTATTGTCATTCTGGTCTCCTTTCATTTATAAAAACATAATCTATTTTTCTAAACTGGTGTGGAGTCTTTTGGTGGTGTTTTCACTGTGTCACTGTTTGAAATGTTGCACACATACTGTACACATTGCCTCTTTAGTTAAGCCTACCTGCTCTGTGACAAACTACCAAAGGTTGACCACAGGTTAATTTAATATGTTTATCTGATTTTCTCCGACTTTGTTTGTGGGTCCTGCTTGGACATGGTGCATACCTCTGCCAACCAGCAACACACTGTCTAACAAGGAGGATTCAGCCTCATTTGTGATGCCCTTGTAATAAACATCCTGAAAGGCTTATTTGAGGACATATTGTACATGCTACTAGGAGGACTGTTGTGTACACCTACCTCCCATCCTGTTATTAGGCCAGATTGGGTGATCATCATGCAGTCCTCTGACTGTGCTCCACACCTAGGTCACTCTGATTGTGAACCACTGCTTTGAACCTACTACTGATCAAAATATGGTAACATTAGGCTGGTGTATCAGTGCTCATCCATTCATTGCAGCCAGATCACTGACTTGGCTCTTCCATATATCAAAAAAACCTTCTATGGGGTCATCAAAGGATTTCCCAAACAAAATTATCCTGAGGCGGAAGCCGGGAGCTGCTTTTGATTAATTGTATTTGCCTTGTTCCTATTTTGCGCCGCATTGTTGATATATTTGGTAATTTAAAAAATCCCTTACCTTAATTTCCACGCAGCCGAGTAGGTGCTGAGGGAATCGCCCTCCCACTCGGATCTCCCCAGGAGCGGCGGCCATATTGGGCAGGGACTGGGACTAGGAAGCAGCGCTCTAGTTCTTGGCTCCTCGGCCACATAAAGCGAGGCTACCAGCGCGAGCATTCAGATATAGCTATTCCATCTCCTGAGGCGGAAGCCGGGAGCTGCTTTTCAAAAATTGTATATTAATTTTTTTTCTATTTTGCGCCGCATTGTTGATATATTTGGTCATTTTAAAAATCCCATACCTTCATTTCCACTCAGCCGAGTAGGTGCGGAGGGAATCGCCCTCCCACTCGGATCTCCCCAGGGGCGGAGGCCATTTTGGGCAGGGACTGGGACTAGGACACAGCGCTGTAGTTGTTGGCTCCTAGGCCACATAAAGCGAGGATGCCAGCTCGTACACGCAGTGGGCACGCCAAAGGCAAGCCCGTCTGCGCCCGTCCGCGCCCTGACGAGCCCAGAGACCAGGGATCATGTCCAAAGGTCGGAAAGTATGAGCAAGCAGGCGGGTCTATCTTACTCCGCCGAGTTACTAAAGGCCATCAGAAAGCCGCACTCCAATAGCAACCATAGCCTCACTTTCACCAAGTGTGCTAATGAACGCCTGGCTATGCTTGAAGGCCCCATAGCATGTAGGCAGTGTCATTTCACCACTATTATCCAGGAACCATTTCACCACTATTATCCAGGAACAACCGTCCACCATAAACGGAAATGTTTTCTGCTCCCGCCTTCCAAATATAACTAACTTATTATGTAACGTCAGATCTCTGGCTAAACATCCTCTGGAAATCTGGGGCATGATCACTTCCCATACCCCCCTATTATGTTTCTTAACCGAACCCTGGCTGAATCCTACAAACAGCACCATGATCAATCTTGCCATTCCAGATAATTACAAATGAATCTATTTAAACAGAGACGGAAAAACGGGCGGTGGTATTGCCATCGCGTTTCAAGACCATCTCACAGTCAACTGGTTATCCACAACCTGCAATGAAGCTATGGAATTAGGCATTTTTAAGGTAACGCTATCAGCATCAGAATGTTGGTATGTGGCACTGGTTTACCGACCTCCAGGTTCCAAACAGAACTTCATTGATTTACTGGTCGAACAAATTGCCTTACATGCCCTAGCTACCAGGAGCTTTTTCCTTCTTGGTGATTTTAACTTTCATGGAGAACGCACTGCCAATCCAGAGGTTAGAAATCTCCTTTCTGCCTTGGAAGCCTTAGGACTTATGCAAAAAGTGGAGGGATCAACCCACCAGGATGGGCACTTGCTTGACTTAGTGTTCACTAACGATGAGAATCTTAGATGTGACCCTCCTATCCCTCTCACATGGACCGACCACTCGCTGATTACCTTCTCCATTCCTCGAACCCTGGCAAAAAATTCAGACAAAGCCATGACAAATAAGCTAATCAAACGCAGACCTTGGCGGAACCTCTCTGTAGAAATATTTGATGAGCCTTTCCTCTGTGACCCAGTCTATATCCAGTCAGAAGCCCCCATAAAACTAGAGACATTCACGGCTGCACTAGAATCGGTTTTTGATGAGATTATACCTAAGAAATTCTGTTGTGTCCACAAGCGCCCGCAACATCCATGGTATATTGACGATCTAAGAGCGATCAAACAAAAATGCCGATGTCTAGAAAAAACCTGGCGCACCAGTAAAAACCCGCAAAATAAACTAACTTACAGACAAGCACTGGCTAGTTATCACCTGAACCTAAAGACAGCTAAACGCAATTTTATTCTTAAACAAATCGAACAATCGAATCACTCCCAGAAGGATCTGTTTAGCATTGTTAAAGACTTTACCACCCCCAAAGCCTGTAGCCAGGCCCCAAATGAATCCCAAGAGTTATGCAACTCTATTACTACTTTCTTCCTGAACAAAATATCCACTATCTATGACAACTTTCCACAGATAGCCCCCTCAGTCTTAAACAGGCTGGAAGAACTTGAAGCAAAACGGATGAAAACAAACTGCTCCCTACATAACTTCAAATTAGTTACAATCGAGGAAGTCCAAAAAGACCTAGCCTTGGAAAAGTCAGGTTCACCCAACGATCCCTGCCCCCCCCCCCCGAATTATGGCGCTTTTAGCAAAGAGCTGTGCACCAGCAATATATGACATCTCCAACTGTTCTATTTCTACAGGCTCTATTTCATCTCCCTTCAAAGAAGCAGTGGTCCGCCCTATCCTTAAAAAACCTACGGCGGACCCCACTACCCTGAGTAATTATCATCCCATCTCTCTCTTACCACTACTAGGGAAAATGCTGGAGAAAGTTATAAACAAACAACTGAGCTGCTATTTAGAACACAATGAGATACTGGACCCCTCACAGTCAGGCTTCCGCCCGGGGTCAGTATTAAAACTGCGGTTTTGGCAGTTTCCGACTCACTAAGACAGATCATTGACTCAGGCGGCTCTGCGATACTTATCCTTTTAGATCTCTCTGCAGATTTTGACACCATCTCCCATTTTAAGCTAGCAGAGAGACTATCGGAATGTGGTATCAGAGGAGCAGCCTTGAAATGGCTACAACATTTTCTCTCAGGGAGAACCCAGAAGGTCATCTTAGGCCCTTTTTCCTCAGATAAGTCACCCTTAGACAAAGGGGTGCCACAGGGCTCTTGCTTGAGCCCTACTCTTTTTAATATATATATGGCCCCATTAGCCCAGATTGTGGAACAGTTGGGCTTTGAAATCGTCTCATACGCAGACGATACACAGCTCATGTTCACCATCGGGAACTGTCCAGAACTAGAGAAAGCTCGTTTTTCAGACAACATGAAGCTAATTTCAGACTGGATGACATCGAACTATCTCCAGTTAAATCCAGGCAAGACTGAGATCATGCTCATGGGAAGAGCATCAGCTATCTGGTCAGAGGACTGGTGGCCTGTTCAACTAGGTATTGCCCCTATTCCCAAACCATTTGTGAGGAATCTGGGAATAAAAATTGACTGTGCCCTGTCTATGAAAGATCACATTACCACCACTACTGGCGTCTGCTTTTACAATCTTCGGCTACTCCGGAAAATATTCCCTTTTATTCCCATCGCCCACCACAGAACTTTGGTTCATGCGATGGTAACTAGCCGCTTAGACTTCGGCAATGCCTTGTTGGCAAAGGTGGGTTCAACCCTTTTGTCAAAATTACAAACTGTTCAGAACAAAGCAGCGCGAATGATCCTCAATCGTCCGTCAGGCTCTCCTTCCGCTCCATTACTCAGAGAATTGCACTGGCTCTCTGTAAAAAAGCGATCCTTTTTTAAAATCTGCTGTCTCACTTATAACACTCTCAGGAAGAAAGGCCCCCGGTACCTGCAGAATAAAGTAACCAAATACTGCCCTAACAGAAGGCTGAGATCCTCTTCTCATGAACTACTAAGAGTCCCCAGAATTTGCCTGTCACGGACCGGTGGCCGAGCATTTTTCTATCTAGCCCCCACAGATTGGAAACAACTCCCGCGATCCATCTTGGTTGTACTTAAACGGCTCCCGTGAGCCCTGAGCTGACGAGCTCTTGGAGACGCACCTGCGCACCGGAGAGGCATCAGGGCCTGTGACAGTTACTTGGCGGCCTTCTCATCCACCCCAAACACTGCTCTGCTGACGAGGGAAAATGTCCCGAAACCCGGGCCATGTCTCGGGTCCAGAGAACTTGGGGATAAAGAGTAACTACTCGCACCAACTGTGGTGAACTACTTTTTACTCGTCCATCTACATGCACTACATGTACCAGAGTGCCAAGGGGCGACCCGGAGGAGAGGCTAGTGGTGTGCGATCCATCTTGGTTGTACTTAAACGGCTCCCGTGAACCCTGAGCTGACGAGCTCTTGGAGACGCACCTGCACGCCGGAGAGGCATCAGGGCCTGTGACGGTTACTTGGCGGCCTTCTCATCCACCCCAAACACTGCTCTGCTGACGAGGGAAACTGTCCCGAAACCCGGGCCATGTCTCGGGTCCAGAGAACTTGGGGATAAATAGTAACTACTCGCACCAACTGTGGTAAACTACTTTTTACTCGTCCATCTACATGCACTACATGTACCAGAGTGACAAGGGGCGACCCGGAGGAGAGGCTAGTGGTGTGCGATCCATCTTGGTTGTACTTAAACAGCTCCCGTGAGCCCTGAGCTGACGAGCTCTTGGAGACGCACCTGCGCGCCGGAGAGGCATCAGGGCCTGTGACGGTTACTTGGCAGCCTTCTCATCCACCCCAAACACTGCTCTGCTGACGAGGGAAACTGTCCCGAAACCCGGGCCATGTCTCGGGTCCAGAGAACTTGGGGATAAAGAGTAACTACTCGCACCAACTGTGGTGAACTACTTTTTACTCGTCCATCTACATGCACTACATGTACCAGAGTGCCAAGGGGCGACCCGGAGGAGGGGCTAGTGGTGTGCGATCCATCTTGGTTGTACTTAAACGGCTCCCGTGAGACCTGAGCTCACGAGCTCTTGGAGACGCACCTGCGCACCGGAGAGGCATCAGGGCCTGTGACGGTTACTTGGCGGCCTTCTCATCCACCCCAAACACTGCTCTGCTGACGAGGGAAACTGTCCCGAAACCCGGGCCAAGTCTCGGGGCCAGAGAACTTGGGGATAAAGAGTAACTACTCGCACCAACTGTGGTGAACTACTTTTTACTCGTCCATCTACATGCACTACATGTACCAGAGTGCCAAGGGGCGACCCGGAGGAGAGGCTAGTGGTGTGCGATCCATCTTGGTTGTACTTAAACTGCTCCCGTGAGCCCTGAGCTGACGAGCTCTTGGAGACGCACCTGCGCGCCGGAGAGGCATCAGGGCCTGTGACGGTTACTTGGCGGCCTTCTCATCCACCCCAAACACTGCTCTGCTGACGAGGGAAACTGTCCCGAAACCCGGGCCATGTCTCGGGTCCAGAGAACTTGGGGATAAAGAGTAACTACTCGCACCAACTGTGGTGAACTACTTTTTACTCGTACATCTACATGCACTACATGTACCAGAGTGCCAAGGGGCGACCCGGAGGAGAGGCTAGTGGTTTGCGATCCATCTTGGTTGTACTTAAACGGCTCCTGTGAGCCCTGAGCTGACGAGCTCTTGGAGACGCACCTGCGCGCCGGAGAGGCATCAGGGCCTGTGACGGTTACTTGGCGGCCTTCTCATCCACCCCAAACACTGCTCTGCTGACGAGGGAAACTGTCCCGAAACCCGGGCCATGTCTCGGGTCCAGAGAACTTGGGGATAAAGAGTAACTACTCGCACCAACTGTGGTGAACTACTTTTTACTCGTCCATCTACATGCACTACATGTACCAGAGTGCCAAGGGGCGACCCGGAGGAGAGGCTAGTGGTGTGCGATCCATCTTGGTTGTACTTAAACGGTTCCCGTGAGCCCTGAGCTGACGAGCTCTTGGAGACACACCTGCGCACCGGTGAGGCATCAGGGCCTGTGACGGTTACTTGGCGGCCTTCTCATCCACCCCAAACACTGCTCTGCTGACGAGGGAAACTGTCCCGAAACCCGGGCCATGTCTCGGGCCCAGAGAACTTGGGGATAAAGAGTAACTACTCGCACCAACTGTGGTGAACTACTTTTTACTCGTCCATCTACATGCACTACATGTACCAGAGCGCCAAGGTGCGACCCGGAGGAGAGGCTAGTGGTGTGCGATCTATCTTGGTTGTACTATAACGGCTCCCGTGAGCCCTGAGCTGACGAGCTCTTGGAGACGCACCTGCGCACCGGAGAGGCATCAGGGCCTGTGACGGTTACTTGGCGGCCTTCTCATCCACCCCAAACACTGCTCTGCTGACGAGGGAAACTGTCCCGAAACCCGGGCTATGTCTCGGGTCCAGAGAACTTGGGGATAAAGAGTAACTACTCGCACCAACTGTGGTGAACTACTTTTTACTCGTCCATCTACATGCACTACATGTACCAGAGTGCCAAGGGGCGACCCGGAGGAGAGGCTAGTGGGGTGCGATCCATCTTGGTTGTACTTAAACGGCTCCCGTGAGCCCTGAGCTGACGAGCTCTTGGAGACGCACCTGCGCGCCGGAGAGGCATCAGGGCCTGTGAAGGTTACTTGGCGGCCTTCTCATCCACCCCAAACACTGCTCTGCTGACGAGGGAAACTGTCCAGAATCCCGGGCCATGTCTCGGGTCCAGAGAACTTGGGGATAAAGAGTAACTACTCGCACCAACTGTGGTGAACTACTTTTTACTCGTCCATCTACATGCACTACATGTACCAGAGTGCCAAGGGGCGACCCGGAGGAGAGGCTAGTGGTGTGCGATCCATCTTGGTTGTACTTAAACGGCTCCCGTGAGCCCTGAGCTGACGAGCTCTTGGAGACGCACCTGCGCGCCGGAGAGGCATCAGGGCCTGTGACGGTTACTTGGCGGCCTTCTCATCCACCCCAAACACTGCTCTGCTGACAAGGGAAACTGTCCCGAAACCCGGGCCATGTCTCGGGTCCAGAGAACTTGGGGATAAAGAGTAACTACTCGCACCAACTGTGGTGAACTACTTTTTACTCGTCCATCTACATGCACTACATGTACCAGAGTGCCAAGGGGCGACCCGGAGTAGAGGCTAGTGGTGTGCGATCCATCTTGGTTGTACTTAAACGGCTCCCATGAGCCCTGAGCTGACGAGCTCTTGGAGACGCACCTGCGCGCCGGAGATGCATCAGGGCCAGTGACGGTTACTTGGTGGCCTTCTCATCCACCCCAAACACTGCTCTGCCGACGAGGGAAACTGTCCCGAAACCCGGGCTATGTCTCAGGTCCAGAGAACTTGGGGATAAAGAGTAACTACTCGCACCAACTGTGGTGAACTACTTTTTACTCGTCCATCTACATGCACTACATGTACCAGAGTGCCAAGGGGCGACCCGGAGGAGAGGCTAGTGGTGTGCGATCCATCTTGGTTGTACTTAAATGGCTCCCGTGAGCCCTGAGCTGACGAGCTCTTGGAGACGCACCTGCGCGCCGGAGAGGCATCAGGGCCTGTGACGGTTACTTGGCGGCCTTCTCATCGACCCCAAACACTGCTCTGCTGACGAGGGAAACTGTCCAGAAACACGGGCCATGTCTCGGGTCCAGAGAACTTGGGGATAAAGAGTAACTACTCGCACCAACTGTGGTGAACTTCTTTTTACTCGTCCATCTACATGCACTACATGTACCAGAGTGCCAAGGGGCGACCCGGAGGAGAGGCTAGTGGTGTGCGATCCATCTTGGTTGTACTTAAACGGCTCCCGTGAGCCCTGAGCTGAAGAGCTCTTGGAGACGCACCTGCGCGCCGGAGAGGCATCAGGGCCTGTGACGGTTACTTGGCGGCCTTCTCATCCACCCCAAACACTGCTCTGCTGACGAGGGAAACTGTCCCGAAACCCGGGCCATGTCTCGGGTCCAGAGAACTTGGGGATAAAGAGTAACTACTCGCATCAACTGTGGTGAACTACTTTTTACTCGTCCATCTACATGCACTACATGTACCAGAGTGCCAAGGGGCGACCCGGAGGAGAGGCTAGTGGTGTGCGATCCATCTTGGTTGTACTTAAACGGCTCCCGTGAGCCCTGAGCTGACGAGCTCTTGGAGACGCACCTGCGCGCCGGAGAGGCATCAGGGCCTGTGAAGGTTACTTGGCGGCCTTCTCATCCACCCCAAACACTGCTCGGCTGACGAGGGAAACTGTCCCGAAACCCGGGCCATGTCTCGGGTCCAGAGAACTTGGGGATAAAGAGTAACTACTCGCACCAAGTGTGGTGAACTACTTTTTACTCGTCCATCTACATGCACTACATGTACCAGAGTGCCAAGGGGCGACCCGGAGGAGAGGCTAGTGGTGTGCGATCCATCTTGGTTGTACTTAAACGGCTCCCGTGAGCCCTGAGCTGACGAGCTCTTGGAGACGCACCTGCGCGCCGGAGAGGCATCAGGGCCTGTGACGGTTACTTGGCGGCCTTCTCATCCACCCCAAACACTGCTCTGCTGACGAGGGAAACTGTCCCGAAACCCGGGCCATGTCTCGGGTCCAGAGAACTTGGGGACAAAGAGTAACTACTCCCACCAACTGTGGTGAACTACTTTTTACTCGTCCATCTACATGCACTACATGTACCAGAGTGCCAAGGGGCGACCCGGAGGAGAGGCTAGTGGTGTGCGATCCATCTTGGTTGTCCCGCAGACTCTACTCACCACCCCAAACTATGGCTCCTTTAGGAAACAGCTGAAAGCTTTTCTCTTCAGCAAATAGACTCTCCTGCTCCTTTCACCTCCAGATAGGATAGCTAATCAGCACCGAGATGCCCCAGGGTGATTTGTGCGCTCAATAAAATCAAATCTAATCTAATCTAACAGTAGGTCTAATCAATAAATCAATCAATCAATCAAGCTGTATTTTTAAAGCGCGCCTAACCACCTAAGAGGGTATCCAGGCTCTTAGGTCTAGCTGCTATCAAGGGTTTTGTTGAACAGCCAGGTCTTGAGTGACGTCTGGCATTCTACGAGAGAGGTGGAGATCCGGAGATTAAGCGGGAGGTCTTTCCAGGATTTAGCTGCAAGGTAGGACAAGGAGCTGCCTCCACTGTTACTGCTGCAAATGCAGGGGATGTGCGAAGGAGAGGGAAGCAGAGCGCAGGAGTCTGGAAGGTTGGTGGAAGTTCAGGCAGTGGTTTATGTAGGCTGGTCCTATGGTTGTGCAGGGCTTTGTATGTGTGGGCCAGCATCCTGAATTGATATCTCTTCTGTATGGGGAGCCAGTTGAGTTTTTTGAGATGATGGTTGGTGTGTGTCTGTTTGGGGAGATTGAGGATGAGTCTGGCCGCAGTTCTGTATGGTTTGCAGTCTCTTCAGGAGGTGAGTGATAATTCCTGGGAAGAGTGAGTTGCCGTAGTCCAGGTGACTGGTTTCTAGGTCATTGATTAAACTTGCTGCTCTTTGTTTCCTCATAATGTCTTCACGGGCCAGAAGTATAAACAGACATGATTTAGCATACTGACTCTTCTAAAATCAGTCGACCATCCCATCTTGTTACGCACAATGAAGTCTCTAATGGGATTCACCAGCAATGCCTTTCATTGATCTTCTTCCTACTTTTCCACCAAAACAACACCTTCACATGGGCACCTTCAGGTCACAAAAAATCCCTATCACTTGTCGAGTCTGACAGGGTTCTATACTATCTTCTGTCATCTTCAATCTCTGCATGGAGCCGCTTGGTGCGTCTCTCACAGCTAACTCTTACTTTATCAAAACAATTGTCCTGTGGCGTTTATTCCAATCATTACCTTTGTTCGAATTCTAACCTAATGTGGTCAATTACATGTTCGTGTTTGTGTACTACAATATGTAACACACAATTTTGGAATTAGAACGCAGTAAAATGGAATCTCACTATGGAAAATCTTTGTGTCACACCGCATAAATCTCAACAAACCATGTCAACACAGTCAACCATCAAGTGTACTTCAAAACTCGATATCTATTTGCAAACCAAGATATAAAAGTGCACGAAGCTTTAATGACGTGTTCGCAAACACTATGTGTTAGAAATGTGGGTCTCTAGTTGGCAAGGGTCCCTTTTTCCAAATAGGGACCTTTTCTTCTAGTCAGGAGAAGGGGGATACACTACTGAAATTACCCCTGTTCACCCCCTTGGTAGCTTGGCACGAGCAGTCAGCCTTATCTCAGAGGCAGTGTGTAAAGCATTTGCACATAACCAACAATACCACAGTGAAAACACTACAAAAGGACACCACACCAGTTTTAGAAAAATAACTAACATTTATCTGTACAAAGAAGACCAAAACAATAAAATATCAACATATAGTAATCAAAAATATGCACTTTGCAAGAATGACTTTAAAATGCTGTTCCTTAAACCGGTAGCTCTGTCCGGGGCTACTGCGGTGCTGAAAACAACAGAATCCAACAGTTCTTGCCGATGCGTCGGTGCCTACTGATGTTAGTGTTAAAAGACTTGTTTACAGTACCTTTAGTTCCAGCCAACCACGTCGGCGCAGGCCATTCGTGGTAACCATCGTGGATGCAATGTGAAGCATAGTGGTGTGGTGCCCTCAAGTCTCTGTGCAGGCAGTGGCTCGGTGATGGTAATCCAGCGGCATTGGTGAAACCAGGACTGCGGTAAAGAGTGAGGCAGTGCTTGTGTCAGTGCTGACAGGTGACGGTGCAAGCAACAGTGCCCGTTGATGGGAGCTGGTGTTGGTAGGCCCAGACTGCAGTGTGGGACGGGGTGGTGCATCATGTGACTTACAAGCGGTGCCCCCAAAACACAGTGCGGTCACGGTGTCGAGGTCAGCGTGCAGCGACATGGTCGGTGAGACCAGAGCAGCTGAGAGAAGTGAGGTGGTGCAGAGTGCGGTGCCCACATGTCGTGGTGCAAGCAGCGGCTCAGTGGCAGCGGCATTCGTCGTTGTCAGTGAGACCAGGGTTGCGTTGCAAAGTGAGGCGGTGCCCTCTGCAGTGCCTTCAGGACACGGAGCACGCAGCGGTGTTGGTGATGGTGTTGGCTGCTTTTCCCTTCTGTGGCAACTGAAACCCACTGTTCCAGAGGCGGTAATCAGAGGAAAGTGAAGTCTTTGCTGGCCATGAGACTTTGTGAACAGGAGGCAAGCTCTGTTTCAAGCCCTTGGAGATAGTCAGCGACAAGTGAACAAAGTTCATTCCAGTCCTTTCACTGCCCAAGGCAGAAGCACCAACTGCAGGCCAGCCCAGAAAAACAACAACACAGCAAAGGGGCAGTACTGCTCCTGGTAGTTCTTCTAGCTCTTCCTCTTGGCAGGTTCCTTGATTGAATGAGTTCTCTGAGGTCTTTTATCTCCCTAAGGCTTCCAACAGGAGGCAAGTTCTACTTCAAGCCCTTGGAGAAAACTCTAACAGCAGAACGATGAAAGTATAATCCAGTCCTTTCCCTGCCCAAGACAGAAGCAGCAAGCAGCAGGCCAACAAAGCAAAGCATGCAGAAAAGTGTCAGATCCCCCTGACAGCTTTTCAAGCTCTTCTTTCTGGCAGGTTCCTTAGTTCAACAATAATCCAGTTCTAGGGTCTGGGACCCGATATTTCTGCCACATTATCCTTTGTTCTCTTATGGCAAAAGTCTCTCAGCTCAGTCCAAACCAGTTCTGTCCTCTCTGGCCCAGCTTCCCGGCAGGAGGCAGAGGCAACATTGTGCAAGGGAGACAAGGCCTATAAAGGTGCAAGGGAAATCTTCTCCCACCACTCTAAAGGCAGACCATGCCTATTCAGGTGCTAGTGAAACTCTTCCCACTGTTCTGAATGCGGCCCTGGTCGATTCATCCCATCCCTGACTCAATCAGGAAAGGCAGGACACACCTCAACCCCCCAAGTGGCTGTCTGAAGAGAATGACCATCCCCAGCCCCTATCACTCCAAAGCCAGACAGTCAATCCACAACCCAGCAGAGGCACACAGGCTAGCTAAGCAAGAAAATACCCACTTTCTAAAAGTGGTATTTTCAAACACACAACATGAAAATCATCTTGATTACAAGATGCACTTTTACATTCTGAGTTCAGGCATAGTATACTCAATTTCTTTATCTTGTCTCAATAGGAAGCTATACTTGTAAGATGTTACAAAGTATCTCCTATTCTATCCTATGGGACAGATAGCCTTTCAATAGTGAAAAATGAAATATACTGTATTTCACTATGGTGAAATGTTAAACACACCAGTACATGTCCTACCTTTCACATACACTGCATCCTGCCCATAGGGGTACTTTGGGCCTACCTCAGGGGTGTCTTACATGTAAGAAAAGGGAAGGTTAGGGCCTGGTAAATGTTTGCACTTGCCAAGTCAGCATGGCAGTCACAACTACACGCAGACACTGCAGTGGCAAGTCTTAGAACCCTTTTAAAGGCTGCTTGTGTGGGTGGCACAATCAGTGCTGCTGGCCCACTAGCAGCATTTGATTTGCAGACAGTGGGCACACACAGTGCTCTATACTAGGGACTTAGTAGTAAATCTAGTGAAACTCTTCCCACTGTTCTGAATGCGGCCCTGGTCTATTCATCCCATCCCTGACTCAATCAGGAAAGGCAGGACACACCTCAACCCCCCCAAGTGGCTGTCTGAAGAGAATGACCATCCCCAGCCCCTATCACTCCAAAGCCAGACAGTCAATCCACAACCCAGCAGAGGCACACAGGCTAGCTAAGCAAGAAAATACCCACTTTCTAAAAGTGGTATTTTCAAACACACAACATGAAAATCATCTTGATTACAAGATGCACTTTTACATTCTGAGTTCAGGCATAGTATACTCAATTTCTTTATCTTGTCTCAATAGGAAGCTATACTTGTAAGATGTTACAAAGTATCTCCTATTCTATCCTATGGGACAGATAGCCTTTCAATAGTGAAAAATGAAATATACTGTATTTCACTATGGTGAAATGTTAAACACACCAGTACATGTCCTACCTTTCACATACACTGCATCCTGCCCATAGGGGTACTTTGGGCCTACCTCAGGGGTGTCTTACATGTAAGAAAAGGGAAGGTTAGGGCCTGGTAAATGTTTGCACTTGCCAAGTCAGCATGGCAGTCACAACTACACGCAGACACTGCAGTGGCAAGTCTTAGAACCCTTTTAAAGACTGCTTGTGTGGGTGGCACAATCAGTGCTGCTGGCCCACTAGCAGCATTTGATTTACAGACAGTGGGCACACACAGTGCTCTATACTAGGGACTTAGTAGTAAATCAAATAAGCCAAACATGGAAACACTAATCCATTTACATAATTTACATGGAGAACATATGCACTTTAGCACTGAATAGCAGTGGTAAAGTACCCAGAGTTCTAAAACCAACAAAAAAAGGAGGCCAAAAAGCAAAAACTCTGGGGATAAACCTGCTGAAAAAGCCAAGCCTAACACAATGCCAGTTCATAAATTATTCACATATACATCACATTCACAATTGTCTAATAACAATATTTCACATAAAAAAGTTTAAACGTTTGCATTACAAAGATTCAAGCAATATCTCATAAGGCAACCCCCAATATAGTGCATAATCAAAACTCGAATGGTAAAAAGAAGAGAAAAGAATAAAAAGGGAGACGAAAATAAGACAACAAAGATATGCATATTAAACTGATGCTCATTTGATCTAATCATTAAACAATATTCCTGGTATGTCAAGGGGATTACCATCTATGGTATTACAATTTTAAGCAGATTCTGGCCACTAAGTAAGCTGTGAAGCAGGTTGACGTACTTTGTGTGCAGAATCTGCTTAACATTGCATACCAGTATTGCAGTGATACAAAATAACACAACAATGACACAAGTACAAATATACGACACAATGCAACATACCAACAAATTGTCACAAAAATACAATACAAAGATAAGACAAACCGCATCTCAACAACACAACATGCTAACACATTACAGCAAAAATGCTACAAAATTATAAGAACAAAAACTTCTCAACAATATACACTTTATCCCTTCCAAGTTGGCTCATGTGGCAGTGCTAGACTGCCTGACTGACCAAAAGGTAAGTCCACCAATGTAGGGCAAAGTTGACAGATTGCCTAGCCCATGTTATCACCCCAACTCCTTCGATGTAGTAAAAAAATTACAAAAATAAGTCAGATTAATGAGATCAGAGGACAAGTCTTTACAATCTAAGTTGTCTCAAATTGAAAAAAACATAGGCTAGATGTGCTAATTATAAGCAAAACACAATTTCCTTCTTAGTGAATTTTAAGGAATTGTGTAGGAAAGTGCCCCGATTTTACATAGTCACCCCCTTTATTATCTAGTATTTGATCCAACTTTGACTGAAGTGCACCAGGTTTCTGCTAACCAGGTCCCCAATGCCAGTGTTCTTTCTCAAAACAAGTTAGCTGTTCAATTGATCCACAATTGGCAAGACATTTAGCACCCCTGTAAGTCCCTTGTAAATGGTACCCCTGGTACCTGGGGCATGAGTACTAAAGAGGGTCCCTTAGGGCTGCAGCATGTATTGTGCCACCCTAAGGAATGCACCACTGAACACATGCAGACTGCCATTGCAGCTGCATGAAATAGCGCACAAAGAAGTGAAAACACTACATGGTGTGCGATGCTCACTGGCACTGCATGCAATACTTGTAAGTCACTCCTACAGCAGGCCTTACAGCCCTAAGGCAGGGCACATTATATTACATGTGAGGAAAGATCTGCATGAGCATATATGCCCCTTTGGTGTCTAGTCCAATTGCTAGATAGTATAAATGAACAGGAAAGCCATCTTGAGTAAATGTACTGGACACTGGACATTCTGAGTTCCCCAGCTACAGGATGGCTTTACTGAAACCTATGGTGTTTGGTATCAAACATCTCATCTTGATAAATCTGTACTGATGCCAGTACTAAATTTATTTTGACAGGCACCCAGAAGGCACCTTGGAGGTGCTCCCTTAAAACCTACCAACCTCAAGTTTGCTGGCTGACTGGTATTGACCAGCCTGCCACCACAGATGCATTTGACCCCCTGGAGGTGAGAGCCCACTCTCTCTGAGGTCAGAAACAATTCCTAATCTGGATAGAGATTTTTGCCACCTCCTCCAAGCAGGATGGCTAGTATCAACATATCAAGGAAGGAGGCTTCAAATGCCTCTGCTGCCTTTGATATGCGACCCCAGCGTCCCCAGACAGGGTAAATGCCACCCCCTGTCCAGGGCCCATTTGGCACTGGACAGGTGGGAAAATTAGCTAGCCAGAAGGCGTGTTCTCTATCAGGCTAGTTACGCCCCTAAGGTGGACTACCTAAAGTGAACATGAAAATTAAAATTCCACCTTTGTTGCCTTATGTGAAAGTAGGTACACTGGGTCAGGATTATGCCCCCTATCCACAGGAAGTGATCATATAGGGGGCATAGGCACTGCAAAGGAACGTAGGCCATTGGCTACTACCTTACACTCCCCTTAATGCCCCTAAACTCAATTTTTAGGTGTCACCTTTGACACCAGAAACTCATATTCGACAGACACAAGAAAAAGAGGACAAAAAGGAGTGAAGTAGCAAGAACTGAGGACTAGCTGCGGATGTTTTGGAGCCAAACCTGTCTATCTGCACCTGTCCTAATAGTGGCAACAAACTGGTTTGTCCTGCCGCTGTGCATCTGCCAAGAACCCTGGTGGACCACCAGCATTTTGCAAATGACCACCAATCGCGAAGTGGGAAGATGCCAGGACCAACCAGAGCCTCACAGCACCAATACTTTGGGTACCGGACCCCTTGCAGTAACCAAAGCCTGTTTGAGCCTAATCCAGACTCCAACGGCTCCAAGACCAAGCAGCCATCGAGGGACTTCAGCTGTTCTGAAACTCACTTCAAGAGTGGCCCAGCTGTCATGTTTCTTGTTCCCTCAACCGGCAAAACCTAACCACTCTGCACCTGAGCGCCCAAGCCAGGGTTCCTGAAAACTGACTATGCTTCCTTGCTCCCAGGACCCTCACAAACCGAGGCCCCAGTTGGGAGCTCCCAGACCTGTCCCCAAGTCCTCCACTGCAGCCTGTTTCTTGGTGGCCCCCCTCTCCTTCGGTATAGCATGCAAAGCTACCAACGCAACCAGCACCTCTACACCGGGACCCCCCAGGACAGGTAAAGATTAACTGCTTTTGGTTCTTTGGACCTTGCCCCCCTACCACCTTAAGTCCTAAGGGGGACTGCAGGAAACCTATTGCAAGTGACTGTATTCAGTACATGCCTCTTTCCCCTTTAGAAAAGCATTACAGTGTAAAGACGCATTTAAGTGAATATTTTACTTACCTACAAAAATGGATAACTCCAAAAGTATTTACTGGATCACGAAGTTCTTGGTGTTGACATTTATATGAAAATATGTTATTTTTCTAAATTGGTCTAGGATTTATTCTTGAGTGTGTGTCTCATTTAATGACTCTGCGAGTACAACAAAGGCTTAACACTACCCGCTGATAAGCCTAAACTGCTCGCCCACACTACTGCAAAAGAAAGCATTTGGGATTATTACTTGTGCCTCTGTAAACCAACAAGGGTAGCCTGGACTCTCTGCACTGTGTACCTTGTTTTGGGTCACTACTTACAGAGCCAGCTTCCTACAAATTGCTAATGAGGAATCGCTATTTCTTATATCAAATTCTCTTTCCTAATAACGATTTGGTATAACTAGCATTTGCAAAATACAGAGCTGGTAAGATTTGCAATTAGCAAATGTTGCACTCAGGCAGTGAATGATGGATTTAGAAACAGGCAATATTCTAAATGTAGGCAAGAGAGTTTCAAGTCGTGAGTTTAAGGGCAGAGATGCAGGAGGTGAGTTTGGGGAAAGAACTGCAGCAGTAAGTGCAGGAGAATCCAAGCTGCAGGATGCCAGACTGCAGAGAACAGAGCCGAAGGGGGTCATGAGTTGTTCATCACATGCCAAATACCATATTTCTGTGATCTACTTGCTCTATTTATCGCATGTGCTAAAAATAACATGGCAATGTATACCCAATTACAAGAATGAGAGGTCATTGAAAACCCGTGACTTAAACCAACTTAAAATACCTCCAGTCAAAAGCAGATGGTAAAAAAGTCCTGGAAGTGTAAGGAATGAAAGAAAAGTTGTAAAACAATACAAAATACCGAAGACCACTACATCAAAGAACACAGTACATGCATCGTTTTAGGTGAGAAAATAAAATCACCTACACAGCGGTGCATAATGACACATTTACCATTCACCAGCCCCCACCTTAACCTATCCAGATCCACAAATATATTAACACACTCACAGCAAATGCACTCTACTCATTCACTACAAACAAACCCTACACACATTTCATTGTCTCAACACACATTACAAACCCCCCCAAACCACCCATATACACTCTTCTACCCCAACTAGCACACAATGGTACCTTCACTTACACACAAAACACAACCCTATCCCATACTACTAACCAATCCACTCATTGCCAACACAATTCAAATCCATACCATACGTAACTATATTCAATCCAGACACACAATCACTACTCCAATTACACCCAACAGACCCCTTTCTGTCACCAACAAACCTATACTCAGCCTTCCATCTTTTCATCCACCAACACCCTTCTCTTCTTTTTACCAGGAAAACACAACCCTTACATGCCACTGCACCACACATATCATCTCTTTTAGCAATAAAATCTAACACACACTCTTAACTCTTGTTCATCTTCTCTCACACAGCACATACACTCTTTTCCAAACATATCACAATTTCTTTACCATACAGCTTCAACTCACCAATACTTTACATACAAATACTTCTCAGAAGACAATTACATCATCACCGTCTCTCATTACTCCTCAAAAACAAAACATAACACATACTTCATCACAACAAAATCTCACACACACACTACCTCACAATACTTTCTATCACAAACTAGAAATAGACATCCACTCCCACCCCCTGACTGCATAATTAATACACTCCCTAAAATAACTAGCCTGCCAAGTGAAACTCTCTTCCCTCATACCAAGCTCATTTACAGAAATACAGTAACTTACTTTTAACCACATCTCATACACCAGACAATTTAGAAAGTTACAACATGGCCCACATGCTACACCACCACCGCAACTCAGATACCTTCCACCCTAAACAGACGGAAACAAAATAAGCAACATGCCACTGGTCACAACTTCGCATCTTCATGTCTACTACTAACACAGCTCACCAACTCACTCTCAACCATCATCTCAACCACGTACACACTCAAACCGATCAAAATGCCCTTTTGCCTGCTAGATGAAGAATACGAAACAGAACAGCTACACTATTACTACCCTCACACAGATTAAACCAGCACTAAGGACACACCTGCTACAAGTCCACAAAATACTGCTCGCTCTTCTACAAAACAAAGTCACACCATCACCGAAACACATTCTCTAAACTGCCTACTAATAAATGCTCAAGCACTCTAAATAAACAAGCATTACTTCTACAACCTACTTACTGACTTACTCTTTATAACTAAATCATGGTTAGAAGATGACTTGGCTCCAGCATTGCATGAAGCTGTTCCTCTAGGCTATCAAACTATCACACAAAATTGTATAGTCAAAAGAAGAGGTAGCTTAGCTGTTGTTTTCAAGCAAACATTAAATATCACTAAAGCTGACTACATCTCCATGCAAGGTTGTGAGGCCCTCTTCACCAGATGCAACCCTACATCATCTTCCTCCTGTGACTTGCTACTCCTTTGCAGACCTCCAACTAGAAATGCAACATTTCCAGACACACTTCTAGACACAGTTACAAACCGTATAACAATACACTTCAACCTATGCATTCTTGGTGACCTAAACATTTGGTTTGACAAACCCAATATGCTGCAGCCAAAAACAATCATTACTGGCCTAGACAAACTGAACCTACATCAGATCATCCACAAACATACACATTGCTGGACACATTTTAGATGTCATTTTTGCAAATTCAGAACTAGTTACCCTTCAAACAATCACTCCAGTTACATGGTCAGATCACCATTTGCTTGCTTTCCAACATAAAACAACACAAAGCAACACACCTAAAATCACCGTACATGCCTTCAGCTATCGACTGTCGAAGAAACTAAATTTTGAAATCTTAGAAACACAATTAACATCCAGTACAGATGTAGGCACCAAATAATCCTTTCAAAATCTATATGAGTGGCTACAGGAAGCTTTTGATATCCTAATACCACTAAAAGCTACACTGCAGAACAAAAGAAAACAGGCACTTTGCAGAAATACAGAGCTAAAAGAGATAAAACAGCAAATTAGAAAGCTGCAATGCACCTGGCTCAAAACAAACACCAATCAAGACAAACTTCACCTATAGAAACTGAACAGATTTTACCAGTCAGCAATCAAAAAAGCTAAGAATATATACTTTTCAGACAGAAATCAAAATGCTATGAAGAATTCTATAAAATTCACACTGAATTTCATAAACTAAATTGCCTAGAAAGAGCTCATCCCATTACTCAAGATTTCACCGACAAATAATTTCACAACCAAAGCTTACATGTGGAACTTGTATTTAAAACAAAGAAAAATCACCAGCACCGAACCTTTTCCAAAAACAAACTCCAAGAATAGGCTAACTCAGCCTCTGCATTCTTTCCAACAAATCTCACACAATGAATTTATGGACTGGGTCAAAGCAAGCAGGACTGCCAGCAGCCCAGCCTGCCAACAAACCTTCTAGAAACTTGCTGCCACACCAGTAAGAAGAATCATCAATAATTTCTTAACTAAGGGAATATTTCCAAAAGGTCTAAAAAAGTCATACCTTAGCCCATTACTAGGAATACAAACCTGGATGCGCTTAATCCTGACAAATACAGACCAATTACAAATGGACCTTTCCTGGGCAAACTAATAGAAAGAGAAGGATTTGCCCAGATGTCACAATTCATTGAAGACAATTCCATGCTTGCAGACTTTTTAAACAGGATTCCATCCTGGGAGAGGCACAGAATCTGCCATCATTTCCATCTGGGATAACCTTGAGAACACAGTTGATCGGAACAGGGTTGCTGCACTACTTCTCTTGGACCTCTCAACTGCCTTTGACACTATTGACCATCACATTCTAATACAAAGACTCTATGAAGCCGGAAAAGAGGGGACTTCTCTTGACTGGATCACATCCTACCTTCAAAACAGGACTAAAGTCATCCACACTCCCCCTTTCTCATCCAAACCGTACTTCACAAAAACAGAGGTCCCTCAAGGCTCTATCATCTCAACATCTACATGAAGTCATTACCCACACTGATCAATTAATTTCACCTCACATGCTAAAACTATGCAGATGACACTCAAATATTCCTTAAACTGGAAAGCCCAAAGACATTGGAAACTCATAAATGTTCAGTTGTCTCAGAGCCATTGATCAGTGAATGATATGGAGCCATTTAAATTGAATGCTTCCAAAACGAAAATACTCCCTGGAGATTGGAAAAGTGATTACCTTCTAGCTGCCTGGCCTGACAATCTGGGAACAGCACCTAACGTATCTAAGAAAGCAAGACAACTTGGAATTACCATGGATACCAAGTTATTAATGAATGCCCAAGTAGACAAACTAGCAAGAGCAAGCTTCATTACTTTAAAAACTCTGCAACGCATCTTCCACCACCTGGGATTTCCACACAAGTTTCAGGCTAGGATCTCTCTTTTTCTGTATAAACTTGATTACACCAATAGCCTCTACCATGGATCATCTTTAACAACTATGAAAAGACTACAGCAGATTCAGAACAGTGCTGCCAGACCACTCTTACATATAAAGCCACAAGCCAACATCGCCCCTGCCTTGAAGGCCCTAAATTGGTTACCGGGGTGTGTGGCTTGCTGCAGTGCAAGATGGCTGCTGCTTAGGAGAGCTCCGAGGACTCGGTAGACTCCCGCATCAATCCGCCACATAATCCAGACAATGATTGTACCCTAAAGACTGACGCTGATGTAGGAGGGCAGCGGGAACCTGAAGATCCAACTCCGGTGCAAATCCGTTGTGAGGAAGTGCAGGCACGGAGAGAAAACTGTGGCGGCCTGAAGGTTCTTCTGCAGCCTGGGAGTCAATTTGGACGTGAGCCAGCCCGTGGCACTACTGCGTGGCGCACATAGCAGCGAGAGGGCCTTGGAGACTGTGTCGCCAGTGGAGGCTGGTCCCGGCTTTGACCCGTGGTTTCGCTGAAGTATTGTGCACGGCCCCTCCTTCCCCGGGGGCTTGATTTTGGCGCCCTCCGGAGCTGCCACGCGCCGAGCGTGCCCCGCGGACAATGGGGGCAGAAGTGATCCTGCGCCGCAGACAGGTCCGGTGCGGCGGAGTGGGGATGGCCCGCGGGGGCGGGCTCAATCTGGACCCTATCTGGCACATAGGAGGCCCCGCGGGGGACGAGGGAGGGGTGCGGCCTACGCACAAAGGTGAAGCTTGGTCCTCGATTGCAGTGAGGGCCCGGTAGCAGGACTAGGAGCAGGGACGGAAGGTGCCCAATAGCGCAGTACCACCTGTCCATGAGCGGGGCACAGGAAGGCGCCTCATCGGCCTGCAGGGAGCCTGGTATAGCCCCCACTATCTGACAAACAGGCACCCTTGGGGCACATAAGAAGTCCTGGGGCCCCAGACACAATAGGGCTCAAATATATGCACTGGCGGAGGCAGAGCTCGAGGACTACACAATAATAGGGAGAGCTGCAGGAGACGGCACACTAAGCATTGGGAAGGTGAATCTGTGCAGTGCATGATACAGGGGTGTTGTGCGGGAGACCCCCCTTGATCCTACACCGCCATTCTACCAGCATCCAGTGGCGCAGTGGGAAAATCGACAGGCCGCGGGGCAGGCGGTCTAGCGGCAGGCGGCGGCAAGTCCCGGATAGCGCAGAGTCATCTGAGAGAGGATGGGGGGAAGGGGCCCACGCGCGACGACCACCCAGTCCAAACTGGACAAGTTTGCCTATGAAAAGGACTTTCCTCCACTGCCTGAATGTAAGGACCCGGAGGACAAGGCCCCTGGAGAGGAAGGTGCACACAAAGTAACATTGGAGGACATAATGACCGCCCTCACCAGTGTACAATCGACAGTGGGATCTATATCAGCAGATGTCTACTTCCTACGAGCGGACTTTCAAAAAATGACGGCCAGAGTCACGGACGTTGAGCAAGTAACGAAATCTCTGACGAAAGATACTACGGCTCTGATAAGAACGGTGAACCGCCTGGAGGCAGAGAACAAACTCATAGCAGCAAAGCTGGACGACCAAGAAGGATGATCTCGACCCAACAATGTCAGAATTACGGGAATTCCTGAAAGTGAAGGGAGACCAGCTATGGACTTGTATGTAGAGGACCTCATAAAATCTAAACTCCAACCCAGGGGACTATCAACCTTTTTCTCAGTCGAAAGGGCCCACAGGGTGCTGGGGGGTAAGCCCAAACCCGGGGCCCCCCTAGACCTGTACTGGCTCGCAGCTTCAATTTCAGAGATAGAGACGTTATATTGCAAACAGAAAGGGTGGCTCCCCCGCTACGTATCCAGAATTCAGTTGTGTCATTCGTCCCGGACTATACAGCGGCGGTCTACAAATACCACAGGAATTTCATGGAGGTCAAGAAAGAACTGAGAACCAGGGAACTGCCGTACTCGATGTTACTCCCAGTGAGACTCCGTGTGGTGGCGGATGGGAAAACATGTTTTTTCGACACGTCTGAGGAGGCACACGACTGGATCGAGGGATGACGTTGGGTGGGAGGCCCCAGGGGCCGGAGAGGAACCAGCGATGTTGCAAGATGACTGAAGACCCCGGGACCGTGGTCAGCAACAAGCAGAAGAACACCTGCAACAGAGTGAGGCCGAAGAGTGAGACTGAACGAGAACGTTGGACTTTGAGATTGGGTGATGTGCGGAGGCACAAGCAGACTTACCTGCACAAAGATATGAACCTTACTCTAAGCAAAAGCAGTCTTTCGGGAGGTGAAGGACTACAACCGTCCTTTGACATCTCACCTCCCACACGCAAGTACTTTTTCAGGGTTTAGGACTGAGCACTCTGCAAAGTTGGGGAGGCGGGCAGTTACGAGTCCGTCGGCAGGGAGGCAGGGAGGGGGGTTGGGGGAAAGGGTCAGTTTACATGGTTTTGTGCGTTTTGGTTCTGGTTCCCAGCGGCGATTTCAGGATTGGAACATTCCCACACATTGGCCGAAGTATGCAGTATACAAATAAATCTGTATCTACTCCCAAGTATTTTAATAGACATGGCATCACAAGCCCCAGTTGATCACGACTCGGAGTCATACCCCAAGACCCAAGTGACCCCTCTGACATTGTGCACAGCCTGGGGGACAAAATAAAGAGAGGCCTGGTTTTACAAGGTTTGAAGCACTGCGACCCGACGATAGCCCTACTGCAAGAAATGCCCCTCACTGGTGCCGCATGTAAAGCGATGGACAGGTGGGGGTATAAAATGATAGTGCACTCAGAGTTTTCTTCTGGTTCCAGAGGAGTTGGCATTCCGGTGAAAAAACAATCCCCATTTATAATTCATAAAACAAAAACAGATGATCAAGGCCGATTTACGGCCCTATTACGTCAGTGGGAGGGACGGTCTGTCAATGTGGTATCAGTATACATTCCTCCCGCACTGCATGCAATAGCGCTCCCAGCCCTTAGCTAATTCTTACTTGACCTTCCGGAAGGGTAACTTCTGATAGGGGGGGACTTCAATGCGACTATAGACAGTAATTTAGACAGATACCCGGTGAGGGTGCACCTGCCTGATGTGTCTCGCCTTCAGGGTTTTATGGAGGTACTTGGACTTACTGATGTGTGGAGACTGCACCACCCTACGACACAACACTACACCTTCCATTCGGGGGCACATAACAGCCGGTCTAGAGTAGACTACTTTCTGGCCTCAGCGGATAGTCTTAAGAGCGTGGAAGGTATAGAAATAAGACCTAGGGGCATCTCCAACCACTCCCCGGTAATACTGACTTTTTCATATCACCACAAGACTCGGAAGCGCATCTACCCCATTTTCCCCGGGTATTTACAGGACCCAAAGATCAAAAAAGCAGTGGTTAAGGTGATGAAGCACTACTTCAAAGAAATTGTTAGGTCAGTTAGCTCGCCGACTACCTTGTGGGAAGCCTATAAAGCCGTCATTAGAGGGCAAGCCATAGTTTCTATTGCAGGGCACAAGCAGGAGAAGCAGCGGTAACCACATGACATTGAACTGGAGTTGCATGAGGCTGAGACACACCACTCTACTAACCCCACACCAGCTACATCCCAGATGCTGAACATTAGGCAGGCACAGTACAGAGAGTACCTTAGAGAGGCGACCAGGTCGAAGCTCACGGCCACTAAAAATAAAATATACGAGACCGGGGACAAAGCCGGAAAGCTTCTGGCGTGGCTCAACAAGAGGGTGTGGGATAATACAGGGATAGCAAAGATTCAGACGGAGGAAGGACAGATGACAACGGACCCAGGGGCGATAGTCCGCACACTAGCACAACACTTTCAAAAATTGTATACCTCATCCCCCACGATGTCAATGGGAGATGCATTGACCTATATTAAAGACATAGCAATGCCTAGGCAGCCCTCCAGCTTGAGGCAGACCTCACAGTGGAAGAACTACCAGTCACGAGCCGATCATTGCAACCTGGCAAAGCGGTAGGACTGAATGGTATGCCTATTGAGCTGTACAAGAAAACGGCCCATGTATTTCGATAGCCTGGAGGTAGGTGAACTACTGCTCGATCAGCGGTTAGCTATCATAGTGGCAATTCCTAAACCAGGAAAACCTACAGCAGAATGTACCTCATATCTCCTGATATTGCTGATAAATGCGGAAGCTAAAATCCTGGCGAAATTACTGGCGATTAGGCTAACACAGCATCTATCGACCCTAATACATCCGGACCAGTCTGGGTTAATGCCGGGCAGGAATACTGCACTGAATCTGAGATGCTTACATGGGGTAATGGCCCGAATCCCATATCTTCAGGAGACAGCTGTCGTGCTATCCTTGGATGCACGGATGGCTCTTGATGTGGTTGAGTGGCCCTTCTTATTCGGAGTGCTCCACCATTTGGGCTTTGGCCCCAAGTTTTGCGCTTAGATTCACCCCCTTTACAATAAACCAATAGCACATGTTACAGCCAATGGGCACATTTCTGAGGATTTTCCACTTGCAAGGGGGACGAGCCAGGGCTGTCCCCTGTCATCGCTTCTCTTTGCCCTGGTGCTGAGGCCACTGGCGCGTGGATCAGATGGGAGCCAATGATAAGGGGCCTCAGGTGGACAGATGGGTGGGAAGACCGCATCTCCCTATACACAGATGATGTCTTGTTATACTTGGCCTCCCCCAGGCGCTCAATACTGGTTCTCCTCTACCAATTAATTTCCATGTATTTCAAGTACACCATTTCAAATGCAAAATGTATTTTGGGGTGGGTATGAATACACGTGCTTCTTAGAGCTTTAGTTTTTAGTAATTTGATGGACATAAATTCGTGGAGTGGGTGTTGTGTTTTATCTAGGACCCCAATCAATATTGTGACCTCATGCCCCTATACGGCTATAATCAATACATATCCCTATAATGGCATAACAATCAGAGCCATATTTCAGTAACTCGTCTCTGCAGCTCATGACAGTCCATGACACAGCAGAAGCCACTTCCTTAGATTCCTCAATAGCACACCGAGTTCTTTCGACATCTCAAACCCCCCAGCAACCTGGGAAAGCCCTGCTTGCTTTGTTTTGATTAATAATAGAACTCCTGCGAGCACTGTAAGAACGACCAGTTCTTAGTGACATTTTTATTGACGTCTTCGAGGGTGGCTATGGAATGTCGCAAGTTGCTTCAAAATTGGGCTCATCTTCCATTATCTTTATTGGGTAGGGTGAATCTTATCAAAATGTCCATCTTACCCAAGATAACTTTCTTATTTAATATTATCCCTTTATACTTTGAACCTTCCCTGATTAAAAAATTACAGGCCGACATTAGCTCTTTTATTTGGAATAAACATCTTCCAAGAATTTCATGTAAAAAAATCAGGAGACGTAGGGATAAGGGTGGTCTTGCTGCACCAGACTTGCAGATCTATGCCTGGGCTTTTCAGCTAGCACATGCTAGGATGTTATTAAAGAATCCAACTGATCTTCGATTAGGCTATATATACTCTACATTGTTGTTGGCAGAGGGGGTAAGCCAGTCATGCTTCCTTTTTAAATTTGGAGATCCCAAATTTAAAAAAAAAATCAAGCTGAAGATTTTACGGGGCATGGCAAGAATGTGGGCTGAGCTGACAAAAGCTATCAAAATAGGGTACTATGGTATTAGAGCGCCTTTGTGCGGTCTTCCCAACAGTCCGACCTGGTTGGATGATTTACTTGCCCAACCTATCAGAGATGCGGGCCTTTTGGTGTGGGGAAATCTATTTGTTGATGGTGTTCTCTTACCCTGGGAGTCTTTACGAAATACAATAGGTCCGAATTTTGCGAGACTTAAATACCTACAAATATCTAGCTGGTCCAGATCATACAGTATTTTACCATCTCGAGGACCTAAATTTCCGTTGGGCTCCCACAGTTATCTTATCACCCTTCTACTGGACAAGCCCCCGTTTAAAAAAGAAATTACATTTTGGTACAATTTAATTCTGGAGGAACTGGATGGAGAATTTTTGCTACCAGATCAGCTTTGGGCATCGCATCTGAGCAACCCCAACCTGCAAGACCTTTGGACTACTTCATGTGATATGTTGTGGGATATTGTTAAGCCGGCATGGTTTCGTAGAAACCATATTTTTACTATACATCGAGCTTACTACTCACCCCTGAGACTGTCCAAATTTGACCAGGGGAAAAGAGTAGCATGTGCAAGATGTGGTCTCATAGCCACAGCTGATACCCACATGTTCTTTGAGTGCCCCCAATTAGGTCTATTCTGGGAATCCATAAGTAAGACTCTATCAATTTCAATTGGAACTAATATTGTTCTTGACCTTACTTCCGTAATATTTGGTCTTGTAGATGGGGTTCCCTCTTCGGCAAGGAAGCTGATTTTCTATTCTATCCTTCTCGCTAGGAGGGAGATATGTAAACAATGGAAAGACTCTTTATCTCCCTCAATTAATGACTGGTACACTTCGGCCTTACAGGCTTCCAAGTTGGATCTGGCCAGAGTCAGGAACCCCGTGAAAAGATCTTTTTGGCATCTCCTGAGGTGGAATCATTGAGAGTCTGGGTTTTTTTTTTCCCAGGTCCAATGATTAAGCCATCATTCTCATTCTTGGGTAGAGCCGTATTAACATGTTAACCTAGCATTTTGGCTGCATTTTTGACACCTTTATAGGATTCTGTTTGGCGATAGCTGCAGGTCTAGGCGCAACTGCTGAGGGATGAGCACCCCGTTTCCTTTCGTCTATCCCCACCAGTCGAAAGTACTGAGGCAGCATGTTGCACTCACCGGCAGTTTGTACAATCGGTACCTAGGTGGCATATGAGGACAAAAAAAAAAAAAGAACGACCAGTTCTTAGTGACATCTTTATTGACGTCTTATGTCCAAAAACTTACGTCAAACTTGGCACCTTTCAGGTATAAATATACCAACGTTGCCTTAAGCAAGCACACGGTGGTGGTGAATACTGGAGCAGAACAGCTGTCCCTTGCAGAGCCCAGCAGATGCGAGAAGCCCACAGATGCTGCCCCTCCTCCTTGACGCGCTGAGAAAGACGCTATCTTTTCTCCTGCCGAGAAAATCCAGCTCCGGCGTTCCAGCCTACCCTTGCGGGTAACTGGGATATCGGGTCCTGAGAGGAGATACCAGACCTCCTGCATTCTATTCCAGAGGTACGGTGCTGACTAAACCCTTAGAGAGAATTCTTGAAACAAACTCTTGGCAAAACCAACTTAACTTAAACTGTTACTTACTCCCTCCCTTGTATTAGGCTTAGGTCAGGTACACTGGGGTAGGCGTAGTTAGAAACACCAGTTGAGGTCGTTAGCCAATGTATGTATGAATGTATATATTTTATTCATTTTAACCATCTTATGGCTAAGAAACCATATCAATGCTTTTACAGTATTATTTCATAATACTCCTTTTACTGTACGCACTTTTTATAATAACAAGTCTTGCAATTGTGGCAATTCATTTATCTTGCATGAGAAGGAAGACTGCTCAATAAATAATATCTTTTATTGAAAACACCGTCTCTCTATTCTCTGCATCCTGGTGAAAGTAAATCTGCACAACTGACTGAGTGAAATAGCTGATTTCAAAAAAGAGAGGGTACCCCACTTTCACCAGGGAACAGGGTAGGAAGACAGTAAGTCAAAGGGGGAATCCCTGGAGTCTAATTGTTCACCTATGCCCTAAGCCCTGTCTTATCAGGGAAGAAGGACCTATGGTGCACTGTATACCAAATGATATAAAAAGGCTTCCACAAAGAAATAGAATCGTTAACAATCTAATTTTATTAAAAACCAATGTCTAGGCAATAAATAAAACAAAGCAAATTCATACAGATCATTACAATGCAATTTAAAATTCAAGGAATATACCTTGAAGAGATTATACACAAATAAAAACAAAGTTACACAAACACAATAATAGAATGCACAATTGATTCAGACATATCTAGAACATATAAACAATTTATGAGCAAAGGACAAAACTACATATCATTACAAAACCCCTCGTATCAATGTGGTTCCAGAGGAGTTGGCATTCCGGTGAAAAAACAATCCCCATTTATAATTCATAAAACAAAAACAGATGATCAAGGCCGATTTACGGCCCTATGCATGGGCGCAACATGTGCGCCCAGCCTAGCATGCATATATGTGAGCCTATTTGAGAACAGGCACATATACAATGAAGTGAGCCCATTTTTCGAAAATATTCGAAACTGGGCCCGCTTCATTGACGATATATTCTTTATCTGGCTAGGAACAGAAGAGCTATTGGAAGAATTCCTTGCCTGGCTCAATCTAGGGGATCCTAACCTTAGATTCACAGCAGCGTACAGCAGGTCTAGGGTCAATTTCTTAGATATCTGCATCAAGAGTCAGGATAAACAACTAAAAGTAGAGCTGTATAAGAAAGAGTCAGACAGGAACACAATTCTATATTACTCCAGCTACCACCCAAAAAGCCAGAAGGACTCGATACCATTTGGTGAATTCCTACGGCTTAGGAGGAACTGCACGGAACTAGCAGACTTCCATAAACATGCCAAAGACATGAAAAAGAAATTCAAAGACCGAGGCTATCCGAAAAAACTGATTGACCATTCGCTCAAAAGAGCTCGATACTACGACAGGGACTGTCTAATCAAGAAAGTTGGTACCAAGAAGACACAGGACAAAATAGTGATGGTGAGCCAACACTCAGTCATAGTCAACCAAGTTAAGAACATCATAAATAACAACTGGAAAATTCTGAACAATGGTCCAGATGTAACTCCCCTCGAGCGTCCCCTATATGCATATAGGAAGAACAAGAATCTGAGGTCCAATCTTGTGCATACATATAGGGAGGACAGCATCGAAACCCAAACTACCTTGAGTGGCCACAAGGCAGTTGGGAATAATAAGTGCGGTAACTGTTGTGTCTGCGAGCTATGTATAGTAACTAAGATAGTGGAACACAATGGAACCAAACACACAATCACCACCTTGAACAACTGCAGAACTAAGAATGCTGTGTATATGATCCTGTGCCCATGTGACCAGGCATATATAGGAGAAACTGGCCGAGAAGTTAGGCTCAGGATAGGGGAACACAAATCCGCTATCAAAAACAACAAGGAAAATGCCCCTCTGGTGTCTCATTGGAAGGAAAATGGACACACAGTAAATGACCTTAGATGGGTCATCCTAGAAAGAATAAGAGAACTAACTAGATCAGGCGATAGTACGATGAGACGCAAACAACAAGAACAATGGTACATGGTCAAGTTCAACACCATTAGGAAGGGATTGAACTCCAGGGAAGAGTGGGAGGCCCTTATCTAGCCAGTCTAACTAGAAACTAGACAAAACAACATACGCGGCGCAATCACACATCTCCATACTGATGCGCACGTTTACACCTGTTGACCATCAAATAGAGGGGATTACAGGAGGAAACAGTCCGATCATCATATAATTAGACCCAATCATCACCACTCCAATATGGCGCCCACGGTGGATCGATTCACCGGGGCGCCAGTATGGAGCATTCAGAGCTAGTATTCTCTGACACACTTCTTTGTACCCGAAAAAAAGGCAGCAATACAGGGAATGCTTTGTTCCAAAGCATTAATAATAAGGTGGAAGGTACACCATACTAATAATGCGCCGCTCTAACACTGAAAGATGGCGCCCTCGCGGGTCCCGTTTTTCGCGGCACATATAGGTAACATTATCCTGTCATTTATCACAATACCCGAAAGTAAGGTGGAAGCATAGGGAATGCGTTGTCCCGAAGCACCAGTAATAAGGAGGTATGTGTTTCCACACAAATTATGCACCACTTCACCACGATAAGATGGCGCCCACGTTGGTTCAGCTAATCGAGGCAGGTTACCACCGCGCGCTCAGCCAGGTGCATTCAATTACACACTCGCGTGTACACATAAATACGGGCACCACAACGAATCACTAGAGCGAGCGAAGAGAACGAGGCAGACACGCGATTTCGGTGATATCGAGGTAAGAGACCCCTGAGTCCCCGTTTCCTTAGAGAAGGTACACCCTCTCCTTGTGGCAACCCAAATCAGATTTTCCACACCAGGGGTAGTATGGGTTGGAGGTCCTTTTAATGAAGTTGGTTTAGCAGCAACCCAGACACTAGGTGGAAGGGGGGATATCTAGCCTCCATACCTGAGTCTCCTGGTGATATCTAATCCCAAGGATGGGGGGAATGGTTTTAAGCAATGAAGTACCCACCTAAGAGCAGACTAAACTACCAGATAAAAACAGAGGGTGGATAAGATAAAACAATATAGCCCTGTTCCATATATAAAAACGTACATGCAAATCGGGTAGCTTGGAAACCAGTAGTTAAGTTGTGTAAACGTGAGAGGAGTAGTGAAGGGAATTTATTTTCTCAACAAGAGGCTGGGTAAAAAGACAAATGAGACAGGTTCGCAGAAACAGTACTAAATTGCCTTTCTGTATCTATCTTGACAGAACATATCCAGTTCTGGGGAATACCGACAACACCCTGTGCCCGTTCAAAGAACGTTTTAAAATACCTAGAGGTAAGACATACACACATGAACTAAGAGATTAGGAACAGGAATATAGATAAGACACAGAAAAGTGACTATGTTTTAACCCCTATAGATACCTTACCAAATTGTGAAGTAGTCTGATAACACGAAAGCAAGAAACCCCAAGAGAAGGAGCTCCTAATACAGGGGAGAGGTAACTAGATCAACACAATTCCCACATTATAGGATAACATTTATCATGCGATAACTCTTGATAACATAGGAATATCATTTGATAGGAAATATCATCATCAAAGCTTGCAGAATCAAAACGTAACGCAAAGCTGATCCTATACTGGAACGTCTCCTACATTAGTTGGGGGTGAGATTGAATTTTCTTTTATTCTACATAAGACACCTATTCCCTAGTTTTAAGTAAAAACAAAACCAGTCATCCACATTGAAAATGACTCGGAGGGAATATAATGCTATGTGTTTTAACTAATAAATATACTGCGAATATGGCCTGATCGTATGCTAGATGTAATGTACAGCATAAACAAAACCGAGTCCTATGTTGTATCTGTTTGTCATATCACCAGTATCAAGAGGTGTCTCCATTGAGCAACTATCTGATAATTAGAAGATAGGGACTGAGAGGCAATACTGGAACCTTATCCATAGTGGGAAATGAGCACCACCCATCGAATATAGGAGGAGTCAAGATAGACTGAATAAAGAGCAATTGGTATCATGTACAACAAATGACTCCATACGTTTCTTTTCATATATCTACAGATACGGTGTAATTAACCGCTTCTTGAAACCCCAGCAAGAAAAGTCCTGAGGAAGGTGCCACATAATCAACTGTACTGCACCGAAACGCGTTGACGCACTGTTGTTTGATAAAAAGAATCCAGTCAGGGCCTGGTAAACTTTAGATGGATATCCAACTTTTTCACTAAGGTTTACATCAGTCAAAGTGGTTGAGGCTGTTGGATCTAGAAAAAATTTAGTGGCAGAGATATCCGTGAGCCACATTGATACGAGGGGTTTTGTAATGATATGTAGTTTTGTCCTTTGCTCATAAATTGTTTATATGTTCTAGATATGTCTGAATCAATTGTGCATTCTATTATTGTGTTTGTGTAACTTTGTTTTTATTTGTGTATAATCTCTTCAAGGTATATTCCTTGAATTTTAAATTGCATTGTAATGATCTGTATGAATTTGCTTTGTTTTATTTATTGCCTAGACATTGGTTTTTAATAAAATTAGATTGTTAACGATTCTATTTCTTTGTGGAAGCCTTTTTATATCATTTGGTATACAGTGCACCATAGGTCCTTCTTCCCTGATAAGACAGGGCTTAGGGCATAAGTGAACAATTAGACTCCAGGGATTCCCCCTTTGACTTACTGTCTTCCTACCCTGTTCCCTGGTGAAAGTGGGGTACCCTCTCTTTTTTGAAATCAGTTAAGTACGGCCCTGTGCTGGAGAGACTAGGTTTTTTGTGTTGACTATTACAGTTTTTCCTACCTCAATAAAACCCAATAGTCGCCCTCCAATCATCTAATGGATACCCTAAAGACCTTCGGCTTTAGTGAGGAACAACTCAACAAAATATTGAGCTCCAACAGAGGGAGTAATAACATCACAGTCATCCCCAATGGGGGGGAGAAATGGAACCAACTCATTAACCTCAAAAAGAAAATTATCAGAACAGAACTGCATGCCGACTTTATGACGCAATATGTCAGGGCAGGGAAGATACCAATAGGTCTCCAAATCCGCAACGAACCAGGGCTGTTTGTGGATAACCAAAAATTCCTGGAAACATGGACTTTCATTTGTAATAGGTGTAGCAGGGATCTTATGCTACTCATCATCGAAACTGCACAAACCACTGTCCTGATAGAAATAAAAGAGATGGAGGAATTAGAGAAGGTCTTACTAGACAGCAATGTAGTGGAGGATGCAAAAAAGAGACTAGAGGAGATAAATCAAGATATGAAAGGATTCTGTGAATACTTAACCAACCGGAAGACTCAAAAATTAAGAAAGGACATAAACAAATTCAGTCAGGAGGTCGTATACCCATTTCTGAGAAAGGATTATTACACAGAGAAGGCTGAATATGATAGAAATGAGGGCCCTAAACCTAGATTCCAAACAAGGTTCCAGCCGAGAAGACACAGACATGTACACTTCTCGGGTGCATCAGAGAGTAGCATAGAAGATGAGGAACAATGCAGAGAAGATGCAGAGTATGCTGGACAGAATAGGGAATATGAAACCCCTTTTTTAGAGCAGCGCCCACAGAAGAGCAGGGGGAATTTTCGGGGAAGGGGGAGAGGTCAATACACGAGGAGACCAGCCCAGAGAGAGCAGGAGCAAGAGTACCAGCAAACCCCGGCCCCTCAGGAATACAAAAGAACCAGGAACAAAGTGTATTGGCACTAGAAAAAACACCAATTATAAACCTATCCCACAGAACACTAACAAACACAGAAAAGCAAGTCTTAGGGATGGGTTTCAACTTTGTTCCCACAACTGGCATAAACAAATTTCAACTTGAGAAGGACCTAAGAGCTTTCTTTCGTAAAATCCGTTTACGCCGGTTCTTTGAGAACAGGCCAATCAGAGAACAACCCCTAGACTCGGGTCTAAGAACTAAATCCACCTTCACCCCCAGCCTGGGTATGGTCGACAAAAACTTGGAGATTTTTGAATCCATCGTAAAAATAGAGATAGGTCTTCTACTAGAGAAAAAGCATTTCCAAGAACATAATATCACTAAGGACCAAAGAGAGGCCATTAAATCCTTGTCCAGTGACAGCAGTATAACAATTAAACCTGCGGACAAAGGGGGAGGAGTAGTAGTATTCGACACGAATGACTACGACCAAAGAGCACTGACCCTTCTAAGTAATGAACTGCACTATGCGAAAGTCCCGCAATCGAGATTGAATAAACTAAAAAAAGATGTGGAACTATTGCTCCTTACAGCCCTAGAGGAGAGCAAAATAACTGAAGAAGAGTGGAATTTTCTGAATAATACTAACCCAAAAACCCCTGCATTTTATGGACTACCAAAAGTCCACAAAAGCCTCAACGATCCCCCCCTAAGACCAATAGTGGCATCCATCGACTCATTGCTTTAACCCTTGAGTCAGTATGCGGACAGATTCCTTAAGCCACTAGTAGCTGAGCAAAAATCATATATTCGAGATACGGCGGATATGATAGCCAAAATGGAAGGGACCTCGTTCGACGAGGAAAAGGAACTGATGGTGACTCTCGATGTAGAGTCACTCTACACCAACATACCACAAAAAGACACCATTGTGGCAGTCAGGAACCTCCTAGAAGAGACCGAGATAGTAGGGGGCAGCAAAGAATTCATTGTCCAGTGTGTCTCTATGGTACTCCTTAACAACATTTTCCTTTTTAAAAGAGACCTGTATATCCAAAAGAAAGGGACCAGCATGGGCGCAACATGTGCGCCCAGCCTAGCATGCATATATGTGAGCCTATTTGAGAACAGGCACATATACAATGAAGTGAGCCCATTTTTCGAAAATCTTCGAAACTGGGCCCGCTTCATTGACGATATATTCTTTATCTGGCTAGGAACAGAAGAGCTATTGGAAGAATTCCTTGCCTGGCTCAATCTAGGGGATCCTAACCTTAGATTCACAGCAGCGTACAGCAGGTCTAGGGTCAATTTCTTAGATATCTGCATCAAGAGTCAGGATAAACAACTAAAAGTAGAGCTGTATAAGAAAGAGTCAGACAGGAACACAATTCTACATTACTCCAGCTACCACCCAAAAAGCCAGAAGGACTCGATACCATTTGGTGAATTCCTACGGCTTAGGAGGAACTACACGGAACTAGCAGACTTCCATAAACATGCCAAAGACATGAAAAAGAAATTCAAAGACCGAGGCTATCCGAAAAAACTGATTGACCATTCGCTCAAAAGAGCTCGATACTACGACAGGGACTGTCTAATCAAGAAAGTTGGTACCAAGAAGACACAGGACAAAATAGTGATGGTGAGCCAACACTCAGTCATAGCCAACCAAGTTAAGAACATCATAAATCACAACTGGAAAATTCTGAACAATGGTCCAGATGTAATTCCCCTCGAGCGTCCCCTATATGCATATAGGAAGAACAAGAATCTGAGGTCCAATCTTGTGCATACATATAGGGAGGACAGCATCGAAACCCAAACTACCTTGAGTGGCCACAAGGCAGTTGGGAATAATAAGTGCGGTAACTGTTGTGTCTGCGAGCTATGCATAGTAACTAAGATAGTGGAACACAATGGAACCAAACACACAATCACCACCTTGAACAACTGCAGAACTAAGAATGCTGTGTATATGATCCTGTGCCCATGTGACCAGGCATATATAGGAGAAACTGGCCGAGAAGTTAGGCTCAGGATAGGGGAACACAAATCCGCTATCAAAAACAACAAGGAAAATGCCCCTCTGGTGTCTCATTGGAAGGAAAATGGACACACAGTAAATGACCTTAGATGGGTCATCCTAGAAAGAATAAGAGAACTAACTAGATCAGGCGATAGTACGATGAGACGCAAACAACAAGAAAAATGGTACATGGTCATGTTCAACACCATTAGGAAGGGATTGAACTCCAGGGAAGAGTGGGAGGCCCTTATCTAGCCAGTCTAACTAGGAACTGTACGTCCCATCTCATATGTGCCCTAGGGCACACCAATATTCTTACACCGAATAGCCCATTCTGGAAGCATGCCCCCTTTAGGTGAACATCAAGGGTTAAATAATATGGGCATAGTAGACTGTCAACCTAGGCACTGTATAACCTATCACATATGGCATACTTAGAATCTAATATCTAACAGGCAATCTTAGAAGCATGCCCCCCTATATATAGAAATGTAACGTTAATCAATACAGCAGGAGTATACCACTAAATCGAATTACATCAGTGAGCCCCATTTAGATAGATAGGCAGGCTCCAACATCCACCTTAGCGCCGCAGATAATGAAATACTAGACAAAATAACATATAAGATCAGCAACAGGTTTTATGTCCTAAAAACTAGACAAAACAACATACGCGGCGCAATCACACATCTCCATACTGATGCGCACGTTTACACTTGTTGACCATCAAATAGAGGGGATTACAGGAGGAAACAGTCCGATCATCATATAATTAGACCCAATCATCACCACTCCAATATGGCGCCCACGGTGGATCGATTCACCAGGGCGCCAGTATGGAGCATTCAGAGCTAGTATTCTCTGACACACTTCTTTGTACCCGAAAAAAAGGCAGCAATACAGGGAATGCTTTGTTCCAAAGCATTAATAATAAGGTGGAAGGTACACCATACTAATAATGCGCCGCTCTAACACTGAAAGATGGCGCCCTCGCGGGTCCCGTTTTTCGCGGCACATATAGGTAACATTATCCTGTCATTTATCACAATACCCGAAAGTAAGGTGGAAGCATAGGGAATGCGTTGTCCCGAAGCACCAGTAATAAGGAGGTATGTGTTTCCACACAAATTATGCACCACTTCACCACGATAAGATGGCGCCCACGTTGGTTCAGCTAATCGAGGCACGTTACCACCGCGCGCTCAGCCAGGTGCATTCAATTACACACTCGCGTGTACACATAAATACGGGCACCACAACGAATCACTAGAGCGAGCAAAGAGAACGAGGCAGACACGCGATTTCGGTGATATCGAGGTAAGAGACCCCTGAGTCCCCGTTTCCTTAGAGAAGGTACACCCTCCCCTTGTGGCAACCCAAATCAGATTTTCCACACCAGGGGTAGTATGGGTTGGAGGTCCTTTTAATGAAGTTGGTTTAGCAGCAACCCAGACACTAGGTGGAAGGGGGGATATCTAGCCTCCATACATGAGTCTCCTGGCGATATCTAATCCCAAGGATGGGGGGAATGGTTTTAAGCAATGAAGTACCCACCTAAGAGCAGACTAAACTACCAGATAAAAACAGAGGGTGGATAAGATAAAACAATATAGCCCTGTTCCATATATAAAAACGTACATGTAAATCGGGAAGCTTGGAAACCAGTAGTTAAGTTGTGTAAACGTGAGAGGAGTAGTGAAGGGAATTTATTTTCTCAACAAGAGGCTGGGTAAAAAGACAAATGAGACAGGTTCGCAGAAACAGTACTAAATTGCCTTTCTGTATCTATCTTGACAGAACATATCCAGTTCTGGGGAATACCGACAACACCCGGTGCCCGTTCAAAGAACGTTTTAAAATACCTAGAGGTAAGACATACACACATGGACTAAGAGATTAGGAACAGGAATATAGATAAGACACAGAAAAGTGACTTTGTTTTTAACCCCTATAGATACCTTACCAAATTGTGAAGTAGTCTGATAACACGAAAGCAAGAAACCCCAAGAGAAGGAGCTCCTAATACAGGGGAGAGGTAACTAGATCAACACAATTCCCACATTATAGGATAACATTTATCATGCGATAACCCTTGATAACATAGGAATATCATTTGATAGGAAATATCATCATCAAAGCTTGCAGAATCAAAACGTAACGCAAAGCTGATCCTATACTGGAACGTCTCCTACATTAGTTGGGGGTGAGATTGAATTTTCTTTTATTCTACATAAGACACCTATTCCCTAGTTTTAAGTAAAAACAAAACCAGTCTTCCACATTGAAAATGACTCGGAGGGAATATAATGCTATGTGTTTTAACTAATAAATATACTGCGAATATGGCCTGATCGTATGCTAGATGTAATGTACAGCATAAACAAAACCCAGTCCTATGTTGTATCTGTTTGTCATATCACCAGTATCAAGAGGTGTCTCCATTGAGCAACTATCTGATAATTAGAAGATAGGGACTGAGAGGCAATACTGGAACCTTATCCATAGTGGGAAATGAGCACCACCCATCGAATATAGGAGGAGTCAAGATAGACTGAATAAAGAGCAATTGGTATCATGTACAACAAATGACTCCATACGTTTCTTTTCATATATCTACAGATACGGTGAATTAACCGCTTCTTGAAACCCCAGCAAGAAAAGTCCTGACAAAGGTGCCACATAATCAACTGTACTGCACCGAAACGCGTCGACGCACTGTTGTTTGATAAAAAGAATCCAGTCAGGGCCTGGTAAACTTTAGATGGATATCCAACTTTTTCACTAAGGTTTACATCAGTCAAAGTGGTTGAGGCTGTTGGATCTAGAAAAAATTTAGTGGCAGAGATATCCGTGAGCCACATTGATACGAGGGGTTTTGTAATGATATGTAGTTTTGTCCTTTGCTCATAAATTGTTTATATGTTCTAGATATGTCTGAATCAATTGTGCATTCTATTATTGTGTTTGTGTAACTTTGTTTGTATTTGTGTATAATCTCTTCAAGGTATATTCCTTGAATTTTAAATTGCATTGTAATGATCTGTATGAATTTGCTTTGTTTTATTTATTGCCTAGACATTGGTTTTTAATAAAATTAGATTGTTAACGATTCTATTTCTCTGTGGAAGCCTTTTTATATCATTTGGTATACAGTGCACCATAGGTCCTTCTTCCCTGATAAGACAGGGCTTAGGGCATAGGTGAACAATTAGACTCCAGGGATTCCCCCTTTGACTTACTGAGTGAAATAGCTGTCTATTGTTTCACACAACTCTAGAGATTGACTCTTATTCTGAGGAGCAAAGTTGTCATGTTTATGCGGTTGTCGGAAGCTGAATCCCTTCTTGTCTGAGCCAGGGAAGCTGATCACTTCCTATTCAGTCAAGAAAGTTTCCAGTGACCTCTGAGCTAGCTGGCGCAAACCTAAATTAAGTCTAACATAGTCAGTAGAGACCTAGAAGACCGCAGTCCTACGTCTACACTGCTGTTTATGTTATTCCAATGCGCAGGGCCTATAGGGAAAATAGGAACTACACTACAGATCTTCTGGTAACCGGTAAACAATTTAAAATCTTTTTTATTATTTTCATTATCAGCATTGGCAAAAAATACAGTCATAATATAACATTAGTACACATTCCCATATCAGTAATACAATCATCATGTTTACATTCTCATTTAGATCTTCCAACTCCACAATCAATCCCCCCACATATACCCCGTTACCATCTTTAATGTTCCTCTTCCGAACTGTCCTCAGTACGTTACGGCGGTGGCTCACAAATATCTCCCCTGAACTTATTCCGCACTCTCCACACCTTGTTCCACTTCTGGGGGCATCCCCGGTTAACAAATGCTGTCCTTTCAGCCACCATAGCCATGTCCATGTCCTTGCACCACGCGGCCAAAGACGGCACCGCCGCCACCCCCCACTTTTGCGCTATATTGCGTTTAGCAAACATTAACCCCAGCGTGGCCCAGGACTGCGCCTGATGATTGAGGTCATTCGGTTCCCACATGTTTAATAAACACCTCCTTGGTTCCAGTACTAATGACACCTCCTCAGTCTGTGATATTGTTCTCATTAATAGTCAGCGATTTTTGGGCAGTGCCATATGGTATGGTAGACGGTACCCTCCTCCCCGCAACCTCTAAGGCAATATAGATTTTATGGTCTGCCCATCTTGTATAGGGTGTATCTAGTGTAGTAGGTGCAATGCAGGATTTTAAGCTGCACTAGTCTGAGTCGCAAGGGTATGCCCACCTCTCGCGACGAGGCCAGCGCCTCCCGCCACTCTGTGTCATCAAGGTTGCCCAAGTCGTGGGTCCATTTGTCAATGAGTGGTACTGTGGGATCCTGGAGGTTATTAACTAACTACCGATAAGTGAATGATGTAGCCCGCTTTTGCATGCAGTCTGTTAGCAGCCTGTCCTCCAAAGGGGAAGCCTCAGGCACCTCGGTGCCGCGCAGTATGGCCGTGATCCGTGCGTGTTTTAATTGCGTGTAGCGAAAAATTTCAGAAGGTGCAAGTACGTATTGTTGCTGGAGATGTTCGAATGTGACTACGTCCCCCCTAGACAACATGTCACCCACCTTGGCTATGCCTATGGTGTACCATTGCTTAAAGCCCTTGCTATTCCGAAGTCGTCCCAACCGCTTAGTGTCCCAGAGAGGAGTGAGTTGGGTACAGACCCCCTGCCAGCCCAAATTTGCCTGCGCCGCGTGCCATATGGTGACTGTGTGTTTTGTGGGCCCTATTAGTGCAGAGGTAAGTCCCTTATTGTAAAGTGCAGGGAGCATATTTCCTGGTCCCAATAGAAACCTGTCCGCTCTGTATGCGGGATCTATCTGCGGGGCATGTATCCACTGGTTAATGACCTTTAATTGCGCCGCCCAGTAATACAGTTGTATATTTGGGAGTGCTATCCCACCGTCGTACCACCCGCGGGTCAACTTATTCTGAGCTATAAGTGCTGGTTCGTTACCCCATAACAGGTTGGATACTTGAGCTGCTATCTTTTTTAAATAATCTAGGGATACAGGGAACGGCGTGTTCTCTAGCGCATACAGAAACCGTGGGAGCTCCATCATTTTGAAAAGTGCTGCTTTTCCCAACAATGTCAGTGATAACGATTCCCAGTGTGTTACATCTCTCTTTAGGCGGTCCAGTGGGGGCATCAGATTTCTTGAGAAGAAGTCATCTAGACTTGCTGTGATGTATATGCCTAGATATTTGAACGTTTTGTCCGAGACCTGGGGTGGCAGTCAGCAGGGAGTCGTGGTGGGGGGCCGTGTAAGACGTACAGAACTGATTTGGACCAGTTTATAGTGTACCCCGATGCCCTTCCGAAAATCTCAACGTTGGTATATTTATACCTGAAAGGTGCAGAGTTTGACGTAAGTTATTGGACATAAGACGTCAATAAAGATGTCACTAAGAACTGGTCGTTCTTACAGTGCTCGGAGGAGTTCTATTACTAATCAAAACAAAGCAAGCGGGGCTTTCCCAGGTTGCTGGGGGGTTTGAGATGTCGAAAGAACTTGGTGTGCTATCTAGGAATCTAAGGAAGTGGCTTCTGCTGTGTCATGGACTGTCATGAGCTGCAGAGACGAGTTACTGAAATATGGCTCTGATCGTTATGCCATTATAGGGATATGTATTGATTATAGCCGTATAGGGGCATGAGGTCACAATATTGATCGGGTCCTAGATAAAACACAACACCCACTCCACGAATTTATGTCCATCAAATTACTAAAAACTAAAGCAATAAGAAGCACGTGTATTCATACCCACCCCAAAATACATTTTGCATTTGAAATGGTGTACTTGAAATACTTGGAAATGAATTGGTAGAGGAGAACCAGTATTGAGCGCCTGGGGGAGGCCAAGTATAACAAGACATCATCTGTGTATAGGGAGATGCGGTCTTCCCACCCATCTGTCCACCTGAGGCCCCTTATCATTGGCTCCCATCTGATCCACGCGCCAGTGGCTCCAGCACCAGGGCAAAGAGAAGCGATGACAGGGGACAGCCCTGGCTCTTCCCCCTTGCAAGTGGAAAATCCTCAGAAATGTGCCCATTGGCCGTAACATGTGCTATTGGTTTATTGTAAAGGAGGTGAATCTAAGCGCAAAACTTGGGGCCAAAGCCCAAATGGTGGAGCACTCCGAATAAGAAGGGCCACTCAACCATATCGAGAGCCATCCGTGCATCCAAGGATAGCACGACAGCTGGCTCCTGAAGATATGGGATTCGGGCCATTACCCCATGTAAGCATCTCAGATTCAGTGCGGTATTCCTGCCCGGCATTAACCCAGACTGGTCCGGATGTATTAGGGTCGATAGATGCGGTGTTAGCCTAATCGCCAGTAATTTCGCCAGGATTTTAGCTTCCGCATTTATCAGCGATATCAGGAGATATGAGGTACATTCTGCTGTAGGTTTTCCTGGTTTAGGAATTGCCACTATGATAGCTAACCGCTGATCAAGCAGTAGTTCACCTACCTCCAGGCTATCGAAATACATGCGCCGTTTTCTTGTACAGCTCAATAGGCATACCATTCGGTCCTACCGCTTTGCCAGGTTGCAATGATCGGATCGTGACTGGTAGTTCTTCCACTGTGAGGTCTGCCTCAAGCTGGAGGGCTGCCTAGGCATTGCTATGTCTTTAATATAGGTCAATGCATCTTTCATTGACATCGTGAGGGATGAGGTATAAACTTTTTGAAAGTGTTGTGCTAGTGTGCAGACTATCGCCCCTGGGTCCGTTGTCATCTGTCCTTCCTCCGTCTGAATCTTTGCTATCCCTGTATTATCCCACACCCTCTTATCGAGCCACGCCAGAAGCTTTCCGGATTTGTCCCCGGTCTCGTATATTTTATGTTTAGTGGCCGTGAGCTTCGACCTGGTCACGTCTCTAAGGTACTCTCTGTACTGTTGCTGCCTAATGTTCAGCACCTGGGATGTAGCTGGTGTGGGGTTAGTAGAGTGGTGTGTCTCAGCCTCATGCAACTCCAGTTCAATGTCATGTGGTTCCCGCTGCTTCTCCTGCTTGTGCCCTGCAATAGAAACTATGGCTTGCCCTCTTATGACGGCTTTATAGGCTTCCCACAAGGTAGTCAGCGAGCTGACTGACCTAACAATTTCTTTGAAGTAGTGCTTCATCACCTTAACCACTGCTTTTTTGGTCTTTGGGTCCTGTAAATACCCGGGGAAAATGGGGTAGATGCGCTTCTGAGTCTTGTGGTGATATGAAAAAGTCAGTATTACCGGGGAGTGGTTGGAGATGCCCCTAGCTCCTATTTCTATACCTTCAACGCTCTTAAAACTATCCGCTGAGGCCAGGAAGTAGTCTATTCTAGACCGGCTGTTATATGCCCCCGAATGGAAGGTGTAGTGTTGTGTCGTAGGGTGGTGTCGTCTCCACACATCAGTAAGTCCAAGTACCTCCATAAAACCCTGAAGGCGAGACACACCAGGCAGGTGCACCCTCACCGGGTATCTGTCTAAATTACTGTCTATAGTCGCATTGAAGTCCCCCCTATCAGAAGTTACCCTTCCGGAAGTTTCAGTAAGAATTAGCTAAGGGCTGGGAGCGCTATCGCATGCAGTGCGGGAGGAATGTATACTGATACCACATTGACAGACTGTCCCTCCCACTGACGTAATAGGGCCGTAAATCGGCCTTGATCATCTGTTTTTGTTTTATGAATTATAAATGGGGATTGTTTTTTCACCGGAATGCCAACTCCTCTGGAACCAGAAGAAAACTCTGAGTGCACTATCATTTTATACCCCCACCTGTCCATCGCTTTACATACGGTACCAGTGAGGGGCGTTTCTTGCAGTAGGGCTATCATCGGGTCGCAGTGCTTCAAACTTTGTAAAACCAGGCCTCTCTTTATTTTGTCCCCCAGGCTGTGCACATTCCATGTGAGCAATGTCAGAGGGGTCACTGGGTCTTGGGGTATGACTCCGAGTCGTGATCAACTGGGGCTTGTGATGCCATGTCTATTAAAATACTTGGGAGTAGATACAGATTTATTTGTATACTGCATACTTCAGCCAATGTGTGGGAATGTTCCAATCCTGAAATCGCCGCTGGGAACCAGAACCAAAAACGCACAAAACCATGTAAACTGACCCTTTCCCCCAAACCCCCTTCCTGCCTCCCTGCCGACGGACTCATAACTGCTCGCCACCCCAACTTTGCAGAGTGCTCAGTCCTAAACCCCGAAAAAGTACTTGCGTGTGAGAGGTGAGAAGTCAAAGGACGGTCGTAGTCCTTCACCTCCCAAAAGACTGCTTTTGCTTAGAGTAAAGTTCATATCTTTGTGCAGGTAAGTCTGCTTGTGCCTCCGCACATCACCCAATCTCAAAGTCCAACGTTCTCGTTCAGTCTCACTCTTCGGCCTCACTCTGTTGCAGGTGTTCTTCCGCTTGTTGCTGACCACGGTCCCGGGGTCTTCAGTCATCTTGCGACATCGCTGGTTCCTCTCCGGCCCCTGGGGCCTCCCACCCGACGTCATCCCTCGATCCAGTGGTGTGCCTCCTCAGACGTGTCGAAAAAAACATGTTTTCCCATCCGCCACCACACGGAGTCTCACTGGGAGTAACATCGAGTACGGCAGTTCCCTGGTTCTCAGTCTTTCTTGACCTCCATGAAATTCCTGTGGTGCTTGTAGACCGCCGCTGTATAGTCCTGGACGAATGACACAACTGAATTCTGGATACGTAGCGTCGGAGCCACCCTTTCTGTTTGCAATATAACGTCTCTATCTCTGAAATTGCAGCTGCGAGCCAGTACAGGTCTAGGGGGGGCCCCGGGTTTGGGCTTACCCCCCGGCACCCTGTGGGCCCTTTCGACTGAGAAAAAGGTTGATAGTCCCCTGGGTTGGAGTTTAGATTTTATGAGGTCCTCTACATACAAGTCCATAGCTGGTCTCCCTTCACTTTCAGGAATTCCCGTAATTCTGACATTGTTGCGTCGAGATCATCCTTCTTGGTCGTCCAGCTTTGCTGCCATGAGTTTGTTCTCTGCCTCCAGGCGGTTCACCGTTCTTATCAGAGCCGTAGTATCTTTCGTCAGAGATTTCGTTACTTGCTCAACGTCCGTGACCCTGGCCGTCATTTTTTGAAAGTCCGCTCGTAGGTAGTAGACATCTGCTGATATCGATCCCACTGTCGATTGTACACTGGTGAGGGCAATCATTATGTCCTCCAACGTTACTTTGTGTGCACCTTCCTCTCCAGGGGCCTTGTCCTCCGGGTCCTTACATTCAGGCAGCGGAGGAAAGTCCTTTTCATAGGCAAACTTATCCAGTTTGGACTGGGTGGTCGTCGCGAGTGGGCCCCTGCCCCCCATCCTCTCTCAGATGACTCTGCGCAATCCGGGACTGGCCACCGCCTGCCGCTAGACCGCCTGCCCCACGCGGGTTGTCGGTTTTCCCACTGCGCCACTGGATGCTGGTAGAATGGCGGTGTAGGATCAAGGGGGGTCTCCCGCACAACACCCCTGTATCATGCACTGCACAGATTCACCTTCCCAATGCTTAGTGTGCCATCTCCTGCAGCTCTCCCTATTATTGTGTAGTCCTCGAGCTCTGCCTCCGCCAGTGCATATATTTGGGCCCTATTGTTGCTGGGGCCCCAGGTCTTCTTATGTGCCCCAAGGGTGCCTGTTTGTCAGATAGTGGGGGCTATACCAGGCTCCCTGAAGGCCGATGAGGCGCCTTCCTGTGCCCCGCTCACGGACAGGTGGTACTGCGCTATTGGGAACCTTCCGTCCCTGCTCCCAGTCCTGCTACCGGGCCCTCACTGCAATCGAGGACCAAGCTTCACCTTTGTGCGTAGGCCGCACCCCTCCCTCGTCCCCCGCGGGGCCTCCTATGTGCCAGATAGGGTCCAGATTGAGCCCGCCCCCGCGGCCATCCCCACTCCGCCGCACCGGACCTGTCTGCGGCGCAGGATCACTTCTGCCCCCGTTGTCCGCGGGGCACGCTCGGCGCGTGGCAGCTCCGGAGGGCGCCAAAATCAAGCCCCCGGGGAAGGAGGGGCCGTGCACAATACTTCAGCGAAACCGCAGGTCAAAGCCGGGACCAGCCTCCACTGGCGACACAGTCTCCAAGACCCTCTCGCTGCTATGTGCTCCACGCAGTAGTGCCACCGGCTGGCTCACGTCCAAATTGACTCCCAGGCTGCAGAATAACCTTCAGGCCGCCACAGTTTTCTCTCCGTGCTTGCACTTCCTCACAACGGATTAGCACCGGAGTTGGATCTTCAGGTTCCCGCTGCCCTCCCACATCAGCGTCAGTCTTTAGGGTACAATCATTGTGTGGATTATGTGGCGGATTGATGTAGGAGTCTACCGAGTCCTCGGAGCTCTCCTAAGCAGCAGCCATCTTGCACTGCTGCAAGCCACACACCCCCGGTAAACAATTTAGGGCCTTGAAGGCAGGGGCGATGTTGGCTTGTGGCTTTATATGTAAGAGTGGTCTGGCAGCACTGTTCTGAATCTGCTGTAGTCTTTTCATAGTTGTTAAAGATGATCCATGGTAGAGGCTATTGGTGTAATCAAGTTTATACAGAAAAAGAGAGATCCTAGCCTGAAACTTGTGTGGAAATCCCAGGTGGTGGAAGATGCATTGCAGAGTTTTTAAAGTAATGAAGCTTGCTCTTGCTAGTTTGTCCACTTGGGCACTCATTAATAACTTGGTATCCATGGTAATTCCAAGTTGTCTTGCTTTCTTAGATACTTTAGGTGCTGTTCCCAGATTGTCAGGCCAGGCAGCTAGAAGGTAATCACTTTTCCAATCTCCAGGGAGTATTTTCGTTTTGGAAGCATTCAATTTAAATGGCTCCATATCATTCACTGATCAATGGCTCTGAGACAACTGATTATTTATGAGTTTCCAATGTCTTTGGGCTTTCCAGTTTAAGGAATATTTGTGTGTCATCTGCATAGTTTTAGCATGTGAGGTGAAATTAATTGATCAGTGTGGGTAATGAATTGGTACTGTACGTTATCAAGCATAGTAATCATTCAAAAATATTGCATATGTAATTATTTGAACGATTCTGCGAAGATTTACACATGAAAAAGTCTCTAAATACAGAAAAGAAGGGCAGGACTATTTCATCACATATAAATACAATTTGCTGTAAAATGTGCTAGAGGCTAAGGTAAAATTTTATCTCTATATCTACTAAAAATAGAAGCTCTGTTCTTTATGAATAGTTCTACTTTAAGCAAAGGACGTGTTCCAAAAAAAAAGGTAAATATTTTGGAAAAATTAATGTCATGGTGAGCGGGGAAAAATAGTTCAAAACGCTTTTCAGTAGCTTTTTGTTTATCAAAGCTGAAGACCGAATTCAGAGTTCATGGGAACGCTGTGTGCCGGAATGTTTTTCCAAAAAGTTATTGTTTCTGTTCAGGGGAGAACATCATTTCAGACAGGCTCGCAATGAATTGGTCTATATATTCAGATGACAGTTCGACCAAGTTCGATAATGCTGTAACTTGGCAGTTGTGTGAATGATTGCTATAATCGATTTCAGGATCAGCAATGCTCACAGAAGGTCGTACCTGGGTGATGCTGCTTTCATTTCTTGCTTCACTGCCCCCACCTAGTCGTAGTGCAGGAGTCTCAACGAATGCCGTCATAAGGATTGGTGACCGCTGGGGACAACACGATGCGTAAGCCGTTACTGGACTTAGCAAAGTATCGACGTCCATTGGTATTGCTGATGGTAGTGCAAGACAGGTGTCTAACACGCATTCCTCTCCGCATAGCATACATCGAAGCACAGGTAAGATGCAGGTCTGAATGAAAGAAACCAGGTCATATTCAGATCTCGTAGCCGGGCTATCCCAAGGACTTTAGTTATGCGGTTCCGGTAGCGTATTGCTAGGATCGTTTGTTCCATCCGTGCCGGAGTCATGTATGCGTTTTGGTTTGCCATATCGGAGCAGGAGAGTCAAAAATAAAATACCTGCTACGAGTCCCAAAAGTAGTGGTACGCAGCCAAAAATCGAATGTACAAAATTTGGAAAGATACCCAGGACTTCAAATGGTGTTAACAGTTCCGAAAAAACTGTCTTAAATACATTCGATATACCACTGGCATTCGAAATATTTAGTATTTGGCTGAGCATTTCTTTGAAATGCACCGGGCAATTTGTTGATAAAAGTGCTTGTGTCTCTGCCGCCGTCCTTGCAACTTGGAGATCCTACGTCTCTTTTGATGACGAGATGGGCACTGTTGTCTGCAAAAGTACAGACTTCATTTTGTTTAAAGTATCAATTCGTATAGAAGAGATATTCAAATTAGGCCAAATCAGAGCCACTGAGTCTCCAGGGCCGTTTGGATACAATGCTTGCATACAGCAAGTGACCATGGAACTCACGCTTAAGAGATATGCTTTCCCTGGCACCAAGCAACAACAGCTGTGATCCGTTATTAGAACAGAACTCCCATTAGAAAGTTTCCTAAAGAATGGCTCTATTTGTGCTGCAGCTGTGCCATGTTGGTGGCATGAAAGGTTGTTTGAAGTACCCTCACAGGCACCATGTAAGTTAATACCTTGGCACAAAAGTTTACCGCTTAGTGAATGTTTACACTCATTACCACTAAGAAATACATTTTTGTTGTTGTCACTATAACATGTGTGTGTATAAGGTAATTTCCATGATGACTTAATGTATCCTTTACCCAACTTTTCATACTGGCCTGCCGGTATATATTCAAGGCAATTTTTAAATTGGAAAGTTGTTATCGGAATTGTGATAATCCTGTGTATTATCCATTCAATGACAGGTCTTTCTGACATTGTCAATGGTAATCTCTCAAGTTTTTCGATGCTCAGGATTGTATAGTCTGCTCCTTTCTGTGCCAAACTGATTCGTTTATCAGTAATGTTAAAGATGGAAAACAATGACGTTGTGTTGATTAAACGCCATGGCACATAGCCTGAACGAAGATTTTGCAACGTCCAGCCTAGCTGTACAATAGAACGTAATTGGGACTGGCCATGTTGTAACATTAGCAAGTCCTGGTCTATTATATCAATAGCAGATGATACAATACTGTCCAGTGAATATATTCTGGAGGACAGAGTCATTAACCCATTGTCCACAACAGAAAGTGATTTTTCCAAATTAATACGATCAATTTCTCGTATTTTCTTGGCTGTTTCAATTTGAGTTTCTTTCCAAGCCTCGTTGTATGCCGCATATATGCTGGCCGCTATGAAAAGTTTTTGACGCTGTTTGCATGGTCCCATAATGAAATCGCGCAAGTCAGCACCATCTTTAAGTAAAGACAAGTGTTGCTTAATTTGTGCCAGTGTGGATGTTTGTAGCCATTCAAGGCAGAGTTTCCCTACATTGTATGTTGTTACTATCCCTGGATGTTGTCTCTGGGAGTATCTAGGGTCTGGTCTGGACATTTTTAACCACTGTATTTTGTTCAGGAATCTATCTTGACAGTTATTCGTGTCTGTAGGCCAGATGAACCACTTTTTCCAATCAGGATGTGTTCTGTTTTCATTTAAAATTTTGGATACGTCTATCTCAATATCTGTGGTTGCAGTATCAGGTATTGGATTTGGAATAGACGGTTTGTTAAGGTCTTTAATCTTAGCTAGGCCAAGACAGGTTGTTTGTTGAATTGTGTCATTCAAGAACATTATTTGTTCTGGGATCACGCAGGCTCGAAATAATGCTTCTAGGCCTTGTACCTGCCAATCTTTTGTACCCCAGATGGTTTTTGTTTCAATGTTATTTTTCCAGAAATCAAAACCAAATGTAATCATTTTTTCATAAAATGCTTCTGAATATATCAATTTAGTATTTGTCAGCATGGTTTTCATCCCTGTTTTTTCCAACAGTTTATAATAAGATGTTTCTGCATTACTCGTGTTAAACCCTGAGAAGTATTGGAATTTCTCATAGAATGTTATTGAACTGCTTTTAGGTGGAGTAGCACAATGTTCCCATTGGTTATATTTAAAAACATTTCTAGGTTGGGCAGATTTATGTAAATAGTGGTCTGCGTAATGTGAAAAACAGTACATCTGTTCATAATTAGATGAACCTTGTAAATAATCAAGTTCTGTAAATTTTGCTGACAACACCAAATCTGACATCATATCATTTATACTTTTAAAGTCCCAATCATCAGAGAATGTACTTGGTTTTACAAAGTCACTTAATGAAACCTTAAACTGTTGAGGATATTTCAAGATCTCGACAGGGCCATATATTTCATAGTCTGTCTTGTCCCAAACTACCCCGCCGGGTATTGGAATGTCTGTGACATTTACTGATGATAGTTCTCTTTTCTCGATGTGAGATGATTTGTGAGGCTTCAGAACTAAGTTGATGTTCTGACTTGCTGTGTCCATTGAACTGTATTTTCCCTCAATTAATTTTCCCAAACAAAGTACCATGATGAGCCAAAGCAGGAGGAAAAATATACCTAGCCCAATCCAAAATTCTAACCATTGAGAAATAAGATAGGTTTCTTTGAGTTGATGAAAGAGTTCTGTTGCTTTTTCTTTAAAAGTCTTTGTTTCTGGCGTCACTTCAGGGTCGCTTTGATCTTCAGAAAAGTTGTCGAAATCGATGAAGTAGCCAGATGCAGTTCTGTCGATTGTTGGAATTGTTTTCTCAATTTGCCTTTCATTAGCACATTCTGATGCCACATCATTGTAGACTGGTGTTTCATGACAAACTGCTTCAATTTGTGTTTCAAGAGGCACAAGCTCCATGGCATTTCTGCATAGTCCTTTTTTATTCACTGCAGGTTTATCAAATGTGATTAGTCTTTCAGCTGGAACCTCTTGGATACTTGCAAATTTGGGTATTCTGTTACTTCTTGGGAGTCCACTGGGCCTGCTATTGATTATAGGCCACATGATTGTGGTTTTACCAGGTCGATTGATACAACTCTGATCTCCTTTTTACCAGCAAGGGGCGGGAGTACTACTGATCTTGTTCCTTTGATCGCTAAGACAGGTACTGGTTTTCTGTAAGAAGGCCCAAATTCCTTCTTCACCGCTACTTTCTCTCTGACCAGATCCCCAATCTTTGGAATCCAGACAGGTCTTGCTGGGACAGGTGGTGTGTCTTCAGTGGTGGTTGGCTGTTGTTTTAACTTTATGTTGCTCAGGGCTTTTCTTGTTTCATTTAAGTCCTGTAAAACAGCCAAACGATCTTTGATGTCAAAGTCTTTATTCTTATCTTCTACCACTGAAGCAAGACTATCTAAGTCCTGAACATGCATTCAAGTTATGAAAAATAGTTTGTACGGGCTGAAACCTTTTAGAGAATTTCTTGGCAAGTTGTTAAGACTACGTTGAACACTTATTAAATGCTTGACCCACCCATCACCCGAACCTAATACCTTTGCTGTTATAGATTGCTTTATGTCTCGTTTTTTCTTTCCACTACGCTGTTTCCCTCAGGATGGAAGGGACAAGAGAATCGCAATCCAATGCCCATGCTGGTCATGGCATCCTTATAAGCTCGAGAGCTAAAAGCAGGACCCTGGTCAGAATGAAGCATGGCAATTGCGTATGTGCCGATTAAGACTCGCAAATCTTTTATAACAGTTCTGGCGTCAGCCGAGCGCTGGGGCCACATTTTTAAGTGAATGTAGTCTTAAACAATTAATAGGACGCTGGATTGCATGTGTAGATAGCTCTAAGCTACCTTCATAAATGGCCATGGCATTACTCCGCTTGACTCGTTACTGCGGTCTCTGTCGCAGTCTGGACAGCTCTTTACAAATTTATAATGGTGCAGGCTCATCCCCGGCCACCAGTATACTGATTGTAATTCTGTCAGAGATTCCTTCATCTGTTTGTGCCTTGGTCCTTCACCCATGTGTGCGTCTGCTATTAATAACTTTCTCCGATTCGTGTTTGGAATTACCCTATCCCCCACTCTAGGGATTCGAGCAAAAGGAACGGAGTTTGCATCAATTACGTATGTATAATTGAGTGGATAGTTCACAGGTAATGCTGCACAGTTGCCTTTTGAAGAAGTTTTTTCCGCCAGCATGGTTTCCCCGTCTATATATTTTTCTGAACGCTTTTTTGTGGCTACGAAGCCGGTTTAGTTGCTTCCGCTGTGGCTATATTAGCCAATGAAATCCCTGCAACGTGAACGCCATCACGTTGATGACTTGAGTGTGTATCACGTGAGTCTTTTGTAGTTCTTTCTGTAAAAGAACTACTTGTTTCCAAAGCATTTTATGCTTGATTGTGATACCTGTGTCATCCTTATAATCATTTTGAACCCAGCTCTGCAAATCATTATTGTAAGAATTGACGCAAAAATGCGAATCGCACACGATTAGTGTCGGGAATTCACGTTCGGCATTTTCACGCGCCATCTTTAAAGATCTGATTTCAGCTCGCTGAGCCGAACATTTTCTCAGTGATTCAGTTTTTGTTATTTTTGGTCTGAATTTACCGCAGAGCCAGCGACCTTTAACAATTGCGCAGGCTGCATCGTAGGATTTATTTTCTACATTGTAATGCTGTACAAATCTGTCTGTATAGATTATACAGGAGTACTGTTCAAGGGGCAGAATTTCGATTGGCAGAGGATATTCTTTTTCATATTTTAAATCATTCAGTTTTTTCATGTGCGGGGCGAAATAGTAATTCACGTCTTCTGCAGCAAGAGAATTTTCCCACTTTATCCATTTCGGATCCAGTGACACTGTAGGCAGGTTTACTGGGCTGAATAGTGCCTCGAAGGCGGATTCTGCTGTGAGAACAGTGATTCTTTTGCCTTGTGCTAGTGCTCTTTCTTTCGCTATAGCAGTTTGCACTGCCTTTACAGTATTTTCTGTGAGACTGAATGTTTTTTCTGCTTGTGTGTAAAAATGTGATTTGTAAGCTATTGGTGCCGTTTCTCCCTCATTTGAGGTCAGGTACGTGAATCCGCATCTTCCTGGGATGAATCGGATTACAAGGATGCATGTATTGTCATGTGTTTCTAATTTAGTTTTTGCTAACATGTCTGTTTGCAATGATCTCAAAATTTTCGTGTGCTTTTGAGTCCAGTTGATTGGTTTAAAATCAGGTTTAATTAATTCGTAGAGAGGTTTAATCCTCTCTGCGTAGTTTAGAATGTAAGTTCTTCCGAAATTCAGGAAGCCTAGAATCGATTGTAAGTTCTTCAGCGTTTTTGGTGCTTGGAGTACAGCGCACTTCTCTAAGAAGTTGTCCGCTAGGCATTTTCCTTCACTTGATAATTCGTATCCTAAGAATAAAACTGTTAGATGGGCAATTCTTGACTTTTTAAAGTTGAATTTGTAACCCTCTGCTGCGAACCCAACTATTATGGTGTTCACTCTTTTCAAGTGAGTATCCAAGCCGTCGTCAGTGAGATAGATGTCATCGACATAAGATAATGCCTCATCATCATATATTCATAGTAACTCTGTTACTCTGGCTGAGAATCGATCTGGGCTGTTCTTGAATCCCTGTGGGAGCCTCCAGAAATTATTCTGTGACCCCATTATTGAGAAAGTGGTTAAGTACCTGCTTTCTGGTGCAATATTTTGGCAAAAGAACCCATTAGATATGTCTAATGTAGTTTTGTACTTTTTTCGAACTATGTTATTCATTAGTGCCGCACTATGCGAATTTTGTACCGCAAATGTTTTGCAACATGAGTTAAGGTGTCTGTAGTCCAAGACTAGATGATACGAATCGTCCGGTTTGGAGACAGGAAACAAAGGATTGTTCATTTGAGAGGTGCATGTTTCAATCACCCCCTGGTATTCAAGTTGATCTAAAATCTCCCTGACCTGTTTTTTAGCTTCTTGCTTAATTGGGTACTGCCTTTGTGCAGTCGGTTGACTTTTTAACTGGATTTTGTGAGGAGGAGAGTCCTCATCCCATCCTACATGATTCTTATATAATGCTGATGCCTGGGCTACTGCCCATTTCATTGCATATATATATATTTAGTGAGAATTGGAATGTGATTTGAGAAGGCAGGCATAATCATTTCTTCGCCATGAGGGCACTCCCTGACAAACTCTGGGGGCCAATCTTTCTCGGCTAACAGGATGTCATTGCCTTTTGAGAGGTTATCTCAAAATAGACCCCTTATTTTTCTAGTCTTATCTCCCTCTATACGCAGTGTAATTTAGTATATCTTATGAGGTTCGCTAACTCTGGTGTCTGCAGTTTCTACCTGAATGTATTCATTCGTGTCCACTGTCTCCAGATGACTCATCAGGATCTTGCGAGCTATGCTGATTTCTGCTGACTGTCTAGCATTGTCTGAGCCCACTCTCCGTTTTTCAGCTGTGTCCTCAGTATTCTCGCCATGTTCGATTACTCTAATACTGGCTACCTTCTTCCTTGGGAATTGTAATTTTTTACTTTGAGCAGGTTCCTTGTCTTTGGACTTGGTGTGCTCTTCCCTTGGATCTGACCGTCCTCTTCTTTCTGATTTCTGCGAAAAAGATCGAGAGGGACGTGTATCAATACTTTGATATCTATCAGGCTTTTTCAAGTTATCCCTATTTCTGAGGTTATATCTTTTCTCAGAGTGTTCCCTCTGGGGAGACTGGTGTTCTCGAGTCGGAGTTCTTTCCCTCCGCCGAGGAGACCTTCCTCTGGACTGGAAAACTTTTTCTTTGGGAGTGGACTGTTTATTTCCAACCCAGCTCTTTTTAGGAGTGTTTAGATTATTTTTAATAAATAATTTTTCAGGATTTTCGAGTAGTTGAGGTTTTACAGGTTTCTCACCCAAACTATCTCTACCTAATTCTTCATAGCATTTTTCTATAATTCTGGCAAGCTCAATTGGTTGATCTGTTATATCTGTTTCTTTCAATTTCTCGCAAATCGCCACAGATGCTGTTTCTCCTTTTATGTTGGCTAGTAATATAGCCGAGACCTGCTTAAAGTCTTTCAGTAATTTCATACCAAGAGTAAAAGCAGGTTCTGGACCGTATTCATTCTGAATTTGTTTTAGCACATCTGGTATTACCGCCATGGATGGAACACCCTGTGTTTTTGTGTAAATGGAAGCAAAGACTGTACCCCAAGTGTCACAGTCCTCCACATGTGGTGCGACCCCCATTGGAAGGCAGATAGTCAGAATTCTGTATTTCTCAATAGGGGTAGTATTCGGGAATACTGCCTCTATTTGAGTAATTGTCTGTGCTAACCAGAAAGGAATTTGTTCCCTTTTTGTGGGAGTTTTTCCAAGACATGATTGTATGTTCTGTGGTGTAATTTATTTGTGTTCCCCTGATGAGGGGTTAGCTGTGGAATATTAACAGCTGTTTGGACTGTTGCAGTCCGCATTACATATTGGACTAACTGTCTATGTATTTTAATCAGTAATTTTAGTTGTGCTAAAAGTTCTTCTCTTGACATTTTTTCAATGTCTGGATGTGGTGTGTAGCTTGCTAGAACCGGCCACGTTGCTCCCGGTCTACCTAGTGGACCGAGCCTGGTGATGTGATCATTATGTTTTAGGGCGCCTTTAAACCAGAGCAGGTGCTCTTGGTATTTTAATGGGATTTCAATCTCCTCGAAAGGAGCGTACTCTTCCGGTGGTTCCTCTATTTTGTAATAGTGAAACTCGTGTGTTGGAGCGTTTGCCGCTGGAAAGTTTATCCAAGAATAGAATACCTCTGTCTGCCGATATTCGTGTGCCTCTATCATGAAAATGACTGTACCACCTCGTGATGTCAGTCCGTTTTCTATAAGTTTTGAAGTTATAGATTTTCTTATGTTTGTCGGGATGATAATCGCACCCGGTTCATTAATCCCTGTAACATCGGGACCCTGTTGATTCGCGTCTACCGCGACTTCATTGGTTCCATTTTTATTGCCATTTTCTGACATTGTATTAATGAAAGTTTGCAGAGCAGGTTTCCAAGGAAACAAAGATTAGGTGCACAATATTTTGGAACACTGTATCCTTCAACGTTGACTAAACCAGAAACTTTACATAGGAATCTCTTCCTACTAAGTTCCGGCGGATTTTAACCTTTCACCCACTCCAGACGTCTATTGGAGTATTTACGGGGGAAAGGGTCTGTGTGAAAAAGCATGACTGAGTTACTCTAACGTCTTGCGTTAGTTTTATCACCTTACCAAACGTTGGGCGCCATGTAGTGTAGTTCCTATTTTCCCTATAGGCCCTGCGCATTGGAATAACATAAACAGCAGTGTAGACGTAGGACTGCGGTCTTCTAGGTCTCTACTGACTATGTTAGACTTAATTTAGGTTTGCACCAGCTAGCTCAGAGGTCACAGGAAACTTTCTTGACTGAATAGGAAGTGATCAGCTTCCCTGGCTCAGACAAGAAGGAATTCAGCTTCCGACAACCGCATAAACATGACAACTTTGCTCCTCAGAATAAGAGTCAATCTCTAGAGTCGTGTGAAACAATAGACAGCTATTTCACTCAGTCAGTTGTGCAGATTTACTTTCACCAGGATGCAGAGAATAGAGAGACGGGCGTTTTCAATAAAAGATATTATTTATTGAGCAGTCTTCCTTCTCATGCAAGAGAAATGAATTGCCACAATTGCAAGACTCGTTATTATGAAAAGTGCGTACAGTAAAAGGAGTATTACGAAATAATACTGTAAAAGCATTGATATGGTTTCTTAGCCAAACGATAGTTAAAATGAATAAAATATATATACATTCATATATACATTATCTAACGACCTCAACTGGTGCTTCTAACTACGCCTACCCCAGTGTACCTGACCTAAGCCTAATACAAGGGAGGGAGTACGTAGCAGTTCAAGTTAAGTTGGTTTTGCCAAGAGTTTGTTTCAAGAATTCTCTCTAAGGGTTTAGTCAGCACCGTACCTCTGGAATAGAATGCGGGAGGTCTGGTATCTCCTCTCAGGACCCGATATCCCAGTCACCCGCAAGGGTAGGCTGGACACGCCGGAGCTGGATTTTCTCAGCAGGAGAAAAGACAGCGTCTTTCTCAGTGTGTCAAGGAGGAGGGGCAGCGTCCGTGGGCTTCTCGCATCTGCTGGGCTCTGCAAGGGGACAGCTGTTCTGCTCCTGTATTCACCACCACTGTGTGCTTGCTTAAGGCAACGTTGGTATATTTATACCTGAAAGGTGCCGACTTTGACGTAAGTTCTTGGACATAAGACGTCAATAAAGATGTCACTAAGAACTGGTCGTTCTTACAGTGCTCGCAGGAGTTCTATTACTAATCAAAACAAGGCAAGCGGGGCTTTCCCAGGTTGCTGGGAGTTTGGTATGTCGAAAGAACTCGGTGTGCTATCTAGGAATCTAAGGAAGTGGCTTCTGCTGTGTCATGGACTGTCATGGACTGCAGAGGCGAGTTACTGAAATATGGCTCTGATTGTTATGCCATTATAGGGATATGTATTGTTTATAGCCGTATAGGGGCATGAGGTCACAAAATTGATCGGGGTCCTAGATAAAACACAACAACACAAGTGGCCCGCCATCACAACCTCAACATTATCTGCTAAGACGACGACACCCAACTCATCTTCTCCCTCACCAAGGAGCCACATACCACCAAAAGCCGTTGCCACTTGCATAAGGATCAGCTCTCTAAATCTCAACTCAGACAAACACCTACAACGACTTCAACAAATCCAAAACACCTCCGCCCGACTGATCAATGTCCCCTGCCGCAGTCACATCACCCACCACCTGAGTGACCTACACTGGCTGCACGTCGACAAGAGGATCACCTTCAAGCTCCCCCCCCTCGCTCATAAAGTACTCTACAACACCAGACCAACCTACATTAACAGCAGTAATCCTGAAAGGCCAAATTTTGGTCCTAAAATTTTGGCTTTAAAAATATTAGGTAAGAATTTGGTAACTCTTTAGGCATAGATGTTTAAAAACCAATTGACTATCATTACAATGTATCCAATCTTTCAGACATTTCAACAGTGTAATGGCCAGATGTTGTTGAAGGACCATCATGAAAAATAATTGCTACAGCTACAAAAGTTCTTCCAGATATTGATAGTTGAGTAGCTACAAAAATTTTAATTAAAGTTTCCAATTTTCTTCCATCAGCTCTACAACGTTGCAGCATTAAAATTACATACTGTCCATATCTTTGTATAAATAATTTTGATGACATCTCTAATTTACATTGGCTACACTCCATGTTTTGAGTGGCTCCTCTAACTAGATTGTTAAAAGACACTGATTCACAGTCTGGTAAAGTCAAATTGTGAGGAATCGGGACTCAGTGCCTGCCTAGAACTACAACTCCCATGACCCCATGCGGTAAGGAGTATTTCAGGGCCTTGGGCGCTATCGCGCATGCGCGTAATTCTGTTCCGGCAGCCTGGTGTTTTGGTTGGCAATCGAGCGGATCGGCTCTTCCTATGTTTCCTGGCTTGGGAAAGGACTTCTCTGGAGACTTGTTGCCCTGTATCCCCGCGGTGGGTGAGTAAGGCGCGGCGGCGCCTATCTGCTGAAAACGGAGCGTTGTGTGTCGGCTGACCACACGCTACCGTTTTATCCAGTGTTCTTGCCGGTTTGCTCCGTGGATTTGCATGATACCTTCTGAGTGTTTGTAGGGATAGCGGAGCGTGGTGGGTCGACGGGCCACACGCTACCGTACTTTGACCTCCTGGTGGATGTCAAGAAGCTTACAGAGTATAGTGGTGTCGGCTACATGATTCTGTGAGACGGACTTCTGTTGTTCATAGCTCGGAACGCAGTGTGTGGATGCCACGCGTTACCGTAGCAAGGATTCTTCTTTTATTTGGATAGCCTTTTAATACAGCGGGGTTCTGTGGGTTATTCTCTACGTTCCTCCGTGTGTATGGCTTAAAGGCACATGGTTGTTGTCTAACAAAGGATTACAAAAGTCGGCAGTGTCATTTAAACTGCATTTACAGAGAACCTTTCAAAAAATACTTGCTTTCTTCAGGGGAAGAGGTGGATTCCATTCACTTCTGTTTTGCTGTGTGTTCAAAGATGGAGATCTTGATACTTTATGTTTTGAAGTGTTCTGTCACTTCATGTCCTTCATGGTGGTCTACTGTGGTGCTACTGGTTCTGAAGTTGAAGGTGTGTGGTTGCTTACAAAGACACTACCTATCATTTAGCGAGAATTAAGGAGAGTAGCAATTGCACATGCTTTGTTTAACATTGTTTATATGTTTGTGTCTTCCAGAGCCTTACTTCCCAGCAGACCCTTTCCCTTCCCCTGGTTTTTTCCCTCGCCTACTGGTTCGAATTCCCTGTCTAATAAACAAGGGAGTTGGTAACAGTTGGAGGTGGACCCCTTATAGCTGAGGAAATGTAAATTTTATGGTCAAGTTGTGTTCCCTAGCGCGTACCCCACCGTCTCCATGTACGAGTTAAAGTGCATGTAACTTCCCTCCTGTACCAGCTATGAAGACGCAAATACATTTGCGTCCAACGTCAACATGTCCTCTTTCAGACCCACCCTGAATGGGTTGGATAGCCCGTTCCTAAGTATGCTATGCCAACGTCTTTTTGTAGTGTACTTCTACGTTTTTTCAGCTCTAGCTGAGTAGGCCCTGAATTTCTGCCACCGAGCCTCTTTCCTGGCTTCTGACTCCAAGGGCCTCTGCCCAGGCTGCCTCTGTACCCGTGAACTCTGACTTACTTTCAGCGCGGCCGCGCTCAGCTCAGCCTGCTGCCTGCCAAGATTGACTATAACCTTCGAGTTATCTGTTCCGCTCCCCGAAAATACATTCCGGCCTGCTAGTTTCAGTAAACATTCTCCTCAGCTGCAGAGCCAAAGGGCCGACCTGTCTCTATGCAACTAATTCAAGTAATTCATAGCCTCTGTTACCATGCTCCCATGGAAGGCCCATGCCCCCACGCTTCTCATACAGACACTCAGGCGCTTATGCACGCACTCACAGTCAGTATAGAATAGCTTCTGCCCTCGAGACCTTTCCGCCCAGATAGCTTAGTTCCTAAACACCAGATATCAGATATGATAGAAGCACAAGTTGATCTGACATGCCAGACTTCTGTCTCTTTCCGTCGGTGCAAATGTCAAGCCCCCTGCACCCTCCAGCTTCACGTCAATCACACGTCATGCAGCTGCGCGCGCATCCAAGCTTCCGATTTCTGCTGACATTGCAACATTTCTGTTAGTGCCACCCCTTTTGTGACACCTACCTGTGACGTTTCTAGCACACACCTCTAGTTCACGCCTTCTGATTACGTACTTGTAACACGTGTATACTGTTATCTTGTCTTCTCTCAGCTGTTACGCCTACTATAACTGTTTCCTATGACATGAATTAAGTATATAAGCTATGTAATGTAATAAAAGAGCGCTCTATCCCTTCTGACACCCCTGTGGTGGTCAGAACATGATATCCTGGTCTAGACCATTCCTTTTTGAGGAATAAAACCCCTAAGAACTCTAAACACCACGGACTCTGTTTTCTTTCTTTCCGATTGAGTTATTATTGATTAAGTACTTACCTGCATAGAAATTAAGAGAGTAAATTAATTATTTACGTCATTTTGGCGCCCGAATAGGGACCCCTCCCCCACCTCACGCGCCGGTTGGTGCGTTGCAAGCTATGTCCCCTGCCATCAGTTAGATAGAAACTACGCGTACCGGCAGGATTTCCTGCATCTCCCTCTGACCCACGGAGGTGACGAAGACTGCGATCAGTACCCAGACGAGGCGGTGAGGAGTGCGGAGGATCCCGACCAGAGCCTAGCCGAAAGAAGCAAGGTCCGAGGTGTCAAGAGGCCCACCAGGTTTCCGAAATTTTCCGAAGTTTTTCCGAAGTGTCGAATCGAGTCCAGTCGAGTTTTCCGAGGCCTTCTGTTTCCGTGCTTCCCGGTGAGTACCATTGCTGGGACGTATCTAGACGGGTTTGGGTACACAAGTCCGGTCTGCACTGTTTTTTTAGGCAGTGTATCTGTACTGTTTAGCAGTATATCTAGTATTCTGAATTTCTGAATTTCTGCACTGTTACACCAGTGTATCTGTACTGTTTAGCAGTACATCCAGTATAGGGGGTAGTCATCTATGTCTCAAATGTCTTTTCATGTGATTAATGTCGTGGTATGAATGTGAATGTGACCGTTTTTAATGTGAATTATTGTGTTTCTTGTACAATTAGCTGTACCCAGTATTAAGTAAACTAAGGATTGAGCATTCAGTACTAAGTAAGCAAAATGCCGTTTTTCAACAAGTTAAAGCAGATAGGAACTAGGAAAGGGATACTAGAGGAAGAAATTCCTATCCCCCCTAGGGACACTCCAGGTAACTTTATGTACCATAAGCATGGCATAGATGCCATATTGTATCTAGACTTATGGACTCACTATACTAAACACCTAGACGAAAGACACAGATGGCCCGTTAACGGAACATGGGATGCCGAGTGCATCATAAAGGTAGAGGAAGCACTATGGAAAAAGAAAGCCAGACAATCTCAGAAAGACGCCATAGAATTTTGGCGTAAGGAATCACATAAACGTGCTGAAAGAGCACTCCGTAGAGAAGACAGACTTAAAGAATCAGAGAAAGCCCAAGAAAACGAACTAGTTACCGAGGGGATCCGAGTAAAAACTGAACAGATAGACCGCGCACGACATAATCTTGTAAACGGTATGTATCTTGCGGCCGAGGGTACACCTGAGGCCCTATCAGAAATACCGAAAAACTTACCGTCACCATTAGTTCCAACTAAAGTAATGCATAAGACTACTAAAGACATATTCCTAAATTCTTATCTAGAGGATGTAGCACCGGCTTACACCAATCTGCCTGTTCGCACCTTGCCTACTGACGGGGACGGGGGCACCCCGCCCCCAGATCATGTTCCGCCAGTACCGCGACAGACCTCCCCCGTTCCGCCAGCCCCGCCACTTCCCGCACCCAAAATAGACCTACCGAAACCACGTTTACCTGATCTAACTAAACGAAAAATTCAAGTTCAGATACCGACTCCACAGGGAGATACTGCACAAGCCTCCGCTTCAGGAGGTGCGACCGCGGGTCCTCGGACCCCGCCATTGACACACAGATTAAATCTCAGGGATATGCAGAGTCCTCTCACGTTCAGGTCACCCCGCTTTGACGCATTTAAAGAAAACCTTTCAGTTTGCAGATACGATCCAGTACCCGGAAAGGACGATCTAATGATATTGGCATCACTACGGTTAAGATCTGCTACTGATATCTTGCTATGTTATGTAGGAATGAAGGATCGTCTAGATAGAATATATGAGTTTGTTCAGACAGGGAAAGACCCTGACAGTATTAAGGAGGCCATGGAGAAACAGAAAGTTGACATTCAAGCACAGATACTACGATTTTTCATAAACTGTCTAATAAGAGAACGAGATAGGCCTGGAACAGATCAGAGTGAATTAGATGCATTGAACAAGTGGGGTCAAAATATAGCTGAAGGAAAACATGATAAGGGGACTTGTATAGCCACTATGTACAGGAAAATTAGGAAAGCAGTGCTAGCAGTACACCAAAAAGAGAAAGAAAAAGCTTCCTCCGAGGAGGAAGAAGAACTTGAAGAACCAGAAAGAGCTGCAGATACTATATCATATGTAGGTAAGGGGAATTACCTTAGGAAAGGCATCCGTCCAGAAAGCAAGAGAGTTTTTTTCTCTGCCTTGACAAACCCGAATTCTGCTGAGCATCAGTTCCAGGAAACTGATAAAAGGCTTCGAGATCGAGTAGGGTACCACGTGCTCAATTCTATGGATGAACAAGAACTAGCCCGATCAGCCGTATCATGGGCCGAAAATACAGACATATATAATGATGACACAGTAGCACAGACATTTCTGAACCTCTCCCCAGACGAGCAGAAATTAGCAGGTGTATACATGATTCAGCACCTCCTCATCAAATACAGAAACCATCATTCTGATCCAGGTCCCTTACACGAAACACTAGAAGCACTACTCATGGATAGATGGAGAGGCTTAAGTACCAAATTAATTCAAATAATTTTAGAACAACGCCGTAGATATGACACTTTCATAAGCTCCGAATATGTTCCCGCCCCGCCTCCAGAAAGAAAACTGTACCACATGCAATGCGGGGGTGGCATTGAAAGTCAGAACCCCTTACGAGAAGTACACCCTGTTATGGGTACGGATCACCTCTTGAAACGTGTATATGTACACACGCCTCTGACCAAGTTAGAACTGTTAGAAATGAAGAAACTAGTACCGCGTCATGATAAAGACCCCGCAGGTTTTCACAGAGAGCTTAAAGACATGTTACTGATGGGGGATTACACATATGATGATATCATGAAAATGTTAAAAGTACTGTTGCCCACGGGCATCTACGAGAAACTAAAGGAAAAGGAATGGGAGGTGGGAGACACAAAGATTGCATGGGCAGAAATAGAAGAGGAAGAAAATAAACGTGTCCCAGGGGTAGGCCTTGGGGATAAGACTAAAGCATTACCCGGTTTGATAGTACAGGTCCTGCCAAGATTATTGACAACTAGAAAGGAAGATTGGGACGCCATCTCGTCCTGTAAACAGAAACATGATGAAGATACTAGTGACTTCTATTCAAGATTCGAGAAATGTTTCATTATCAATAGTGGCCTCAAACCAAGTAGCGAGTCATATCCGCATCTTTTTGTATCAAAACTAGTCGAGAACTCCCTACCATTAGTTAAAAACCGAGTGTACAAAGTTGAAAGTACTTGGCAGGCAAATACACCATCCCAGATGTTACAGATGCTCCAATATCATCAGAACAGAATTAGAGAAGAACAAGATCAGGAACAAAAACGCATGAAAGACACGAAGATGAAAATGTTAGTAGCTCAGACGGTCCCAGCCGACGGTCAGAGAAAGGGTGGGACCCAGACAAGTCACACTACAGCTCCCGTTAAAGGGACATGTAATTACTGTAAGCAGCCAGGTCATTACGTACATGAATGCCCAGTCCTGAAACATAATATAGCAACAGGTAAAACTAAAGAAAGACCGCATCCGCCTAGACAAGACCATAACCAGCATCAGTCTTCACAGAATACACAGAATACACAGCCTATGCATGCTTCTTCACCTCCAGCACAGACAGTAGCGGTACCACAGCCACAGCCCATTGCCGCGTCTCAGCAAGTTTCGCAACAGATGTACCAGTATGCCCAGTCCGCATACCCAGATTACCCTCGATATACATGAAACAGCCTAGAGAGGGAAGGTGGCTTGCCTCTTATTGAAATTCCTGTAGATCAAGAAGGTCCTTATGTACACAGTCACGTATTGGGAAAAGACAGAAAGTTTTTAATTGACACAGGGGCAAGTCGCACTACGATCAGCCATGATGAAGTCCCAGGGGCACCCCTCTCAGGCTCACAGAATGTTTCCCTTGGTTTTTCAGGACAGCCCATTGTAAATGAAGTATCAGAACCCGTTCCCCTGGCTGTGGGTCCATTATCACGTGTTACAGACTTGTTACTTACAAAATCATGTCCAGAAAATCTGTTAGGAATTAAAACATTGAAGGCTCTAGGAGCTATAATCTGCTGTTCCCCGGAGGGAGTTAGACTCTTTCTACGGGATTTCAAGGGTCATTATGTTTTGCGAGAATTTGATGTCAGATTGAAAAATGTGCCAGATTACTTGTGGGCAAAAGGCCCATCTGATGTAGGTTGCATGCATATCACCCCATACCGCGTTACACTCAAGGCAGGTGTTGTTTTACCAAGAATCAGACAATACAAGTTACCACCCGATGCTGTAGTGGCTTTACTGAAAATCATTGAAGAGCTCATTGCCCAAGGAGTGGTCGTAGAGACCGACTCCAATGTCTGTAATTCACCGATCATTCCGATTCTTAAACGTACCGATCCCAATGCACCGCCAGTATATCGGCTGGTGATTGATCTTCGAGAACTGAATAAATGCATTATACCACAGTACCCTGTGGTTCCCGACATCTCATCCCTATTGACTGCTATTGATTCAGAAGCGACGTTCTTTACTGTAATTGACCTCAAGAACGCCTTCTTCAGCGTGCCTATTGATCCAGAGAGCCAATATCTCTTCGGATTCAGTTTAAATGGACGCAGCTTCAAATTTTCACGCGCACCTCAAGGATTCACAGAAAGCCCCAGCATCTACAGTCAAGCACTGAAAAGACAACTAGATTGTATTCAAATGCCAGTTAACACCGCTTTACTGCAATACGTCGATGATCTACTGATCACCGCACGAAGTGAGCCCGAATGTGAACAAGCATCACTGACAGTTTTACATTTTCTGGCCGACAAGGGACACAAGGTGTCTCCTTCGAAGCTACAATTCTGTGTTCAGCAAGTTGTGTACTTGGGTCACTTGCTGTCCAAAGTGGGGAGACAGCTCACTCCCGATCGCATTCAGTTAATTGTAAATATGCCACAACCCCAGACACAAAAGGAAGTGCGGGCCTTCATAGGCCTCACCTCATACTGCAGACAATGGATTCCTCAATATGCATTTCTAGCTAAACCACTCATCCAGTTAACGACACAGGAGGCAGCGACTTCGACTGCCCTCCCTTGGACTCAGGAACACACACAAGCTTTTGAAGAATTAAAGAAAGCCTTATGCCAAGCACCAGTTTTAGCGACACCATGTTACAGCAAACCGTTTACACTTTTTGTTACAGAACGTGATGGTACAGCATTGTCTGTCCTCACTCAAGATCAAGCAGGTTCACATAAGCCATGCGCTTATTTCTCAAGTACATTGGATTCAGTAGCCCAGGCACTCCCTGCGTGCTTGAAGTCAGTAGCAGCAACAGCGTTAGCCATCAGACAGAGCGATTCAATTGTGTTAGGCCATCAATTAACAGTACAAGTTCCACACTCTGTAGAGGTTCTGTTAAACAGAACCCAGACTCAGCACTTGACTATAGCACGACTGACAGGTTATGAATTAACGTTATTCCAGCCACACATAGAAATCAGGCGCTGCAGTATTCTGAACCCCGCAACACTGTTACCTACAATTATGACAGATCCAGCCCCGCATGATTGTATAGAAATCATTAATGCAGTAACAAAGCCTAGACGAGATTTAACAGATGTTCCACTGACAAACCCAGACCTGACACTTTATGTGGACGGTTCATGCCTGAGAACAAGTACAGGAGAATTAGTGGCCGCATATGCAGTGACCACTGAAACTGAAGTTAAAGAAACACATCGTATTGACACACTGTCCGCTCAAGCAGCAGAGCTCATCGCTCTGACTCGAGCCTGTATACTAGCCAAGAACAGAAATGTTAACATATACACTGATTCCCGTTATGCGTTCGGAGTCGTACACGACTTCGGCATGTTATGGCAAGAACGAGGTTTCCTGACCTCTCATGGTGCCAAGATACAACACGGTCCCCTCATTCAAGCACTGTTAGAAGCAATACATTTGCCTTCGGGCATATCAGTCATGAAGTGTAAAGCACATACTAAGGTCACAGATTCTGTTTCCCAGGGTAACGACCTGGCAGACCAGACAGCGAAACATACAGCATTGACTCACACCCAGACAACTGATGTGACAAAGACAATAGTACCGACAAAGTGTATGGCAGTCAAGGATCCCGCTCTAGATGTAATTGATATTCAGGCACATGCTACCCCAGAAGAAATAAAGAGATGGATTGAACTAGGAGGGATCCAGACAGATCAAGGTTGGATGACGAAGGGAAAATCTACATGGTTTCTCCCTGACTCTATGGTTCAAGTCATGATTAATACAGCACATAGCCCAGCACATCTAGGAGAGAAAGCGATGTTAGACAGTTTACAAAATCTCTGGAGCAATAAACACTTACGAGCAGCCGCAAAACAGAAAGTGCGTACTTGCATGATCTGTTGTCAGTTCAATCCAGGTAAAAGCGTCCCTGTAGAGCAAGGTGGATTTCATCCTCCCGATCACCCTTTTGAAGTCCTCCAAATGGATTATATCCAGATGAACCGTTGTCGAGGATTCAAGTATGTCCTTGTAGTTGTTTGTGCTCTGTCCCGCTGGACCGAAGCATACCCAGTCCCAGACTACACTGCTCCGACCACTGCCCGGCAGTTGGTTCGTGAATTCTTCCCACGATACGGTTTGCCTCGTGTCGTGTACTCAGATAACGGACAACCCTTCTCGTCCGAGCTAATGAAACAAGTTTCTTTACTGTTAGGATATCAGTGGAAGTTTCATTGTGTCCGACACCCTGAAGCCGCAGGCCTTGTAGAAAGGCATAACCAGACACTAAAGATCCGCCTTGCCAAAATATGTCAGGAGAAAGGGGTCGACTGGATAGTCGCCCTGCCAGTGGCACTATTCTATATGAGGATGGTCGCCCACTCGAGATCAGGGCTATCCCCGTACGAAGTGGTTTTTGGCAGACCACCGAATATGTGGGGGACGCCCATTCCGAAAAAGATCACTGATGTTGATTGTAACATGTTGACAGATTACCTTGCCTCCTTGATGTCTGCACTCCAATCATGTCGTTCACAGGTTGCCGCAGCTTTCCCTGACAACACTGATGTAAAGCCGCACGAGGTCCGTCCTGGGGACCTAGTATTGGTGCGAAATTTCGACAGGAAAAGTCCACTGGAGCCCCGCTGGAAATACCCGAAGACCGTCCTTCTCACCACGAGGACCGCCGTGAAGATCGAAGGGAGAAAGGGGTGGGTCCATACGAGTCATGTGAAAAAATTTCATGAACTGAAACCAGACCGAGACTCGTCCACCCCCACCAAAGACTGTGTTGAGCCAAAAGACTTTACAGTTACCGAACGAGAAAAAACTCCCCAAGAGGAGTACAGGTCGAAACTCCGATCTAGCAAGTCAGACAGTTTAATTGTTTAAGTCCTCCCCTAGGTGAATCGGTTAAATAGTTTCTGACATGTATCCCCTAGATCGAGATAGAGAGAGAGAGAGACAAGTTAAGAAAAGTGCATATTGTAAATCACTTCGTAGTCACTGTATAGTGACACTATTAATAATGTTTATTCTGAGTATCTTAGTTATTGTTGCTAGCATTCTGCTACCTATCTACTGGCCTATTTTCAGGCGTGAACAATCTGTTTACAATGTTTCTGCTGAACATTCTTTTAGTGAGTTACCGCCACACGAACTCTCTTACAGACTTGCGCTGCGCAACAATACATTCATTAGTATGTTACACCATTCCCATCAGACTAACAATGCTACAGACTGCTGGATATGTGGCCGACTCCCTCCCTACCAGAATTACAAGGGAGCTCTGCCCCTCTTTCCGTACCCGTTCACTCACAATGGCTCCTGTGGTGCATGGTTTAAAATAATTAATTCCTTAGATCCTGATATTGCTGTTTTCGATGGGGGCTGGGTTTGGGGAAACTTGAACTTAGTCCTGCTCGACGTCTGTTACCCTGATAAGGAGGGACTCCCCACTCGAATAGGAACTGATCTAGAAAATGAAGTATATGGATTAGGTAACTACACAATTAGCCTTATGATCCTTACTGTCGAATCCGAGGCTGCACCAGTCCTGCCCCATATGCTAGTATTACCAGTCACTGGTGAATTATGTGTCCGAAAGAAAGGTTCAGTACACTTAGGTCATAGTAAATGCACTACTGTGGTCGAATTCAGTGATCATGGTAAATCGTCCTTCAAAGCTATCAGTCACTCCTATTTTGTTTGTGGTCATACCGCATACATACGCTTGCCTCCAGATTGGGATGGTACCTGTTATATTGCATTCCTTCTGCCACCTGTTTTTCTAGCTCCCCCTGATTACCATAGAAATACAAATCTAGTAAAGAATAGACCCAGAAGAGATATCCCACTTGTCGACTACACAGAAACGGCATGGGAACAGTACACCGATTTTAATAAGGGATTCTTTTTCTTTTTAGGCCCCGTCCAAAACAGTAAATTAATACGTAGATTAACCAGAACACTTGAAGTTGTAGTACATGAAACTGCCTCCGCCTTAGGTAACTTAACAGAGGAGCAATCTGCTATGCGGGTTGTTGTCCTTCAAAATCGTCTTGTTATTGACGTCATCTTGGCAGATAGAGGTGGAGCCTGTAAGGTCATCGGGTCAAGTTGCTGCGTTTTCATCCCACAAAACGCGCCATCTGTCTATCAAGCTATTACCCGTCTGCATAAAATTGCAAATCAGATACATCAGAATCCAGGCACCTGGACTTGGTCCGGTTGGTTCTGGACAACGTTAACTGCTTGGGGATGGAAGATCCTATCCTTCCTAGGTTTTGGCCTTGTCATAGTATTCAGCTGCTGCCTGTGCCTACAGTGTGGGCCGGCGATATGTGGACTGTGTGCCACATCGTGCATTGAACATTCCAGTTTCCTCTCAAACCATCAAAGAAAGAAAGATGAGCAAATGATGCTGCAAGAACAAACTGATCAATTTATGATGATTGATATATCATGAAGGGTCCGTAGGGAACAAGGAGGGAATGAGGAAATGTAAATTTTATGGTCAAGTTGTGTTCCCTAGCGCGTACCCCACCGTGTCCATGTACGAGTTAAAGTGCATGTAACTTCCCTCCTGTACCAGCTATGAAGACGCAAATACATTTGCGTCCAACGTCAACATGTCCTCTTTCAGACCCACCCTGAATGGGTTGGATAGCCCGTTCCTAAGTATGCTATGCCAACGTCTTTTTGTAGTGTACTTCTACGTTTTTTCAGCTCTAGCTGAGTAGGCCCTGAATTTCTGCCACCGAGCCTCTTTCCTGGCTTCTGACTCCAAGGTAGGCGTGGGCGGAAAATCCGTTCCGCTCGCGGATTTTGCGGATTTTCGGGAAATCCGCAATCCGCGAGATTTGCGAATTTCCCGCAAAATCCGCAAATCCGCGAGCAGCGGATTTTGCTCGCACTGCTCGCACTGTTCGCGTGAGTTCGCGCCCCGCGAATAAGTGCAAAATTGCAGAAATACGATCTTGGCAAAACTGAAAGTAACTACTTACCAGGTTCAAAAGTTCAGGCACATCATTAGTAGCCATTTCCTGTAGTGCTTCCTGAGGGGCCCCTCCAGAGTTCAGTTGCCAGTTGAAACTATTATGTGACCCTGCTCTGAACCTCAGAATAGTTACACATATGCCACAAAGGTCCTGAATTACAGCTAAGGGAGACAAGCAGGAGCCAGGCTGGAAGTTAAAATCCATTAATCAGCCCCTAATTCATTATTGTCAGTTGGAGCAGGGCAGGTGTTGTAACTAATTTTGCAACAATGAAAGCACTTAGCAAGTGCAAAAGATCACTAATCAGGGCGCACTAAGGAAGCAGGTGCCAGCTAAAAAAATATTCTGTGACACATTAATCAGCCCCAAATTAATTCAGGTCACTTGAGGCAGGGAAGGTGTGCTTTGCTTTGCCGAAAATAATGTACACTGGACAACCAGAGGGTGTAGTGATGAAACAGAGGGTGGCATGGGTGGGCCAGAGGGTGGCATGAGTAGTCAGAGAGTGGCAGTGGTGACAGAGAGTGGCAGTGATGAAGAAGAGTGTCCCAAACAGGCTGGACACGTAGAAACAACAAGTTCGCAAAACTTGCGACCCGACAGGTAAGTTCGCAAATTGCGAAATTGTAAAAACCCTCGCGAACTGGCAGAAACACGGGCGAACACAAAAAAAAAAAAATCCGCAAATTCGCGGGAATTCGCGGATTTTGCGGATTGCGAATCCGCAAATCCGCAAAATTCGCGGATTGCCAATCCGCAAAATCCGCTCATGCTTACTCCAAGGGCCTCTGCCCAGGCTGCCTCTGTACCCGTGAACTCTGACTTACTTTCAGTGCGGCCGCGCTCAGCTCAGCCTGCTGCCTGCCAAGATTGACTATAACCTTCGAGTTATCTGTTCCGCTCCCCGAAAATACATTCCGGCCTGCTAGTTTCAGTAAACATTCTCCTCAGCTGCAGAGCCAAAGGGCCGACCTGTCTCTATGCAACTAATTCAAGTAATTCATAGCCTCTGTTACCATGCTCCCATGGAAGGCCCATGCCCCCACGCTTCTCATACAGACACTCAGGCGCTTATGCACGCACTCACAGTCAGTATAGAATAGCTTCTGCCCTCGAGACCTTTCCGCCCAGATAGCTTAGTTCCTAAACACCAGATATCAGATATGATAGAAGCACAAGTTGATCTGACATGCCAGACTTCTGTCTCTTTCCGTCGGTGCAAATGTCAAGCCCCCTGCACCCTCCAGCTTCACGTCAATCACACGTCATGCAGCTGCGCGCGCATCCAAGCTTCCGATTTCTGCTGACATTGCAACATTTCTGTTAGTGCCACCCCTTTTGTGACACCTACCTGTGACGTTTCTAGCACACACCTCTAGTTCACGCCTTCTGATTACGTACTTGTAACACGTGTATACTGTTATCTTGTCTTCTCTCAGCTGTTACGCCTACTATAACTGTTTCCTATGACATGAATTAAGTATATAAGCTATGTAATGTAATAAAAGAGCGCTCTATCCCTTCTGACACCCCTGTGGTGGTCAGAACATGATATCCTGGTCTAGACCATTCCTTTTTGAGGAATAAAACCCCTAAGAACTCTAAACACCACGGACTCTGTTTTCTTTCTTTCCGATTGAGTTATTATTGATTAAGTACTTACCTGCATAGAAATTAAGAGAGTAAATTAATTATTTACGTCATAGCAACAACCGGATCCTGTGGAGCGGATTCTTGACACAAATACATACATCTTTCAGTGTCTATGTTAGTGCTACATCTAAACAAACAATTTTCACAGTCATGTTGCCATTTATAAGAAAGGCCAAAAAGGTTTTCAATATCTATACCTTCATCTTCGAATACAACAAGCATATACATTTGAAATTCCTGACAATCTTGCTGAATATTCTGCGTAAATTGAGTAGAACCAGAACATATGTCCAAAACATTTCGAATATCAGAAACACTTTGTATTTTACTTTTATCACTACTACATTTCTCATAAACAGAATACAACAACAAACAGAATCTTTCTTCACGATTTTCAACAATTTGCTGTTGCAAACTTTTAAGGAAAAAAAACAACATTAACAACTACATTAGCATAGCAGTTGACACCAGAACTATTTTCAAACTGATAACCAACAATCTCTTCAACATTGTCCTTTTTCTTTTTGCTTGCAATCACATCATTTTGTTTTTTTTCTTTCGCTACAGCTTCACTACAGACATTCTCAAATCTTCTCTTTCTACCTACCACACGCTTTTCAAATACTGGATATTGACCTAAATTGGATGCATATTCTCTTCTTAACCTATTATACTCTTTCACACAATTTGCATCTGCACTAATCTTTGTCTCATCAAAATCAATCATGTACAATCCAGATAAAGTTCTCACTCGAGACAAAGCAACATATGCCATACCCTCTTTCAACACGGTACTTCCAATATTCACTAAAGCACTATCTAGACTTAAACCTTGAGATTTATGAATGGTCACCGCATACGCCAAAGAAATAGGAAACTGTTTTCTGCGAACATGCAAATCTTTTACAAGCAAAAACCAAGCTGAACAACTACTAAATTGTTGTACTTCTTCAATTTCATCAAATTTGATTTTCAAAAATTCAATGCCATCTCTATTTACATAATTAATGAAATCAACAATGTTACCCATTGCTCCATTTACTTAATCTTTTTCCACATTCAAATTACGTCGTAAAATTACCCTACAGTTTACACATGCATATAAATTCTTTTCTAAACCAGCAGTTTTACTTATCGATTTCTCTAAAGAATCCAATTTCCTCTTCAACTTTTCGGTCAAAATAATAGTGATTCCTTCATGTTCTATTTTATCAATAGCTTCCAATTTTATAATTTCTTCATTTTCCTACTTTAAAATGTCTTCATTGAATATAGAACATTCACGCAGTGTTGGCATCAAGCAGATTATAGATTTGTTTTCTGCAATTCTCATATATATTTTCTCAGCAGCAATATTTTCATTTGGAAACAAATTGGAAAGTAATTGTCTCTGTAAAGCTTCTTTGCCATGTTCAATCACTTTTCCAATTCTTATATCTTGAAAGAATACTTCCATAATCAGCATCATTTGCCTGTCGCATATTTTTAATAAGTTCCTTATATTCAAAAAATGACTAACTGTTAACATTTCCAATGCTCCCCAAAGACTTTCTGGTATCTTCATGCGCCAGTGTTTTAAACACTGGTTGACCTTTTACAGGAGTAAGTTGTAGTAGATCTCCAAAAACTGTGACGTGTTTTCCTCCAAATAATACGTCATACTCTGTTTTAAGAATTTGCTGCATTCTTAAATGCACAGGCAGGCATTAAGGGGCCGATTATGATGGCGGACGGACCTGAGTCCGTCTGCCACCATAGAGTAGGAGGGACCGTCTGCAGGTGCTGCGGAGGTCCCTCCATGCAGATTAGGATGTGACCACCAGGGTGGCGGTCACATCCTCAATCTTTAACATTGCAGTGGGTGCAGCTTCAAGCTGCACCCGCCACAATGTTAAAAAAGCATGCACGGCATTTGCGTGCACAAAGCAGCAGGCACCGCGCGGTGCCTGCCGCTTTGTCGATGCAAATGCAGGGGGGTACCATAGGTACCCCCCATGTGCACCTCCCACCCCCCGTCACCAAGGGGGCCCGCAACGGGCCCCCGAAGTCAATGTCCATATGCTTTTCCACGGCGGAAAAGCCGCCGTGGAAAAGCATATGATTTCCGCTATCCTAATATGGCTGGCGGTGTCTGATAGGCACCGCCAGCCATGTCAGAGCTTTTCCGCCACGGTCGGAAGGCGATCACGGCAGAAAAGCTGCGGATGGATTTTGAGACCCACCGCCATCCTAATTTGGCGGTGGGTCTTTTGTGCCTCCACAGCGGTTTTCCTGCATCCTCCAGGCCGGCGGTGGCTTCCGCCGGCCCGGAGGATGCGGGAAAACCACGATCCTAATGAGCGCCTTCGTTTGATACCATGCTAACTTCATCAATAATGAGAAGTTTTGTTTTCTTCAACACTCTTGAAACTTCACAACAAGCTTCTCCGGATAGCTTGTGGTATTCCAATTTGTTTTCATGCTCTACTGGTAGCATTAATAAACTATGTAAAGTAATTCCTTTAATATTTTATGCTGCCAACCCAGTAGGAGCAGTGACAACACAAGACAAATGTGACTCAGTTGTTTTCTGTAGATAAGTTGTAATTACTTTAATTAAAAAACGTTTTCCTGTTTCAGCTTGTCCACTCACGTACATTTGGATAGGTTGAAATGATGAGCACAAGCACTCTTTCTTTTCATGAAGTAATCCATGGTCAATCTGTTCTCTCACTTGCTCATATATTTGTTTCTGCTCAACATTTAGTTGTTCTTCCAAGTTTTCTAAGTTTGTTACATCTTCTTGAGCTTGATACATTGCTTTTTCCACCTCTTCCATACCAGTTGCTGCTTCATTTTCAACAATTGGTTCTCCTAGTGGATCCTGACTCAACAGAGCAGAAGTTTGACTGTCTTGAGAACTGTCTCTAGCAATCTCAGCTGCAATTGTAGCTTCTTGCTCAATTTCGTCGTTCAACATTTTCACATAATTAGCAAAAACAGTACATTCTATAGTATCTTTACTTGTGTTGAACAAATCTTCATAGCTCTCAAAATCTCCAAGTATTTCCTGGTCTGAATGCCACGGCTTAAAAAGTTGCAAAAGAGCTAAATAGTAAAATTCCCTTTTATTAGGAGTTTCGCAACTCAGTTTATGGTGATTAATCAATTAATCAAATGTCATTTTCTTTGTTTTGCCAAACATCCTTCAGAACCAATCACGGCATATATTCCATTATTAATGTTTTCTGTAATATTCCGTTTAAAAATATAGGTTTGCAGCACTTCATAGAGACAAATGTTCACAAGATGATGACTTCTATTTGGATAATATGTATCCAACATATTTGTTTTCACAATAGCTGTACTTTCTGGCTCTTTTTCAGCTAAAAATATTCAATATCTTGTACAGATTTAAGTACTCGATTTCGTGTTGCAGCAAGACCTAGACTCACCCAAAGGATTCTTCTAGATTTAGAGTATAGACTTGCAGATGATAAGTGATCCGAGCATTCATACACTACAATTTCTCGATGAGATAACATCTTCAAACTGTAACTATATAATTTCTTACTTAGACTCTTCTCGTGGGAAATTTCTTCCCACATTTCCTTCAATTCTGTCTTTTCTGATTTTGTTATGTAGGATGTTACATATCGAGCAACAGCAATGGAATTGTCTGCAACGTATTGAATATCCATGTTAGCATTCCACATGGACAAAATTACTGGGTTGTAGTCATTTATGTATTTTGGCTCTTCATTTCGTCTTAAGTTGTAGGTATTTTTTGGAGACTTTCTTGTGATAGTATGTCGCAAAGATGACATAAAACTGTTCACTCTTCCTTTCGATATTAAAGGACGTGGAAATCCGAAACAACATTTGGTGTAGAATTTGTCCTTTGATTTGTACTTTTGACAAGAGTATTTCCCACACGATGGCTTTGGAATCGTAAGACTTGTGTCTTAAGTCCTTTTCTTCTGTACGTTTGGGTATATCACATGTAGGATATTCTTCAATAAAAGAAAACACAGTATCATCGGAGTCTGTTCCAAATTTGGGAGCATCTTTGATCCATATTAGCATATGTATGTGAGGAGCACCTCTCGCTTGATACTCCTTTCTCCAAAAGAAATCCAGAACCTCTCCAAGAGGAGGATTTTTTTGTTGGTGATAAAAGACATCATAGCTTCAAATCTATGATTGAAATACCTGCATACATTAACTGGATCCAAAGAGCACAATTCTCCAGGTATCTTGTATTCAATATTTACTATATTTGGATTTGCCTCTTGAAGAAATTGAAGTAAATCATCCCAAGCATATTCAGCACAGCTTAGAGTAAGGAACCATGTATGAGTTCCTAAGTTCCTTAGCATACATTTAAGTTCTCCATGACTACGGTACCAGTACTCATTAGTACCACACTGACATGCCATGAGATTAATTAGCAGAGATTCCAAAACATTACCTTTCTGCTGTACTTTATCCATAAACTCCTTTGCTGAAACATTTTGCAGATGTACACCTGTTTTCAATATATGGTTCACTGCATAAGAAAGTCCAGACATGTCACTCTCGAACAAAAGATGAAACAAATACAGAACTCATTGTCGAAATCGTGTATCTTCTACATACAATCTTGATGTCCGGTATTCAGATGCAGGAATCTGCACAGGTCGGTCATTGTCAGACAGAGATAGGTTCCACTAACCTTTTCAGCCGGATACAGCGGGAACGATGATGAATCTAATTAATCCCTTCCCTTGAAATGGAAATACCCAAAAGTAATATGTAACACTGCAATGATAATACCACCACAGGGGAAAGGGAAAAAGGGATAAACGATACAATAAAGTTGCAGCTGTTTGACATAAAGAAGGGATGTCGTCAGGTGCTCTGGACCTCACTCTCCTGTACTCTACCCCATCAGCCCTGTAGGTGAAACACAAAACATACATAAGATAACACTCCCCCTACTCCTGACCCCAGCCAAACCCTATGTGTATGTACTCACTTATTCAACAGTTGCACTCTCCCAAGATAAACCAGGCAAAAAACAGGAAAAACAAATAAACAAAAAAATATATATATCTACAGTCTGGTCCATGAAAAATGAGGTACTTATCTGACTGACGATAATCCTCTCAGTGTTGCAGTCCATATAAGCCCCAAAGTTGCCTTGTTACTCCTGGCATTCCTTGATTCTTCATGCAGGTTAATCCAAGGTGTTTGGTTTTCTTGCTAGGGTTTATATAAAAAAATGTTTGAGGATGAAACAATAGAGGAACGCTCCCAGCGCTAGCTTACTGTTGTATCTCCACAGTAAAATCACCAAAGAAAAGAATTGTAGCTGCCGTGTGATTCCATGCGGCAAGCCAGTTAATGGGGACAAGAGCAAACAATGAAGTGCACCCAGCGTGTCTCAGCTGCAATCACGCAAAAGTGCCAGGTAATTCCTACCGAGGTAGCGTAGGGGATCCTACTCGGTAATGGCTTCTGGTGTCTTATTTCGGGCATTCACGGGGAGCGAGGAAAGGACGCTCGAACCCGGAAGTAACAGAATGAGGGTTTTCTCTGCGACTCGGAGAGGCGCCAAAGGCAGCGCGCGACTTTTCACATCCAAGCGAGGGTTGTATGATTGAACAACTACTCCCTAAACCACGAATTCCTGAAGCACGAAGGCTTAACAACGAGCAATGCCAAACAACGACATTGATAACAACGAGTTCCTAAACCACGAATATTAGTTTTTACAAACTAGATTCAAGTGACCTTCAATTCTATTTGGTTTAGTTCTGTGCACTTTTTATGAACCCATTTGTGGATATATATTCTCATTCATGCTTGAATATTGTCCTTCATTTCAATAGTCGCAACTTAATTGTTAAAAAGGTTATATTACAGCTATCATAATGAATTATTTAAGATTTGAATTGTAACTCACATGCGCCATCTAGTGGCATGTCGACTGTTCTTGAGCTACATTTCATCTAACTTAAAAAAATTATTTGTCAACATTTTACTGAAAGTTGACATCGTAGATGAAGAATACGAGAACCTTGTTGTTATTTTTTTTATAGAAACAATGTGTGTCTTTCAAATAAAAATCGAGGACAAAGCTCCTAAGAGTATTGTTTTAAAAAAGACAGTGAATTACTAAAATATCTATGACTTTCTTATGATGCAAAACTACCAAATTGTACAAAGTTGCTTTGGGTTATCAACCGCTTTTATCTGCATGACATGTAATCGCTTTTCTACACAAAATAATTGTGATTTTTGCAATAATGTAGAACATAAGTTATTTTTCATAACAATAACTTTTTTTCTTTGCGATCTGATTCCATACTTTGCCGTGTAGTATGTCTTGTTTTCCTCTGCATTAAATTATGCAGGTGTGTTTCCCCCCAGTTTTCACTCTAATACATTGCAGATAATTAAGTGTTGCTGGTTTGCGAAAGCCAATTCCATTGGTCAATGAGGGGTGGGGGTCGGACAGGAGTGACGTGCCACGCATTGTTCCTTGGGGCGAAGTGTACGCAATGTCATGCCTTGGCAGTCCTCTGCACTGCCAAAAGAATGATTCCAAGGGTCGATGAGGGGTGGGGGGAGGAGAGGAGTGACGTGCTATGTCACTTTCCTTTCCTCTGTGTTTGGGCTTCGTTGTTCAAGAAAAGTGTGGTTTAGGAAAGTAGTTGTTCTTGCTTCGTTGTTCAGGTAAGTCGTGGTTAAAACGTCGTTGTTAAGGATGTTTCCCCCGAGCGAGCAGACAATGAAAAGCAGCCATCTTCAGGCAGACGCTGCTCGGAAGTTGGTGTAACAGGCGAGTTGAGATAAGTAGTACTCAAGATACTCCAGGCGAACAGGCTTCCTGAGTGACAAGCCCCGTGTTATTGCAAGGGTGCGGCTTATGTAAGATTAGTCAGGTGCTGACTCCCGCACCCTAAGGATTGTAGGACAGGTAGTCCATTGTCTCTCTCATTCATTCCAAGTGTTTATGTACCTCACGCTAAACTCCTATCTTCGCCTAGCTATGACAGTCATCATAGCGACCTCCTTTTTCTTTTGGTAACAACTGAGGGAAACACGCTTCCAAGCTTTCTTCCCATAAACTAATGGGACTTCCCTTTGCTTCTTTCATTTGGAATAACTCTATAGTATTCCCCATCACTTCTTCGGAATGAAGTGGATGAACACTATAATGTTGGTAGATTTCTTCAGTTCTGGACCATTCCACTTTTTCAATTTGTCCGCATGACGAGTCACTATCTTCTTCTACAGTTATTTCTTCTTCTCCCACATACACATTTTTATAGTATTGATTATTTTTTTCCAGATACAACATTGCCTTTTTCACTTTCCTAACATCCACTAATTCTTGCCAGATGTTCTTACTCTTAGTAGAAACGCCATTAACAAGAATAACTAAAGGTTAATCTTCTACATTTTCTACACCAATTGTTTCAATATTTTTCTTTAAATCTAGAGGCAAATATACAACTCTTCCCTTTAATCCTCTCTGTAAATCTGAAGGAGGCAATTTCCCTGTCTTAAGCTCCATACGAACAATAGCCTGAAATGGATGTGCACACATTGAATAAGAATAGACTCATAGGTATTTAAATCCTTCAGTTCAGAAGGAATATTTACCAACTCAAGATTATTATGCCCAGCTCTAGCAGGCATTTTGTTCTCGTCTAATTTGTTATAACAATATTTACAAATACGTTGATCAGAACTCAAATCAATACAATTCTCTACCAACAAATAAGTTGCAAATTCCTTCCACTCATTATTATTTTCCTTTTCACTTTTTAAATGCAGATCAATAGTCCTGGTCTGATTTTTATAATGAGTTTGTCCACAACAAATACAAGAATAATTTGGCCTTTCACCTGAAATCATCTTAAACTTTGTAATTTCTTGCTCAAAATGTTCTGTACTACAATGTTGTACATTCTCTTCCACATTTCCTTCTATTAATGTATCAATTTCTGCACTGTGTTCCTCAGGACCAAAGTAACTATCCTGAATTTCTTCACAAACATTCATTACATCTGATATAGATCCACGCAAAAGAGCACTGTTCCATTTTTTTAACATTAGTGCTGGACTTTTTGCATAATACAATCTTCTGACTAATTTCCTCATTTGAGTATGATGTACTGCTAACATCCTAAAATGGTGAAAAACACTTCGGCATACTTTTTTGGAAAGAAAAGCCAGAGAATGACCTTGCAAACCAGTATTTTCTCTCACTCTGCAAGGGTCTAGTCCTTGCAACATCTTAATCTTTTGCTTAACACTTTTCTTAGTATAGTTACGTAAGAAATTGCATAAAAAATCAATAGATTCCTGCCGTACACTACAAATACTACTGCAATTCCAAGTATGCACTGGAGCTTTAGGACATCTCCCTAAAACTTTATCAGCTAATACCTCTTCTGCATTTCTAGGAACAATTTTTTTTTCAATAGGACAACCATTTCTAACCTCATAAGCACGACCACTGGTGTCAACTGCATACAACAAATCATTACTCTGAAAATAACTCTCTTCATTTAAAAAAGGCTCAGAACTTGAACTATGTTTCCATTCACCCAAAAAAACCTCTGAAAAATTACTTCTGTTAATTACTCTTCACCTCTTACTTTTGGCCTTCATTACATGGATTGGCTTATCTAGTGATCGAATTCTAATTTTTACTAAAATAAACAACTTCTTTTTCATTTCTAAAGCTTTCTCAACTATGTTTTCTATACATTTCTTTTTCTTATAAAATGCTGTTTTTCTTTTACATTTCTTCACTTCCTTTATCAAATTCGACACAACTCTATTATAAAACATTCTTTTTCTAATTTCCTGAAATTGATTCTTCCTCCTTTTACTATACAGTGTTTTTGTACAAGATGATTTCCCATCATTTTTCTCTTTTCTCTTGTTTTTCTTTATAGTTGCAAATACACTATTTGTATTTCTGACATTGTCCACACTACTCGTAGTATTTCATAAGTTCTTCAAAAAAGTCTTCGTTCTCTTACCAGGACTTTTTTTCTCTTTGTTCACACATTGTTGTTGATGTAAATCTTGTGGATGACTTCTCTTTAAATAATAAGCTTTACTATTATGTTGTTTCCTCTTTTCACTTTTTGAAGGCATGATTTCTTTTAGTGTTGATCAATAGAATATGTTATAAAAAATATATAACATTATAAAAATAAATATATGAAATATACTATTCTATTTCTAAGTAAATACAATGTAAAATGACTAAGTATTAAAAACAACCATGTAACTGATAACAGAAGTACATACACACTGTATAAATCTTTCAAGAACTACATCTGGAAGAAGAAAACCTTAATGAATTTATCAGTAGTTAAACTTTTCAGCAGTGAATGGATTAGGATATGCTACTAAATGCATCACTAGAACCGTACAAGGGGAAACACATACTATAACAGCGGAACTGAAGGTATAAAAGAAAAGTTTGCAGGTGCATAGAAGACTGCATGTATAGTGTATAGGGGTTTGAAGCAGTCCATGGCCTAAGGCCTACTTCAATGCATCAGTACTTGGGTACTGACTAAATAATTTCAGTTCTGTAAGAAGATTGCCTGACTGAATTTATAAGGGCTTCAGTGTTAATGCAGTGAATGGATTACCACAGACTGCTAAATTGGTCACTACAGTACTACAAGAACAGTCACAGAGTGTTTGGTGGAAATATAAGCATACCGAGTGGAGAATTCAAGATATAAAGCACAAGTGTACAGGTAAATAGAAGAATACATATATACTGCATAGGAGTTTGAAACAGTCCATGACCTAAGGCCTCCTGCACTGCATCAGTACTTGAGTACTGACTAAATGATTACAGTTCTGTAAGGAGAGTACCTAAATAAATTTATAGGTGGTTGAGTTTTAGTGCACTGAAAAAATTATCACAGACTGCTAAACGGGTCACTATAATAGTGCAAGAACAGAAACAGAGTGTTTGATGGAAGTATAAAGATACAGAATGGGGAATTGAAGATGTGAAACACAAGAGTACACATGGATACAAAAATGCATATATACTGAATAAGCGATTCAAGCAGTTCATCTGCTAAGGCCTACTTCACTGCATCAATAGTTGAGTACTGACTAAATGATTACACTTCTGTAAGGAGAGTGCCTGACGAAATTTATAAGTGATTCAGTGTGTGAGGATAGACGAGGAGTATGAGGAAAGAGGGAAAAATATGAAGAGCGAGGGGTGAGAATGAGGAAATAGAGGGGAGTATAAGGAAACACGGGTGTGTATAAGGAGAGAGGGATCTGTATGAGGAAAGAGGGTGGAGTATCACAAGAGAGGGGGGAGTATGATGAGAGGACGGAGTATGGGGAGAGGGGGACAAATGATGAAAGAGGAGGAATATGAGGAGAGATAAGGGAGTATGAACACAGAAAGGGGGAGTATGAGGACAGGGGGGAATATAAGGAGAAGGGAGAGTATGAGGAGACAGGGAGGACTAACAGGAGAGAGGTTAGACTATGACAACAAGGGGGAGTATAAGGAGAGAGAGGAGAGAATAAAGAGAGAGAGGATGAATATGAGAAGAGAAAAGGGAGTATGAGGACAGAGAGGGGGAGTATGATGCCACTGGGGAATATGAGGAGACGGGGGAGTATGAGGAGAGAGGGAGGAGTAAGAAGAGAGAGGAGGGAATATGAGGACAGGGGGGAGTATAAGGACAGGAGGGAGTATGAGGAGAGAGAGGTGAGAATGAGGAAAGAGGGGAATATCAGGAGAGAGTGGTGAGTATAAGGAAAGAGAGGGAGAGTGTGAGGAGAGAGGGGGTGTATGAAGAGAGAGAGGAGCAGTGTGAGGAGAGAGGGGAAGTATTAGGAGAGAGGGGTGTGTATGAAGGGAGAGGAGGAAGTATGAGAAGAGAGGGGGGAGAAAATGGAAAAAGGGGCGAGTATAATTTCTTAATGTATACAGACTCACAGTGTTATTCTAGAACAAAAATATGGGACCATGCATTTTACCAAAACACATTTACTACTCTAAAACGGTTAAGTGACTGCACACATTCCATGTATATAACTACTACATTTCAGTGGACAACCCTGACTCATTTTGCAAATACATATGCAATTTACTGCATTATTTTTGCTAACATTACATCAAAAGAGTGACACAATAGAACAACACACATTGGGCTGGTAAATCTGCCCAAGAGCGTATGCAGCAATGTATGTATACTGACTAGGGAATTGTTAAGAGGGAGGTATGAGGAGAGAGGGAGGAGTAAGAGGAGAGAGGAGGGAGTATAAAAAGAAGGGGGAGTATTAGGAGACAGGGGAGAGAATGAGGAAAGAGGAGTAATATGAGGAGAAACAGGGGAGTATGAACACAGACAGGAGGAGTATGAGGACAGGGGAAAATATGAGGACAAAAGGAATTTTAAGCGATCATAATCCCCTAATCCTTACAATAACAAGCCAGCAAACACTAGACAGCAAAGACTGTGGACTTTTGAAAGAGGATTATTGCAGGAAGATAAAGATGTGGATCACTTGAAAGTATGGATTAAAGAATTTTTTGAGAATAATAGAGATAGTTCTACTGTAGGGGTAGTATGGGACTTCTTTAAAGCAGGGGTCCGGGGGGAGACCCTGAGCTTTAATTCTTATAAGCGAAAACAGGAGCAGATGAGAAATATGAAACTTGCAAAGGCAGTACTCAAGGCTGAAGAGAAAGTAGAGGAGTGTATTATGAGCGGAACCCCATTAGATAATGTAATCTTGGAACTCCTAAAAGTGAAAGGGGATGCTGAGGGAGACATCGCCAGAAAGGCTGCAAAACTATATACAACAAAGAGAGAAAAATGCCACGAATTTAGTGAAACAGTGGGTAGAGCCTTGGCTGTTCGAACAAGGCAGCAAGAAGCGTTAAGTACTGTGAGGGCGATCAGGGATACCTCTGGTAGGACTTATACAGAATCAGAGGAAATAAGGGAAGTCTTTAGAAATTTTTATGAGAAATTATATGAGGAACCGATAAGGGGAGATGTCAGTAAAATTAGAGATTATTTACAGGAAATCCTGGCGGTCAGATTCATGAATGAGGAGGCAGATAGCTTGGAAGAGGCTTTTCAGGGGGAAGAAATAAAAAACGCTATCTTGAACCTCCCCTCTGGAAAAGCTGCAGGCCCGGATCAGATTCCAATAGAGTTTTACAAAATATTCTGGGATATCTTAGAAGCCGATATAATCAGCACAATGCAACAGGCGCAAATAGGTAAATCAATACCTGGGTCATGTGGGGGGCTGAAATAGTGATAATTTTAAAGAAAGGGAAGCCTTCGGAAGAACCTGGGTCCTATAGGCCCATCACGTTGATGAATACGGACACTAAAGTCTTCTCTAAAGTATTAGCAACAAGATATGCTAAGATAATAGATAGGATGGTGAGTAAGAACCAGCATGGCTTTATACCTGGAAGGGGCACCACCGATCATACGCGCAAGGTAATAACTTTATTCAATGCTGCAGCAGTCTCAGGGGACCCGATGGCGATCATGTTACTAGATGCGGAAAAAGCATTCGACCGGGTCTCCTGGGACTATCTGTGGCATACCTTAGAAAGATCAGGGGTTAAAAAAAGGTTTATTAAAGCAATCCAGACATTATATGTAGACCCTGTGGCCTCTGTACGAGTGAATGCGGGGACTACAACACAATTTCGGATAAGGAGAGGTACGAGGCAAGGTTGCCCCTGCTCCCCATTGCTATTTGCAATGTATATGGACCCACTAATTCGGAGAATAGAGACTTGCGATCTAATAAAATCACTACCTACACTAATTAGTCATTGTAAAATACTAGCGTACGCCAATGACGTTGCAGTAATTACACCAACTCCAACGGAGGCTATTGTCCAAGTGGAAATTGAAGCTTTGAAGTTTGGAGAAATCTCGGGCTATAAACTTAACACCACCAAGACTCAGATAATTAAAAATCACTATACTACCTGTGCAGACAGCCGAGTTACTCAAGCAGGAACATATCTGGGAGTGACTATATCGGCTGATTTAGATTGTTTAGTGGAAAAGAATATAACACCCTTAATTAATAAAGTACGGAAGGACCTGGATAGATTTGATAACTACCACCTATCAATTGTGGGACGAACGAACGTAGTAAAAATGCTGGTCTTACCTAAGTTTCTTTATTTTTTTAGAGCAATACCTATATTATTTGAGGCCAAGCTGTTTAAGAAGATAGAAGATTTGATTAACAGATTTATATGGGCAAAGGGGAAAACCAGGAGAGCATTCAGGTTTATGACACTTCCACGGGAGAGGGGTGGGTGGGCACTGCCAGATTTAAAGTTTTATTATTGGGCAGCAGCTCTGCAAAATATGGTTGGCTTGGTGGGGGGGGGGCAGAATTTGAAGGATGGAACGAGTTGGGATCATTGGCAATTTATGGCTTGCTATTGGGGTCAGAAGCGGAGAATGTATTCTTAAAATATACCGAACCTAGCTACTTCAAAAGGACACGGTTTAAAACGCTCCTGGCGGCTCATACTGTTTGGAAAGCCTTTACTAAAAGATTTGGGTTGGGGCGGTATAATTCATACACCAGACTGAAAGGAAACCCAAATCTACCGGCGGAAGTGGTTGCTGGTCCTGTACTTGCAGAATGGGAAAGTAAAGGAGTCAGAAGGCTAGGAGACATTCTGGGACAGCAAGGGGTCTTCAGTTCTCTGAACTGCAAGCCAAGTACGCATTTGGCAAAACACAATTTTTAAGTATTTACAAATAAGGAGTTTTCTATATAACAAAAAAGGTGACCCGTCAGGATTTAGCAAAAATTCAATTATGGAAGTGATTCAAGCAGGGGAGGATTGTACTATAAAGAGATTCTATGCTGAATTATTGATTTCAAAGGAGGATGATATTGAAAAATGGGCAAATAAATGGAAATGTAGTTTGGATGTTAGTGAGGAAAGTTTCTATATGTCTTTAGAAATGGGGTATACACTGCTGCGCTCAGCCCCTCTTCAGGCACAACACTATAAAACTATATATCATCTTTACCACACGCCTGCAAAGATAGCTCAATGGGGTGGCACAGCAGGAACCACCTGTTTTAGATGTGGAAATTCAGAGGCAGACCTAATACATGTATTTGCAACATGTCCTCACCAGCAGTTGCTCACAAAAGACATCGAGGGTTTCTTAACTCGAGTATTAGGAACAGATATTCCTCTAACCCCCTCAATAATTCTTTTGGGTGTAAAGGAGGAGGAGGGACAACAGCAGGGCGGAGGGGAATCTTTTTTATTTTTAGCTATGTCAGTTATGAGACTTTGCATTGCATCTGTATGGCTGGACCCTTTGCCACCGTCATTCCATCAATGGTTGGCTAAATTATTAACAATATATAATTTGGAGATTGAGATCTATGCAAGGAAGGGGAAAAAGGGAAGGAAAACTGGTAAACAGATTTGGGATCCTATTACTCGTTGGAAAGAAGAGATTGAAAGGCTTGAACAATATATATGTCTAATGTGTATTGGACTGTTTAATTTATGTTTATGTTCTTTTATGCCTGCTTAGTTGGTGGGATACCTTGCAACTCTGTCAGGACTTTAAATTATTGCACTTTTTTACCCTTTATCTCTAAATGTTTGATATGTCTTTGTTATATGTAATATATTGCCGTGCCCTGTATGTAAAAGTGGGAAAAAATGTATTCAATAAAAATATTTTTTTAAAAATGAACATTTCAACCCTTTCCAACTGACATATAACTTTCCACCCTACCCCCAACAGATAATGCAAAAGTCAACTGTACACAGAGGTAAAAAGTTCAGCACACTATAAAACACTGCTCCTCAACAAGTTTAGACTCTGCATAGGTACTTACTTATAAGTATCAATAAAGAGAAAAGCTCTTATTAGAACCAACCAACATCTAAACTTGTAAGCTTGATAGATACCTGTAAAATATATTTTTTAATTGATTTTTTCTTGCTTAGATACGCTTACGGAACGACTTACAAACTTTGCACCGTACGTCGCACGTACGAGCATGGTACGCGTTTGCTTAATCTACTGTAAAAAAAAATAGCCTATATCACTAATTTTTATAATCCCCGGGACCCCATCCCCCGGGGCTCAAATACAACGATGGGGACCGTGGGGGGAGCCCCAATGCCCCCACGATCCCAGCCGGCTCCCCGCGTCCTTCGGGAGCCGGCATTGCTTTTTGTCAGAGAGACCAGCTTACATGCTGCTCTCCCTAATGAAAAGCAATCTGCTTTCCTACTTGAAAGAGAGAACAGGTTAACCTGCTCTCTCTTTCAAATAGGAAAGCAGTTTGCTATGGTAGGGTGGGAGCCACGAGGCTGTATTAGACTATACACCTTTCAAATAAAGTGAGCAGGCAGTAAACACAGGTGTGGAATTACTGTTTGGAAGACCTAAGCAGCTGGAAAAATCTTTGGAAATGTTTTCTAGTACTCAAAGTCTCAAAACTTAAGTCCTATCAAAGATTATAGTGTCTCCCAAATTGCTATTGAACCCACCCTGTAATATTCCAATCCTGAGCATGTTTTGTCATCAATGTTGTCTCAACTGAAGAAAACCACTGATAGTTCTCATCATATTTTAGATATTCTGGTAGTGATACTTAAATATTTACCTTTAAAACCAGTAGGTGAAAGCAGCCATTTGAGTGCTAAAAAGTCCTGTCCCAAGTTGTAGAGAGATGGGATTCCAAGAGGGGGGTTCTGAGTTTGAAATTGAAACGAAGGTTAACAACTGTGAAATGTTGGTTGTCTTATTCCAGCTGGAATCCATTTTTAAAGAACAAGATCGTTCAGGACAAGTCATCACCAGTAATGGGGAGGAATTGCTAGGTCTGGCACAGGATATTGGGAAAATTAGTAAAGCTTTTTCCATATTTAAAATAGTTAAGAAGGGTAAAAAGTCAGCTAACATAGAGGAACGTGTTAGTAAGTCAGGTATAAGAAAGAGAAAAAGAAAAATTAATAGGGTAATAAAGAAAAGAGAAAGAAGTCTTACATGTCCCATGATGCCTCCACAAGGAGAGACCCTTATTGGGCAATTATTAGCAGTAGAAGGTTCCGTTGATACCTGGTTGGGACAGCCCCTCCATCATGGATACCTAATTCCCACGAGGGGGTTTCTGATGGCCCATGGTATGAATCTGAGCAACGGAGCCAGTACAGACTGGTGCCTGTACGCGCCAAGGTCATACTCCCGATAAATGAAGGGGCTGAGTCTTTTATGTCTGAGGCCGAACAAAGATGGGGGTAAGGGCGAAGTAGTTAGCCCCTATGAGGAAGTAGAGTGGGTTTTGCAATTGGTGGATATCTTTGCGGATATGGAATGTGTTTTAATAGATCTTGTATTGTATCTCTCTTTGAATCAATTCTCTAAAATGTCTCTTAAAGACATTTCTCTAGTTGTTCTTCCGAAGGCCAGAGAAATGGCTACATTGTGGCCAGTCGCCTGGGTCTACTTTTTATTCCAGGATGGTGGCGGATGAAGTCATGAATTCATTGGCTGAGCTTTGAAGGTCAGGTTTGACATCTATGACTTATTTATCCATAGGCCTGTCTCCTCCGAGTTGTCGACAACTCAGCTGAATGCACAGGGGGAGAGTGCGGAGGCCTTAATTAATCAGTACAACTATGTTCCCGTGGTGGGGGCCATGAGTTTGTTGTGTTTGATAACATCCTCATGAAAAAGGAAGGCAGATTTTTTCTAATTGGGAAAAAGGATCAAACCAATACAACAACACCTGGGAAATGATTGATTGAGGGGAGAATAAATTATTTTAAAAAAGGTGATTTCTAGACCCCTATTGAGCATGATGACAATGTGGTTAATTTGTTGTTGTCGAGCATTGCGGGTCTGAAAAGGAAATCCGATTCCTTGCAGGCTATTATTGAGGAGAGAAATGCTATAATTATTGCATTGTAAACACTAGAAGCAACACTCCCCACAAATGCAGAAGGCCCCCAGAGATGGACAGATCAGAGACAAAAGATAGAAGGACTCTGGGACAGGCTGAACGTAATAACAGCAGGAAGCGCTGGTATAGAGAAGGGGACAAATCTGGATGGCTTTTTAAATTCTCATTAAAATGGAAATGCAACCTAAACCAATATTGGCAAAAAGGGACGGGGGAAATCATAATGTGAAATACACTCAACATGAAATAAATTCAGTATTTGCGGAATATCTTAGTAATATGTACACAGAGCCCCAATTAACAGCACCCACCTCGACTATGGAGACTTTCCTGGAGGGGATTGAGTTGCCTAGTCAAGACCATGAAGCACAGGCAGCCCTAGGTGCCCCAATGTCTAAAATTGAATTAGTAAATGCGATCCAACATATGAAAAAATCTAAGTCGCAGGGCACGGTCGGCGACTTGGCTGAATTCTATAAGCAGTATCCAGATATTATAATAGATAGACTGCTCAAGACCTTAGCGGAGGCGGGGAATGACCTGATGTTACCGAACTCATACAGGCCCATATCACTGTTAAATGTGGATCTGAAACTCATAAGTCAAGTTTTGGCCTCTAGCTTACTGTTGTTTCTGTCCCAGATTATACATGAGGACCAATCAGGATTTATTCCCCGGAGAAATGCCCTGCGGAATATTCGCTACCTTACACAGGTCATGCAGACCCTGGAAGGGAGACCGGAGGATAGTGCTCTGGCCTTTTTAGACATAGAACAATTGCTTGACTCTGTTAGGTAGGACTATATTTGGCTGATGCTAGAAAATAATGGTTCTAGGTCAGTAGTACATCAAGTGGGTAAAGTTATTATACACAAAGCCAACGGCTCAGGTCCATACAGGACCCTACATGTTTGACAATGTAGGGCTCCAGAGAGGGACGCAGCAGGGGTGCCCGCTCTCCCCGCTAATATTTGCTCTTGCAATGGAGCCGCAAGCCTACCACCTAAGATTGGTACTCATGGGACACTGCATAAGAGTAGGATCAACTGAACACGTAGTCTCCCTTTATGCAGATGACCCTTTAGTGTATCTAAGTCGCCAGATGCAGTCTACTCCAATGGAGCGATGGACAGTTTTGCAGCAGCCTCTGGACTAAAAATTAACAAGTCAAAGTCGCAGCTATATCCCATCAGTCGACCTGAAAGTAGGGAAGAGTCTCAACTTCCACAATTAGAGCTCCCCTGGGAATTGGAAACAGTTTGATATCGAACATAGAATGGATAACAAAGGGATTACGCGGGAATGTCAGCTTCTGGAATACCCTAAAATTGTCCCTTATGGGTAAAGCAGCGCTAATAAAAATGGTGGTACTACCTAGATGCCTCTATGTTATGCAGGGGTCCTTCTATGAGATCCCACATAAGGTCTTCAAAGAAATAGAGGTACTGCTGACATTGTTGTTATGGAACGGGAAGCAGTGCAGGATAAGCCTTGAGGTAATGAAATGGCAATGGGACAGAGGAGGTTTGGAAATCCCAGACCAAGAGCTATACTACCTGGCATTGAAGCTACAGCATGCAATGTTGTGGCTGGACACAGAACCCTCCTGGGAGAGAACCCTGCTGGCGGGTACCTACGGGAATCAGCAGCTGGCATCCCTACTATTGAGGGGAAAAGACATACCAGACACAACCCCCCCAATACGATTAATGGCCAAACTATGGGAAAGAATGGTTAAAGCAGTAATCAGGAGGAAGCCCTTTGCACCGAGGCAGACGTCTGGGCCATACCACAGCTCGTCAAGATAGAGCAAGCAAGTGACAGTCGCAAAATGGAGGGATGGCAGCTGCCTAATGTTGGCAGACCTACACCCAGAAGTAAGTTTTATAACCTACCAAGGTGCAGTCGAAACATATGTGTTAGGAGAGGGACAATTCTTTCAATATGCAATAATAGCTGCCACGGCTAGACAGCTGTTGCCATCTTTTCCAGAGGCTTCGGAACGCTCACAAACATTAATCACCATGATCTCCATGGCACGAAGGCGTAAGTTTGTAACCCTATTTTACCAGGCATTGAGGGAGGATAGACAAGGCAAGCCCCTTAAGATAGAAGAAAGATGGCAGGAGGTTAGCGATCATCTGCTAACGCCATCAGATTGGAAGAAAATTCATGAGGGAGTACGTAATGTGTTAGTAAGTGCCAGATTCACACTAATACAATATAACACAGTGCATATGACGTACCTTTCCCCCAGATGACTTCACATGATCAATGCAACACAAGACTCACAATGTCTGAGATACTGATGCACACAGGCCAATTTTGAGCATATGGTCTGGCAGTGCCCCATGTACAAGAATACTGGACGAAAGTATTGGATCAACTCAATACGGTGACATGATGGAGGATAGCATTGGAACTACGAACTAGCCTTTTCAGACTGATACATAAAAAGCCTATTCGTAAAAGAACCAAAGACTTTCTGATACCAGGTCTCACAATAGCAAAGAGACAAATAGCAATACATTGGTTGACTCTGCAGGGCCCCTCCATTGACAAATGGAGGACAGACCTTAAGGAATGGGCAATGGCAGGAGAGGAACACATGAGGAAAACTAGACAAGATGAGAAACTGCCAGAGGTACTGTTGGCCTGGGGGATGATGATTCAGGAGACAGCTGCCGCAGCCCTGTCCTCTCAACTAGATCCAAGTGAGGGAGAGCAAGGTGATATAGAGGACTCCCAAAGACAGGAAGGTCCAGCTAGAGACACAAATGATGCTGGATGGGGGGCGGGGGTAACAGGATGTGTTAAAGTTATGTTCTCCAAGTTTTGGAGCACAGAGATAAAAGTGTATTTGTTGTCATACTAAACTGATTCTTATACTATAACACATGATATGATGTATCGAATATCCAACATATATTGGTTAATAACTTATGTGATAAAAAAAAGAAATTTCAACAAACAAAAAATTATTGCATTGTAGGAGGCCTGGGAAGTGAATGATGTGGCAATGAGCGACGTTAGCATTAAGGCAGTTAAGGGGAAGTTTGACCGGCCTGCAGGAGGCCTAGCTGTAAGGATAGGAGTAAAATATGAAATTGAGGGGTGCATCTTATTTACAAACTTTTTGATAATCTCAATTTTTGGCCTGTCATCAGAAAAGCGAGGTGAAAGTGGGACAAAAGGCTGCTCAAATTTAATATTAATCAAGTCTTATCTTCCACCGAATAAGAGGGTTGGATAAGCAGTTAAAGTAGTTGGCAGTCTTGATGGATAAGGTGAGCTCAAGTTTCCCAAAGGTATCAATCCTGTGGACGGGTAATTTTAATGCTGAGATTCCCCATAACACAGCGAAGGATGAGTTCCAAAGGGAGAAAAAAACTGTTTTGGGTATCCTGTGTCAGCTTCTGGAGCGCCATTGGGGGATGGGAGAGGGAGACAACTGGGTTTGTTGCTTGATAGCTTGATTCTGACTATTGGTAATGGTAGAGGAATAGGAGATCAGCCTGCTCAACATACCTTTGAAAATAGAAGGGTAACAACATTGATAGATTGTGTTATGATCTACACAGAGAGTTTTGGTATAGTTATGGATCTCAAAGTAGGCAATCTAGTAGGCTGTTATCACAAGCCCCTAATCCTTACACTGCACAGGGATGCACATTTGAGAGATCTTTAGCAATAAAGTGCACCGATTCACTACCTAAATGAGTGTAGACTGGTATGGGCTGGTAAATTAAAACGTTATAATCAAAATAGAATGAAGAAATGACTAAAAGATCAGTCCAATTTGCCACCTCATCTCATAGTGTGGGAGTGTGAGAATCTAATTGCCTCCATAAGCAACATGGCATCATCAGGCTTAAAGTGAGGTTGGGGCAGGACTGTCTCATCTGGCTTTGACATAACACAGGCCAAGGCTGCACTAAATAAGAACATATGGTAGGGATATAAAAGAGGTGGTGTTATACCTATTTAAATGTCATAGGAAAAGCTATAGGAAAGAGCTTCGAGGAATAGCTTGGGAAGACAGGGAGATTATATGGACGAAAGCAATTGTCTCCTTGAGATCTGGAAGTACTAAAGGTTTTTGGAAGATAGTAAATAAAGTGCTGGGGGTGGCCAAACATATTGTAGCAGTGCCGGACCCAGAGGAAACATGGATGAGTTATATATTGGTTATGTATAAACTTAAAGAGGTAATTGTTGGAGGATTGGGGAGTATGCAGGTTGGGGGTCCAGACACGAGAGCTACTTTGCTCCGTCAGTAGGGAGCACCAACCCCATCTTAAAAGGCCTAAAAAACTCTTGGGTCCAGCTGTCTGAGGCCCTTTCCTTTGACATAATTAAACTCAACCCAAGTTTGTGGGCTCAAGCCCTGGCCTCAGTATTTGGAGCATTAATCAGCGGTCAGGAGATACTGAGAACCTGGAAAGGTAGTATTAGGACCCGCTGTATAAAAAGGGAAAGTGGGACCTTCTGTAAAGTTATTGTATGATTACAGTGCTGGATGTCCCCAGCAAGGTATATGCAAAACATCTCCTGGGGTTGTTAGAAGACTGGTTAAGCGAGGCTAATATTCTACCTAAGGTTCAAATTAGTTTTTGTAAAGCCTATTCAACAATGGACTGTTGTTTAGTATTAAATCTCTCAGCTGAAAAAATATGCATTTAAAAGGACACAACTTCTGTTTGTGTCATACATCAACAACATTTGACACTATAAATAGGCCTCTACTTTGGGAGAAGATGAGGAAATGGGAGTGCCCTCCATGTTTATTAAAGCTGATTATCCAACTACACAAAGGATCATGGACCAGGGTTGAACTAGGGGGTAACGAAGCCCTGTCTGGAACATTTTCCAACCATAATGGATGGAGACAGGAGTGCATGATGGCCCGCTCATGTTCTCAATTTACATTGCAGATGCCATGGTTGGATTAAACCGGGCTTGATTCTTTCCACCAAAATTAGGCAATGAGGCTATCTCAATAATTTTTTATGCCATGGATACGGTTTTGTTGAACTTTAAGTCGGTTGGCCTTCAGAGGCAATTAGATGTTTTTGCTGAATATTGTAAATCCAAAAATTTGAAAATTATTACGGCTAAAACCAAAGTAATGATCTTTCACGAATGCACAGGTTCCGAATAATAGGTTTAAATGGTGGCTAAGTGGCATCCCAGTAGTCTTCTTTTTAGATATAACCTCAACTTTACGCCTCATATTGACCTCCAGTAGGTGCGTGCTAAGGCTATTGCAGGTGCTTTATATAGGCTGGACTTAGCATTAGGCCATAAATCTGTTGAGGTTCTCAGAGAGTCTGCTACTCTATGGCTGTGAGGTTCTGCTGGTAAAGTATGTGAGGAGAGTGCAGACCATCGAAATGAACATATGGAAAAAAATGGCTTGGCCTACCCAGATATCCGTAAATAGTGCCTTCAGGTTAGAACTGGGCCTTACTAGTGTTCTACCTAAATGCAAACAGCAGCTCCTTAATTATTGGTTTAGTCTTCTTAAAGCTTAAGAGGGCTCCTTAAGGCAAACAATAAAATATTTTCTGCATGCGAAGAGTGCTGGTCGATTGGCCCGCTAATCTCCTTGATATTAAGGTCCCCCTAGATGCTCAAGTAGGGGTAGAACTCCAAAAAGTGCCTGTAGTGCAGCACATACCACAAGAGGAAGCCCTATTAGTGTTGAGTAAGGTGTTAGATGAGAGACCGAGACCTCATGTAGTACCTACCGATTTTATTTCAGCCCTAGCAAAGATTTGTCTTAAAAACAACTTTTTTGCCTTTAAGGATGAGTTGTACATCCAAGTTAAGGGCGTAGCAATGGGGTGTTGTTTTGCCCCTGAGATTGCGAATCTGGTAATGGACACCTTTGAATATATTTATATCTTACATGATGCCACACCTTTCATATCTAACATTGTCCGATGGATTTGTTTCATCAACGACATTTTTATGATATTGTCAGGAACACAGGAATAACTTTTGTTGTTCCATAATTGGCTTATTACACGTTCAGTTGACCTCAATTTCTCAATCACGTACAGTAACACTAAAATCAATTTTCTCGATTTGTATGTGTGTAACAACGATGGGTCCCTATAAGTATGTCTTTCTACTAAGCCTACGGACCGTACTACGTTATTGCATTTTTCCAGTGGTCATCCTAGATCCTTAAAAGAAAATTAGCCATATGGCCAATTTTTAAGGATCCGTCAAAATTGCACCAACAAAAAGGACTATTTTGAAAATGCTGAAAAATGTCAAATCAAGCTATGTAATTGTGGTTGTTCCAGGAACTGGTATACCCCTCGCGGAACTTTATTGACTGCCAAAGGAAAAAAGACATCTGACTGGATGACTTGTGTGTTGACGTATAATCCGAAAGCGACAAGATTAAAAAGATTATCTTAAAAAATTGGAGGCTTATTCATTAATTTGACACCCCCAAGCCGTTGTTCGCATTCCGCAAAGGAAACAATATACGGCAACACCTTGTGAAGGCAGTTTGGGAAATACAACCCATAGGTGTTATAAGAAATATGCTGTGTCTCCCACCGGTAATTGGACATTTTAAATGTAACAGCTGTGGCGTATGTCCCCATATGACCAATTCTAAGTTTGTGAAGTTGAACAATGTGAAGCATGATCAGATCAATTCACCAAAAAAATATGGTTTTATCTTACAGGGAATACTTGCGCTCTGCTGTGTTACTGACTGCCTATCTGGCTGTTTATTTACAGGTGGTGGTGCTACAGGAGAGGGGAGACCCTCTCAACCCCTCAAAAAGGTGTTGGTTCACAACACCTAAACAATGAAAGACAAATTCCCATGCACACACACTATTAGATTCAAACACAGAGTAGTGTAATTGTCAGTCCGATCAGTATAATGATAGGAATTAATGTCCACTTCTTCTTGTGTGAGCAATATTTTCTTTTTATTGCTCAAGCTATACCACGCCAGCCGACACGTGTTTCGTCAGAGTACAGATCGCTCTGACTCTTCAGGGCTGGAATGAAAACAAAATATACATAGTACGAAGCATTGCGATGTATACTACATCATACGGTTTTACATAGTAGTGGCAATAATTGAAAAAATATTCATTTTTTTCATTGTTACATTTTATGCGATGCATATGTCCCCGACAACAGCGAGGGTGGTCGTGAATGGGGGGGGGGGCGGGGGGGGGGTTGGGGGTTGGGGGCGGAGAGGAGGAAAATGTATATTTAGAAATGTGGGTTATTCTTCTATACCATATGTATCCTCACACTTCATACATTTTGAACGTTTTTAATTGAAAATTCAGCATTTTGTCTTGTGAATGGACGATTGTTTGCCTCTTACTGTGTATGTTAGAGTAGACAATTTTTATTATCTGGAAATAGGTAGCGTAACACAAATGTTTATGCGGATTTGAAAGATGAGTCTGTTTTCGGAGTTTATCGCGCAAGTATTACGAGTACTTACACTTACGAGGGGACTACTTACTGAATACGGAAGTAATTGCATTGTTCTAGTCTTTTACTGAATCGGAGGTAGTGCCCCTTTAACATATACGTGGGATAGTTGCCTCGCCACATTCGAAACCGCCATCGCCTAGAGACGCCGGACTCGCGGCTGGGAGGAACAGGAGGTAAGGAAGTGCATTTTCGTTTCACTGCATAATCGTTAGAGGAACCTTATCAAACGGACTTTGGATTTTAAGTCATGTTTGGATAATTACAGGTCCAGGAATATCCGGATGTTTTATCGTATATACCGCGGAAACTACCCTAGTGCGGATTTCAGAAGCAGAAACCGGACAAGATATTAGTAAGCACGAGAGCCACATCAGGGTGTCTTCTTGATAGTTTTAGTAATGTGAAATATAGCCAATGTACCACAATGTTAAGTAATTTTACGTATTCCTCTAGGCATTGACATTTGTAGATAAGGACTGTTCCTGTTCCTTTCTTGCGCAATAATACGGCGCATAGAACACGTTAATTTTTTGCATACAGGTGAGCGAGTCTTTTCAACCATGAACAAGAAAGCGTGATTCTTTAAGGTTAAGACTATACATTGGGTGTTGAATGCGTAAATATAGAATGATCGTGACATAAGGAGACATAATGATTCAAATGTAATACTTTTTGGTGTATATGGGGAAAGCAGACTCAGCATAATAAACAGAATACAAACGGAACAAACCGAGATTAACTGGATTGTATTGGAGATACATTAGCGTACAGACAAGGCCGTCGAAGGGTTTTAGGCAGGTGTTTCATAACACTGCTTGCGGAACGATGTCTAATGACTTTTAAAGGTTGTACTATGCAGATAGAGACACGTGCTTATTGGACGTTGTTCTACTTTTATTTCCATATACCACTGCGGGTTTCATACCACGCTGAAGAAGATTGAGGAGAGGATCTATATTCTCATAAAACAGAAAAGATACCCTTACCGTGTTGGAATTATCACCGGTCAAGTGGTAAGTGGTAACACATAGTCTTCCATTGATATTTTAGCAGTCAGTATTCGATTGGAATTATAGTTTAAGATTACTCATTGGTATTAATTTTTAATAGGAACTACAACACACGCCATTATCACAAGAAAGGTATGAATATGCATGCCTACCATAAGACAGCCTTTTGACTACACACTCAAACAAAGGTGCAGGGTCTATCCTATTCTCTTGCGCCGATGAAGATAAGCTTCAGACACTTGTTTTATAACTTTCTTTCCACCTTTTGGACACCATATCTTCACATGATTTTCCAATATAAACCGCCAGCATGATTGATTTCAATTGAGTTCAAAAAAATAATAATGTTTTGTCTGCTAAATAGAGATATACACACGATGTTATGAGGTTTGAGCTGACTTGTGAGAAACTTCGTTACGTTTTGATCACTCAGTCACCTTTCCATTGCATGGGCATGTCACTTACACGAGTGAATATGTACTTGAAAAATATGATCAGAGTTCTTTGCTCCATTGAGTAAGAAACATGGTGGTGAATAAAGTTTGTGTGAGGAATACAGTGGGTTTCCTCTACATGGAGACCTAAAAATTGGCCCTTTCCCACTCCACCCTAGTAACCAAATAAATTTTCCTCCCCCCCACCCCCTCGCCTTCACGACCACCCTCACTGTTGTCGGGGACTTATGTATCGCATAAAATGTAACAATGCAAAAAAATGAATATTTTTTCAATTATTGCCACTGCTATGTAATACGTATGATGTAGTATACATCGCAATACTTAGTACTATGTATATTTTGTTTTAATGCCAGCCCTGAAGAGTCAGAGCGATCTGTACGCTGACGAAACACGTGTCGGCTGGCGTGGTATAGCTTGAGCAATAAAAAGAAAATATTGCTCACACAAGAAGAAGTGGATATTAATTCCTATCATTATACTGATCGGACTGACAATTACACTACTCTGTGTTTGAATCTAATAGTGTGTGTGCATGGGAATTTGTCTTGCATGATCAGATCAGTTTTTCTTATTACAATACGAGAATTGTCGTATATTCCCTCACATGCCCTTGTGATAAAGGTTTATATAGGACAGACAACACAAGCAGTGAAAATGAGAATAATGCAACATCAATCCTGAATTCGCTGTAACACACGGGGGGCTCCCTTGGTTCAGCACTTTAATGAGCACAGTCACAGTCAGGTGGTCGGTGCTTCTAGTGATTAAATCCCCAAATGAGGTGACTTTGCAAACAACCTTAAATAGACTTGAAGCTCGAAAGATAGGAAAGTATCACACAGCAATACATGGTTTGAATGATCGCGATGAAATATGGGCACTTCTCTGAATTCTTGATTTGACTCTGTGATTTTCTGATACAAAACAGAATGTATTTGTCATCTGCATATCCTGCATATTTGTATTATGTACTGTATATAGCTGAGCGATTTCGTTTTTTCTCCCTCTTATTATTGTATATATTTGTATATTTGTATATATTTGTATATATTTGTATATATGTGTATATTTGTATGGCTAACAATATTCATTTACAGATTTAGTATACACACACTCATATTTGTTCTCCATAGATTGTAAGTCCATCTCTCTGCAGTCCATTGGATTCATCTTGTTGTCACTATTCACTGAGGTCAATTAGAGAGAATATTTCATTTTTGTCTCTATTGTTTAAATGATCCCGTTGTCTGAGGATGCCTGGATACTGCTAGTGTAGCGGTGTTTAGTTGATTGATCTCATTAATGTGGTTATTCAGTAAATTAATTACCCTTCCGCTTCTTTTCAGTGTGTTTCTTTTATAATTGTGTGTGGTGGTGGCTACTTGGTAATTCACTCATCTCCGGTTTTCTTGAAGTTGCTTGTGGATTTAAGGTTTGGCTGAAGTCTGTTTTTAGTTTTGATTACCCTGAGCAAGAGACGATCACGTGGGATGCTCTGGTCCAATCACGTGGGACGCCGGTTTCTGTATTTCTATGGCGCCCCTTACATCCCACGGTGTGCGCCTGGTTCAAGTACTCCGAGAGATGGTTTTTGCGTGTTCAAATCACGTCCTTTGAAGGTATGTGGGGAAACTAAGAATGGGCGGAAAATCCGTTCTGCTCGCGGATTTTGCAGATTTTCGGTAAATTCGCAATCCGCGAGATTCGCAAATTTCCCTCAAAATCCGCGAGCGGAACGGATGGGTCAAAAGTTCAAGCTGACTTTTGTAACTCTTTTAGAATGGCGCCCGCAAGCTGCCAGAGCCATTCCAAAATAGTTACAAAAGTCAGCTTCAACAGGAAGCTCTAATAGATAAAGTAAAGCAGGTGCTCGAGTTGAAGCTCAAATTCAATTACACAATCATTAATCACCCCAAACTTGCCCCTACACATTATTCTGTTGTTTTGTCTAGTGCACCCTTTCTCAGTTTTTGGTGATGTTCACTTTGGACCATGGTGGCACAGAGATGTTTGACAACTGTAGTATAGGTGTAATACCTTGAGGGTTCTTCTTTGTGTATTTACCTAGGATGTTTTTTCACCCTTGTCCTGAGAAGGCCAAGATTCCTGGAGACCGAAACGCGTCCGCGTCGACATGCCATATCTGACAAGAGGAGTCTGATGATATTTGTTGTACCATATTTAATTTCTTGGTTTAACACAATCTTTGAATTAAGGTTCAGGGCTTACTAGAACCGATTGTGTGTCTACAGGACTTCCTCTTAGTGCACTCCCTGAATAAATAGGGGGACACTTGATTGACTTAGTGTGACCTTATGGGTGAAAAAGGTTGATTTTGTACAGGAGTATTGTTTGTCCTTATATGTCATTTGCATATAATTATGGTAGATATGTGTGTATATATATGTGTATATTGAACATTGATTAATAGTATTACAAAAAAACATTACTTTGCATTAAGGATTACTATAAATAAAATTGGTCATCTTAGTTATGACTAGGTATGTGATTATTGTGTAGAGAAAAACTAATGCTGAGAATTCTGTTCCTAGTGTAAGGGAATTTATAGTCCCAGATCTCCTAAGGATTGTGAGATTGATCCCTCCTTACCATTTTCTGTTCCTTACAGTGTAGTGCAGCAGAAGCAAACATTAAAGCACTTAGCAGAAAAGTGCCCCATGCGGAGTGGTATAGAGAATGTGTGTAATAGAGATAGTTTGTATCATCTAAAGCAGTCTAATTATGGGGGCATATTCAGCCTTACCTGCAGGATATAAAAAGTGGCTATATAAGGAAGTGGGCCCTGAAGGTGATGCCGAGGCAGGTCCCAGCCTTTATAAGATGGAAGTTGTCTAGAAAGACAGGGACAGAAAGAGTAAAGTGTCCTTTTTGAAAAAATACTTCATTAACCTTTTTTCATTTACTTGTAGTTTGCAGATGCTTTGACAATTGTAGAAGAATATGTCTGTTACGGGTTTTTAGAATGTTACAGGTTTGCGTACAAGTGATCTAATGACAGTAATCTAATACCATGTGAATGGACAAGAACTGATAAATGACTGACTATGCTCACCCGTCCACAATGATATATGCTGTGATGAGTGAAACGAAAATCTAAATGATACAAGAGCTAATCAGATCCTTATTTATTTTTTTAGTTATTTAATTTTTATTTATTTGAGTTTTATATAGCGCTGGCTAGACCCAGAGGTATCAGAGCGCCTTACAAAGGGTTCCACAAAGTTACAAAATTACTTCAATTACCAGTTACATAAGTTTCTATAAAAACATTTCAAGAGCGTAAAGACGAGATAAATGGAGCTTAGAAGAGAGGGGGTAGGGTAAAGGGGTAGGAGGGAAATAGGGTGGAGATACGAGGTAGAGTCTGCCCAAAGTCCGGCTGGGTAGGTGATGGCAAGGTCTCAACGGAAAAACATTTAAAAAGCATAGGGGATGAAAAAATGGAGCATAGAAGGGGAAAGGGGGTAGGGTAAAGGGGTGGGGTGGAGAAAGCGATGGCGAGATGAAGGAAGGTCTGCCCCAAGTCCGGCTGGGTAGGTGATGGCCAAGTGGGCCATCTCCTCTATAGCTATCAGGTAGCTCTAGCGCTTAACATAAGGAAACATTGTGTTACAAATTACAAAAATGATCACATGAATTACAAAGAGGTTATAAATTCAATACAGGAGTTATTAGCGACCATGAAAAACAAGATCCACAGAAACAAGGGTGCGGCACGAAAGGATAAGGGGAAAGAACACAGAAGGGTGTTTCTGTGTAGCCAGGACCTTTAGGATGATAGGTCATGGCGATGCTCCTCTATGCAATCGGAATATGGGAATCCCACATATGCAGCACTTATCCTTTCGTTCTGCACCCTTGTTTTTGATTTTACCTGTCGACCGGGTTGGAATTATCACCGGTTCTTAGCTCCCGTACACCATGCCTTTACAGCCCTGAAGAGTCACAGGTATCCTCCTGTTGAGGAAACACGTGACAGCTGGCGTTATATGTTCCTGAAGAAAATGTTCACATAAACAACGTGTATATCACACAGCCGGTGTCATCTTGCTTTTCTGCCAATTGCTCAGTATCATTACTGTTTATCCTTACACGTGTGCACAGTACCTGTTACATATTGCAGAAAAGTTAGACAGGATTTCCTCACAAAGGGTTAAGGCACCATGAGTAGTCCTACTTTACTTTCCATGATCAGATTCAATCCTGAAAAACAGTTGCAAGGCCGGTCTTACCTCTACTTTTTGGACTTCATATTGTACACTAAAAGTCCAGGCCCGTGTGGTAGGATCTTAGTGGGTGAACACAGAGCAGCCTGCAATAAGCAGCAATCCTGAAGGAGGGAGTATCAAAAATTTGCAAATAGGCGCCATTTTGAAGAGGGTGTCTCTACAGGGAAGCCCCACGGACAGGAAAGGCTCCGCCGGTTACCAGTTGCTGGAGCGGAACAACCGGCACAGTGAGCGCTGCCCACAGGACTCACTAAAAGGCAGCAAATGCAGTCTTGAAATGCGTTCAGCCTCAGGCTTGCGAACCCTCAGGCAGACTGGGGGGGAAACTGATGAAAAACAAAGGAGCGCATGCAGCCTCTTGACTGCATACACTCAAGGGGACCGGGAGGCAGCAGGTGTACATCGCACAGTGGTCAGTCCTCTCCCGCACCGGTAAAGTGGAACGGAGGGAGCGGCGACTCTCTTGGAAACGCTGCAATGCCGATCGGGGGAAATGGACGCTCGCATGGTGGCATTCTTTCTGGTGGATGATTAAAGGAATATGAGGGTTGTATGATTATCAATTGTGGTCCATGGATCAGATCATCAAGCTTGCTGTTGTGCACTTGTGATAAGTAAACTACGCAAGAAATAGAATAGGGTTGCAGAGCTTTGAATCAATCCTTGTGGCAGCGCTGGTTGTCAACGGAGTCTGGACGTTTTCAACAGAGCAAAACAAAGTCTCCTCGTCCTCCCTAGAATTCCTTTTTAGGGTCAGGCTTCATACTTGGATGAATCTTCAAGAAGTTTATGATGGTGTTTTTAAGAAGAAGCTTTTCAAATAGGCCACACTCGTTGCATTAGTAGCGGTCTTCCACATGCTTGTGCTTCCCATCACATCCCGCCGTACTTAGATCACAGCTCCCAGGTTTGCACTCTGGGCTGCGGTGAGTTGAAGCAGAGGAGCACATGGTGCAAATGGCTAACTTCATTTTGAGTCATCTGCATTCCGCTCTTTCACAACGAGCATATCATACAAAGAATGTTCCCCAGGCATAGGAAACAAATATAGCATAATGTGCTTTTGTCTACAGTGTGTGTTGCAACATGAATCATTTTTTTCTTATTTATTTTTGGCAGCATTAGATCTTTGGAGAAGATCTTTGATAAGTGCGAGTTTGAGATTGTTGTAATAACATTTTAATACATTCTCAGATCATTACATTGTCTCACTTCACAACACACCCCTTCACCCCCACACACAGACACACAGCAATAATTCCTGCCAGTATCTCTGCCTTCAATTTAGGCCCGAACATTTTAGTTAGAAACCAGCAATGGCATCTCATTAAATCATTGCTTCTTAGTTTCTAACTTGAATAATGGAGGAGCATTCGGAGGGACGGTACAACACTGAGACAGCATCAGAGAGAGAGGGTCATGGAGTAGGATATGGGAGGAACTTTTCGGTCGGAGTTACCTCCGATGATGACTCATCTTGTGGGGTATAGAGGAACATGGCCAGGTAATCGCGATGTCCCTTCGTAAGTATTAACTTTGCAGTGAAGAGCTAGTGACATGCAGACCAGTGCAGAGCATAGGCAGATAGGCAGATATGGCGCCATGCACATACATGTGCTCCCTTTACAGGCTTCTACATTACTTCAACCAGAAATTCCCCCATTCACTGGAGATGCTGGATGCAAGGTCAATACATTTTTTTGCCTATTCGCTTCTTCCATCTTTTTGGATGCAGACTTCCAGAAGGAAATTGTGAGGCAAAAAAAATGATATGCTGAACAGTTTCTGAAGGAGCCTCGAAGCACTCTGGCGCCTCACTCTAAGGCACTCACATTTCACATGGGGGGCTGAAAAATCTTCTGGGTCGAACACTGAAGATGGGAATAATCTACAAACCAACCACACAGTCCTACTGGTCTACTCATAATCTTTGGGTTGTTCCAGAGACAGGTTTTTGATTTTGCAAAGTATTTAATGGTATTCAATGGCAATTCTGCTACATTGCCCTAGGTTCGCCCAGACAATGAATGGTCATTTGAAATTCAACCAGTGGTTGAACATTTGTCTGTCAAGTTTTCAGAGATGTTCACTCCTGGATAGAATATAGCAGTAGATGAGCCCTTGATATTGTACAGAGGGTGACTGCTGTTCAGGCAGTATATATCTAGCTAAAGAGCTAATTATAGCATCAAAATGTACATGTTGTGTGAAAGCTCTACCGGTTATGTGTACAGCCTTCTAGGTTTCCTTGTGTACCCGCAAAGGTAAGGCCCAGAATCCACAACTACGGACATTGTGAAAAAGGGTCTGTTTTCAGTGGAAAATGTAATGTGTCCATGTTGCTTTTATGAGTTGTTTCCTGTTACGGGCATTAGGCTTACCTACAGAAGTGAGGTACCACTTTTATTGAAAATTACATCGAACATAGAATAGTAGAAAATTTGCTATTACCAATTGGATTGTGCTGCATTTGGCCCTTCCAAATGTAAGCTAGTGTGCAAGAAGGAAGGTGGTTTGAAAAAGGTACGAATGAAAACATTGTCCCAAATGTCCATTTTTTTCATACTCATTTTTATTATGTCTTTATATCAACAGTTAGTTTCTTTGGGAAAAACCTGAGCGATCTACACATATGGCACCTTTCTGAATTCAGACTTTTGTCTGCTTTTCAGAAATCTATAGCTTTTTTGGATCACCTATGGGTTTCACACTAGTTTCAACCCAAACTGGAAGTAGGATGAAGCATAAAAAATACTAAAAATGGGCAACCTCTTTGAAAAAAGCCAAAACTGTGGTAAATAGTTTTTTTTTTTAATTCAGCTCTGCATGTTCCTGGAAGCATGTGAGATGGTGACTTTAGCCCACCAAACCTTTTGTTGATGCCATTTTTAGAAAACAAACTACATAGCCTGTTGCTGAGCACTTTTTCCCTGTTGTTTCCCCCCCAAACCTCAAATTATTCAATATTTTGCCTATTTTCTCGGTCCCTTCCAGGGGAATCTACAAATCCTAGGTACCTTAAAAATACCCATGGTGTTGTAAAAAGATATACAATTTTGGCATGGATACCTTATGTAAAGTTAAAATTATGAAGGCCTTACTGCAAACTACCCAATATAGCCAAAAAAGAGCTCAGCACAGGGGGTGGAAAAGCCTCAGTAGCTTAGAGGTTAACTCATGACAGTGCTGTTCTGTGCTTTTTGCAATATGTCCTCTTCAGATGAACAAATATGTTTTTCTTATAACGCAAAACAAAGGAGTAATGTTCCCCTGACATACCATGTTTGTACCCTAATATAAATGGTATATAAAACAGCCTTTTGTGTGTGTTGTGTCGACATATTAATTGCGCTGTTATTGTGGAAAGTCAGTGATATCAATTATTTTGATGTGACATTCTGGGAATATTTGAGGTCAAAAGCCAAATGATGCCACTGTCTGTGAGGTCATTAAAGACTATGGGCCTCATTTACACGGCTATTGCGCCGTAGGTGCGTCTCCTTTTTTCGATACATCAGCAGCTCAGTGTGTCCGGCCCTATTTACAAAGCCATGTAAAGTCACCCTGCGTGACTTTTCATGGCCTTGTAAATATGGGCCCCTTTCATACATTACTCTGCGTGAAAGTGACGTTCCATGGGTGTTGCTGTGGGTGTTTCCATGCAACATCCATGGAACCTGACGTATTCACAGCTTTACAAAACTTTGTAAATCTGGGAATGTGTCAGAATCCTATGCATCCCCAGGGGAGGCGTAGGAGTGGCGCTATGTGGAGAAATTGTATTTTTTCCTCGTATTTCCCTCTTTCTATGTGTGCTGCATTCTGCATGCATACAAAGAGGAAAGTAACATCAATGATTGTTATTGTGCACAAAAACAATCTTCCACACAACACGGGCACCCTTGCGAAATAATGCAAGTGTGCATGGGTGGACGCATGGCAGCCAACTGTGAGCAATCGCAGAGGAAAGCACACAGATGCATCTTATTGTTGGTAATAAGACACATGGCTGTGCTTGTTAAATCACGCAGCTCTGCACAGCAAAATGGATTGCACCGCCGTGATGCGTCATTTTTTTGTAAATTAGGCCCCCTGCGTTTATGATGACTAGACATCCATGTCTAAGTAATAGCTCAGCTATACAATTGCAGCAACACAAGAAGTGCAAGTCATTAGGCACATTCACTATCAATATCTAACAACCAAATATCGTCAGCACAATCAGGTTTAATTCCCCACAAGTCAACAGCTCTTAATCTCTGCACATTGTTTGCCACACTGCACAGAATATCACAGACGGTCCCAGCTGTCGCTGTGCTTCTTGATGCAGTAAAAGCTTTTGACTCGCTTGAGTGACCCTTTCTGCATGCTACAATGGGGCGACTGGGGGTGCCGTAATGGTTCTTAGCGGTTGTTAAATTGTTAAACATACTACCCACAGCGTGCATCCGCCTCAGTGGAACATTGGCAGATTAATTTCAACTCATCCGTGAGACACGGCAGGGGTGTCCACTCTCTCCCCTGCTATTTGTGGTGGCACTTTTATATCCAGACAATATCAAATTGTATGTAAGGCACCCAGATGACAACTTAACTTCGCTTCTCCATGAAGTGACATGGTATGGTATCCTGAGAAGTTGGAGGTTTTCCCACTGACGTTAGAACCCTGTGATTGAACATTGGAGTATCCACTGGCCTGGTGCGATGACTCTGTGAAATTTCTTGGAATCCGCGTCCAGAGAGAAATGCAGCATATTCTTCAGTTAAATTATGGTCCAGTTATGGAGAATCTGGGAAGAAATGTAGAGCGCTGGTTGATGTTGCCTTTGTCAATGGCAGGTAGAATAGCCAAAATCAAGATGGTTGTTCTTCCACAATTCTTGTATCTCTTTCAAAACATCCCTATCCCGTTGATTAATAGATTTTTCTCAGACCTCCGAACGCTGTTGATATGGCTGGTGTGGGGGGGAAGCAGCCCTGCATTGGCTGGGATACTTTAATGTTGCCGTATTAGAAAGGAGGGTTCGGTGTACCAAACTTTCAGATTTATTATTTGGTAGCGCAGGCGAGTTTTGCTCCACACTGGTATCATGCAGATATCAGGATCCCGTATCACAGACCAGAAGTTGATCTGGCACTTCTGGTGCTACTTAACACCCTTGTATCGGTTGGCTTTCCGCGAGACCCGCACAATATCCAAACACTGTCCATAACCAGCTGGGCATAGCATAAACTGTTAATGGTGGCTGAATCCCACGTATCATACTCATCCACATTGCCACTAGTAGGTAATGGCTGGATCCCCATATTGCAAAAGGCTTTGGTAAAGTGCACATTGGCTAAATTCCATCTGGTGACATTTGGTGACTTGTTCACCAAGGGTCATATTTTTTTGCCCTCCTGAAGACCCCGCATCCACAATGCCACTTTGTGTTGCAGAGGCTTCAGAGGGCATTGCGGGCAAGTATGTTCAATTATCCATTAGAATTCCCTGAATTACCAATATTGACAAGGGTTATCAAGTACGGGTATGGGAGTCATCTTATGGCTAGAATGTATAAGGCTGCATTGGCGATGCTTCCTTGCTGGGATACTGGGGTGCGGGCGGCGTGGGAGCGTGACCTTGGTCATCCAATCACGGATGCGCATTTGGGTTGGTGCTGTACACAGATACGCCATGTCTCCCTTAACCATTGCCACAAGCTGCTGCATGTTAAATTCCTGTGGAGGGCGCATGTGACACCTAGCAAAATGCATCATATAGACCCCTCTCGCCCACACGCATGCCAGAAATGTTGTAACCCAGAGGCCGACTTCACGCATGTTACCTGGACTTGTACCAAGATCGAGGGCTTTTGGAGGGTAGTCTCTGGGGAAATTTCCCGTATGATTGAGATGGAGATTGCACCCACGCCGCTGATGCCTTTACTTGGGTACACAGTCACAAGACTTTTCCACATCCAAGCGGCGATTTGTCGCTATTGCCCTCCTCATCGCTAAGCGTGAAGTAGCCATCAACTGGGGTAGTAAGCACGCCCCCACATTGCACGCATGGCTACGTAGTATGACATACTGCAAAACTAATAGTGACATATATGCACAATTGCAGCCGCCTGTGGCTAGGCCCATGGATATCTGGCAACCATTTCTATCCAATGTGCAGACAACGGGGGATATAAATGACACATCAACGCAGCCTCAACACATCACCATGGGGGCCGAAGTAGATAGGGAAACACCTGGAGTTGCTGTATCATCGCAGAGTTAGTAGTGTATGTTACTGAATAATATACCTGGCCCTAAGCGGAACAGACTTTTTGCACTTACTGTTAACGTGGTCAAAGTATGCCTGAACCTGGAACATGTACCTATGTTTCTTAATTGTGATACTTAATAATGCACTGTAATGCTATGTAATGTTATTTTGTTTGTGAAATGTGAAATCAATAAAAATAAAACATAAAAAAACATCTAACATCCAAGACACAACAATATTATAAATAATTGTAGCACCCACTCTGCTATTCTCATATCAAAGTCATTCAACATGTGACAAGATAAGAGCACCACTCTTACCATCACACAAAGCACTGAATCTCTTACCCCATATGCTGCACTACAAACCCTAACCCTTCCAACGAAACACAAGCTACAGAAAACGATGCTAACTATGCGATAACAGGCTTTGGGACTGCATCGTGGATATGAAAACACAAAAATACAGCAGTACAAGAAAGAAATTGAGAGTAGTCCCTAATGAGAGGATCACTTATGGTTGAATTGTAAAATAAAATATCTGCACCACATCTTTGTCAGGAAAGTGACTCTTGTGCTGAAAACATTCCCCTTTGTTTTTTGGTACCGTAAGAAGGCATGAAACCGGACCTGAGCTTATGCCGTCAGTGGTCTACTGCTACAGTATTTAATGTAGTGTTCCCCATATATGTCCCCTGTTGGATGAGGAGAATCATACCTTCCCATTATATCAGTATCAGATAATCTGTTCTAATATTTTTTATCATTTGATGAACCTCTGTTCTCATCCACATTTCAATACGTTTCACTCACCAGGAGACACCAAGCATTGTTAGGTGGACTTGGTAGGAGCATATTTAGGGACCTTGCTTGACAAAAGAAGATGGCTGAAACATGTCAATGTCCCTAATGAAGAAATGACTTAGACAACTGTATGGCAATTTCAACTTCCATTTGTATTTCCCATCACTTGCACTGTCTTTATGAGGTTTGGAGATAGTGTAGATAGGTTTATTAATTATCCCAAACAGAACTGGCTTTTTTTGTGATTTTTTCTATAAGAACTACTTTACAACTGAGGTGAACCCACTCATGGTAATACGAAATATACATAGGTTTTAGGTGTAGGTGCAGTGATAAAGCATGCCACCCCTGGGTGAGTGAGGGCACAGAATCCTATATATTTACAATCTCATGTACCATTTTGAAGTAACAAAACACAGAAAAGTCTCACCTTGATGAATTGCGTCTCTGGAGAGTTAGTATCCAGCTCAATATCATACTCACATGGTTTCCAGGTTATTTAGCTTAAGAATACTAACTTGTTCATATTTGCATTGCATTGACAAATTGCCATTCCACCTTAAATCTAACTGAAGCAAATGCACTATTGCAACTGCTAGCAACAAATCTGTAATAGCTCAAATTAATTTCCAAAGCATTTTTGAAACACTTTACTTCCCAAAATGACGAAAAGTGAGGACAAAGAGACAAAAAAAAGCCCATCCTCTCACCCTACAATGATCACGTTCTCATGTGGTCCATCCTTCCTCTTGACCTACATCAAATTGTAAGTCCTATGCTGGTACTTTATTACATTTTTCGAATGGCTACTTTTGATAAGTGAGGTTTATAGATTGGAAGATGATGTTGGATGTTCATGCATGTCTCGGCGCTGTCTCTCAGATAATCAACATAATAGTCATAACATCAAGGCAGGTCAGGGACGGTGTTATCCTCAAGAATAGATTACAAAATATGTCCCTAAATGTTAGATTCAAAACAGCATTTCAAATAACAGACATTAAATAAGGATTGACTCAAAAAGGGTGTGGTATGTCGTTTAGAAAACCAAGGTTTATAAAAAATATAATTAGTGCAACACAGAAGGCAAAAAAGTATATAGTCTCAAGAAATCAGTCACAGGGCTTATAGATCAATTGCCATAAAGGTTCTTAGTATTCAAAATAGATGCAGCAATGGGCAAATAAGAAAATAGTCTTAGTCCAGAGTGTGCAGAAAATAAATAGAGAAATAGGCTACATACCTAGTACAGACCCAAAAGAATATGACACATTTCCAAAAATCGGGGCTTTTCATACTAAATTTTACAATGACAGGCAACAGAAAGTTGCATAGGGTGAGCAAATGTATCACACATTGTCATATCACAATAATGCATTATTAAACATCATATAATACCACCATGTCAGTACGATCCTCCTCTGACCTAAAGACATTGGAAGTGTCAGAACAAATGTAGTTACATAATCAATCACAAGTCTTATAAATGAAATACATTCAATAAGCAAACAGGAAGGGCCTTGAAAAGTAATTAAAGGCTTACTCTGGAGGTCTGCGAGAACAGCATGTCATCACACAGTATCAGTGCACATTTTCCTCCATGTGGTGTCAATGAGAAAAAGAAATGTATAAAGAATATTATGGATGCTCCAAGAAAAAAGATGGAGTTGAGGCATAGTTGAGGCTTGGTCTATGCCAGGGAAACATAGTTCTGAACATCACAGCATTATTGTTTTTATTTGCTAAATGTGCAGGTCAACAGGCAAATATTATTCTAATCAAAAAATAGCTACAACAGAGCCTTCCTCTGATGATTACAATCATCGCCAACACCTCACTGTTACATTCATAATGCAGTTGCCATTACTTTCTATCTCTTTTGTCTCGATTTTTCCAACGCATTGATGTCATCTTATTCTTATGCATTGTTATCTTCCATTTCATAGAGATCATGTTTCCTCTTATTTGCAGATGTTGCTATCACCTTTTACTTATACCCACAATTTATTTGCATTTTGTATAAGATTGCTTCAAACATTTGAAGCAAAAGAAAGAAAATAATTGCACAATTTAATAAATATTAAATTATATAAACATTGCACAAAGCATGGTCCCTCCTACAGAGTCAAACCATTCACCAACTGTTTCTAATCTCATGAAACCAGGACCCGATCGATTCCCACAAACCATAGTTCTTAAGAGCTTTTGCATCATTGGGAATGTTAGTTATATTTTTTTATAGAAGGATTAATACGTTTACTGTTATTGGGGATGAAAGTACAGAACTGTTGTACCTTTAGCACTCAGCAAACTCAGCTCTCTTTTGAGAGAAAATGCACTAGCATTGAAAGAATCCAAGCGGTGTAGAAGTGTTGATAATCTTCTAATTATCATATCATTCAAAGCCATAGCAATAGATGGAAATATAGCACCTAATACATCTAACATAATTTGTCAAAACACCCAGTTCACTCTTAAATCCAACAATATCATTAATTTCATTTACACGGTAAACTCAAGGGAATACTAACGCAAGATAGCAGCTTCCTACCCAATTATGAGGCAGATTCTAATAGGCAGCCTTACCACAATCATAGTGAATTATATTGTCTCTTCACCATTCAAAAACGTATTGTTGATGACATAACTCATTTCACACTCACTTTCTCAAGCTAATTCTATTGAACTAGTACTTTGAAACTTCTGTCGCATCATACATAACACTTCTTTTCGCACACGCACATTCGAATTTCTAAATTTCCTTTCAGCTTCTTTTTGCATCTTAATTGCACTTTCCAATTTTGCAGAATTTTCACGCTTCTTTCATTGTAATAAACTCACACTCTTCTTCACTGAAGCTGCATACAAACACGTTTTTAGTTTTGTTAAAGTTTGAAGTAGATTGTGCAATTTGCTTCAGATATTTACAAAACAATTCTGCAATTCCCAGAGTCTTCCAATTAAAGAAGTCCTTCCAAAGAAACATTCAATTCGAAAGGATATGAGGCTATGACTATATTACACACTGTAATTGTAATTGTATTTATAAAGCGCTTACTACCCCTGACGAGGCTCAGGAAAATCAAGGGAATGTAGACATATTGAAGAATGGGAAGAATACTAGTCTCTAGATAAATCTATTATCTCTTCTTCAGATATTCCTGTATTGGCCACCAAAACTTTTGGTGCTATCTCTCAAATAATCTACATTTACAGCACCAATGTGGGGCCGGGCATGGTGTATTCCCCAAGAATAAATGAGGTAAAATGTTCCTAAAATTAAAATTCAGAACTGCATTTCAAATAACAGACAATAATTAAGGATCGACTCAAAAAGAGCTCAAGATCAGTGAATTAGAAAACCATAAATGTTTATTAAAAAGAATAAAGTGCAGTACAGAAGGAAAAAAAATGTTTGTCTCAATAAATCCATCAGAGGGCTTAGAAAACAATTGCTTAAGGCTGTTACCATTTAAAGTCAAAGGAGTATAAAAAAAATCTGAAAGTAGAAAAAGTCCAGAGTGTGCACAAAATCAGAATTTAAACGGGCAGCATCTGTAGCAGACACCCAAAAGAATCTGGCCCATTCCCCAAATCAGGGTTTTTAATAATACATTTTACAATAGAAGGCAATGGAAATTGCACAGTCAGCATAGGGTGAGCAATGTATCAACATATTGTCAAATCACAATACAGTATTATTAAATGTCATAAAATGCCACTCTCTCAGCACTAACTCCATTAATTAACAATAAGTTCCATCTGACCTAAAGAAATTGGAAGTCTCAGAAGAAATGTGATTACATAAGCTGTGACAAGTCTCATAAAATATTAGCCTACAGTTAGCAAACAGGAAGAACCTTGAAAAGTAACTAAATGCTTCCTGTGGAGATTTTCAAGAACAGCTTGTCATCACAAAGAAACAGTGCACATTTTGCGGCATGCGGGGTCAATGAGAATTATGACCACATAAGAATATTTAGATGCTACAAGACACAAGACAGAGTCAAGGGCTATTTGAGGCATAGTTTGGCCTATGCCAGGAAAATATTGTTCTGTCCATCACAGCATTATTCTTTGATTTGCAAAAGGTCCATGTTAATAGCCAAATATTATTCATTATATATATATTTATAAGACAATAGCTGCAGCAAATGTTTTTTCAGAGATGATTATCAAGTTTGGGCTTTACCATGAAGGTGGCTTTATAGTACTATTGTATTATACAGAAAAACTTTTGAATTGTTTGATTGTTCTTTCCTTTCAGAGATTCCTGTGTGTCAAGTATCTCATCAATTATTTTTTGTAGAGTTTCATTACAGTTGGGGAGGCTACAACTGAGGAATGTAGAATGGTAATAACAAGGCAGTGGAGCATTTGTTCGCATTTGGTGCTATACCGTTGTGCTGTTTTTTCTTTTAAAGGGTGTTTTAGTGGAGCTGAAAGTGTGGTGTGTGTAGCCATTTGAGGAATGTGTGATCACTGTAGATGTTGCTTAAAGTTCAAGTTTAGTGGAGCCATGAAGAGAATGGAACAGTAGTCAGACCATTGGAGGACAATGGTTCCGAAAGGGAATTTTATGGGTCAGGTTGGAAGATCAGGCCGATGGTGTATCCAGCTAGTTTATTTAGGATTTGGTATCTGTTGGTATAATTCTAAGGATTTGTGGTCTTTGAAGCATGATGAGGGGAGTAGTGTGTTTGTCTAGAGTGATATCTTCAGAACGGGTTATTTTCTCAAATTAAGTTCTTGTAAAAACGAACGTTTTTTTCTCACTGCAACTCAGCCTATATCATTCCACCACTCGTTTCCTTTCCTCCTATCTCCCTCCCTTATAGGACCTGGGCTTCCAGTTCGACTCTGATTTAGATTTTGCTCCATCGATTGGCCATGTTGTACAATGATGTCAATTTCATCTCTTTAACTTCAAATCTCTTATTTCTTTCTCTTCTCTCACAGTACTGCTGCAAATTTCTCGCTTTAATCATTGTTCTTCTTTTTGTGTGGGCTTGCCCAAATACTTAAGAATTCCTATTCATACACTATTCAAAATGTCTTTATTTGTCTTCTTTTTATTCTTTCTCTTAATTTCTCTACCTCTTTTTATAAGTGTCACTCAATTGGCTATCTTTCTCAATTGTGATAGTGGACATGTGATTTTTGGGGAACGATGATAAAGGAATCTGTGTAGGAATGGTGCTGGCAGTTGTGTAGTGAGATTGCTCTGATGTGCTTGTTGTAGGAATGTGGTGTACTAGTGGAGTTTGAAGTGGAAAATCGATGCAGCTGAAGTTGAGGTACAAGTGGTGTTTTTTGAGACTCGGGAGAAAAGGTGTTGTTGATGCATGGAACAGACAATGGATAGTGAATAGACAGTGAATTTAAATGATTGCAGTGATAGAGGTTAAGGATTAGGGGTGCTGAATGAGGCTGTAGGGGAGTGGGGGTGATATTGGTTGCTTTGTAGTGGTGCTAGCATGAGTTATTTATAAGTAGAGAATGTATTATTAGTTGTTGAGTGGAAAACAACTTCAATACACACACCATAGCAACCACCAACATGTTAGCCTGTTATTACAAACACAATGGACGTGGGGTGTCAAAATACATTGCAACTGCTATTATTGTTTTTTGTTTGCTGACATTGACCAGAAGTGATCTACGTAAAGCTCAGGATGTGAATATCTTCTGAAGGAAGTGGTAGATTGATGCTGGGAAAGAAGGGGGATCAGTAGACATGATATTGTGCTACAACTCGTTTTTATTGCATAATTGATTGACCAAAATCAGTGCTAATCCCTTTACGGATTTCGGCACTGCTTGCGGGACCTCTGTCTCACTAAAACATTCTAAATGACAATTTTAGTTGAGCACATAGAACCTATTTGGTTCTACAAAAATGACAGACAGAGAATTACTAAACCTAAAAGATTTATTTTTAGATTTTGTCATACATTAATCAGAGTGCAAACTCAATTAGAGTACAGAATCAATCAAGAATTTAGTAAAGTTCAGGTCAGCAAAATACAAGGAATATAATGGGATAACAATCCAGCATGGATTCGCCTCAAGTGGTCGGTAATATAAGGCCTCTAACGCATCCTAAAAGAGCACAATTTAATAGAATTCTGCACAATCAATCAATCAGGTGTTTGTTAAATGCGACTACTCACCCGTAAGGGTCTCAAGGTGCTTGGGGGTGGGGGTGTCGCAGGTTGCAGTCCATCAAGGAGGGGGTCTGTCGAAGAGCCAGATTTTGAAGTTTCTTGCGAAGATGGGTAGCGATGTTATCTGTCTGAGGAGGAGTGGAAGGTCATTTTAGGCTCTGGCCGCACGGAAGGAGAAGGAGCGGCCACCTGATCTGGTCTTTCTGGTGCGGGGGATCATGGCGTAGGAGAGCTGGGCTGATCTTAGGGTCCTTTGGGGTGCGCGGAATTTTAGTCGGCTGTTCAGGTACTCTGGTCCTGTGTCATGAAGGGTCTCGTGAGCGTGGGTTAGCATCTTAAAGGTGACTCTAGCTTCAATGGGGAGCCAGTGGAGTATGCGCAGCTGCTGGGATATGTGGCAGTGTCTGGGCAGGTTCAGGACTAGTCTTTCGGCTTCATTGTTGATTTTTTGTAGCTTGCGGGTGAGGTTTTTGTTTATACCGGCAGAGAGTGCATTGCCATAGTCGAGCCTGCTGGTGACCAGGGCGTGAGTGACGGTCTTCCTGTGTTCAAGGGGGATCCATTTGAAGGTCTTACGTAGGAGGTGGAGGGTGTTGAAGTTGGAGGACAAGACAGAGTTGATCTGCCAGTCCATTTTGAGCTCTGAGACCAGGATGATTCCCAAGTTGTGTGCGTGGTCTGTGGGGGAGGTTGGGCTTCCGAGGGCGGGGGGCCACCAGGTGTTGTTCCAGGCATCGGGGTTTGGGCCCATGATGAGTAATACCGTTTTGTTGGTGTTTAGTTGTAGGCAGCTGTTTTCCATCCATTTGGCGATGGCCACCATGCCTTCTAAAAAGTTGTGTCTGGTGGTGCTGAGTTCATTGGATAGGGAGAGAATAAGTTGGGTGTCGTCTGCGTATGACACAATGTTGAGTCTGTAGGTTCTGACGATGGGGGCGAGCGGAGCCATGTAGACGTTGAAGAGCGTAGGGCTGAGGGAGGACCCCTGGGGGACTCGGCAAGTGGTAGGTGTAGGCTCCGAGAGGAAAGGGGGGAGTCTGATCTGCTGCGTTCTGCCGGAGAGGAAGGAGCGGATCCAGTCAAGGGCCTTGGATCCCTGCGTCGTGGAGTCTGCGTATTAGGGTGCGGTGAGAGACTGTGTCAAATGCCGCTGAGAGGTCGAGGAGGATGAAGGCTGCTGTTTCTACTTTGTCCAGTAAGGTACACATGTCGTCTGTTGTGGCGAGGAGGGCGGTTTCCGTACTGTGTTTTTTCTGAAGCCGGATTGGGAGGAGTCGAGAATGTTGTGCTCTTTGATGAATGTGGTGAGCTGGCGGTTGATGGCTTTCTCGATGACTTTCACTGGAAACAGGAGATGGGTCTGTAGTTTTTGAGGTCAGTAGGGTCCGCCGAGGCTTTCTTCAGGAGGGGGTTGATCTAAGCATGTTTCCAGTCGTCAGGGAACAAGGCGGTTGCCAGGGTGTGGTTGATGGTGTGGCAGACCATGGGTGCGATGGAGCCATAGCTTTTATACATTCACTACAGTTGTACATGGTTCCCACAAATTAATCAAAGTTAAACAAATTGAAATAGTTGCAAAAATACATTTAGAAAGTCTTATATAATACTGTAACCTAGAGCTTCTAACAAACACCACCTATGCTAGAATAGAGATTGTTACAGTATGCGTGATTCTGCTACACAGCTAGGTGCAACCACAAACAGTAGCAGTTGTACTAAAGCAACAGTTTAATATTTTCGTGAAGTTCTTTGTCTTGCCTGTGAAAAGTACATTTGAACATTATTCTACTGAAACATGAAAATGCAGGTTCTAGCCACGCAATACACACCAAGTGGCAATCAATGTAACAAACAAGATGGAGGACTAACATTTCTGTTCACTAGAATTCCAGTTTCATGAGTTCAATGCATTTAATTTCAGGAAAAAAACGTTGCCAGATATATAGTAGTAATGGGATTAGTTCTAATGGAGGATGAAAAGGGAGGCTGGCTGTAGAAGGCACTTGTGGTGGTCATGCAGGGTACAGACGATGTTAAACTGAAGTAGGGAGGGTTATGTTTGAAAGGGCTTTCATCAGTGATTCATGAATATGTACACAGGCATACAACTGTCCCGCACATACTCAAACATGTTCGCAAAAACAACTAGTGATCTTCATTGGGCCATCTTCTCACATATTTCTAGCACTTTCGTGAGAAAAGTAAACAAAAGGTAAACTGCAACAGTGATATTAATTTCCGAACTTTCATCTAAGGACTTAAATATAGCCCACAATACATTGTCACACCAGTCCAGGGCCGTAGCTACAATACAGCTTTATGCTAATTGTTTTGTGCACAAAATAAACAAACCACGTCTGCATTTGAATATACATCAACTTTTGAAACATTCCATTTTGGTCCAATTGGCAAATGTACAAATCCCAAATCTCAAAAATTGCTGTACAGAAACTCTTAGCTTTTACACTTTGCTATGCTTTTATTTTCAAAATGCTACATGGCTCTGTCAAACGTAAAACTGCAAAGCAGTTTAAATAAACAGATACACTTTGTGTTGTTACCCTGACTACGTCTGAAAAACATATGCTATCTGCCGATATTAATAAATAGTTGAACAGATTAAGAAAGAGGTTCATCATAATCAACTTAAATGTGTAGTGCAGCCAAAAGGCTCCCCTCTGACTATGCAGCTGCATTGACAATGCGTGTTCAGTTTGCAGGAATGCTTTTCCCTTCTTAAAATGTATTCTTCAATGGAATTAAATCCTAGGCTTAGCAATTTTGAAAGGTCCCCTTGGGAGGCGGTGAACTTTGTGCCACCATCAAGAAGCAATGCTAAATTATTGAAGTAATCTTCAAAAAATTGGGATTTAAAGCACTGTTTTCTAATCTCCGAGCATGCTTTCTAATGCTTTTGGCACTTCAGTCTCAAAAAGTCGCTGTTAATACTGGACCCAGTAGTGCAACCAGTACTGTACCCCTGTCTGCAAGTGCATTACTGCGTCCAGTAATTCTGGGGCTACTGATACGGGTTCAGTCAAACCAGGGTCAGTGTAAGTGGACCAGATTTACAGTACAAGCCTAATAAACTGGAAACGCGTTGTAAGAAGTTGTCTCTAACTCAGTGGTCTTCAAACTTTTTAATGCACCCCCCCCCTCCCCCCAAAAAAAATAATAAAGGTCCCCCTTAAAAAATTTCACAATTATTCTATTAAACTGCCAATGTTTAAATATGTCTAAACTTATTTAAACATTGCAAGTAAGTTCTGGTACCGTTTTAAAAATGCAATCAAATGCGTGATTGCCAAATACAATTCTGGTCAGGTGGGCCTCACCAGTTAAAATATCCACAGTGTGATTATTAGAAATGGGGGAGGGTGTTTTGGATTTTTTTTCTATTCCTTTCCCTTTTGACACCTTCTCCCAGCCAGGAAATAAAGGACAAAAGATGTTAGTGATGGCTCATTACTGAACCGCTATTTGCCGCTGATTGTTTTCCGCTGAAAACAAAGCACTGTTATCAGCATTATGCTTCTTCTGGCCAAAGCCTGGTGCTCCCCACTTTCCAGGATTACATTGGGGGCCGAACCTCCAGTTTGAAGGCCCGTGCTCTAAATCATAGTACTTCCTGGAATGTCGGGGCATATTATCAAGGGGGTTTATCTCCGCTTTTTTGGCTTTAAAAGCCAAGAAAGCGGAGATAAAATTATCTCCCTATTACCTAGCTGTCTCTAACACCAGTTAGCGACAGCTAGTAGGAGATAGCGACCATCGTGGGCCCCACTTTGCATGTCAGTGATATTTATCACTAATGACATGCAAAGTGGGCGTGCCAAGATGTTAGCGACTGGAAAAAGTTGCTAACATCGCTATCTCCTATTACCAACTTTTGGAGATATTTGCGCTAAGCGCGAATATCTCAAAAAGCTAACACCTGCCCTGAGCAGTTCTTAGCCATGTTATCCAATTTGGAGGTGGATAACATGGCTAAGAGCATTAGCTCGGTAATGCATGAATATCGCTGACTTTTCAGCGATATTCATGCATTGCGGACGATTTTTATCGCATTTGCGATAAACCTGGGTAATATCAAGGTTTATCTACGATAAAAATCGCCGCAGCTCAGCGGTAAAAATATTACCGCTAAACCAACATGGCGATAATTATCGCTAGTTGTTGGTAATATGCCCCGTCGTTTCTAGTCACTCTCTGTTCACAGGATCCTTTGCTATAGAGAAGCAGTAAGACTCCTGGGAGCCATTTTAGCAACAATGCAATCATTTTTGGGTCGCACCCTGGCCACTGCCATCTCTTCTGAAAATCAGTCATTCAGCCACCAAAACCTGCCTATTCAACACCATGTGATTTCACTGCTTAGTTAAATTAAATTTTTAGAGCGGGAACGCCACTTCCATGCAGAGATGGTCGTAAGAGAAGAGCCCTACTAAATGTGCCACATCATAGCCAAAACAAGTGGCAAATTGTGTGAGCATGTGTTGCAAGCACTCACTGTCCATGTCAACACAATGCCCTCAACTCACTGAAACGTTGGAAACAATAATGGTGACGTGGCCTGAAGAGGCGAGTGAGGGACCGCCTAGCAAGGCCCTGATTAGAACGCCTTGAAGTAGTCGAAGTCCTGTAGCTCATTTGCAGTTGGAGACCTGGAAGGGAGGGTCGGGTCCATCATAAACCTGATCAGTCTGCCAGGATTAGATAGTTGAGTTGGATCATTGCAAGACGCAATATAACTGTCCCACTTCTAAATGTGTGTTTCTTAACCCGACTTCACTTGGATCATTATTATAACAATTTCTTGTTATAGGACAGACCACTATTACCAATTGCAATGTGGCCATACTGGAGGAATGATTCAATATGTGGTTTGTTATATATACCAAATATGTATATGTTGAGCCACTACTGTATTTAGCATGTTATATTTGTATACCGTAAGTAATCAACCCTATTGATTGGTTGCTTACCCTGGGGCCACTTATCCAATGTATAAAACTAGTTTTTTCTACATTACAAAGCACTTTTCTATGAAGTGTTACATCAGCGATTTAGGCTGCAGTCAGCTACCCTACAATAGTGAACTTGCAGCTATATATTTGCAGGCATAGGTGTGAGCGGTATAAATGTACATTGGAGCCCAAATGTGACCTTAACTTCTATGTCACAAGTGCACTTCCTATGTCAACTTACGATGGCCTTACTAGAAACGTAAAAAAAAAGCGATTTGGGTGTAACTGAATGTACCTGATGTTATAGGGATAAAGCACACACACAGCCAAATTGAATGGCAGTGTCCCAGTGCACAGAGCCAATATACCAGCAAACCCAGCTAGAAACATTGGAGGACCACCAACAAAATATTTTTCTTTCTCACTCCATATTTCAAGTGTCACTTAGCCCATTCTGCCTTATTATTTTCAAAATATTTCTTGTTCTGTTTTCTTTGCAAACAGGAGAAATGAATAACATAAATTGTAAAATGTTTCACATATTGATATTTTACCCTTGCATTTATCATTTTTGTCTATCATATCAAGTAATATATTTAATTCAAGAAATGTCTGTCACTTACAACAAATCAATTAGACATTCTTGCCTTGGGAATAATTATTTTGATGTGCCTAGTTTTCATTCCAATAGTGGTATATGTTTACCCCAAAAACATGTGTAAAACGAAAGCCTAGCAAAGCCATTATCATGCCATCTTTTTGCTCTCTAAGCCCATTTCAAGCAATCTTTCATGGCATTTTTGTTTGGTTATGTCAAGTCTTGTGGTTAAAATCAAAATCTTCTGTGTGACAGAACTCGTGTCCTTTTTCAAATGATAGACTGCAATGTTTTTTGGATGTTAGGGCAGTAGATATGATATCAATTATTGGAAGAACTGAAGCACCTTGAAGTGCATGAGTGTGTAGAATGCCGATAACTCTTTGCTGCAGTGAAAGGTTATGTCAGAAATTAGTCAAGGTTTGCACTAGGTTTGATTGCTGGCTCTCAGGAGCCCTACTCTAAATGTTACTTTCTACTTTATCAATAGCACATTTATTAATACCAAGGCCCCATACATTTGCATTATAAGAAAAATCTTGCCAAGCCATGCATCTGCTGTCTCAGATGCTTTTAAATTGTTTTTGTAGATGTTACTTCCAGTTATAGCTGTACATTTACCAAATGCACTTTTTTTGTTGCAAGGCTTTGTTGTTGTGGAAAACAGGCTAAAATCATCAATGTGCCGAAACACTGGTACACTAGTACACTAAAGGATGCAATTTTTGAAACATATTTTGAGGTGGCAAAAACTGCATAGAACATTTAATTGCTGTGTGTTGGACCTGTCCCTTTTTGCAGGGTTATCCCCAAATGTTTTGCCTTCCTCCTGTATTTTTCTGACTTCGTTTTGATGATTTAGGACTCGGGGCACTGTACCACTGCTGACCAGTACGAAAGTGCAAGTGCTCCCTGTGTAAAGTGTAATGATAATTGGTTTCTCTAGGATTGGTATATTTGATTTACTAGTAAGTTCATAGTACACTGTCCGTGCCTAGGGCCTGTACATCAAATGTCACTAGTGGGTCTACAACACTGATTGGAAAGTGCACCCACTTGCCAGGCCCAAACCTTACTTTTCAATGCATGTGGCATGTAAGTAACTCCTGGGGTTGGTCCAAGGCAGCCCCAGGGGCAGGGTGCAGTGTATTTAAAAGGTAGGACACGCACTGGTGTGTATTACATGTCCCAATAGTGAAATCCTGCTAATTTCATTTTTCACTATTGCAAGGACTAGCTCTCCCATAGGGTAACATGGGATTGCCTTGAAATTACTTTTAAGTGTAATTTCCTATTGAGAGCAGATAGAGATTTGGAGTTTGGGATCTCTGAACTCACAATTTAAAAATACATCTTTTGGTGAAGTTCGTTTTTAAATTGCATGTTTGAAAATGCCACATTTAGAAAGTGGGCCTTTTCTTGCTTAACCATTCCATGCCTCTGCCTGTCTGTAGAATACATGTCTGGGTTGGCTGGCAATTGATCTCTTGTACATTCACTCTAGAGAGTCACACAAATGGAGCTGAGGTATGGCTTGCATATCCAGATGGCGCATCACTAGGCTGATGGGCCACCCTGAGCTAGAGTGGTGGGAAAAGTTGTCACTGACACCTGAATACGGCTGTGAATGTCCTCACACAAAGCTGTCTCCATCGCCCTGTAGTGTGTCTGGAGCCGGGTCAGGAAAATGCAGGGGGTTGTGCAATGCAAAGACTTGCATGCATACTCCAGTATGCATAGTCGCCTTCCTCAGTCTTCACGAGCCTATCATCGCGTTTCCTCCGACATGCTGGCCCAAGCTCTTTTATTCCATCCCTGCCAACTGTCAGGCAGTCTCGAGGCTAATCTCGATCTCCTGCAAACATGGTTTGTGGAGAGACTGGACGAATTAGCCCCTGTGATGACTGCCCGTAAAATTGCCTGTAGGGACATTTCTGAAAATGTAATTCTTAGAAGGCTAGCATCTTCTTGCCTTAGCCATTTGGTGCCTGCAGCCTTTCTCTGGGTCACATGACTAGGTATGGGTGACAGCTGGGCTTTGTGTATTCCTCCTAGAAAGCCACACACAATGGAGAGCTTAGGTGTGACTCAATGGGCCATATCCAGCTGGGCCCAGCCCCACTCGAATTAATGAATGAATGAATGAATGGCATCTTGTAACGCGCAACTTAGCCCAAGGGCATCAAGGCGCCTAAATGATGGTATTACTGGTAGTATTGGCCGAAGACACGATTACAGAATAATGTTTTTAGTGCTTTACAGAAAGCAGAATGGAATATTGTCCTTTTAATTCGGGAGGAAGAGCATTCCATAGCCTTGGAGCAAGGGAGGAAAAGGCCCTCCCACCCCACCTGGCTTTAAAGGCCCGGGGAACAGACAAAAGTTTTTTGTTAGAGGAGCAGAGAGCTCTAGTAGGGGAGTATGAGGACAAAAGAGACCTTATGCCTTCTGGGCTTGTGCCATACAAAGCCCCATGGGTAAGGCATAGGATCTTAAAAGAGATCCTAGCCTGGATAGGTAGCCAGTGTACGTTCTTTCTGGCTAAAGAGGCTGAGGAAAATCTAGGGGCGTCAAGGACAAGCCTAGCGGCCGCATTCTGCACTATCTGAAGGCGCTGAGTAAGCTTTTTATTGATGCCTGAGTAAAGCGCATTACAATAATCTAGTCTCGAAGAGACAAGAGCCATAGTAACCAACTTTCGAGCTTCTGGGGAGAGGTAGTGTGCGATCTTTCCCAAAATCCTAATGACACCACAGCAGGTGGAAACCGTCCTATTGACCTGAAGGTCAAAGGAGAGCGTGGAGTCTATCAGCCAACCCAGATACAAGCGGATTGCGAAGGCTGAGGACAAGCACCAAGGGACGAAGGCCACCAGTCACTTGACCAAATGTCCTGACTGCCCCCAAATATCAGGACTTCGGTTTTTTCACCGCTTAATTTCAGGAATTTTAGGACCATCCACTGAGAGACTGCCTCCATGCAATTCCTGAAGTTAAGTGTGGAGATACTCACTGACTGGGAGAGGGAGACCATAATCTGAGTGTCATCTGCATATGACAGCACTTCCAGCCCGAAAGATCTAACCAACCTGGCAAGTGGGGCCACATAAATGTTAAAAAGTGTGGGGCTCAACAATGTAGCCCTGAGGGACCCCACACTGCACAGTTTTGGTGGCAGAGAAGAACTCACCCACCTTGACCTTCTGTTCTCTTTGATTAAGAAAAGAGGACTAGAGGCTCAGAGATGGGCCCTCGACTCCCATCTCCCTAAGGCGTGTTACCAGGACTGAGGGAGACAAGGTATCGAAGAAAGCTGTCAAGTCGAGCAGGACCAGAAGGGTGGTTTGGCCCCTGTCTACTTTCAGACGAATGTTATTGACGACCACCGTAAGGGCAGACTCAGTGCTGTGGGCCCTTCGGAAGCCATGTTGGGAAGAATCCAGCAGGCTAGAGGCATCCAGAAAAGCTCTCAGGTGTTGGTTGAGATGTGCCTCAAGCATCTTCGCTGGAGCGGGCAGCAGGGATATAGGACGGAGATTCTTCAAAACTCCAGGGTCCAATGAGGGCTTCTTCAAAAGTGGCTTGACAACCGCCATTTTCCAGGAGGATGGAAAAATGCCTTCAGTAAATGCTGAATTCATCACCTCTAACAAAAAAGGCAAAAATACCTCCCTGCAATCCTTCAATATCTTAAGAGGACAGGGATCCAGGGGGATCCAGATTTTATTTTGTCGAGGAGCAGGTTTAGCTGTTCTGAGGTGAGAAGAGGGAAGTTAATCAGGCTTCTGCTGGGGTCATTCGCCTGGTATTCAACGGTGGAAGGAGCAAGGAGGAGTAGAGGTCCCAGCTAGCGGTTAAGAGATTCAAGAGCGGAGTAGATATCCACAATGTTCATGTGGAAAAAGGTAGAGATCTTATCACACAGCTCTTGAGAACCTATTATTGGATCGGGTGTTTGGAGATTGGAAAGGGAGTCAACGATCTTAAACAGTTCCTAGGGGAATTGAGAGAGGCCGTCAGATTGGAAAAATGGGCCTTTTTTTCTAAATAACTGCCGATTTATACTCTTTCAGAAGGCGTTTATGTTTTTCCTTCTCATTAGGGTCAAGATGCAATGACCAGAGCCTCTCCTGTTTCCTACAGCCCTGCCTTAGCAGCCTGAGTGAATCGGAAAACCAGGGAGCAGAGGGTCTCTTTCTGGCAGAATAATGCTGTTTCATAGGGGCCAGAGAGCCCACTGCTCTTGCAATGGTTTTAGAGAATTCAAGGGCGACAGCATTGGTGTCCCTCCCGATGGCTGGTCTAAAACTAGTCAAGAATGGAGCAAGTGTCTCATTGTTGATCGTCCTGTAGTTCCTTCTCAGTTCCCATTTCCTAAAATCAAGGGTGGGGGATAGAGGAATGGTGAGTTTTGAGTTCAAAAGGGACGGCCATATGATCTGACCATGCTAGGGGAATGGGAGAACCTATCCTTAATCTGGGGTCATTAGAAAAAACTCCATCCAGCGTATGACCAGCTAGATGGGTAGAAAAGTCCACAAGTTGCAGCAGACCACACGAGGCTAAGGAGTCTACAAGAGAAGACGTATCACTAGAACTTGTATTTTCTAGATGACAATTAAAGTCTCCCATTATGGTGAGGTTAGGCCTATCGATGAAAGGTTCTAGAATTTTTAGCAGGTCATAACTGAAAGCAGACCTAGGGCTCGGGGGTCTATAGGGCAGAAGGCCAGAGAAGGAAACTGTTGGGGAGGAATTTAAAGAAAAGTACAGAACCTGAAGGGAATCTGAGGGAGTAGAGAGGGACTTCGTAAGGCAGATAGGGGAACTTTTATATAAAATGCCCAGTCCCCCTCCCCTGCGTCCGACTCTGTCCATCCGAGCTAGAGCATAACCCTCGGGGATGGCACTGACAAGCTCAGGACCGGTGGATTCAGAGGCCCAGGTTTCCGTAATGAAAACCCAAGAGGGCTTCCTCACGGCGACGAAATCCCTGAGGGCAATATTATTTTTAACAAGGGATCTTGCATTAACAAGAAATAGGCTGCGTCCTTTCTCCACACAAAGGCCTGCATACTCCCTATAGTTAATCTGGAGTCAGAGCCAGGCAGGCAGGGAACCTATGTACTACAAAGGTGTGCCTCTAGAAGCTTCTCCCTACTTCAAAGGCTAAACTGGGTATAAATATCGGACCTTAATATGACCCTTCAGTACACTTCTAGACTTGTGGATACTCAGCAAGGAAGAAGGACTACTGTGCTGCTGATGTGACTGCCACTCTGCTGGACTGTAGCTCTGAAGGAACTGCTGCCCTGCTCTGCTGACCTATTGCTTCCTGCTTGCTTGCCTGGATGAGAAGAGAACTGGACCTGCAACTTCACCATTGAACCCTGGACACTAGAGCGACTCCAAGAGATAGTCTGCTTGGCTCCTGAGCTGAGCCTCAGGGACTTAAAAGGCTCACGAACATCCTTCACCAGCCCCTGGGCCCAGCTGCAGTGAATCCTTGACCCTAAAAGTGGTGCCCCTCAGGAGGTCCTAGACCCTTGTGTGGCTCAAGGAGCAGAATTCAAGCTTTTAGGCTCTTTGCGACCCCCAAAGGGCCTGTTCAAACAGAGACCTTGCAGCTCTCACCCCAATTCAAAGCAAAGCTCTGGCAGCCACCTCTTTGCACTACAGCATCAGCCACTAGCAGGGGTCTGCCACGCGGAGCTCCTGCAACGCTCACCCACAAAGCATTGCCTGCTCTTTTCGCTATGCCGGTAGACTCCAATGATGGTCTCCCTGCTCCTGTGGCGCCCTCCATTGCGAAGGGGTCTCTTGGCATGGATTTTAGAAGGTAAGCTTCAGTGGGCCTAACCTGCTGACTGTAACCGACCTATGCTATATTGTGGCCAGCCTGAAAATATGATTTTACCCGTTTCAGCATGATAAGATCTCCCTAATGGGCTCTTTGTGCATTTTGGTGCTATTTTCACTAACATCTTTTAAAATACATAACGCCAGTGTACTGACTCTATTTTTCTAAATTGGTGTAGGATCCTTCTTGTGTGTTGTTTTTCCACATATATATATATATTACCTACTGGCGGTCGCCAGTAGGTAGTTATAGTTAGGATCTACTTTCCATAGGAAAACCGCAACATTCTATTGGGAATAACTTTGGCGCCGGTGGACGAATCTTCGCGAATTTCTCCAAGAAAATGGCCCGCTCCTTCCCTGAAAGTTTGGGGGGGATTCGTCAAGCGGGGGCCGAGATAAAAGGGGGGTCCCAAAACGTGTTTTAAGCATGTTAATTTCCATAGGGCGGTCGGTTTCACTTTTAGCCCGAACAGCTGAATGGATTTCCACCAAACTTGGCAAAATTGTAGGGGCTGGTAGCCCGATGTGCCTTTGCTATGTCTTAAGATACGTGCTCCAGTGGATTTTGAGTAATTTAGGTTAAAAAAAATATATATATCTATGGCAGCCGGGCGCGCCACGCGACTTGCGCACAGAAAGCTGATTGGCTCTCGGGTGTCTGTAAACATTCAAAACAGTCCGGAGCGGCCGCCATCTTGTGTCTCGTTAAAATCGAGACGTAAGAGGTGGAAAAATCAAAGGGGGAAATGACCATAAGGGGGCAGGGATAGACCCCCCCCTGATCCCCTAGGTTTGATGTGGGGGCCATAAAAGGGCCCAGCGGGGCAAAAAAAAATTAAGCACGTCGGGCGCCTACGTTGGGCGATCGTATTCGCTCGAGTGCTTCCTGGTGCGCTTACGCCATGCGTATCACGCGGACGCGGCTACGCGATACGTCACGATCATGTTTTTGTTCGCGATATTGGCCCTTACGGGACGCTCCCCGGTGTGCACCCCGGGGCGCTTCATAAAACTACGCTTTCCGGCGCGCTCACCGGGGCGCGCACCGGGAGCGCTCCAAGGCAAAATTAAAAAAAAAAAAAATATTAAAAAAAAATTGGCAAAATTGTAGGGACTGGTAGCCCGATGTGCCTTTGCTATGTCTCAAGATATATGCTCAAGTGGTTTTTACGAACATTAACTTTGAAAAAATATATATTGGGCTACATTGGGCTATATATATGTTAGAGCCCAAATGTAGCCCAAATGTAGCCCAATGTAGCCCAATGTAGCCCAATGTAGCCCAAAGATGGCCACCAGAGACAAAAAAAAACAAATGGAGCCCAAATGGAGCCCAAATATCAGCCAGATGTAGCCCAACTATAGCCCAAAGACAGAATGAACCAGAGTGTTCTAAAGAACAACTAGAGCGCTAACAGTCTTACTTATAAAGTGAGACATATAGTTAGGAATTAGCATTTGAAAAACCTTTGAAATTCACTGAAAAAACCATAGGTTTCACACCAGTTATAGTTAGGAATTAGCATTTAAAAAACCTAAGAAATTAACTGAAAAAAACCATAGGTTTCACACCAGTTATAGTTAGGAATTAGCATTTAAAAAACCTATTAAATTCACTGAAAAAACCATAGGTTTCACACCAGTTATAGTTAGCTGGAAATTTTACTGACATAAAACCAATGAAATTCCACGTTATACTTAGTTGGACTCATTATAACTTGCGCGCCTGCAATGCACTGCTGATGACATCACATATTACATCACTCATGACATGGTCAGTGACATCACTCATGACATCACTGATGACACCATCCTTGTGACAGAATGACAGACCTCCTTTCAGTGTAATGTAACCCTTGAAACACATATTCAAAAATAGAAACTAACATTTTCAAAAAAGTGGATATACCCATACCAGTTACAACAACCAATGCAGTAATTCCACCATCTATATACACATTCACTCATTCACCAACAGTTCTATATAGTCACTCATACATATACTCACTCATCATATGTAGTGATACACCTATACATCCTGTTACACACCGACAGTCATCAAAAAGTTACTCTCACACATGCAAATAAACTAATAAACATTCATTTATTTGCATATACAGATATACACACACTACCACCTTACTTCTAAGGAAACTTACACATACTTACTCTCTTAAACAATCACTTATAGAAACACATACTTATTTAAACAGCGACTCTTTCAATCTCTCACTCTCACATATACTCACTTATATACATCAATACTCACATATACTAGATTAAAACAAATGTAGTTACTCATAAAAACACTAGTGAGACAGTCATTCACTCACTAACACACACACATATACACACTCATCCACCCATGCAGTCCTGCACATATGCTGTCTTCAAAACACATACAAACAGTGAATCAGTCCTTGATGTATGTATGTGCTAAGTAACACCCACACCAAACCATACAGACACTCATACTGATACTAAAAAAAATCTAATAACCCATATACACACACATGTAGCTACTCACCAACCCATGCAGCCAGTTATACACAAAGTGAAACACTGATGCAAACATTTAAATATTTTGACAATACTCGCTAATATATGTATTCACTAAGATACACTTAATATGCCAGTTAACCAATCAATTTTTATTTAAAAAAAACATCCATTAAGACACTTATTTAAACATTTATTCTTCCATCGACCTTTACATATACATATATAAAACATATTTATTTTTCAGAAAGACACACATTCACTGGATGGTGTCATCAGTGATGTCATGAGTGATGTCACTGACCATGTCATGAGTGATGTAATATGTGACGTCATCAGCAGTGCATTGCAGGCGCGCAAGTTATAGTGAGTCCAACTAACTATAACGTGGAATTTCATTGGTTTTATGTCAGTGAAATTTCCAGCTAACTATAACTGGTGTGAAACCTATGTTTTTTTCAGTGAATATATATATATATATATATATATATATATATATATATATATATATATATATATATATATATATATATATATATATATATATATATATATATATACCCTCTATAACTTCAACTGAGATAAATGTTGTAATGTTATTGTTAGCAAGATTTATTGCTAAATTTATATTGTCTTTTATAAAGTAATTTTTAAGACAGATTTTCAAGAAAACAGACTGTGGTTAAAACACATCATAAGTATGTTTTTAATGTCTATGATAGTTGATAGGAGGAGTCATCTATGATGTGAACAGTATTTAAATCACCTGTTTCTTTGGGTATGTCATGTGATCATGTGACGAAACGCGTCATGCTGCTGCCCATTTTGGAATAAAAGCACTTCTTCACTCTTCGTTGTGGTCTGTACCTGTTTTGTGCTGGTGTTCGTTGGAATCCCTGTGCTGCAGGACTGTGGACTTCAATTTAATAGGATGGTTTGGCTGATTCCGCCCTGTGCAGACCCTCTCTTCGTTTGTGGCTGTTTGGATTATTGGCCGACATCGCTATTGCGATCAGTTTTTTTGAACCCGGAAGGAGTTTTCCATCATCCAGCCCCCGCTATCGGAGGTGTTCCGAGGATTGCAACGCGGCGAGGCTCTACGGAGGACAGGCGTTGTGGGAAGTTTACTGAGAGTCGGAGGACCCGAGGGACTTTTCGCCGTCGTCCAAGGTGAGCCGTTCGCCAGAGTTTGCTGCCCTTTGGTTATTGGGGGAAGGAGAGAAAGAAGATTTAAAGGACAATTGTGGCGCTTTGCATTTCTGACATTATACGCAAGGCTGGCCATTTGAGTGCTATATCGCGTTATTCCGATATTTAAAATGGCATTGGCAGCTGACGTATTTAGAGTCCGAGAGCAAGCAGCGGATGCTCTTTTTTTTAATTTACCGGCTGTTTCAAGTGGAACTAAAGCTAAAGGAAATGTGATCGAATCAGATGACGTAAAAACTAAATTAAAAAAATTTGAAAAGTTGCTCCGTACAGAACCCACTAAGTGGTAGGAAAAAAGAGTTTGGAGAAATATAAGGAAGCGGGGCGAGTGCCACGAGGCTTGAGGGTACTGATAGCTCCTTCCTTTGAGAACCCCAATCCCCTTATGTTGAAGGAGTGGGCCAACAATAATTTGGATGCCTCAATGAACATGGTATGTTTATTAGTGAAGTATGCTGAGATCGATAGAGTAGATTTATTGGCTCAAATTGAATCACTAAATTTGGAATTGGATGCCATGGAACAAAAGCAAGCAATCCTGAAAGGGCGTGAAAAAATTAAAAAACGCCTGGAAAAACATGAAAATGTCATTAAAACACGTAAAGCCTTCAAGTTTGTGAGGGATAAAGCTGACTATGAAAATGGGAGAATATTTACCTTTTCAAGAAAATTTGAGTCAGTGAAAAAACAAGCCTTAACTAATATGGTGTCTGAAAATCTAACACCAGCCCCTATTGCCCCTGCTATATCTGACAATGATTTAAGCTCTGTATATAGCAGCACAGGCTCGGAAGATGGAATCAATGTACATCAACCTGGCGTTAGCAGCTTTACCCCATCTGAGGAACTGGTTTTTATGGTAGAGGACAGACGAAACACTTTGCGTTCGAGGGGCACACAACAACAGCAACAAGTGAAAGGCGCCATAGGAGGAACAAATGCCGCAAAGAGAGGACGAATCGCCGGCGGCTTCATGAAAAAGAAAAGAGGGAAGGGGAATCCTCAATGAATTATGTAAGTGTTATTGATCTCCTGGCCACCACGAGTACGAAGGTATCACTTACCGATGCTGCACTGAAAACTAATCAAAATAATGAAAAAATGATAAAAGTTATGAAAATGAAAATAAAAGAAAAAAAACAAACAAATGAACTAGTTAATAAAAACATTGAGAACACTGTGATAAATTTAACAGACCTGGATCTCAACAAGGTGGAAATTCAACTCTTGTCCTTGGGCCTCTCTTTTTGCCCTAAAAATAGTTTTAAATATGTGCAATCGAGGATTGATGTTTTCAAATTTATCCGGAAACTGAAACTCTTGAAATTTCACACCTTGAATAAAAAAAGTGATCAGGCACATAACATTTTACAAGATTGTCAGCCTAGTAGGGCATTCGCTATTTCTGATACCACGTCACTCAGAACTGCACACTCTCTTCTAACTTCAGAGGAGGAGACTGTTGATAACACCCAATCAGTGCTTAAATCTATGGGTATTTCTAGTGGGAGTGCAGCGAATAGTCATTTTTGTCCTCGATCTTCGTTTGTCCCTGTCATGCCCAGGGACGCTATTGACATTTTTAGTGATCGAATGATTGAGGAATTGAAGAAATTGAATCTTGTTGTGGCTAATAATCAGAGACGTAGGAGCTACAAGGACAAACAATACTCTAATCTCATGAGAAAGATCAATAAACATGGGAACATTATAGTGAACAAAGCCGTCAAAAGTGGAAACGTTGTTCTTTGGCCACGAGATGTCTACATTGCAGAGGCTGAGAGGCAACTTAATGATCCAGGTTGCTATAGGAAGGCCTCTTTTAATGAACTTAATGAAGTAAAACAGTCAATTCACACCAACTTGTCTCAATGGAAGAGAGAAGGCCTAATCAGTAAAAAGGAATTTGAATTCCTGAAGGTGGATCATCCAATTACCCCTACCCTTTATTTATTGCCCAAGATCCACAAAGGCACTTTCCCAATACCTGGGCGACTGATTATCTCAGCCTAAAATGGATCACTGGAGACAATATCAAAATATGTGGACTTTTTTCTTCATGGGTTTATGGAGGCCCTTCCGAGCTACATAAAAGACACTCTTGATTTTTTGAATAAACTGAATGAGGTCGTGTGGAAACCTGAATATCGGTTTCTGGTTATGGACATCTCATCTCTTTATACATCTATAAATCACAGCGATGGCCTTAGAGTGATTGAACACTTTTTAAGTGAAAAGGACATCAGATTCTATGAACATAGTAAGATGCTGGTTAAAATGATTGACTTTTGTCTCAATAACAACTACTTCCTATTCAATAATGAAGTATGTCAGCAGTGGGGTGTGGCCATGGGGGCATGCTTCTCCCCTAGCTACGCGTGTTTACACGTGGGCTGGTGGGAGAAGCATGGTCTTGGTCAGCCCCGTGGTTGTCTGATTGAAACAGAAACTGGTATTGTCAATATGTGGCGTTTCATAGATGATGTTTTTATTATTTGGCAGGGCTGTGAAAGTTCGGCAGAGGAATTTGTTAAAAAATTAACAGTACTGCTTTGAACTTAGAATTTACAGCTACTATAAGCAATTCTAGAGTTGAATTCCTTGATGTTGAAGTATATATTCTGAATAATTCAAGCATGACTAAAATGCACAGAAAGGTTACGGCAGGTAACTCTTTTTTACACGCTCAGAGCAATCATCCTCGACACCTTATTAAAAGCATTTCTTACGGAGAGTTTTTAAGAATTCAAAGAATTTGTAATAATGAGGTGGATCTTAATATCTGTCTAGAGGAGTCTAGAGGAGTCCTTTCAAAGGTTTCTAGTTAGGGGTTATGATAGAAAAGAACTCACTAAATCTTTGAAACTAGTGATGACTAAAACCCCAATCACCCCTACAGATTCTGTGGCTCTTATCACCATACCGGCAGAAATAGAAGCAAGTGGGACTGAGAAATCTAAAATTAGACTCATCACTACTTTTGACTGCCAGGAACGCAAAATCAGACAGATTGTTAAATCTAACTGGCCAATCCTCATGACTGATATTACTTTAGCACCCTTGTTGGAAGAGTATCCAGCAATAACTTTTCGAAGGGCTCCCTCCATGAGGGATGTGCTGGTTAAATCTAGCCCTGAAGTTACTATCAAATCTAATTGGCTATCCAATAGATCTGGCTTTTTTAAATGCAGCTCTTGCAGAGCATGCAAATTCGGAGTTAACATTACAGAATACCAAGAAGCTTTTTCAGAGACTATAAGCAAGATTAACAATCTTTACACTTGCAAAACTGATCACGCAGCTTATGTTTTACAATGTACTTGTAATTTACAGTAAGTTGGTAGTACTAAGTTGCAAGTGTTCAATCGTATTTTACAGCATTTACGAGCTATAGTCAACTCCGACGCCAGTTATCCTGTTGCGCGTCATTTCAAATTAGTTCATAATAACAACTTGAACAATTTGAAATATTTTGTTATCGACGCGGTCCCCATATCTAAGAGAGGAGGGGATAGAGAAAAAAGACTGCGACAATTGGAGAGCCATCATATAGTACTTTTTAACAGTAAAATCCTGAATGGTCTAAATATGGGTGCGGACCTCCATAATTTTCTGTAATTCAATTTGATTATTATCTTTGGAAATCATATTTCATATAATCTGTCTAATTTAATATTGATTGTGTAGGTCCAGATATGATGAACTTCCTCTTATATGCAACTGACATTAATTAGCTTTTAGATCTTGTCATTTTTTAGCGTATACATTTTATGAAATTCTGGTTTTACTGTTTTAAAGGTTTTACCAAATTTTGGAATGCGCTGAGGATTATTCTGACTTTTATGAATATATTATGGATAGTTTTACATGAAATAATAATTTTATGGTTTTCTGGAATCAATTTTGCCTGCTAGGGTCTGTTTTTGATCTTCTCTGTTTTCATAATATCTGATATTCTTAGCTGCTACTTGTATCTGATAAGAATCAGCCAGTTCTATATCACTTATGCACTTTTAAGCACTTATCACTTTATATGTTTCACTATCCTGCTGCTATTACTGATTACATTCTTTGTAATGTTGCTCGTTAACACTCTTATGAGTATGCACAATAACTTTATTTATTAGCACTCTTGCACTTTGTGTGGGTTGTTTTATAATACTGTATAATACATCTGTCTACCACCTCGATTTTATCCTATCTGTACATATTTTTACCACGCTGTTTAAGGGCACTTGCCCTCTATAACTTCAACTGAGATAAATGTTGTAATGTTATTCTTAGCAAGATTTATTGCTAAATTTATATTGTCTTTTATAACGTGGAATTTCATTGGTTTTATGTCAGTAAAATTTCCAGCTAACTATAACTGGTGTGAAACCTATGTTTTTTTCAGTGAATATATATATATATATATATATATATATACCCTCTATTACTTCAACTGAGATAAATGTTGTAATGTTATTGTTAGCAAGATTTATTGCTAAATTTATATTGTCTTTTATAAAGTAATTTTTAAGACAGATTTTCAAGGAAACAGACTGTGGTTAAAACACATCATAAGTATGTTTTTAATGTCTATGATAGTTGATAGGTGGAGTCATCTATGATGTGAACAGTATTTAAATCACCTGTGTCTTTGGGTATGTCATGTGATCAAGTCCGGGTTCCCCGGACGAAACGCGTCTTGCTGCTGCCCATTTTGGAATAAAAGCACTTCTTCACTCTTCGTTGTGGTCTGTACCTGTTTTGTGCTGGTGTTCGTTGGAATCCCTGTGCTGCAGGACTGTGGACTTCAATATATATATGGAGCCATAAATCCTCGAAAAAAAATTATTTGGAACTTTGTTGTGCCGCATTCTTTGTGTCAAAAAAAATAAAAATAAAAAATATATATATATATATATATATATCCATTCAAAGTTTGCCCTGAAGCAAGGATTTGTGTGGATTTATACTCGGCAGCCTGGCCGAGAAGGATGCCTCACCATGGAGTCATAATGGGGCCCGAGAGGTTTGAACATTCATGACCTTTAGGCGCAGCTGTGTTATGGAAAAAGAAAACTGGGGATTTCATTCCGAAACCCACTGTGGCATTTTTATTCGTTTAAAAGAAAGGACATTGCTACTTAACTGAACCCACATGGGGAAGATTTTGCTTGGAGTGAAAACTACAGGTACCAGCATGCTGCAATTGAGACTCACATGAGAAGCCCACGTGGGCTGTATATAATATGCATGCAGTTAATGGCGCCTACCTTGCACTTCAGTTTGACAGTGTCATCCTCTGATGAAAGAGCCTGGGGGCTCTGAAACGCGTCAGGATTTGTTAATGTTTGGAGCTGAAAATGCCGGTTTTCGAAAATAAAGGCTTTTGAAAAGCAACCAGCTAGGAAGTTGAATCCTTGCTTCAGGGCAAACTTTGTGTGGATTTATACTCGGCAGCCTGGCCGAGAAGGATGCCTCACCATGGAGTCATAATGGGGCCCGAGAGGTTTGAACATTCATGACCTTTAGGCGCAGCTGTGTTATGGAAAAAGAAAACTGGAGATTTCATTCCGAAACCCACTGTGACATTTTTATTCGTTTAAAAGAAAGGACATTGCTACTTAACTGAACCCACATGGGGAAGATTTTGCTTGGAGTGAAAACTACAGGTACCAGCATGCTGCAATTGAGACTCACATGAGAAGCCCACGTGGGCTGTATATAATATGCATGCAGTTAATGGCGCCTACCTTGCACTTCAGTTTGGCAGTGTCATCCTCTGATGAAAGAGCCTGGGGGCTCTGAAACGCGTCAGGATTTGTTAATGTTTGGAGCTGAAAATGCCGGTTTTCGAAAATAAAGGCTTTTGAAAAGCAACCAGCTGGGAAGTTGCATCCTTGCTTCAGGGCAAACTTTGTGTGGATATTTATATATAGATATATATAAATATATATATGGAGACGGTTTACGGTTTTGCTTATTTTGCACATGCAATTATCAATGAACGATTTTTTAATTATTAGAATGTACGTATTGTTTCAGCATTACTTATTTAATAGTCAATGATAATGTATTGTTATTTATTGTGTCCTGTGTTTTTTTATGAATAGCTATGGAAAAAACACACCCTCTACAATGAGCCACCCCGATGTTGACAATCGCATTGATATTAACCTTCGCATTTATGCTGTTAACAATCTAATATGTCAACGATGAAATGTTCAACATTTTTTACCTTTACTGTATAAATACATGAAATACATTAATTAGTGCAAACTAAGACACAAAATATTTTTTAAATTGATTAATTAATGAATTTGTGAACAAAGGTTAAACAAAGCGCATTTGCTATAGTATGTTTTCTATGTCTATTGATATCATGTGACTAAGAAACTGCCATAGAGTTTGCTCACTTTTTTCATCATGCACTATGGGTATTTAAATAAATAAATAAATATATATATATTACCTACTGGCGGTCGCCAGTAGGTATATATAGTTAGGATTTTTTTCCTATGGGACTTTTGAAAATTCTATGTCTAATAACTTTGGCGTTTGTGGACGGAATCGGCTGAAATTTTCAGGAAAATGGCACAATTTGGGGGGGTTTCATCAAGGGGGGGCCGAGAAAAAAGGGGGGTCCCAAAACGCGTTTTTCCCATGTTAATTTCCATAGGGCGTTTGGCCTCACTTTTAGCTCGAACGGCTGAATGGATTTGCACGAAACTTGGCAAAATTGTAGGGACTGTTAGCCCGATGTGCCTTTGCTGGGTCTCAATATATGTGCTCCAGTGGATTTTGAGAAATTAACGTTTGAAAAAATTTATATATCTGTGACAGCGTCCTGGATAGCGCACCAGATCGCGTACTTTTCGCGTCACGGAGCTTTGCGAAGCGATGCTGATTGGCTCTCCGGTGTCTGTCAACATTCTAAACAGTCCGGTGCGGCCGCCATCTTGTCTCTCGGTAGGATCGAGAGACAAGAAGAGGTGAAAAACGAAGGGGGAATTTAATGAAAGGGGGCAAGGTAGACCCCTCTTGACCCCCTAGGAATGATGTTGGGGTTATTAAAGGGTCCCGTGGGGAAAATAAAAAAAAATTGATTTTTCACGGTAGAAGCGCTTCCCGGATCGCGAACCGGGCCGCAAACTGGTAGCGAAACGGGAATTCGCCATTTTGTGTTTCGATTTAATTAAATTACTAGGTATAAGGGGGTACGGAGACGTATCCTGATCCCTTATGTTTTCTGAGGGTGGCTGAGGAGGCTGATATATGTTGATACATGTCTTCCAGAGGCTGTGCGTGAGCGTTTTATTTTTTTGCTGCGTGACGTCTGTTAACGTTCGATTCGATGGAAATCAGGAAGTGTTGACCGCCAATTTGTCACTGCGATAAAATATTTTGTTATAAATTAATCCTTATTGATAAACATTGTCTGCGCCATCCTGCCTTTTTTCCAATGCCACAATTTTGTCGTGCACGGCAGCCATTTTAGATGCCTTGACCAGACCCACTCTCTGCACGCCGTCGATTCTCAGCACGGCTCGCCACCCTCGCAAGCATCTCCCCCACGCACTGGTCACCCCCGCTCTCTCTCTCATGCATGGGCCATAAACCTCCCCCCATCTGCGCTGCTCTTCCCTGAGAATCACACCCCGTGCCCGCCCGACACCTCCTTTTCACCCTATTCACTACCGCACCCTCTGACACTCCTCTTCCTCTGTGTCCGATTGTCCAGGCCGGTCCCAGGCTATCACCTAGCCCTGCGGATGTAGTTTATGGCCCCAGCTGTAGAGAATCCAGACATGCCAACCCTCCCGATTCAGGCGTGAGACTACCGATTTCAGTGCTAGTCTCCCACCTCCCGATTCCTGCAAGCAAAAACCCGATTCCTCGGGGGTTTCAGCTGACAGGGCTTGGTATTGTGTTACATGCTAATTCTTCCAGGAAACGTCAGAGGGCCGATGCAGGGGCTCTAGAAGGGGTGATAAACCATTTAAGCCTCATTAACAAGCGCATGGTCTTTTAAAGATGTGTGAAGTACTCGGGGCGGCGGTGTGTGTGCCCTGTTTCAGGAGCGGGCGGGGGGCGGGGGGGGGGGCACTGCCAGCAACTTGCCAGGCCAGGCAGTGTTCAACACTTGCATCACCCTTTCTCTGCCTGCTATTGCTCTCCATGCTTCGGAAAGGTAAGAAAAAGAACGTGCATTTGAGTTTGAAATGTCCGATCCTGCAGCAGCACACTTCCAAAGCCCACACATGACAATAACCCGATTCAAGGCCCCATTCTCCCGATTTTTTTTTTAAAAATCTCCCACTTTGCTCTTCTGAAATGTTGGCATGTATGAGAATCATCCCTCTTCAAAGGAGTTACAGTAGATGAAGGCCCCCACCCCATGAGATCCGTCACACCATACGGGTTCCTACTATCTGATAACCATCCTGTATTGTGCTTGGGGAGGGGATTCTCACTGTGAGGGTGTGTGGGACCGAGCCTGAAGCGGAAGATTCCAGGGATGCCTCTTTGTACATCAAAGTTTTTACAATTATGTGTCACATTAAAAATATACTCCAACAAAGTAGTAGGATTATAACACTTTAATAACTTATAAATATATAGAACGCAACAAAAACAGTAAATACATTTAAACATTTTTAAAAAAAAATAAGCAACAATGGTCAGTAGCTGTGTTTTGTGCGAATAGTCCCAAGGCAGCACAACGTGCTGAGTTCTGGACGGCACCCAGGTGATGTTACCTGGGTGGCGCACTGGTTTTTGGTATCCTACAATGCAGCTCCGAAAAACGGCGTGGGGCGTCCCGGGGGGTGCGCGGGGAGGCCTCGTCAGTAGCGGTCTGTTGTGCGAATAGTCCCAAGGCAGCAGAACGCGCTGAGATGTGGATGGCACCCAGGTGATGTCCAGTAAGTTGCCGCACTGGTTTTGGCATCTTACAATGCTGCTCCGAAAAACGGTGTGGGGCGCCCCGGGGGGGGGGGGGGGGGGGAGAGGCGGCGTGAACGGGCCTCCCCAGGTGGCGGCTCATGTGCTGTAGTGGGGCGCCCCTTTACCGTTTCAGTTGCCATTCCGCCCGCTTTTGGTACACTGTGCCAAAATCCGCCATTCAGCTGAGTTGCGCCTACTCTTGCGGTTCAGTGATAGGCGGCTGCCACAGGACTCTCAAAATGGCGGCAGGCTCTTTCCCTTTTGGGCCTGGTCCACTAAAATGGCCCTGGGACACCTTGGAACTCGGACGCTTGTCTGCTAGGTCTTGGATCCCATTCTCGAAAGCGTCCCCTCAGCCGTGAAGATTCTACAAAAGTCTTGGGGGCCCTCGACTCCTGCAGGCTTCCGGTGGGGAGCGGCTGCCATGATTGCTCGCGGAATGACCACGACGGAGCCACGAGATGGTGGTGCTTTCATGCTGACGCCAGCTTCAGTCTGAAACATCCAGAAACAAGGTGGGGCTTTCATCGTTTGGGAAAAAAAAATGTTCTAAACCAATGAAAAGTGTTATTTTTATGTCAAATGACCAAGCCTTCCATCATTAGGAAACCAAAAGTAAAATGAACCAATGAAAAGTTTTATAAACAAGTCACATGATGTGTTATGCGGCATAGGGCTATAAAAAGCGTAGAAAATCCGTTGGCACATGAGGCGGCGTCAGTAGCGGACCGATGTGCGAATAAGCCGAAGGCAGCACAACGCGCCGAGATCCGGATGGCACCGAGGTGGTGTCCAGCAAGTTGCTGCACTGGTATGGCTATCCTACAATGCTGCGCCGAAAGTCGGTGTGGGGCGCCCCGTTGGCCTGTGAGGTCGCCGCAGTCAGTGGGGGCTGTGCGTCTCCCCCAAGATGGAGGCTCCTCGGCTGCAGTGGGGCGCCCCTTAGCGTTTCACTCGCCGTCCAACTGAGTTGCGTCCGCACTTGCGGCTACAGTAGGCCGAAGGCAGCACAGCGCGCCGAGATCTGGATGGCACCGAGGTGGTGTCCAGCAAGTTGCCGCACTGGTGTGGCCATCCTACAATGCTGCGCCGAAAGACGGTGTGTCCAGCTGAGTTGCTGTCACTCTTGCGGTACAGTGACTCGAACGTGCCGAGATCCGGATGGCCCCGAGGTGGTGTCCAGCAAGTTGCCGCACTGGTGTGACCATCCTACAATGCTGCGCCGAAAGTCGGCGTGGGGCGCCCCGTTGCCCTGTGACTTCGCGTCAGTCAGTGGGGGCTGTTTGAGGATCTGACTGCATTGGTGATGCTGTGCGTCGCCCCCAAGATGGAGGCTCCTCGGCTGCAGTGGGGCGCCCCTTGGTGTTTCACTCGCTATCCAGTTGAGTTGCGTCCGCACTTGCGGCTACAGTAGGCCGAAGGCAGCACAACGCGCCGAGATCTGGATGGCACCGAGGTGGTGTTTAGCAAGTTGCTGCTCTGGTGTGGCCATCCTACAATGCTGCGCCAAAAGTCGGCGTGGGGTGCCCCGTTGGTCTGTGAGGTGGTGTCAGTAGCGGACTGATGTGTGAATAGGCCGGAACCAGCACAAGGCGCCAAGATCCGGATGGCACCGAGGTGGTGTCATAGTTGAGAGTTCTGAGCAGTGCTTGTAACACTGTCTGAAGCTTATTTGCACCTGCTGCCGCTTCACTATCGCCCTGGTGTGGCCGAAGATCGCCCATGACATAGGCGGCCGGCTCCCGGGGTCCGGCGGAACTTTTTTCCTTTTCCTTTCTGCATCTTGTCCCACAATCCAGTTGACCTGAAGACACGACCAGGTCCCTGAATGTGTGCAGGGGGACGTTATTGATTGAATCAAAATGGCGGCTTCACACAAAGCTGAGTCAAGCGTTGCTGTTGATGCTATACAGACAAAAATTGGTTTTCAGTTTGTACATTCTTCAGGATTTATTTTTCCATCCAAGGCTGGTTGAGAGTTTGTAGAACAATGGCTTCAGATTTTCAACATACTACTCTTCAACATTCTTCCTAAATGTAACAATGTGAGACTCACTAGGAGAACGGCTGTTTATCTTTCCTTTCAAAATGCTGCCAACAATATTTTCTGAATGGAAGACACCATCTTGTAGCATAAAGGGCCGAAAGGGGTTCTGGTCTGGCCGATGGTTGGTGGAGACATTTTGACTATATCCTGGACCTGCCCGGCCTTGCCCAAAATGGCGCCGGTATAAATGGGACTCGTAACTCCTTGTTGTGTACTGGTTGAACAACCTTGATATCACGAGATATGAATGCAGTTTTGATGCTCATGGCGGGCAGGGACGAGAATTGATTGAATATTTCGACATCCCTATTGATATTAAGTTCTGATGTGTTATTGATTACTGTACTATTGAAAGTTCGAATTAACGTCACCCATGGTACTTGCCCGCAAATGTATATCTAGATAATTTTATTGTAAGTGGCCCTGTCGTATTTTAATTACAAAATGTACGTCCACCGATTCCGCAACTGTTAGACACCTTAGTTCTTGCAACCTAATGGCCCGCTCGTTACGTTCCTCTACAATGTTAATGTCTCCTCATCATATACGATTTCAGTTTGCTCCGTGGCCGGCCCACGTGGTTATAGGCCCGTATTTGTATACTGACATTTTCACAATAAAGGTTTTTAAAACAAAACATGGTAGTAGTATTTACATTGGTAAAGTTTTTAATTTTAGTCACTGTTTTCGAATCAGTAAAAGGCAAGTGAAATAAAGCAGTCCAATTACATGACGGATAAAAGGTATAATACGCAGGAACGCAGTAAAGATAAATGGTCAAGGGCAGTTGTGTTTTCCACTCCTGCAACATAAAGTGATCGATAAGAATCTGATAATCAGGCGTATCGGCGACTAAGACAGCAGGCCGAGCCTCTTTTACTCAACGGCTCCGTCATGGGACGAAGAAATGCCCTTTTTCTCGAAAAAGGAATATATTTTACTTGCAGGACAGTTGTAAATTTTCCGGGAAAGTACATTAGCCTGGAACATTATAACATATATGTTTAAGAAAAAATAATGTTCGAAACCAATAAAAAGCGTAATTTTTAGGTCATATGACCAAGCTTTTCATCATTAAAATAACAAAAGTAAAATGAACCAATGAAAAGTTTTATTAACAAGTCACATGACCTGTTCTGCTTACGTTACGCGCTGCGCGCCGCGCCCCGGATCGCTTCCGGGAAGCTGCGCTTCGCGCACCGGAGCACTTCCGGGTGCGCTAACGCGGCGTGTCATATAACGCATTACGCGACAACGTAGGTCCAGAATATAGTAAAAATGTCTCCACCAACCAGCGTTCGGAACACAACCCCTTTCAGCAGTCTAAAAAGTTCTGTTAAATGACAACAGAAGGGACAGGCAACAAGAACCATCAGTCAAAGAGGGGAGGGCTAGTTCTTCTCTACCGGGTCATGTTGGGGTGCTACCGGAACTGATCGAATTGGTAGTCTACAGTGTTTCTGGATGTTTCAGACTGAAGCTGGCGTCAGCATGAGAGCACCACCATCTCGTAGCTCAGTCGTGGCCATTCCACGAGCAATCATGGCAGCCGCTCCCCACCAGAAGCCTGCGGGAGTCGGGGGCCCCCAAGACTTTTGTAGAATTTTCAAGGCTGAGGTGACGCTTTCGAGAATGGGACCCAAGCCCTATCAGGCAAGCGTCCGAGTTCCAAGGTGTCCCAGGGCCATTTTAGTGGACCACGCCCAAATCTGAAGAGCCGGCCGCCATTTTGAGAGTCCTGTGGCAGCCGCCTATCGTTGCATCACAAGAGCGGGAGCAACTCAACTACATGGTGAGCGAGATGCTGTAGTCGCAAGAGCGGGCGGTAAACAGCTGAATGGCGGAAGAGGCACAGTGTAGCAAAAGCGGGCGGAATGGCAACTGAAACGGTAAAGGGGCGCCCCACTACAGCGTGTCTTCAGGTCAAACGGATTGTGGGACAAGGTCCAGAATGGAAGAGTCATCAAAAGGCAAAAAGTTCCGCCGGACCCCGGGAGCCGGCCGCCTATGTCGGGGGCGATCTCAGGCCACACCAGGGCAACACGACTTGGGGAGGGGGCAGGAGCTAAGTGCCATCTCACCGCCCCTCGGGGGCCTCCGTCAAGCGGTTCAGGGAGGCACCGCATCACATTGTTTAACAATGCAGTCAGGTCCACAAACGGCCCTCACTTACTTTGAGAATAGTGAAGCTGCAGGAGGTGCAAATAAGCTTCAGACAGTGTTACAAGCGCTGCTCAGAACTCTGAACTATGGCACCCAACATCCAGAACTTATTCCATTTGAGCATGGCAGTGACATCGAAGCAACTCAGGGACCAAAACCATGAACGTACACTCACGTATGAAAATCTTACTTGGGGAGGGGGCAGGAGCCAAGCGCCCCCTCCCAGTCCGCGCCACCACACCGTATGTTGAAAATCTGAAGCCATCATTCTACAAACTCAACCAGCCTTGGATGGAAAAATCTAGAAGAATGTACAAACTGAAAACCAGTTTTGGTCTGCATAGCATCAGCAGCAATGCTTGCTATCAGAGTGCATGAGTTTCATGCTCGATCGATTGAGCTAGCCGGATCGGGCAACAAAAAGTATAAAATAGTTATGTAAATAGTTATTTAATAAAATGTTTTACCCTGTTACTTTGCTGGTGTGTTGTATATATTTATAATATTTGCATAGGGTTTGTCGTTATTTTGGGTGGGGTGGGGTGGGTGGCGGAGTCGAGCTGTCTTGCAGTCATCATGGTGTGGAGCTAAGTTCATCTTACTAGTTTCGTATTTCTCATGAGGGGTTGTTCTTAATGTTTCTATTTTAGCGAGGTCAAAAACAGATCCCATTAGTGGCCTACTGATTTTGCTCGATTCCTTTTGTTTTTTTTAAACTATTTTTCACTATCTGCAAAGACTAAACAGAGTATTGCGACTCTGTGCTTGTTTGTAAATACAGAATGAACCAAAGAGAACCAATTCTAAAACAGTAAATGCTTGGATAGCAATCAATCAAATAGAGAGAGAAGCAGGCACGACGGATTACAACGGGGGCAAAGGCCTGCGTTAACTACCCTTCACTATCTGCAAAGAGAGAGTACTGCTAAGAGAAAAGAGGGGGGGAAGGGGGGGCAGCGTTCAAAGCACATCAGCGTGCATAAACACGAAAATGTTTTTACCTATCATGTACTTGACATTTGACAGCATTTGATATTTGGTATTAAAAAAACATTGAAATTCACAGAAAAAACCATAGGTTATAGACCATATATAGTTAGGGATTAGCATTTACAAAACCTTATTTTACTCGCATAAAACCATTGAAATTCGCATATATAGTTAGATGCGCTAACTATATATTGCGCACCCGCAATCCACTGCTGATGATGTCACATATTACATCATTCATGACATGCTCAGTGACATCACTGATGACATCACTGATGACATCTCAAATGACATCACTGATGACATCACTGATGACATCTCAAATGACATCACTGATGACATCTCATTTGACATCTCATTTGACATTACTGAGCACATCACTAATGACATCATTCATGTGATAATACGATGAACCTCTTCAGACTCTAATATAACCTTAGATACACTCAGTGTAAACAAAAACTCACAGACTGTCACTCATCCATGGAGTTACTCACACACCTAGTCAGTCATGCAAAGAATCAATCACACCTCCATTTCCTCTACTATACAGTTATACACACCTTACTTATTCAAACATATACTAACACATATTTACTCTCTTATACAATCCCTGATACAAGTTCACAATGATCCATACAGCCACTCACACATTCACTGGCTCTTATGCACAGTTATTTATATATGTCAACTCTCACATGTACTGTGTTTTACATATGTACTTACTTTGACATGTAGCACTGAGATATCCATTCACTCACCAATACACTCATGCACACAGTCAACCACCCATACAGCTATTTCCACATGCACTTTTGAACCCATACATCTAGTGAATCAACTGCTCACGCATCTATACACAGAGTCATACACCTTCCAGCCACCCACACACACACTCAGTCTCCCATACAAATACTTCGGCAACCAATCAATAACCCATATAGTTACTCATTTAGCTACTGATCAACACATGCAGCAGTTCATAGAACAACAGATATAATGATGCACAAATTAAGACAGTTTAGTCACTAACCCATGCACTCAGTGAGACACATTTAATTACTCTCTCATACAGTCAGTCATGCACCTACTAAATCCTTCATCCAGACACTTATACATCCACTCATTCTTCAATATGTAAGACATATTTTAACTTTACAGAAACATACAGTCACTGGATGATGTCATCAGTGATGTCATCAGTGATGTCACTGAGCATGTCATGAATGATGTAATATGTGACATCATCAGCAGTGGATTGCGGGTGCGCGATATATAGTTAGCACATCCAACTATATATGTGAATTTCAATGGTTTTATGCGAGTAAAATAAGGTTTTGTAAATGCTAATCCCTAACTATATATGGTCTATAACCTATGGTTTTTTCTGTGAATATATAACTAGAATGCTAACAGCCTAACAGCCTTACTTATGACAAACGTATAGCACACCTGAAGCCATCTTGATTGGAATAAAGTGGTAACTTTTAAATCATTTAATATTCATTTTGCCATGGAAAGTATGATTAGTGTTGCAGAAAAAAAATATGGCACATTTAGAGTGACTTCTCAAATCCTCTTCTATTTCACTAAAAGAAATTCTGACATGCACACTGAAACATGTACTTTCAATACCAGCAGCAGACTTCCCTTGTCAGCAGTAGCTTTACTACAGTGATCTAATGAGCAACTAGAGTGCTAACATTCATGTACCGTAATGCGCATGTGTTGCGAATGCGCAGTAGTAGGAGTGTTGAACTGGTCGCATACCAATGGCGCACATCACGTAATATTAAATGTATATTAAGTCATTGAAAAACAAATAACTTTCGCACAGCCTACGCGGATCCTTTACGACTGTTCTAAAAATGGCGGCTAGAATCTGCTCATCCACCGGGATGTGTACGCTTTGGGTACGCGACTTAGAAAAAAATTTTGAAAACATTTTTTTAAAAAGAAAATAATATAAATATATTAAAAGAAAAAAATAAAACACACAAATTAAACAATATTTCAGTTTGATTTTTAATTTTTTTGTTGCAATTTTCAGAAAAATGTATAATGTTATTTAATGAATAAATATTTATGAATAAACAGTTAAAAAACTGTAAAAATAAGTTAAAAAAATAGGTATAACTACTATTACACTTAAAAATTAGCATTTAAAAAACCTTTAAAATTCACTGAAAAAACCATAGGTTTCAGAGACGTTATAGTTAGAAATTAGCATTTAAAAAACCTTTGAAATTCCCTGAAAAAACCATAGGTTTCAGGAGTGTTATAGTTAGCTGTACATTTCACTTGTACAAAACCATAGAAATTCCTCCTTTATAGTTAGTTCTGCTAACTATAACTTGCGCGCCCGCAATGCACTGCTGATGATGTCACATATTACATCATTCATGACATGGTCAGTGACATCACTGATGTGAAACTGTATATTAATTTTTTAATAGTTAAGTGAGTATTTGAATAGGAGAGTGAATGTGTGTGTAGTTGGACGGGGTGTGTGACTGTCAAAAGAGAGTTAATTTAGCAGGTATATGACGTTAAGACTGCATGTGAAAACAGTTGATTAGGTGAGTGAATCTCTTTAAGGGTGTATTTATGAGTAAATATATTTCTGAATGATACATGTCCAACAAAGTAGAAATATAAAACACAGTGTAAGTATGAGTTACGATCTATATGAATAAATAAAGTGGTACTTGTTTAAGTGTGTAGCTAAGTAAATGTAATTATGATCAATTGTTTGTATAAGTGAGTAGGATGACTGCATAAGTGAATAGGATGTGTGCTGGTAATGTTGATAAAGGTGTAAAAGTATATTTAATACTTTTCTATTAATCTTTCTCAACATGTATGTGTGTGTAGACCTAGGAATCACTGAGTGGGTTTTTAGAAACTTTTATTGGCGTGTCAATTGTTTAAACATGGTACTCTATATTTTATAGTGAGTGATGAAAGGTTATACTAGTGTATGATGAGGTGTATCAGATTGTCACGTGGATGATGTCACCAGGGATGTCATCAGTGATGTCACTGACCATGTCATGAATGATGTAATATATGACATCATCAGCAGTGGATTGCGGGCACACGAGTTATAGTTAGTACAAATAACTATAACTGAGGAATTTCTATGGTTTTGTACGAGTGAAATGTCCAGCTAACTATAACACCCCTAAAACCTAAGGTTTTTTAAATGCTAATTCCTAACTATACCATGTCTGAAGCCAATGTTTTCTTCAGTGAATTTCAAAGGTTTTTTTAAATGCTAATTTCTAACTATAATATGTCTGAAATCTATTTTTTTTCAGAGAATTTCAAACGTTTTTTCAATAACAATGTTTAAATGTATTATTTTTATATTCATTTATTTGATACTGATTTACTACATTTTTTAAAACTATTTATTTTTAGATTTTTTTTAAATGACATTACATATTTTTACCATAGATTGAAAAAAAATGTTTTTAAAAATATTGAAATTCTATAAAAAAATTATTTTATATTTTAAAATATATTTATAATATTTTCTTAGGTTTTTTTCCAATTTTTTTTAGGTGTCGCGCACCTCGACTTCTGCGCGGAACCTAGTCGCCATTTTAGGATTGTTGTGTAGGATCCGCGTCGGGTGTGCGATGGGTGTGTATTTCCCTGCACGATCACTATGCGACCTGTACGCGACTTCAAGCACATACGCAGCATATACGTATTACGCTACGCAATGCTCGTACGTTTCCGCATGCTGTCATAAAAGTGTTCGACGCTGTGGGTGCGTGACTCTTGGGAAAGGTTTTTAATGTCTAAAAAGATGTATATATATATATATGTATTTAATATAAATATTAAGGCAAGATATTATCTGAGCTAATCATAAAAATAATTGTAGTCTTAATAATCTTATATTACTTTAAAATACAATTTTGCGAGCTGCGTGTGCGCACCCTACGCGGATCCCTTGTGACCAGAAAAAAAGAGATTTGATTGGTTCATAACACTACCTAAACTAAGTAATGAAGGACCCCACCCATTTCAATCACTCTTCTTAGACCTTCCTTGAGAGAACAACTCTGCTAAGAAGACCATCATTTTTCTTGATTGGACACATGAATTTCCTTTCTACAAAGAAAAATGGCTGCACCAGTGCAAGAATCCTCTGATTCCGAACATTGAGATGCAGAGGGATTTGTACCAGAACCTCCCCATCCAGAAAAATGCACTTCTATTGTCTTGAATTTTTTCACTTTTCCATCAGGACAAAAAAAATTAATGCCACTAAAGTTAGATGTAAAATTTGCAAGGCTGTGCTGTCAAGAGGAGATCCAAATAAAAAATATTCTTGTGGCACTGCTAGTATGCGAAAGTATCTAAAATCTCTGCATCCAGGAATTTCGCACATGAAGAATTCAGAAGTCTCCGCCAAAATCCACCTCCACCTCCGGCAATTGCAAGTACTTCTGGGGCGTCTTCTTCAACCTCAAAACTGGACATGCGTCCCCAATGTGGAAAAGTAAAAATGCACTGTGTAAAGTGCAATCGGTTGATCTGCTATGGAGATCAGTCTGTTGATTTAGTTTGCAAAGCAATCGATAGTCATTGATGATAAAAAAGAATTCCTGCAATGTTCACTGTTTCCTTTGTCCAGTAAACTTTTTTTCGTTTTTAAAAAAAACCCAAAAAATCGCTCAAAATTAAAAAAAAAACCTACAAAAAAAAGTTCTTTTCAGAACTAACTTCTCCTGTTAAAAAAAAGAGCTATATTTATATGATAGTGTGTGAAAGTTTAGATGAATATATGTGTAGTACATAATTGACTGAAAGAATGCATTTGTGATGTATGGTGAATGCATAAGCGCAAAACTATAAGGAAGTGCTACAGCATAACACTGTAAGCTCTTTAGCTGCAGTGTGCTGTGGTACTTCGGAAGCACAGGCATGCACCATATGTACATAAATATGTTGCAAGTCTGTGCTTCCCTCTGCACTGCTGCTTAAACTGCAGCCATGTAGGGACACAGGCACCCTTGCACAATGGTGCAAGGATATCTTTGTTGTGTGGAGTTTTGTTTGTGCAGGAAGACACAATTTCCTGCACACAAACATCAGTGAAGGCATTTTTCTCCTTCAATGCATGCTGTGCATTGTAGCATATATTTAAAGAGAACAAATGAGGAGAAATGAAAACAATTCAACTTGTTGTGCCTTGCTACATCAATTGGAGGATGGTGCAGCATTCACACATGTCCAGTTTTATGATTTCTGATAAATCAGGAGATGTGTCTTGTTCTATGAGTGTTCTGTGCAAACGCCACGCACAGCAACACCTATAGAGCGCCCTTTCAATGCAAAGTGGTGTGTATGATAAGGTTGTATATACATGGAGAAGAAAAGGTACACAGAGTACCTTTTCCTCTCTTTGTAAATATAAAAGAGTGTTTTACGCTATAACTATGCTACAAAAAGTGACATATTGTTAGCACAGGATGCTTCTAAATTTGCCACATAAGTTGTAAGGTAATGTTAGATTGTTACATTAAGAACATATTGGTAGTTCATTGTTTGAAAAAATGCATGAGAGTGAAAGGAGGTAAGCACAGAGTTATCTCTCCAAAGATGCTCAAAGAAGAATGATTAAAATGATTGCAGTACTTCAATAGGTGCAATGGGAAATATTATGAACCAATCAAATTTTTTTTTTCAGGTCACACAATATCCTATGACAGGGAGATTCCAAAACTACATAGGTATAAACTGGGTGTTTTCAAAACTGTATTAATACATTGTAGCTTCTTGCAGATCTGCTGGCATAGTATATAAAGAAATTAACTTGTACTAAGGTTAATGGCTAGGCCAATCCTTAACTATATAAGTAATAAGTAGAGTAATTTCAGTACTGCAAAGAGAGAACAAGGTAAATTTATAAGTACTTAGGTTTTGGCAAAGTGATAGGACATATTTATAGAGTTGTGAAGGGAAGGAATGGGGCCTCATGTAACATGTGCAAACACACTCTGTGACATGTTTTAAGTTAAAGAATTTAGGGCCAGATTTAGGAAGGCTATTACCGGTCGGTAATGGATGAAATTAACGTATTTTGGCCGTTACCGACCGGTAATAGGCTTTTCTGATGTAGGGGCTGAAATTAAGGATTCTGAAATTTACTGAATCAGTAATTTAAGGAATCAGTAAATTACAGATTTCTTAAATACCGATTCGGTAAATTACCGAATTCCTAATGTAGGGAGCACTTAAATGAGTGCTTATCCCATGTTAGGATTTGTTATTTATCACCAACTACAAGTTGGTGGTAAATAACGAAAAAAAAAACAAAAAGCAATTTTATGCAAACTGCTTCAGTGCCATGTTGCAGACATACATGCCCTTAGGGCATGTATGTCTGCACTGAAGGCATGTATGTCTGCAACATGTGCACCCATACACAATTGAGGGATGCAACAGGGTGTCAAAGTGACACCCTGCCACCCTTCAATGTTTTCCCCCTTTTACCGAATCAGTATTTACTGATTTGGGAATTGCCATGCATTCCTATGGGCCTCCAGGCCATAGGAATGAATGGCAATTACCGAATCGGTAAATACTGATTCAGTAAATACCGATTTTTACAAATTTACCGAAAAATTACCTAGATACTATTTACCTATTCTTAAATACCGAATCAGTAAAATTCGGCATTTAAGAATAGGTAAATAGTATTTACCTACAACTGGCCCTTAGTCTCTTCTAATCCTGAAACTTCCTAGACCCTAGTAGCCCACTATGTCTCTCTATTGAACACCATATAGCTTTGTTGCAGAGAAGTGCTCTGAAGCTATATCCTATTTTATACCTCACTGCAATGCAACTCTCTGGCCCTTTCTGCACATATCTGGTGGGTTTGTTGGCCCCCAGTGACACTCAGTATTCATGTTATCTTTATCCTGTAACTTAAAACACCCACAGAGCATCTTTCCACACATATATACTCCGTCCATCTCCCCTTTCTTCACCTGTGTGCAAACACAGGCCACTGTGCATTTTAATACTTAGTTATACTTACCTTCACAGTAATAGAAATAGAAAAGGCTACACATTGTTTTTCAGTTATTTTTTATAATCTAAATTTCTACAAATTTGATATTTTAGAATTAGGATCTGTGAAAGAGAAGAAGAAATACAGTTATAATATATAATATTATATTTTTTACAATACAGATAATTTTAACATTTTACAAATTATTTTCTTTGCCTTTTTTGCTGTTCTCAGAATATATTGAATTTTACTAGAAACAGTGATTTCAATCGTACTCATCACATAACAGCAGGCAGAAATGAAAAAATCAACAAGATTGTTTAAAAAAACAAGACTTCATACTCAATAACATACCATACAATGCAATTTACATATATATAAAATGCTTACTCCTAAGAAAATTTTCTAACGTAAATTTATATTCACTGAAATGTTGCTGTTTAAAAATATACACTGAGAGAATGTGCAAGAAAAATTCCGTAATTCAAACATACACCTTTCCCTTTGGCCAAATGGTATTCTTGAAATCCTTTATATTGAAATTGTCCAATAGTAATCGTATTAATACATATTATTAAATTCCTCAGAGGCCGATTATCTTCCTAAAACTTTGGCTTTAAAAATATTAGGTAAGAATTTGGTAATTTGCTTGGCAAACATTGTTTAAAAACCAACTGAGCATCATTACAATATGTCCAGCCTTTATCACATTTTAGATATACAGTGTAATGTCCAGATGTTGTGGAAGGAACATCATGGAAAATTATTGCTACTGCTACAAAAGTGCTTCCTGATATTGATAGTTAACTTGCTACAAAATGTTTAATTAAAGTGTCTAATTTTCTTCCATCAGCTGTACAGCGTTGCATCATTAAAATTATATATTGTCCATATCTTTGTATAAATAATGTTGATAATATTTCTGGTTTGTATTGGCTACACTCCATGTTTTGATTTGCTGCTTCAACTAGTGTATTGAAACATACTGATTTACAGTCTGGTAATGTCAAATATATCAATATTTCAGTGTCTATATTAGTGCTACATGTATACATACAATTTTCACAATAATGTTCCCATTTATTTTTTTATTTTTTATTTATTTATTTATTTATTTTTTTGTCCTCATAACCTCCATAAAGACAAAGTACCAGAGGAATTAACTGGAAATAGCTGTCTCAGTGTAACCAAACAACTGGAAGGGATACAAATCTTATGGGGGCCGCCACTCCCTCAGCTTTTCACTGTATTCCAAAGAGGGACTGAGTCCTTAATTCGCCAATCTATGGCGAACATTGGGGTAATTTAACAGCCAGGTGGGGGCCGGGCATGAACCGGATATCGGCTGTTCCATTGGTACAAATTATAGAAGCAATTTAGGAAATCAATCATTGGACTCGGGGGGGAAAAAAAACCCCGAGTGAAATCACTGAAGCCATGAAAATAAATGCCAAAAGTCCCTTTTTCTGTAATTGCCAGATCTAGCCAGATCAGTGAGTGAGGTCTGCAGTACTTAGTTTTGCCAATCTCTAAAGGAGGGAGGTAGAGGGTCTTTCCATTTCCTGCAGATCTCTCTTCTTGCGAGCAGGGTGGAATAAAAAATTAAACACCTGAGTGGATAGTCTACACCTTCTAAGACTCCAAATATTATTAGAGACAAATCCATTATGACAGGTCTTTCTAAAGATTCTGTAAGGGAATTGCTGATATCCTGCCAGAATGTAGTTAATACCAGACATTCAAAAAACATATGTGTATCCGAGGCAGCAATCAAACCACATTTAGTACAAGACATTGTCTGGCCTGCTGTGAATTTAGAAAGTCTTATAGGGGAATAATACGCCCTATGCAGAGTAAAGATATGATTTCTGCGACGCCAGGACGGCTTGACAATACTCCACAAAAGCTCGAAAGAAGACTTCCAAAAATTTTGTAAATCCAAATCCGTCATAACAGAACCTCATAATGAGTCTGGCAATACAAAGTCTCCATCTGACTCCTCCAGAATAAAATTATACCATTTAGATATTTCTTTCTTTACTGGGCCTCTGTTTAGTAAGTCAGTAATAAATGGGCTGTGTCCTCCAAGCTTAAACTTATTCTTATTGGCAGGAGATGCTTTATAAGCTACCGTCCAACTGTGAATCTGTATATATTTAAAGCGAGAGAAGTTAGGGCCAACCTTGGCTTGCAGATGTTCCCACAAAAATAGATCTCCTTCATAAAAGAGTTCACCCCATACTTCCAAGCGTGCCTCTCTCAGAGGCATTGCTAAGGTGTCATCAAGCCAGGCAGGATTTTCTGGCAAGTCCCACAGTGGAGTTTTCTCACAAAAGTAATTTACTTTTATACATTTCAAAATTTCACCCCATGTTCTAGCAAAACCTTGTAAAGTCTTCAGTTTAGTTTTTTTTTAAAACTTAGGATTACCAAACTTAAAGAGAAAACTAAAATGGTTAATTTTTTCCCCCTCCAACATAGCTGCATACATAGGACCCACCCCCGAGGCTACGGGACCCTTCAATAGCATTCGTGAGTGGGATAATTGAAAGGTCCAAGCGTAAAATTTTATATCCGGGGCTGTCAAACCACCCTTATCACGTCGCCGTCTTAGTTTTTTCCAGGCGATCCGTGGAGATGATTATTCCAGATAAAAGATGAGATATTTGATTGAAATTTGGCTAGGATTTTTGGATCGAAATATAAAGGAATGGTGTTAAATAAAAACAAAATTTTTCGAAGAATAGACATTTTGATAAGGTTGACCCTACCTATTAATGACAAAGGGAGGTGTGACCAAGATTGAAGAAGCTTACGGCAATCTTTAAATACTGTGGACAAATTAACTTGGACTATTTTATTAATATCTTTAACTATGTCAAACCTAGATATCGCATTGAAATGCCCGGTGGGAGTTCTGTTGGAGGGTTCACATGATTCCAAACAAGCATTTCAGTTTTGGCTGTGTTAATTTCATAACCAGACACTTGTCCAAAAGCATGAGCCAGTTTCACGATAGCCGGAAGAGCCATAGCGGCTTCTGATGTCAGGATAAGCAAGTCGTCGGCATATAATGCCACCTTCCTCTTCCAGCCTTGACAATAGAAAGGTTTGATGGAAACCTCCTCCCTTAGATATTGCGCAAAAGGCTCAATGTAATAGTCGAAAAGCAAGGGGGAGAGCGGACACCCCTGTCGGGTTCCCCTAGTGATAGAAAAAGGGCTCGATAGATCACCGTTAACAAGAAGAGATGCAGAGGGATTACTATACAACAGGCTAATTGCCCTACGAAAACTCTCCCCAAACTTGGCCAAGGCCTCCGACAGGTACACCCAATTGACCCTGTCGAAAGCCTTGGTTGCGTCTAGCGTAAGGGCCGCCAATGGAAGATTATTGGATGTTACGATATATATGGCTCCAATTAAATCATAGGTCAATTCGTATAATTGTCTGGCTTTCAGGAACCCCTTTTGATCCGAATGAAGGACAGAAGGTGCAATATCGGCCAGTCTTGAAGCTAGAACTGTGGTAAAGATTTTGTAGTCCACGTTCAGAATGGAAATTGGCCTATACGACCCACACTCTTCCTTAGGCTTACCCGGTTTTAATATGAGGGTAATAGAGGCGTTATCCCAAGATGATGGAGGGGACATTCCTTCTAAAAGTATTTGGTTAAACAGGTTAGTGAGGAAAGGAGTAATCTCTGAGTCCAAAATCTTGTATAACTCAGCTGGGAGGCCATCGGGTCCCGACGCCTTCCCCTTCTTAGATCTCTTAATAGCAGATATCACCTCACTCTCTGTAATAGGTTTATCCAAATATTGGGATTGTTCAGGAGAGAAAGAGGGCAGAGTAATTTTATTCAACCAACTTTTGGCAGATTCAGCCGATATTACTTTGTCCTCTTGATATATTTCCTGAAAGAAATCTCTCAATGCCTTCCTAATTTCATCATCAGAAGAGAGCTTGATGTTTCCTACTTTAATAGATGCAATGTTGTTCCGGACCTGATCTACTTTGGTCTTCCAAGCCAGTAATTTGCCAGCGCCTTCACTATATTCGAAATGAGCCAGCCTACTGGCTTCCCATCTCTGTTGGACCCTCAGATTTAGAATCGAAGCCAAACTTCCCTTCAGAGCCACCAGCTGATTGTGAAGAGGATCCAAAATAGACCTCGAGGCTATACTGTTAAGGTCAATCTCATATTGAACACGAGCCATTTCTGATTCTAAAGAGGAGATCGATTCGTAATAACTCTTCCTCGAAAGGCAACTTTAGAAACAATCAGCCCTCTCAACGTTGCCTTAAACGAGTCCCAAATAATTCTATTAGAGGCAGTACCATTATTAGACAAAAAGAAGTTGTGAGTCTCTGATTTTAGATACAAGATATCCTCTTCATTGGTGAGGAAAGAGCGATCGAAGGACCACGTAGTCGTTTTTTTTTACTGCAGAGACCTAACACCAATTTAACCGCAGAATGGTCTAAAAGATGCGAAGGAGTATATTCTATTGTTTTGACAGAATCAACCAATCTTTGAGTAATCAGAATATAGTCAATTCTTGACCTATGATGATATTTGAAATTCCTAAAGGAAACCCCCTGTTGATTTCCTGACCTTTGTCGCCAGACACCCACAAAACCGTGCTGTCTCATAGCATCTAGTAAAAAAGATCTAGTTTTAGACAAAACCATAGATCTATTATTCGGGGCCTTGTCCTAGATGGGGTCCAACACGATGTTAAAGTCACCGACTAAGATTATAGGACCAGAAATGAAGAGTAACTGCAAGAAAATTGATTCCAACGAAGAGGGGTCATCTTGATTCGGACCATAATAGCCGACCATTGTAACTGAAAGGTTAGCCACATCTACCAGAAGAATCTACAGCCTGTGAGATTAACTTAGCTTTAAGTCCCCTTTTAAAGATAATCGCAACACCTCTTGTATGAGAAGTTTGGGTGGTAGAGACCGAAAAATCAATCCATCTATTCTTCTTAATAAGTGCCGAAAATTCAGAATGTGTAAGGTGAGTTTCCTGCAACACCATGACCCGCACATCCGAGATCTTCAGCTATTGCAAAATCTTACTGGCTTGAGGCTTGGTGCGGAGGCCATTGAAGTTCCAGGAAAGGAAACCTACATTACTCATCTCCTAACCAATAAAACACAATGATTAATACTATACCAAAAAAAAATATTTTTAGTAATGTTAAATACTTGCGTCCAGCAATTATGTGTGAAATATGAATTACCATTCCAAAAGCTTCCATTTAGGTTATTTAGGTTATTGAGGACTCTTTTACATTTTTGCCACCCATTCGCACTCACCCCCTCAGGGTGAGAGCCCCTCCCCCGTGAAGAACCCTTACATTATCTAACCGGAACAATGTCCAGTAGATAGTGCCCCACCGGTTGACCACCTGCAAGAAAGTCTAACCGCTGACTATTCAAGTGACTAATAACGAGTGAATAAAAGATTTGAAGCAAAGAGGAAAAAAAATGAGTTGGATCTATGTGGTTTTTAAGTAGTGTAGTGCATAAATAGTGCATATATATAGGTACATCTGCCTTATGATTTACATATTAAAAACATGAAGGATTAAATAGCAGGACCTATATTAAGCAACTAGGATTTTGAGGAGAGGGCGTCTAATATTAAACCTAGCGACCCGTTTTGCCCAGATCCATTAATAGCTAATCAGCTGCTTGCACAGACCTAATGTTATACATCTTATTGTTGTGCATTACTTTAAGGGCTGCCCGGAACATAAGCTGGGCTGTCACGCCCAAATTTTAAAAGGCATCCAAGCGCCTTCCAAATTCCCATTGCTTTTCAAGAGTTATTCGGGAAAGGTCCGATCTTATCAAAAAAGTAAAGCCTTTTCCAGACAAAGACTTTTGTTTTGAAGCCATATTTAAGATGTGTTCTTTTAGGACATAGGTGTGAAAATTGACTAAAATTTTGTGCGGTTTAGATCTCTGTGGGTTCAGTTGAAAAGGATCCCTGTGTACCCTCTGAATATCAAGTGACAGTTCTGCAGGAGTGTATTCTAGAGACAGTGCTTCTTTCAGTAGAGAGAAGATATACTGTTTAATATCTGTCCCTTCAGATCCTTCCGGAACATTCAAAATACGGATGTTCCCCCTTCTCACGTTGTTCTCAAGAGACTCCATCCTCTCACTGAGGGCCAGAACTTCCTTTGTAAGTTTCTTAATATCCTCCTTCGCCTGATCCAAGTGGACTGAATGAATGCCAACCGTCTCTTCCAACACTTGAGTTCTTATAGTGAGACCTTCGATTTTATTATCAAGTGTTTCACAGTAATTTCTGAACTCTAGTTGATTAGCGGATGACTCCGCAAATCCCTTTCTTATCTCCAAAGTAAGAGCTGAAAACATTTCCAGAACAGAGGCTGCCGTCAATGGGGCTTGGAAGGAAGAGGAAGGGGTCGATGATGGGTTAGTGTCAAGTTGGACAAGGTTAACAGAGTCATCTTCATCTGGGCCCCCAGATGCACCTCCCAATTCAGTAGAGTGTAATTCTTCAGTCTCTTCAGAATAAACTGTAATGAGATCTTGAGGCAAACTCACCTCCTGCAAGAATGAAGACTGGTGCTGAGATTGTCCTGGCAGGAGGAGCTGTTGCTCTGATTCTGGGTCTAGTGATCCCTGTGCATTTGCTACTAAATCCGTAGTTTGGGCCATTTCTGTTACTTGAGCAGGGCTTTTTTCAGCTTGGTCAGTCACCCCAGATACTGATGTATCCGCTAGTATGACAGATTGGTAAGAAGATGAGGGGTTGCTTTCAAAGGTAGATGCCATATCTTGATCGTCTAAGCCTTCAGGTAGATGTAAAATCTGTGGAATGGCTTTAAAATAAGAGCGAAGCGAAGGAGTAATTTTTGAACCTGCTGGATGTAATATTTTAGAGTCCTTTTACTTCCCCTTAGTTTTACTCTTCACAAATGGGGTTTTAGACTTAAATTCAGTGTTCAAAAAATAAGATGACTTCGTTTTGGATGATGTATTAACACCTTTCACAACTTCTATTCCCCCTTCTGGATCATCACCTTTGTTTAGCCCTATTTTCTTTCTACGTCCGCGACCTCGACCTCGTTTAGGCTCACCTTTGGGAGTATTTAGTAAGCTGCCTGTAGTGTTAAACGCACCAGGGATATTTGAAATATTCTTGCTTGAGAAAGTATGTATATGTTCCTCGATATCGACAGTATCAATTAAAGAGCCTGGTATAGTAGGAGTGGTAGGAGTGGTTTCTACCAACGACAAGTCTGTAGGACTTCTACTGGCCAATTCATGCCCAAAAGGCCCCTCCACTGCAGCAAAAGTAGCGGAGTCTTGTAAATATTGGGACTGACCTTGTAGTCTTTCCTTAGAGATTAAGATTGTAGTAGCGTTAGTGTGCGTCTCCAACTCTGTAGCACTTCGAGGAGAGAACAGATTTCTCAATCTCTTGCCCTTCCTTAACTCCAGCTCTGCTACAGAAATCCTCGGGCTAGATATTAGAATAGTTGGTAACTCTGGGCGTTTTTTTGGGGGGGGGGGAGAAAGGGGCTGAGCAGCCTCTCACTAGGTGGACAGTGAAACAGGTGTACGTTTTATTTTTACACTCCAACCCCCCCCCACTACACCAACCCTCTGAATCAGGCAAACCCCGGAGTTTAGCTCGTCAAAGCCCGACTTGCCATCAAATAAGGCGACTTGATACCCCTCACAACGCCCGCTACCTCCGTAGCTGTAACCGTCTCGGTCTCGGTCTCCAACGCCGCTCTCAGTTCTGCTGAGGCCGAGACCGGGACACCATAGTGGTAGAAAGAGGACTCCCGTGCTCCGCCGGCTGATCAGAAAGGACCCCACCATTAATGCGGTATAGAATACGGGCGATATACTTCTACCGCTACCGCAGCCAGGAATTCAACCAAGGAACTCTCTCAGTCATCCACGAGACGTTCTTTCACATCCTCAAGTTCAGACACTCTTTCCCAACAAAGCGGGAGACGATCTTGCAGGATGATCCTCACGGAGCACCGCGGCGAGCTAGCTTGCCGCCGCCATGTTCTTCCACCTCCCCATAATGTTCCCATTTATAACAAAGGCCAAAAAGATTTTCAATTTCTATTCCTTCATTTTCCAATATGGTAAATATGTACATTAGAAATTCCTGAGCATCTTGTTGGATATTCTGCGTAAATTGTGTCGAACCAGAACATACATCCAAAAGATTACGAATATCACAAACGCTTTGTATTTTACTTTATCAGTTCTCAATTTTTCATAAATACAATGCAACAAAGAACAACATCTTTTTTCGTGATTCTCCATAATTTGCTGTTGCAAACTTTCAAGAAAAAAAACAACATTGACCACTACATCAGCATAGCAGTTGACACCTGAACTATTTTCAAACTGATAACCAACAATATCTTCAAGAGTATCTTTTTTCTTTTTGCTTGCAATCACATTATCTTGTTTTTTTCCTTCTCTATACCTTCATTACAGATATTCTCATACCTTCTTTTTCGACCAAACACACCCTTTTAAAATACAGGATATTGACCTAACTTGGGAGCATACGCTCTTCTTAACCTATTACACTCTTTTACACAGTTTGCATCTGCAGAAACCTTTGTGTCATTAAAAGCAATCAAAAACAAACCTGATAAAGTTCTGACTCGGGACAAAGCAACATATGCCATACCGTCTTTAACCACGGTACTTCCAATGTTCCCCAAAGCACAGTCTACACTTAAACCTTGAGATTTATGAATTCTACGGTCATATAAATCTTTAACAAGCAAAAAACAAACTGCGCAACGACCAATTTGTTTTACTTCTTCAATCTGATAAAATTTAATTTAAAAAAATGCAATTGCATCTTTATTCTGATAATTAACAAAATCCACAACTTTACCCATTGCTCCATTAACTAAACCTTTTTCTACATCCAAATTTCGCCCTAAAATTACCCGACAGTTCATACATGCATATAGATTCTTTCATAAACCAGCAGTTTTAGATATCGATTTTTCTAAAGAATCCAATTTTGTTTTCAGTTTTTCTGTCAAAATAATAGTGATTCCTTCATGCTGCATTTTATCAATGGGTTCCATTTTTATTATTTCTTAATTTTTCAGCTTCAAAAGTTGTTCAGTGAATATAGAACACTCGCACAGTGTTGGCATTAAGCAGATGATAGATTTGTTTTCGGCAATTTTCCTATATATATTTTTCTGGAACTATATTTTCATTTGGAAACAAATTAGAAAGTAATCGACTCTGCAAAGCTTCTTTGCCATGTTCTGTCAGTACTCCAATTCTTATATCTTGAAGAATAGTTCCATAATCAAAATTTTTTGCCTGTCGGATTATTGTAATGAGTTCCTTGTATTCAAAATATGACCAAATGTTAACGTTTCCAACGTTACCCAAAGACTTTCTGGTGTCTTCATGTGCAAGTGTTTTAAATACTGGTTGTCCTTTTACGGGAGTAAGTTGCCGTAGCTCTCCAAAAACTATGACATGTTTTCCTTCAAATAACACATCGTACTCTGTTTTAGGAATTTGCTGCATTCTTAAATGCACAAAAGCGAGCATTAAGTTTGAGACCATGCTTACCTCATCAATAATCAAAAGTTTCATTTTCTTTAGCACTCTTGAAACTTCACAACAAGCTTCTCCAGATAGCTTGTGATATTCCAATTTGTTTTCATGCTCCACAGGTAGCATGAGTAAATGATGTAATGTAATTCCTTTAATGTTGTGTGCTGCCAACCCAGTTGGAGCAGTTACAACAATAGACAAATATGATTCAGTTATTTTCTGTAGATAACTGGTGATTACTTTAATTAAGAAACTTTTTCTTGTTCCAGCTTGTCCACTCACATACATTTGGATAGGTTGAAATGATGTGTATTTTTTCTTTTCTTGAAGAAATCCATGCTCAATCTGTTGACTCGCTTGCTGATATATTTTTTTCTGTTCAACATTTAGTTGTTCTTCTAAGTCCATTATGTCTTCTTGAGCTTGATGCATTGCTGTTTCCACCTCATTCATGGCGACTGCTGCTTCATTTTTAACAATTGGTTATCCTAATGGATCTTGTCTCATTGGAGCAGAACCTTGACTGTCTTGAGAACTGTCTCTAGCAATTCAGCTGCAATAGTAGCTTCTTGGTCAATTTCATCCAACATTTTCACATAATTTGGAAAAACAGTGAATTCTATGGTATTTTTACAAGCATTGAAGGAATATTCATAGCTCTGAAAAGTAATTCAAATTCTGAACGCCGCGGTTTGAACAGTTGCAAAAGGGCTAAATAGTAAAATTCTGTTTCATCAGGAATGTCGCAACTCAGTTTCCTGTGATTAATCACATTTCATTTTGTTTGTTTCACCAAACATCCTTCTGAACCAATCACTCCATATTTTCCATCATTGATGTTCTCTATAATATTCAGTTTAAAAGTGTAGTTGTGCAGCACTTCATAGAGGCACATGTTCTCAAGATGATGACTTCTGTTTGGATAATATCTGTCCAACATATTTGTTTTCAAAATATCTGTACTTTCTGGATCTTTTTTTGCTAAATATTCATTTTCTTGTACATATTTAAGTACTCGATTTCGCATTGCAGCAAGACCTAGACTCACCCAAATGATTCTTCTAGATTTGGAGTATAGACTTGCAGATGATAACCGATCTGAGCATTCATATGCTCTGATTTCTCGGTGGGATAACATATTCAAACCGAAACTGTATAATTTCTTACTTAGACTTATCTCGTGAGAAATCTCTTCCCACATTTCTTTCAATTCCGTCTTTTCTGATTTTGTAATGTAGGATGTTAAGTATCGAGCAACAGCAATGGAATTGTCCGTAACGCATTGAATTTCCATGTTAGCATTCCACATGGACAGAATAACCGGATTGTAATCATTTATGTATTTTGAATCTTCACTTCTTCTTAAATCGTAGGTATTCTTTGGAGACTTTCTTGTGATGATATGCCGCATAGCAGACATAAAACTGTTTACTCTTCCTTTAGATATTACAGGACTTGGAAAACCAAAATGACATTTGGTATAAAACTTTTCCTTAGACTTGTACTTTCGTTGACATTATTTTCCACAACGATGGTTTTGGAATCGTAAGTTGTTTTCTTCTGTGCTTTTGGGTATAGCACATGTGGCATATTCTTCAATAAAAGACAAAACAGTATCATCCGAATCTGTTCCAAATTTAAGGGCATTCTTGATCCATATCATCAGATGTAAATGCGGAGCACCTCTTGATTGATACTCCTTTCTCCAAAAGAAATCCAGAACTTCTCCAAGAGGAGGATTTTTTTTATTGCAGATAAGACATCATAGCTTTAAATCTATGATTGAAATACCTGCATATATTTACAGGATCCAAAGAGCACAATTCTCTAGGTGTCTTGTATTCAATATTATTTATATTCGAATTTGCCTCTCGAAGAAATTTAAGTAAATCATCCCAAGCGTATTCAGCACAGCTTAGTGTAAGAAACCATGTATGAGTTCCTAAGTTCCTTAGCAATCATTTAAGTTCTCTAATGATGACAGTACCAATAGTCATTAGTGCCATGCTGACATGCTATCAGATTAATCAGCTGAGATTCTAAATAATGATCTCTCTGGTGCACTTTATCCATAAAGTTTTTTGCAGAAACATTTTGCAGATGTTCTCCTGTTTTCAATATGTGATTTACTGCATATGAAAGTCCATACAAGTCACTCTCAAACAAAAGGTGGAATAAATATTGGATATATTGTCAAAATCTTGGATCTTTTGCATACAATCTTGTTGTCCGATATTCAGATGCAGGAATCTGCACAGGTCATTCATCATATCTTCCTCCTTTTCCTGTTGGGAAACACTGCGGAAAACAACGAGCTTCCAAGGGACTTCCCTTTGCTTTTTTCATTTGGAATAACTCAATAGTATTCACCATCACTCTTTTGAATGAAGTGGATGTACCCTGTAATGTTCATAGATTTCTTAAATTCTGGACATGTCCACTTTTTCAATTTGTCCACTTGACGTTTCAGTATCTTCTGCTAAAACAATTTCTTCTTCTCCCACATACACATTTCTATAGTACTCATTGTTTTTTATCAGATACTAGCTTACCCATCGGGCGTTGCTGCAATCTCAGAAGAAAGGACATTTAAGGAAACTTGTTATGATAACATTCAATTTACATTGTGTCATTTTTATTGAAACTTATTCATTTTAATATGGAAAACATTTTAAAGTGTTTTAATTCTGTTTGTTTATTTGAGTGCTTGTGGATACACTGTATTTTTTGTTCTTCCATCTGGTGCTTACACGAATAAATCAGAAGGTTTTCCGACGTGTGAGCTAGCCACATACAGTTGTCCATGTGAGAAGCACGGATTCTCCAAATCTAGTCCACACACTTGCACCGATTGTCCTTGTGCTTTGTTGATGGTCATTGCAAAAGCGAGTCACACCATATACTGTAAACATTCAGTATTGGAAAGATTATGAGGGCCCTGGGGGGCAGGGGGCCGATATTTAACACATTTTTCTTTTTTTTTCTTTTTTTTTGCCAGAAACCTTTGCAGGAGTGTACTCAACAACTTTTTTTAATTATAATTTTTTTTTTGCCAGAAACCTTCACGGGAGTGTACTCAACAACTTCCCAAAGTTTCATGGCGATCAGATGAATGGTGTAGTAATGAATAAAGGACAAACAGATATACTTTCATTTTTATATATATAGATAGACAATGTTGCCTCTTGCACTTTCCTAAAATCCACTAACTCTTGCCAGATTTTCTTACCCTTAGTAGGAACGCCATTAACTAGAATAACTAATGGTTCATTTTCTACACTCTCTACACCAATAGTTTCAATATTTTTCTTTAAATCTAGCTGTAAATATACAACTCTTCCTTTTAATCCTCTCTGTAAATCTGAAGGAGGCAATTTACCTGTTTTAGGCTCCATACGAACAATAGCCTGAAATGGGTGCACACATTGAATGAGAATAGACTCATATGTTTTTATCGGTTCTGGAGGAATAGTAACCAACTCTAGATTATTATGGACAGCTCTAGCAGGCATTTTATTCTCATCTAATTTGTTATAACAATATTTACAAATACGCTGATCAGAACCCAAAATCAAAACAATTCTCTACCAACAAATAAGTTGCATATTCCTTCCACATATCATTATTTTCTCTTTCACTTTTTAAATTAAGATCAACACTCCTAGTCTGATTTTTATAGTGAGTTCGCTGGCAACAAATACAAGAATAATTTGGCCTTTCACCTGAAATCTCATTAAACTTTGTAATTTCACCTTCAAAATTTTTTGTACTACTATTTTCAACATTCTGTTCAACATTTTCTTCTATTAATGTATCAGTTTCTGCACTCTCTTGTTCAGGACCAAAGTAACAAAACTCAATTTCATCACAAACCTTCTTCATATCCGATACTGATCTATGCAAAAGAGCACTGTTCAACTAGTTTACCATTAGTGCTGAACTTTTTGCATAATGCAATCTTCTAACTAATTTCCACATTTGAGTATGATGTACTACTAACATACTGAAATGGTAAAAAACACTTTGACATACTTTTCTAGAAACACAAGCCAGAGAATGACCTTGAACCAGTATTTTTTCTCACTATGCAAGGGTCAAGTCCTTGCAACATCTTAATCTTTTGTTTAACACTTTTTTTTACTGTATTCTCGTAAGAAATTGCATAAAATATCAATAGATTTGTGTTGCACACTACAAATACTACTGCAATCCCAAGTGTACACTAGGGCTTTAGGACGTCTGCCTAGAACTTCATCAGCTATCACTTCTTCTGCGTTTCTGGGAACCATTTGTTCTTTGTCAATTGGACAACCGTTTCTAACCTCGTGAGCTCGAACACTGGTGTCAACTGCATGCAACAAATCATTGGTCTGAAATTAACTCTCTTCATTAAAGAAAGGCTCAGAACTGGCACTCTGTTTCCATTCCCCACCAAAAAAAGCACAAACATTAGTTCTGTTAATTAGTCTTTTCCTCTTACTTTTGGCATTCATTAAATGGATTGGTTTATCTAGTGGTCAAATTCTGTTTAAAATTAAAAAGAATAGTTTCCTTTTTACTTCAAAAGCCTTTTCAACAATTGTTACAATATGCTTCTTCTTTCTATAAAATAGTGAACTTTTTCTATATTTCTTCATGTCTTTGAGCAAATGATGTACTACTCCATTATAAAAAAAGTTTCCGTATTTCTTTATACTGATTTTATGGCACGACACAGAGGCAAATATTATGCAATAAATCCTTTATTAATGGTACAAAAGGGGGTGGTGATGGACGGAGCATCTGAATCAATCAAACACTCACACCCAGTCAAATGATCTGGGTTTAATCCATCACCGTTGTTTAGCCCACTCTGCCACCCCAGTTCAGACATGGCTATATGCAAATCAGTCTGACCAGTGCCTCATGCGAACAGTCCAGCCCGAACTGCCAAGCCATGTCTTCCCTGGACCAGAAGCAAGCTTCCGAGGACCGGTTTCTGGCATTCCAACCATCTTCAGCCCGGCTTGCTTGAATCCAGTGGCAAAGTGAGCAAGGGACTCACGTCTGAGCATACCCTGCCACACTTATGGCGGCCAAAAGCGGTACATAGGGGGTGGTGATGGACGGAGCATCTGAATCAATCAAACACTCACACCCAGTCAAAAGATCTGGGTTTAATATATCACCGTTCTTTAGCCCACTCTGCCACCCCAGTTCAGACATGGCTATATGCAAATCAGTCTGACCCTGTGCCTCATGCGAACAGTCCAGCTCGAACTGCCAAGCCATGTCTTCCCTTGACCGGAAACAAGCTTCCGAGGACCGGTTTCTGGCATTCCAGCCGTCTTCAGCCCGGCTTGCTTGAATCCAGTGGCAAAGTGAGCAAGGGACTCACGTCTGAGCATATCCTGCCAGACTTATGGCGGCCAAAAGCGGTACAAAAGGAGGTGGTGATGGACGGAGCATCTGAATCAATCAAACACTCACACCCAGTCAAAAGATCTGGGTTTAATCCATCACCGTGCTTTAGCCCACTCTGCCACCCCAGTTCAGACATGGCTATATGCAAATCAGTCTGACCCTGTGCCTCATGCGAACAGTCCAGCCCGAACTGCCAAGCCATGTCTTCCCTGGACCGGAAACAAGCTTCCGAGGACCGGTTTCTGGCATTCCAGCCGTCTTCAGCCCGGCTTGCTTGAATCCAGTGGCAAAGTGAGCAAGGGACTCACGTCTGAGCATACCCTGCCACACTTATGGCGACCAAAAGCGGTACAAAATGGGGTGGTGATGGACGGAGCATCTGAATCAATCAAACACTCACACCCAGTTGAAAGATCTGGGTTTAATCCATCACCGTTCTTTAGCCCACTCTGCCACCCCAGTTCAGACATGGCTATATGAAAATCAGGAAGACATGGCTTGGCAGTTCGGGCTGGACTGTTCGCATGAGGCACCGGGTGAGACTGATTTGCATATGGCCATGTCTGAACTGGGGTGGCAGAGTGGGCTAAAGAACGGTCATAGATTAAACCCAGATCAGTTGACTGGGGGTGAGTGCTTGTATTGTCAACGCTCCGTCCATCATTTCCTTTGGTTTTTCTTTGTTCGCCATAAATCCTTTATTGCCACCACTCAGCAGCAAGAGGAAACACAACATGTTCTTAGAACAAAGAATATAGAACTCCTAAGAACATTCCAATCTTAACAAAACTCCTTTACTCCATTTACTCTTCCTTCTTTTATTGCTGCTGCTCAAAGAGATAAGTACAATTTTATATCCACAGTAGTGTTAAAACTATTTAAAGAGATTTAAAGGAAAATGCTTGGATAAGTGGGTTAATTTGAATTAATTATAATATGATAAGAAAAATTTATGAGTGAATGTATGATGTGTTTTAAAAAAAATAATAATAATAATAGTAAGAGGAATATTCTTTTAGAAATGGAAATACCTTTATTGTGAGTTCAAGTCTGGGAAATATTTTAAAAAATGTTCAGGATGTGTGTATTTAAAATATTTTGTATAGGAGAATCTTTTTAAGCGTGTTGTGTTCAGTTTTAGTGTGACATTTGATTTAAAGCAAATCGAGAGTAAGCAATTTTTTATTAATATGAGCGAAATGAAGATTTATTCTATCTATTCGTTGATTTTTTGTTAGTTAATGTCCGGGCTCGAGCGCATTTTGAATTATTGTGTGCACGGAGCTCGAGCGGCTTAACGGTATTTTGATGACAGGCTGAGAGACGGGTAGAGCTCGAGCCTTTAGACGCCTCGAGCCGAGTTTACACGCGTCATAAAGCATTTCAGGTTTGGACGCGCTTCAATGAAGTTTGGGCTTTTGAGGCCTTTGTAGTTACGGCGTTGCTATGCAACGACGTAATAAAGAAGCTACGGAGGTTGTTTCTTTCAGTCAGAAGCGCGAAGAGGCTTTTTGATGTGAGCGAATCGTTATTTTTACGCAAGGCGATTTAAAAGATGGATTGGAAAGGAATTAGGAGATTTATAATCATTTTTGTGAGAAATGTGTTTTAGTGCTTAATAGAGTTTAATTTATTATTGGTGTATTCAAGTTTTTGAAAGCTGCACCAATATGGAGCAAGATGAAGTTTCAATGGAAGAAAGAATAAATAAGGCAATAGAAAAGATTACTACTGAAGTTCTTTACACATGGAAAAGAAACTAGACATGATGGCTGCTTCAAAGGCAGGAGGACATGAAGAAGAAAGTTTTTATTCAGCGCAAGAAAATGAATCCCCCTAGAGATTGGGGAAAAAGGCTTCAGGGAAAAGAAAACATGTTTCTAGTAGAGAGGAACATGGAAAGAAGTGAAAAACTTCATATGTTGAACATGTTTGCTGTTTGGACAGGCAAATAGAGGATGCCACAGGCAATAAAGAGGGGCATGGAAGAGGCCCAAGTGATGAAGCAGGAAAAAGTGTGCGTAGGCATAAATACGTTGTGTGTGAGGATTCCTCTGAAAGTGCAGAGGTGGAAATCAGTTGTAGTTCTGATTTTGATTCGGAAGAGGAGTCTCAAGTTAAAAGAGGTAGGAAGGAAGATTTTGCTTCGGAGTGTAAGAGTATTAACGATCCTTTGGGTGATAGCATGTTCGATCCACTTCTTATTAAACATCCTTTTTCACCGGAGTGGACTCCTTTGGATCATGTTGTGAAATATCTTGAATATTGGATGAGAGGGGAAATCCCTAAAGAGGTTAGGGTGAGACTTAGATCTGAATGTCCAAGACCCTTGGTGGATAATAAGGTGTTAGTGACACCGGAACTTGATTAAAAAATGATAGCTTTTATTGCGAAAGGAGGCCGTGATCCGAAGAAAGGCATAGATAGAGGGTTAAAATCCTGTCAGGATAGATTACTAGATGTCGTAGGCCTGGTATCTAAAATATTTGACATGGCAGAGTAAGCCTATGTTAATAAATGGTATATTGATGTACAGGAATTAAGAGAGTGGATTCAAAGGGTTGTTTGTCTATTGGTCAACGCAAATACAGCCTTATCAATAGAAAGGAGGAAAAGTTTATTGCTTAAAATTAACCCCAAAATTGGTAGACCGTGCTATTAGAGAGGAAGGCCCTCTGGCTAAAGGGCTTTTCTTTGGTGATGAATTTATTAAGGAATTATCCAGATATGTGGGTGCGTTTAGCAGCCTACAAAAATCACAGAGAGAGATAAAGAAAGTTTTCAATGAGCGTGTTTTTGGCTCGGCTGGGAAAACGAGGAGCCGGTTTCCTGGCCGAGGTCAAGGTATCACAAGAGGCTCTTTTTCAAGAGGATATGGAAGAGGCTACCAAGGTCAGCAATATTTCAGAGGAGGATTTTTTCCTCAAAGACAACGTGGTAGAGGAAGATTTAACAGAGGAGAAAGACGAGGCAGAGGATCGTATGGTAAGTCAAGACCTTTCTGTTATCCACTTAAAATTGGGTGGCAGACTAGCCCAATTTCTAGAAGTATGGAGGACAATTACAAAGATCCTTGGGTGTTAGAAACTGTTCAGGGTTTCAGAATAGAGTTCATAGCAATGCCGGTGCAAGAAAGGGTTCCAAATCCAATAATATTCGGAAAAGAAAAATTGGATTTAATAGAAGTAGAAGTGAGGGAATTAATTCAGAAAGGTGCAGTTGTGAAAGAGAGAGAAATTGTGGAAGGATTTATAAGCAATATTTTCCTGGTGGAGAAAAAGGACAAAAGGGGTATGTGTCCAGTAATAAATTTGTGACAATTGAACGATTGGGTGGTTTATCACCATTTCAAAATGGATGGAATACATCTTTTGAAGGATGTGTTGGTAAAGAAGGATTGGTTGACAAGATTAGATCTGAAGGATGCTTATCTGACAATTCTAATTTGCAGGGAACATCAGAGATTTTTGAGGTTTGTTTGGAGAGACCAGTTGTGGAAATTTGTGTGTCTACCGTTCGGCCTGTCATCAGCCCCATGGTGCTTCACAAAGGTTCTTCGTCCTGTGGCAGCTTTTTTTGAGGGAGAGAGGGGTGAGAATGTTATTTTATCTTGACAATATTTTACTAATGGATCAGGACAGGGAAACTCTTCTCTCTCATACGGATTTGGCGATCAAGTTGATAGAGTTGTTAGGTTTTGTAATAAAAAGGAAGAAATCTCAGTGTGTTCCAAGTCAACAGACACAATTTTTAGGTTTTGTGGTAGATATAGAAGAGGCGATGTTAAGACTTCCGAAGGAAAAATTAAAGAGGATTCAGAAGGAGTTAAGAAATGTTTTGAAAATGGACAGTATCTCATTAAGAATATTGGCACGGATTGTGGGACTTTTGTCATGAACAATTCAGGTAATTTTTCCGGGTCCATTACACTACAGGGCTCTTCAGAGATTGAAAGCTTTCCATTTAAGGAGTGGTTTGAAATATTCAGAAAGTGTATGTCTTTCGCAGGAAGCGAGACAAGAGTTGATTTGGTGGTTGAGAAATATGGAAGCATGGAATGGGCGTGCAATTTTTGAGGAGAAGGCGGATCTAATTGTGGAATCGGATGCAAGTTTGGAAGGATGGAGTGCAAGATGCGGTTCGTTAAGTTCTGAAGGTCGTTGGACGAATCAGGAAAGGAATTTACATATAAATTGTTTAGAATTGTTAGCAGGATCTTTCGCTTTAAAATGCTTTGGGAAACAGACTACATGATGTTCTGTAATTTTGAAAATGGACAATGTTTCTGCAGTGCGATATGTGAACAGGATGGGAGGTCCTCGTTCGAAAGGTCTAGCAGATGTAGTAAAGATTTTTTGGGAGTACTGTTTGGAGAGGAATATTTTTGTTCAAGCAGAACATATTCCAGGAAACTCGAATTCTGTGGCAGATTGGTATTCCAGGAACTTTTACAATTCAAGCGATTAGATGTTGGACAGAATAGTTGTTGTGAAATTGAACCAATTTTGGGGACCTTTTCAGGTAGACCTTTTTGCGAACAGAATAAACAAACAAGTAGAGAGGTTTTTCAGTTGGCATCCAGATCCGGATGCGATGGGTGTAGATGCTTTTCTGCAGGATTGGAGAGGTCTGCGGCCATATGCGTTTCACCCCTTTTCAATGATAAGCAGAGTAAGCGGAAACGGTGGTTTTGATAACCCCGTTTTGGACCTCACAGGCTTGGTACCCTATGTTATTAGAAATGAGTGTGGATTTTCCAGTTCTTCTTCCTGGGAGTTTGCGAGGTCCTCTGGGGGAGTTTCACGATTTAGTGACTTCAGGTCAACTTCTTCTTCTGGCTTGGAAACTTTCAGGAGAGTCTGGAGTAAGCCAGGACTTTCATCAGAGGCTTCGAAACTCATTGAGGAATTATGGGCTCCTGGAACAAGGAGGGTTTATAAGTCAGCATGGAATAAGTGGAATGGTTGGTGTGTGGAAAGGGGTTTGGATCCCGTTTCAGGAGATGTAGTCAATGTCTTGAATTATTTAACAGGTTTATTTAAAGGTGGTATGGCATATAGGTCTGTGACTTTACATAGGTCTGCTATTTCTGCAGGGCATGAGTTGGTTAATGGTATTTCTGTTGGACAGGACGTTATGGTTAAGAGATTGTTGAGAAGTATTAGACTGTATGTTCCTCCTGGTCCAAGGTACACTTCTCTATGGGATGTTTCTATAGTTTTACTTTTATTTGTGTCATGGGAAGACAATAAGTTTTTAAGTTTGAAAGATTTGACACTTAAGCTTACTATGTTGTTGTGTCTTCTTTCTTTTAGAAGGGTTTCGGATGTTTGTGCTTTAGAAATTTCAAGCAGGTGTTACACTCCTGAGGGGATATGTTTTTATATCAAACAAAGAACGAAGACAAAGTCGAATTCAGTATTTTATCCTTATCTTTTGGAGAAAGAGAAACTTTATGTGGTGCGTTATGTCAAAGAGTATGAAAGTAGAACTAGACCCTTTCGACCTGTTGGGGTAGAGCAGTTATTGATCTCTTTCAGATATCCATTTAAGGCTGTTTCGGTGCCCACTTTGGCAAGGTGGGTAAAAATGCTAATGGAAAAAGCAGGTATTGATACAAATAAATTTGGTGCACGTTCTGTTAGAGGTGCAGCTGCTTCTAAAGCAAGAATTTTAGGAGGCAGTTTACAAGATATTATGAAAAGTGCTGATTGGTCAACAGATTCTGTTTTCAGGAAATTTTATTTTAAACCAATTGAGAGTGCAGCTCAATGTATTGCTGATATGCTTTGAACTTGCATAATGTTGGCTTCCGTGTCATGCCATAAAATGTAGATTTTCCACAGCCTTGGTGGGCTGAAAATCTGGATTTTATTAACGACACGGAGGCAAATATTATCCCTCCCTTAACATGATGCCCTAATATTTTTATATTGTATTTATGCAGGTCAGAATTCAAGTTAAATGGACAAAATGGGATTTTGATTCATGTCAACGTTTGTAAGAAGAAAGAAGACTTTGTGTTCTGTTCTCAAGTTTCACAGACATTGGAAGTTGAAATTGTTTTTGATTTATTCTCTTTAAGCAGGCAACATCAGAAGGAAGAGTACATGGAGTAAAGGAGTTTTGTTGAGAATGGAATGTTCTTAGGAGTTCTATATTCTTTGTTCTAAGAACATGTTGTGTTTCTTCTTGCTGCTGAGTGGTGGCAATAAAGGATGTATTGCATAATATTTGCCTCCGTGTCCTTAATAAAATCCAGATTTTCAGCCCACCAAGGCTGTGGAAAATCTACATTTTGTCTTCTTTTACCATACGTCGTATCTTTTGATTATACATTTACTTTTTTTACTTTCCTGTTATTTTGATAATTTTTTCTGGTTGAATCATTGTCAGTAGTTTCAACATTCTGAACATTCTTTTTGGGCCTAGAAAGATTTTTTATAAATTTCTTAGTTGTCTTACCGGATGTTTTTTCTTTTTACCCACATGATGTTGGTCATCCAATACTTGTTGTTGAGTTTTCTTCAAGGAACTGTCCTTTAGCTCTCTTTTTCTCTTTCTTGATTTTTCAGGCATGATAACTTTATTTTAATGAAGATAAACTATGTCTGTAAAAAGTAAACATAAATAAATATATATTAATTTATATATATAAAAACAAAAGTATGTCTGTTTGTCCTTTATGCATTACTACACCATTCATCCGATCGCCATGAAACTTTGGGAAGCTGTTGAGTACACCCCCGCGAAGGTTTCTGGCAAAAAAAAAAGAAATTAAAAAAAAGTTGTTGAGTACACTCCTGTGAAGATTTCTGGCAAAAAAAAATTGTTAAATATCAGCCCTCCGGCCCCCCAGGGCCCTCATATTCTTTCCAATACTGAACCTTTACAGTTTATGGTGCGACTCGCTTTTGCAATGACCATCAACAAAGCACAAGGACAATCGCTGCAAATGTGTGGACTAGATTTGGATAATCCGTGCTTCTCAAATGGACAACTGTATGTAGCCATCTCACGCGTTGGAAAACCTTCTGATTTATTCGTGTCTGCACCAGACGGAAAAACAAAAAATACCATGTATCCACAAGCATTTGAATAAATAAACAGAATTAAAACAACACTTTAAAATGTTTTCCATATTAAAATAAATATGTTTCAATAAAAACAACACAATGTAAATTGAATGTTATCATAACAAGTTTCCTTAAATTTCCTTTCTTCTGAGATCGCAGCAACGCACGACGGGTAAGCTAGTAACTTTATAAATTAAACTTTTCTATTACTATACAAACACATTCCATAAAAAAATCATTTACCACTTTCTTTTCTCATCACTAACTGAAATTGTAATTCAAGGTTTTTACATAACTGTATAGGAGAGACACTGGGTGAATTTATAATTGGTTGTGTTTTTCTTCAGTGAATGGATTAGTACATGATGCAGTAAAAGATCTATGGGATTGCAGCAGCAGTCACAGGGTGTTAGCTGAACTGTATGGATACTGACTGGGAAATTGTAGGTCTGAAACACAAGTGTAAAGGTGGTTACACCACTACATGCATAGTGCATAGGAGTTTGAAGCAGTCCATGTCCAAAGGTCTGGCTCGCTGTATGAGTACATGAGTACATGGATACTGACTGGATGATTAGAGTACTGCCAGGAGATACACTGGGTGAATGTATCATTGGTTGAGTTTTACTTTAGTGAATGGATTAGTACATGGCACTGAAAGAGTCCCTATGGGATTGCAAGAGCTGTGTGTTTGCTGGAGTGTATGGATACTGACTGAGGAATTGTAGGCCTGAAACACAAGGGAAAATGTGGTTAGACCACTACATGCATAGTGCATAGGAGTTTGGAACAGTCCATGTCCTAAGGCCTGGCTCGCTGCATGAGTACATGGATACTGACTGAATGATTAGAGTACTACAAGGAGAGACACTGGGTGAACTTAGAATGTATTAGATCTTTCTTCAGTGAATGGTTTAGTACATGTAGCTGAAAGGGTCACTATGGGATTGCAAGAGCAGTGACGGGGTGTTTGCTGAAGTGTATGGATACTTCCTGGGGAATTGTAGGCCTGAAACACAAGTGAAAAGGTGGTTAGACCACTACATGCATAGTGCATGGGAGTTTGAAGCAGTCCATGCCCTAAGGCCTAGCTCACTGCATGAGTACATGGATACTGACTGAATGATTAGAGTACTACAAGGAGATACACTGGGTGAATTTATAATTGGTTGAGTTTTACATTAGTGAATGGATTAGTACATGGTACTGAAAGAGTCACTATGAGATTGCAAGAACAGTGACAGGTTGTTTGCTAGAGTGTACGGATGCTTACTGGGGAATTGTAGGCCAGAAACACAAGTGAAAAGGTGTTAGAGCACTACATGCATAGTACATAGGACTTTAAAGCAGTCCATGTTATAATGCCTCGCTCGTTGCATGAGTACATAGATACTGACTGAACGATTAGAGTACTACAAGGAGATACACTGGGTGAATTTATAATTGGTTGAGTTTTACTTTAGTTAATGGATTAGTAGTTGGTACTGAAAGAGTCACTATGGGATTGCAAGAGCAGTGACAGGGTGTTTGTCGGAGTGTATGGATACTGACTGGGGAATTCTAGGCCTGAAACACAATTGTGTACTTGGTTAGAGCACTACATGCATAGTACATAGGACTTTAAAGCAGTCCATGTTATAATGCCTCGCTCGTTGCATGAGTACATTGATACTGACTGAACGATTAGAGTACTACAAGGAGATACACTGGGTGAATTTATAATTGGTTGAGTTTTACTTTAGTGAATGGATTAGTAGTTGTTACTGAAAGAGTCACTATGGGATTGCAAGAGCAGTGACAGGGTGTTTGTTGGAGGGTATGGATACTGACTGGGGAATTCTAGGCCTGAAACACAATTGTGTACTTGGTTAGAGCACTACATGCATAGTGCATAGGAGTCTAAAACAGTCCATGTCCTAAGCCCTAGCTCGCTGTATGAGTACATGGATACTGATTGAATGATTACAGTGGTATAAGAAGAGATACTCAGTGAATTTATAATTGCTTAAGTTTTCCTTCAGTGAATGGATTAATACATGGTGCTGAAAGGGTCAGTGTAGGAGTGAAAAGGGAATAACATGGTGTTTGCTGCACTGTATGGATACTGACTGGGGATATGTAGGCCTGAAACACAATTGTGAAGGTGGTTACAATACTACATGCATAGTCCATAGGATTTTGAAGCAGTACATGTGTTAAGTCCCTGAATCGCTGCATGAGTACTTGGATAATGACTGAATGAATACAGCAGTACAAGCACACATTAAGTTACCAAATGCTTCTCTCACAATGCTTTACAAATGCACCCACACTCACAGTGTGATTCTAGACAAGCAACACTATTCACTAGTCTAGAAGAGTTAAGTTGACTGCATACATTCCACATATTTCATTACTCCACTTTAGAGTAGGAGCCTGACACATGTTAAAATACATAAGAAATGACTGCTTTCAAATTCTACCAAAACTTGGCAACCGGATAGGTTTTTAACCAGTTATATATCTGCAAACACATGAAGTAACCAAAGGCTTCTCTCACAACAGTTCCCAAATGTACACAGACTCACAGTGTGATTCTAGACAAGCAAGACTATTCCTTGGACTTTATCAAAACACATTTACTGATCTAGAAAATCTAAGGTGTCTGCAGACATTCCACATATTTCAGTACTGCATTTTAGTGTTAAAGCCTAACTCATTTTGCAAATACATAAGCTATGAATATTTTCTAATTCTACGAGAACTTGACAACAAGAAAGGTTTTTAAGCACTTCTGTGTCTGCAAACACATAAAGCACCCAAATGCTTCTCTCACAATTTTCCCAAATGGACACTGACTCACAGTGTGATTCTAGACAAATAACTGTATCCCTTTCACTTTACCAAAAAACATTTACTAGTCTGGAACAGGTGAGATGACTGCACACATTCCACATATTTTAGAATTGCACTGTACTGTGGAAGCCTTACTCATTTTACAAATACATAAACAATGACTGGCTTCTAATTCTACTAAAACTTTACATCATTACCAGTGTTAAAGCAGTGAGCTGTCAACAAACAGGTGAAGTTACCAAATGCTTCTCTCACAACGGTTCCCAAATGTACACAGACTCACAGTGTGATGCTAGACAAGCAATACTATCCCTTGGACTTTATCAAAACACATTTACTGATATAGAAAAACTAAGGTGATTGCACACATTCCACATATTTCAGTACCGCATTTTAGTGTTATAGCCTAACTCATTTTGCAAATACATAAGCAATGACTATTTTCTAACTCTACCAAAACTTGACAACAAGAAGGTTTTTAAAGCACTTATGTGTCTGCAAACACATGAGGCACCCAAATGCTTCTCTCACAATTTTCCCAAATGCACTGACTCACAGTGTGATTCTAAACAAATAACAGTATCCCTTGCACTTTACCAAAAGACATTTACTAGTCTGGAACAGGTGAGATGACTGCACACATTCCACGTATTTTAGAACTGCACTGTACTGTGGAAGCTTCACTCATTTTACAAATACATAAACAATGACTAGCTTCTAATGCTACTAAAACTTTGCATCATTACAAGTTGTTTTAAAGCAGTTAGCTGTCAACAAACAGACGAAGTTGCCAAATGCTTCTCTCACAATGGTTCCCAAATGAACAAAGTCTCACAATGTGATTCTAGACAAGCAAGACTACTCCCTGGACTTTACCAGGAGAAACACATTAATTTTATTAAAAACAAAGACACCACATACAACCCCTCACAAATTAATAACTCACCTTTCAAATTGATTTGTAGATTAAGAAGTATGTCAATCACACACCAGATGTTCTTATACAGAATCTCATTACTGTACTGTTCTTAGGAAAACCAAAAATGGCAAACTTTCTCTCTCATTCTGCACACATATACATGTAAATATCAAATTGCATTGCTTCCCACATTAATTCAACAGCTAACACACATTTCTATTGGTTACACATTTCAACCCTTTCCAATTGACATAAGTTTGAACCCTACCCCCTATCTGCTTACTGCCTGTTACCATGGTAACAGTTCATGGAACACTCAATTGAGCACACAGGTCACAAATTTAGCACACAATGTTGCTAATCCAAACAATAAATGTGCTTGACTTTTCAAAATATCACCTTATCCTATGTAATGTTCCTTTCAAACAGTTTTTCTTAACCAATAAGAACCATGCTTTTAAAAAATAGAAACATGCAGCCTACTTTTCAGACTATAATGGTGTCAAACAGCCAATCATTTCTTTTCTTTTTTCAAAACTGCATCTTATCCACCATTTTAGAAAAATCTCACTTCTCAATCTGCCATTTCACATACAGACACCTTCTGAGTGCATCCAGACTTCCCTTCAAGATGCTTAGAGTGTGGATTGTAGGACACAGCTATATTTTCTGGAGCCAAAGGTATGCAGAAAATAGAGGCATTGACAAAGACCTTGCTTTGTCAAATGTAGACATTAAATGGATTAGACAGAGAGGGTTAAAGTGGCACCAATTAAGGCCATTGGTTAAATCCTTTTTGCATCTCGAACACACTGACCTCATAATTGTGCACTGTGGTGGCAATGACCAAGGCACTTTGACGGGGGTAGGTCCGGAAATGCTTATGAAGGACACCTTTAGAGAATTTATGTCACTTTCTCCCAAACTGCCTTAGTCTATTCTAACATATGCCAAAGGCAGAAATGGGACTGGTCCAATTAATTTTGTCCACATATTGAGAAAGCTAGGAAACATGTCAATAAATCTTTTTCTGCTTTTCTCCGAGATTATAGGATGGGGTCCATTTACCACAACATCTGCCTTTCAATATGGATGGCATCTATAGGAGAGGTGGTATACATTTTACAGATGAGGGTAACAGAGTCTTCCTCAGCAACTTTAGACTCTACATAGGTACTTACTTGTAGGAATCAAATTCTCTCAATAAACACAACGCCTCTTTTTAGAGCCACCCAATATCTAAACACATAAGCTTGATGTATATCTGAAAAATATTACTTATTTTTGCTTGGAGTCGCGCACCCAACGCGTCAGTCGCGCACCCAATGCATAGAAGTCATCCACCAAACGCAGTGGAGTTGCGTACCCTACACGCTAAGAGTCGTGCATCCAACGCGTGCACACCAGCGGGCCGTGATGAGCACCGTGCTGGATGCACGACTCCTAATTTTACAGTAAAAAACCCCATGCCCCGGGGCCTATATGGAACGTTGGGGACCTTGGGGGGAGCCCCAATGCCCCCATGGTCCCAACGGGCTGTCTGCATCCTTCGGGAGTCGGCATTGCTTTTCCACATGGGAAGCTGCTAACATGCAGCTCCCCATGTGGAAAAGCAATATGGTTTGGATTTTGAAAGAGACAGCAGGTTTCCCTGCTCTCTCTTTCAAAATCCAAACCAAGTTTGCTATGGGAGGTCGGGAGCTGTATGATTCCTGCCCTCTCATAGCAAACAGCAGTGTCCCGGGGGTGGGCACCCCGGGACACTGCAGGAGGATGGTGGTCCCCAGGGCCCACAATGGCTCTAGGAGAGGCACCACGTGGCCTACTCCCACAATACACAAAGCCCCAGTGGGTGGTGGTCCCTGGGACTTGGGGGGCCTCTAAGCCCCCCACCACTATTTTAGAAAGCCCCGGGCGTAGCGGTCCCCAGGCCTGGGGGGCCATTGAGCTCCTCCACCCATGTATTTTGCTGGGGGGGCCTTTGAGCCCCCCAAACATTTATTTTGTAGCCCTGGGGGGTGGCGGTCACCAGGGCTGTGGGGCCCCTCTGAGCCCCGCATAAATTAAAGATTTTTCCCCTGGGAGTTGTCCCCCCCGGGGGCTAATTATTAAGCCCTTGCTTCGATTTAGTTTTTTTTCCGCCAGAATCCCCGCACCCTGCCCGCATTTTGCCTGTTTAAAAAAAATTAAAACATTTGGCCGGCCCTGGGAGTCCTTGTGGGTCCTGCTAAGCAGGTCTAGAGGGTCAGGGTATTTCTACCCTGCCCCCTTTACACGTTTTGTACACTTGTTCCACTGATTTCTACAGCCTCGCTTCTACCGAGGCACAAAATGGCTGCCAATACTTCCTGGTTTTGAAAGTTGACAACCATGTGACAGCCAATTAGCATTCAGTGCATGATCGAATGGTGCACTTAGGATGGGCTCAGGATGCGCGGGTCCCGTGTGGCCATAGATATATATGTGATTTTACTTTTGATTTTCTCAGAAACTACTAAACAGATTTATACCACTTAAGCAAAAGGCACGGGTCTGAAGCAAGGCCTACCTCTTTCCCATATTTGGAGTAATTCCGTTCAGCAGTTCGGGCTGTAGCCAAGATGAACAGTTCCTATGGAAAATTGCATGAGGAAAACACGTTTTGGGATCCCCCTTTTTCTCAGCCCCCACTTGACGAAACACCTGAGACTTTCAGGATAAGAGCAGACCGGAGCGCCCCACCAGTTTGAATTTTTTTGCAAAGATTCGTCAACCGGCGCTAAAGTTATTCCAAATAGAATGTTGCGGATTTCCTATGGGGAAAATAGGTCCTAACTATAACTACCTACTGGTGACCGCCAGTAGGTAATGTGGAGCGATCCTGTGAGCAGACCACATTGAACAAAAAATATATATATATATATATATATATATATTCACTGAAAAAAACATAGGTTTCACACCAGTTATAGTTAACTGGAAATTTTACTGTCATAAAACCATTGAAATTCCATGTTATAGTTAGTTGGACTCACTATAACTTGCGCGTGCAATGCACTGCTGATGACGTCACATATTACATCACTCATGACATGGTCAGTGACATCACTCATGACATCACTGATGACACCATCCAGTGAATGTGTGTCTTTCTGAAAAATAAATATGTTTTATATATGTATACGTAAAGGTCGATGGAAGAATAAATGTTTAAATAAGTGTCTAAAAAGATATTTTTTTTTTTTAAATTGATTGGTTAACTGGCTTATTAAGTGTATCTTAGTGAATACATATATTAGCGAGTAATGTTTAAATATTTAAATATATGTATCAGTGTTTCACTTTGTGTATAAGTGGCTGCATGGGTTGGTGAGTAGCTACATGTGTGTGTATATGGGTTATTAGATGTTTTTTTAGTATCAGTATGAGTGTCTGTATGCTTTGGTGGGGGTAGTACTTGGCACATAGATGCATCAATGACTGACTCACTGTTTGTATGTGTTTTGAAGACAGCATATGTGCAGGACTGTATGGGTAGATGAGTGTGTATATGTGTGTGTTAGTGAGTGAATGGCTGTCTCACTAGTGTCTTTATCAGTACCAACATATGTTTTAATCTAGTATATGTGAGTATTGATGTATATAAGTGAGCATATGAGAGAGTGAGAGATTGTAAGAGTTCCTGTTTAAATAAGTATGTGTTTCTATAAGTGATTGTTTAAGAGTAAGTATGTGTAAGTTTCCTTAGAAGTAAGGTGGTAGTGTGTGTATAGCTGTATATGCAAATAAATGGATGTTCAATAGTTTATTTGCATGTGTGAGTATGTGTGTGAGTAACCTTTGGATGACTGTCGGTGTGTAACAGGATGTATAGGTGTATCACTACATATGATGAGTAAGTATATGTATGAGTGACTATATAGAACTGTTGGTGAATGAGTGAATGTGTATATAGATGGTGGAATTATTGAATTGGTTGTTGTAACTGGTATGGGTATCTCTATTTTAAAAAAATGTTTCATTTATATTTTTCAATATGTGTTTCATGGGTTACATTACAGTGAAAGGAGGTCTGTCACTCTGTCACAAGGATGATGTCATAAGTGATGTCATGAGTGATGTCACTGATCATGTCATGAGTGATGTAATATGTGACATCATCAGCAGTGCATTACACGCGCAAGTTATAGTGAGTCCAACGAACTATAACGTGGAATTTCAATGGTTTTATATCAGTAAAATTTCCAGCTAACTATAACTGATGTGAAACCTATGTTTTTTAGTGAATTTAATAGGTTTTTTAATGCTAATTCATAACTATAACTGGTGTGAAACCTATGTTTTTTTCAGTGAATTTCATAGGTTTTTTAAATGCTAATTCCTAACTATAACTGGTTTGAAACCTATGGTTTTTTCAGTGAATTTCATAGGTTTTTTTTATGCTAATTCCTAACTATAAGTCTCACTTTATAAGTAAGACTGTTAGCGCTCTAGTTGTTTAGAACACTCTGGTACATTCTGTCATTGGGCTACAGTTGGGCTATATTTGGGCTATATTTTTTTTTGTCTCTGGTGGCCATCTTTGGGCTACATTGCGCTACATTTTGGCTCTAACATATATATAGCCCAATGTAGCACAATACATATTTTTTCAAAGTTAATTTTCATAAAAACCACTTAAGAATAGGGCTACCAGTCCCTACAAGTTTTTCAATTTTTTTAACTTTTTTTAAAAAAAATTATTTTTGGAGCGCGCGCCGGGGAGCGCCCCGAAAAGCGCACTTCTATAAAGCGCCCCGGGGCGCTCTCCGGGGAGCGTCCCGTAAGCGCCAATATCGCGAACGAAAACATGATCGTGACGTACCGCGTAGCCGCGTCTGCGTGATACGCACGGCGTAAGCGCACACGGAAGTACTCGAGCGAATACGATCACGCAACGTAAACATCCGACGCGCTTACGCGTAGCGTAATCCCGTCGGGTCATGTGACCTGAAAATAACACTTTTCATTGGTTCATAACAGTTTTGGTTTCATAATGATGAAGCCCCTGGTCTTGTGACCTGAAAATAACACTTCTCATTGGTTCAGGACAGTTTTTTTTCCAAATATTGAAAGACCCCACCTTTTTTCCTTATTCTGACTTTGTCCTTTGACTTAGGAAGACCTGTTTGTACCTCTCTGTACATTTTTGATCTTTATAATGGCTTCAGTAGCAGCAGCAGCTGGTGCATCCGCCCCACCACCACCACCACAACCACCAAGAGGACCAGCTCAAGATTACATTGGTGGTCAACAAGAGGAGGAGGAGGAAGAGGAAGAGGAGGATGGTGGAAGATGGCTGCCTGAACAAAATACCCCATACAAGCCCAAGTCACACATTGTATGGGAGTTTTTTTCACTCCCAGAGGGCAAGAAAAAAGTGAATGCGGCCAAGGTAACTTGCCTAATCTGTAAGGAAGAACTCTCAAGGGGCAACCCAAACAAAAAATATTCCTTTGGTAACAATACCATGATTCGACATATGACCCGTAAGCACCCTAACACATATTCTCGTGCGGAGCTCAGGGAACTGGCCAGTAACCTCCCCCAGTCTTCAAGGACCACCTCCCAAAGAAACGAACCCACTTCATCGGGACCAGAAACATCAGAGATGATGCCTTGTATTCAGCCACGATTTGCTGATTTTAAAATCACTTGTACTGCATGTGGCAAGCTTATGGTGAATACAGCGTAAAGCTCATCGTCCTTGCAGGTGGCAATCACAAGTGCCCCAAAAAGAAGTAATTTTTGGGGTTTTTTGGTTTTTTGCTCCAGTTGAGCCAGTTTCAATTCCCTTTTTTTTGTTTCTCCCCCTAAAAAAATACAAAAAAAATATAAAACTGTTTTGAAAAGCCAAAAAAAGTACAAAATGTTCAAAAATCACAAAAAAAAATATAAAACAACAAAAAGAAGAAAAAAAAGTTCTTTTTAGAACTACCTCCAATTTCTAAAAAAAGGCTTCATTTTTTAAAAACTGTCATTCTTTTTAACTCATAGTACGCTCCCTGGTCCGCTCCCCGGTGCGCGTACCGGGCGCTCCCCTCGCGCAAAACAAAAAAAAAATATTTTAAATGCCCCGCGGGGCCCTTTTATAGCCCCCACATCAAACCTAGGGGGTCAGAGGGGGTATATATTTGACGCCTTATGGTCATTTCCCCCTTTATTTAGCCACCTCTTGTGTCTCGATTTTACCGAGACACAAGATGGCCGCTCCGGACTGTTTCCAATGTTTACAGACAACCGAGAGCCAATCAGGTTTCTGTGCGCACCTCGCATGGCGCGCCCAGAGCGCTCCCCGGGGCGCGTACCGGGGCGCTGCCATAGATATATATATTTTTTTGAACCTAAATTACTCAAAGACCACTGGAGCACACATCATGAGACATAGCAAAGGCACATCGGGCTACCAATCCCTACAATTTTGCCAAGTTTGGTGGAAATCCATTCAGCCGATCGAGCTAAAAGTGAAATCGACCGCCCTATGGAAATTAACATGGGGAAAACGTGTTTTGGGACCCCCCTTTTATCTCGGCCCCCGCTTGACGAATTCCCCCCAAACTTTCAGGGAAGGACCGGAACGCCGCGAGGCCATTTTGAGGAAATTTTCAGTCACATTCGTCAACCGGCGCCAAAGTTATTCCAAATAAAATTTTGAGATTTAACATTGAAAAAAATCCGCCGCCAGTAGGTAATATATATATATATATATATATATATATATATATATATATATATATATATATATATATATATATGAATATATGAAGCTTAGTCACTGCTTAATTGTAGCAAAATGATTCGCATATATATATCTCCAAACACCTCAATTCCACTCCAACTTCTCGGAAAAACGAGCGCAGACCCAGATAAATGTTGCAATTATTGTATTTCGCCAAAGTCTGCCATGCCATTACACGTTTTAGCCGAACTAGCGGCCTTGATCACATGACAATGCTTAGGTATTCTCACCGCTTTTTACAGTGCAAGTGCTTCACATAAACTATGGACATAGACAATAGACTTTACCACTTTAGGTGCTTTTCATACGTAAATGCTTTAAAAAACATAACATTTCATATACCATACATAATAACTGTAAAATACAAAAGAGTTCAACAAAAATGTGCGGCTTAATGTCTTTCTAGGATCTCCAATAGGTTTGTTTTACAACAATGATTGCTTAAATGCTGATTCAAATAAACCTTTTTTCTAGTCCAGAGTTAAGAATAAAAGTGACTATAAAGAGTGCCCCCTCATGAATGTGGAAATGAAAAGAATACCATTTAAAAGGATATACTTTTCTTTAAAGATTATATATATATGTCAAAGCAATACCCTTGCAGGCATAGAGTGATGCATAAATTATGCAAAAAAGAAGCAGAGAACTCTAAATAGTTCCCAAGTTTAGGTGGAAGGAAGCTCCTGTAAAGAGCATCCTCAACACCAGCGACACTCTAAATTTGCTTACCTCAAATGTCTGCTTTTCTATAACTTAAGTTTTTAAGTATAGGATTAGCACAGTGCTATCCACGCCGGGATAGAAAGGGACTATGGGCCAGATGTAGGTGGCCAAATACCGGTCAGTAACGGCCGATTTTGGCCGTTACCAACCGGTAGTTGGTTTTTGAGATGTAGGGGGCCCTAATTTTAACGATTCTGTAAATTCACTGATTCCGTAAATTTACCGATTCGGTAAAATAAATAATCGGTAAATTTACCGAATCTGTAATTCTGGATGTAGGTGGCACTGAAAACAGAGCCACAGGCCCTTAAGAATTCGTTATTGACCATCAAATACTATTTGATGGTCAATAACGAATTCCTGTGTACATGCACATCTGTGCATGTACACCTGTGCCATGTGGCACACATACATGCCCTAAGGGCATGTATGTGTGTCACATGGCACACAGGCCAGATTCAGGGGTGCAACAGGATGTCAAAGTGACACCCTGTCCACCTTGTCATTTCGGTAATTTTACCGAATCGGTATTTACCGATTAGGTAATTGCCATTGGTTCCTATGGGCCTCAAGGCCCATAGGAATCAATGGCAATTACCAAATCGGTAAAAACTGATTCGGTAATTACAGAATATTACGATTCGTTAAATTATTCGGTAAAAATACCTACATAGCATTTACGGATTTGTAAATACCGAATCAGTAAAATTCGGTATTTACGAATTGGTAAATGCCATTTACCTACATCTGGCCCAAAGTCTGTTGGCATTTTTACAGCAAAGTCTTTAAGGATAGGATTAGCGTAGTGCTATCCATGCCGAACTGTAAAATGACAAAAGCCATTTACCACTCCAGGCACAGTATTACAGCTTTGGATTGGTAAAATACCTTCCAAGCCAACCTGAAATGAATGAAAGCAACCCCTGGCACGTGTTTCGCTGTCATTACAGCTCTTCAGAGAGGTTTAACTTTGTCCAGACACATGGGAGCACCCAGTACAACTCAAAACAATACTTTTGCAAGCATAGAGTGACACATAAATTATGCAAAAAAGAAGCGGAGAATTTTGTGTAGTTCCCAAGTTTAGGTAGCAGGCAGCTCCTGTATAGACCACCCTCAACACCAGAGACACTCTAAATTTGCTCACCTCAAATGTCTGCTTTGCTATCAAAGTTTTTAAACATGGGATTGGCATAATGCTATTCACACTGAGATAGAAAGGGACAAAGTATTTTGCCATTTCTACAGCAAAGACTTTAAGTATAGGAATAGAGCAGTGCTATCCATGCTGAGCTGTAAAATGACAAAAGCCATTTACCACTCCAGGCACAGTATTACAGCTTTGGATTGGTAAATTACCATCCAAGCCAACCTGAAATTAATGAAAACATCCCCTGACACGTGTCTTGCTGTCATTACAGCTCTTCAGAGAGGTTTAGCTTTGTCCAGACCCACCTAAACTTGGGAACTATCCAGAGCGCTCTGCTTCTTTGTTGCATATATATATATATATATATATATATATATATATATATATATATATATATATATATATATATATATATATATATATATATATATATATATATATATATATATATATATATATACATACATACATACATATATATATATATATATATATATATATATATATATATATATATATATATATATATATATATATATATATATATATATATATATATATATATATATATATATATATATATATATATATATATATATGTATATATATATAACCTACTGGCGATCGCCAGTAGGTAGTTATAGTTAGGATTTTTTTCAATGTTAAATCTCAAAATTCTAGTTGGAATAACTTTGGTGCCGGTTGACGAATGTGACTGAAAATTTCTTCAAAATGGCCTCGCGGCATTCCGGTCCTTGCCTGATAGTTTGGGGGGGATTCGTCAAGCGGGGGCCGAGATAAAAGGGGGGTCCCAAAACACATTTTCCCCATGTTAATTTCCATAGGGCGGTCGATTTCACTTTTAGCTCGAACGGCTGAATGGATTTCCACCAAACTCGGCAAAATTGTAGGGACTGGTAGCCCGATGTGCCTTTGCTATGTCTCATGATGTGTGCTCCAGTGGTCTTTGAGTAATTTAGGTTCAAAAAAATATATATATCTATGGCAGCGCCCCGTAACGCGCCCCGGGGAGCGCTCCGGGCGCGCCACGCGAGGTGCGCACGGAAACCTGATTGGCTCTCGGGTGTCTGTAAACATTCGAAACAGTCCGGAGCGGCCGCCATCTTGTGTCTCGGTAAAATCGAGACACAAGAGGTGGCTAAATAAAGGGGGAAATGACCATAAGGCGTCAGGGATAGACCCCCTCTGACCCCCTAGGTTTGATGTGGGGGCTATAAAAGGGCCCCGCGGGGCATTTAAAATATTTATATTTTTCGTTTTGCGCGGGGGGAGCGCCCGGTACGCTGACCGGGGAGCGGACCAGGGAGCGTACTATGAGGAAAAAAGAATGACAGTTTTTTAAAAATGAAGCCTTTTTTTAGAAATTGGAGGTAGTTCTAAAAAGAACTTTTTTTTTCTTCTTTTTGGTGTTTTATATTTTTTTGTGTGTTTTTTAAACATTTTGTACTTTTTTTGGCTTTTCAAAACAGTTTTATATTTTTTTGTATTTTTTTAGGGGGAGAAACAAAAAAGAGTGAATTGAAACTGGCTCAACTGGAGCAAAAAAAACAAAAAACCCAAAAAATTACTTCTTTTTGGGGCACTTGTGATTGTCACCTGCAAGGACGATGAGCTTTACGCTCTTTTCACCATAGGCAATAAGCTTGCCTCATGCAGTACAAGTGATTTTAAAATCAGCAAATCGTGGCTGAATACAAGGCATCATCTCTGATGTTTCTGGTCCCGATGAAGTGGGTTCGTTTCTTTGGGAGGTGGTCCTTGAAGACTGGGGGAGGTTACTGGCCAGTTCCCTGAGCTCCGCACGAGAATAGTTGTTAGGGTGCTTATGGGTCATATGTCGAATCATGGTATTGTTGCCAAAGGAATATTTTTTGTTTGGGTTGCCTCTTGAGAGTTCTTCCTTACAGATTAGGCAAGTTACCTTTTTTCTTTTTCTTGCCCTCTGGGAGTGAAAAAAACTCCCATACAATGTGTGACTTGGGCTTGTATGGGGTATTTTGTTCAGGCAGCCATCTTCCACCATCCTCTTCTTCCTCTTCCTCCTCCTCCTCTTGTTGACCACCAATGTAATCTTGAGCTGGTCCTCTTGGTGGTTGTGGTGGTGGGGCAGATGCACCAGCTGCTGCTGCTACTGAAGCCATTATAAAGATCAAAAAGGTACAGAGAGGTACAAACAGGTCTTCCTAAGTCAAAGGACAAAGTCTGAATAAGGAAAAAAGGTGGGGTCTTTTATCATTTGGAAAAAAAAAACTGTCCTGAACCAATGAGAAGTGTTATTTTCAGGTCACAAGACCAGGGGCTTCATCATTATGAAACCAAAACTGTTATGAACCAATGAAAAGAGTTATTTTCAGGTCACATGACCCGACGCGCTTACGCTACGCGCCCCGGGTCGCGTCGCGTAAGCGCGTCGGATGTTTACATTGCGTGATCGTATTCGCTCGAGGACTTCCGGGTGCGCTTATGCCCTGCGTATCACACGGACGCGGCTACGCGATACGTCACGATCATGTTTTCGTTCGTGATATTGGCGCTTACGGGACGCTCCCCGGAGCGCGCCCCGGGGCGCTTTATAGAAGTACGCTTTTCGGGGCGCACCCTGGGGCGCGCACCGGGAGCCCTCCAAAAATAAAAAATTTTAAAAAATGGAAAAAATTGTAGGGACTGGTAGCCCTATTCTTAAGTGGTTTTTACGAAAATTAAGTTTGAAAAAATATGTATTGTGCTACATTAGGCTATATATATGTCAGAGCCAAAATGTAGCCAAAATGTTGCCCAATGTAGGCCAATGTAGCCCAAAGATGGCCACCAGAGACAAAAAAATATATAGCCCAAATATAGCCCAACTGTAGCCCAATGACAGAATGTACCAGAGTGTTCTAAACAACTAGAGCGCTAACAGTCTTACTTATAAAGTGAGACTTATAGTTAGGAATTAGCATTAAAAAAACTATGAAATTCACAGAAAAAAACATAGGTTTCAGACCAGTTATAGTTAGGAATTAGCATTTAAAAAACCTATGAAATTCACTGAAAAAACCATAGGTTTCAAACCAGTTGTAGTTAGGAATTAGCATTTAAAAAACCTATTAAATTCACTAAAAAAAACATAGGTTTCACATCAGTTATAGTTAGCTGGAAATTTTACTGATATAAAACCATTGAAATTCCACGTTATAGTTAGTTGGACTCACTATAACTTGCGCGTGTAATGCACTGCTGATGACGTCACATATTACATCACTCATGACATGGTCAGTGACATCACTCATGACATCACTTATGACATCATCCATGTTTAAATATTTAAATATATGTATCAGTGTTTCACTTTGTGTATAAATGGCTGCATGGGTTGGTGAATAGCTACATGTGTGTGTATTCACTTAAAAAAACATAGGTTTCAGGCCTTATATAGTTAGGAATTAGCATTTAAAAAACCATTGAAATTGCTCCTATATAGTTAGTTGTACTAACTACATTTCACACACCCGCAATCCACTGCTTATGAATTCACATATTACATCATTCATGACATGGTCAGTGACATCACTGATGACATCACTGATGACATCTCAAATGACATCACTGATGACATCACTGATGACATCTCATTTGACATCACTGATGACATCACTGATGATATCATTAATGTGATAATACGATGCACCTCCTCACACTCTAATATAACCTTTGATACACCCAATGTTAAATACAGATTACCATTCTTGAAACCATTGCCACACCAATACCAGTTACTACATACGCACTCACTGATTCCTAGGTCTACACACATTCACTCATTCACCCATAGAATCACAAAACACGTTTTGGGACCCCCCTTTTTTCTTGCCCCCGCTTGACGAATCCCCCCGAAACTGTCAGGGAAGGAGCGGAGCGCAGTGAGGCAAATTTAAGGAAAATTACAGGCAGTTCCCTCAATCGGCGCCAAAGTTATTCCCAATAGAATGTTCGGAATTTCCTATGGTAACTAGGTCCTAACTATATATACCTACTGGCAACCGGCAGTAGGTAATATATATATTATATATATATATATATATACTAGCAGCCCGTACCGACATTGTCCGGGAGCAAAAGGCTGCTTCAGGGCCCCCGCCCGCCCCGCAGAAGAGTTGTCTGTACAAGTCCTGGCCCTGTTCAACTGATTTGGCCCACTTGTGTTATTTTTTTAATTCGTATGTATTGTTTTCCGCGTTTTATGTTTCCCGCAAGATGTGAGGAAAGTATTGTGTCACCTGTTTAATGTTTTTTTTCTTTCGAAGGCTCTTTCCGTGTATTCGTTTTTGTATCCCTTCAAAGAAGTTTCCCTTTCGTTTTGTCAATTGTGTGGTGAAGTCCTGGCAGTGCTCTAGTGATTATGGGCATTTGTGTTATTTTCGTTATTCGTATTTCCTATTATAAGCGTTTCATATTGTCCGCAAGATGTGAGGAAAGTCTCGTGAATGCGCAGTCAGTTGCGTTTCTCCGTTAAGAAATGTCGGCTTTTTTTGTTCGTGTTTACCCCCCTGTGACGTTGTTGGTCAGTGGCCAATGGTTAAAGACTTTCTTTTTGGTAAGCCGAAGTCGTGTGTGTTTCTTTAGTGCGTTGTGATTGGTGTAGTATGCGATTAATCCTGCCCCCTGTGTGGCGTCATTTGACACTCCTCGTCGATGGAAGGCCCGCCCGGTTTTTTATGCGAAGGCGTCAATGTTGTCTGGGTAACCGCAACGAATGTGTGTATATTTCTTATAGCGCGCACCTCTGCTGTTTTTGTATATTGGTGTTACCGCGCTGTATGTGTGAATTTAAATTCATTGAAAGCGCATTTCCGCTGTATGTGTTGGGATTTGCAAATGTTTGTCAGAAATTCATTGAAAGCGCATTTCCGCTCTGTCTGCATATTCTGCGTTCTAAATTCAGTGAAAGCGCTTTTCCGCTCTGTGTGCTTATGTAAGTGTGTTGTGAAGTTGCTTGGCCTATGTTTGTTATTTGCATTTGGCCCGGCCCTGTAAACGCCCACATTTGTTGTTTGAGACGCCCACAACCACGCCCACAAGGGACTACTTTACCACTCTTGGCGTTTTTGCTTTTTTAATGTATATGGTGTACATAGCTATAGCCTATGTCCTTCTGCCACATTTCCGCTTTCAAATGGTGTATTGGGTGTAGTGATTGGTGCATTACTTTTGTAGTTTACCTGGCTCAAAGGTTTGTGTTCTCTCTTTATAATAGTAGTATATATATAGATATATATATATATATATATATATATATATATATATATATAGTATATCTAATATTCCTTTGCGCTCCAGCACACTCCTTTGTACAGCGTAAGATTTCACGCCACCAGGACAGAGGTAATCAATTCCAAAAGTGTTTATTTTGACACCATAGTGCAATTTCAAACGATAGAGGACGGTCTACGCGTTTCAGCTCCCAGCCTTCTACTGGACCATGGAGTCCTTGTGTCTAGACTGTCTCTTACAGTGCTCAGTGCTTAATCCCTTTTTACTTTTTACTACCATTGGTTGACTAGACTGTTAATCCTCACATATATATAATGGACCTTTTTATAACATTCAATTTACATTGTGTCATTTTTATTGAAACCTATTCATTTTAATATGGAAAACATTTTAAAGTGTTGTTTTTTATTCTGTTTATTTATTCAAGTGCTTGTGGATACACAATATTTTTTGTTTTTCCGTCTGGTGCGTACACGAATAAATCAGAAGGTTTTCCGATGCGGGAGCTGGCCACATACAGGTGTCCATGTGAGAAGCACGGATTCTCCAAATCTTGTCCACACACTTGCAGCGATTGTCCTTGTGCTTTGTTGATGGTCATTGCAAAAGCACCGTAAACTGTAAACGTTCAGTATTGGGAAGATTATGAGGGCCCTGGGGGGCTGGGGGTCCGATATTTAAAAAAAATCTTTTTTTTTTTTTGCCAGAAACCTTCGCGGGAGTGTACTCAACAACTTAAAAAATATATATATATTTTGTTTTATTTTTTTGCCAGAAACCTTCACAGGAGTGTACTCAACAACTTCCCATAGTTTCATAGCGATCGGATGAATGGTGTAGTAATGCATAAAGGACCAACAGACATACTTTCGTTTTTATATGCATAGATTTTGGCATAACATTTGTAAAGTACCTTCATTCACAGAACAAAAAGAGCAAGAATTACATTTCTTATAAGTTTAAAAACGGAGTTGATTCAAGTGCATAACAGGGAATGAACTTTCTTTTTTAGAGTTGCTTGTATACAATTTGTCATTCTAAAGTCCCCATAATTATGCTGTGATTTTAGTAAAACCCTATTATTATTCAAGTCACAGGTATACATAAGTGCCGGAGGAGTTGGTAATCGGATAAAGTGACTGAAGCATTTTATAAAAATCACAAAAAATTATGTACATTTGCATTACAATCAATGTGAAGTACAATTTGATTTAATTCCAATTTATTTCTACTTCTCAGGTTGCGTTTGTATCTACATGATATGTGTGACATATTACATTTTGTTATCAATTGCAACTGTTTGATACAGTAAATTGACAGGTTCCTAACTGCACATATAGTGCTCAGCCACACATGAAGGTTCCTAAGATGGTTATCAATTAGAAAAGTGACTGCTGCATCTGTTAAGTTATTGGTTAAAAAGTTCTGTAAAACAGATTCAATGTAAAGGATGAATTGATTTTAAAAACCAATAAATATATTTTTTCTAGCCTTTCATCAATTTTCAAATAAAGTGCAGTATGTATACATTTCATGTGAGCACAATAATTTATTTAGGTGTAACCATACCATGTTGCAATTTAATAAAAAAAATCGATGAAGTCAGTATATGGAGGACTGTTATATACTAGTGCTCTGTCCATAAATGTTGAGTCCTAATCCCTTACATTCGAGTCAATTCATATTTTTAAGGACTTAGTGAGGTTTTTATCAAGTTGGTGATGAATCATAAAAAAGACAGCACAAAAAGTTTCTTCTCTTGGTTTGACCCATGTAGATATCTTTTCCACTCTATGATCTTTTATGTTCAATTTGTCATCTCGTATTCTATATCACTAAGGTAGGCAGGTATAAACTTTCAACTACTAACTATGATTCTTCTCTCTGATTGAGGTGTCACTTTTTACAAATGGATGTGTAGTTCTGCAACCAGATTATGTCCATATGGGTATTCAATGCCGATTGCTAAAATGAGTCCTGATTCTGTTCTTTGTAAATGTAGTGTACTGTCCCTGCCCCGTTCTTTTGATTTCATACCCAAATACTTTCGTTGTTGGCAATCACTCAAGTGGAAATCATGGAAGTGCTTGGCCATATGGTTAGTAAAATCCTTGTTCTTGATGGCCTGTAGATGTTGTAGGATTCTCAGTTTTAGCTTAATGTTAGACCTGGGGTCTCTAGTTGGCAGAGGTAGGTACCACTGTCCAAATAGGGACCCTTGCTTCTAGTCAGGGTAAGGAGGAAACCCTCTGAGATAACCCCTGCTCACCCTCTAGGTAGCTTGGCACGAGCAGTCAAGGCTAAACAGAAGGCACTGTGTAAAGTATTTGTACCAACACTCACAGTAACACAGTGAAAACACCACAAACTGACTCCACAACAGTTTAGAAAAATAAAGGTATTTAATCTAAACTACACAAGACCAAAACGACAAAAATGCAACATACACAGTTCAAGAATATGGTTTCAAAAGAGTTCTTAAGGTTGCAAAAAAAAACTTTTAGGTTGCGATAAAATAATCCACAGTTGCGTGAAAAGTTCACAGTTGCGTCACGTTTAACTCACAGTACCTATAGTTGCGACAAAGTTCCCAAAAGCAGAAGCTGGTGCGGTAGAAAAAAAGCGATGCATTGCTCCTCACACCCTGGGGAGGCGATGCGACAGCCCCGCTGCAGCAGCGGACGTGTTGCAATGAATCCGGTCTGTATGGGGAGGAAGGACACTTGTATGGATTCCGTTGCATAGGATCCGTAGGAAGTTTGTTCTCGCAAAGGCACAATGCGACGATCTTTGGAGTTGCGGCGATCTCCGGGGTGACGATGCGCGGACCAGCAGTGATCTTCTCTCTCGCAGCTCCTCGATGCGATGGCTTCGGCAATGTCTCTCGCAGCGACATGATGCGGTCCGTAAGCAGGCGGTGCGGCGATCTCACCCAGTGAAGACAGGCTCTGCGACAACACTCGCAGCGATGTTAGACTTCCCGCACAGATCGGTGATGCGCTCCGCAGCGAGCGATGCGATAACTTTTCTGTAGCAAAGTCTTTAAATCTTGGTTTCCAGCTTCCCAGCACAGTACAACTTCCAGAGGCACCACACATGGTCCAAACACACCAGGAAGGACAGAACTCTCTCATTAGAGCTCAGGGGAAGCTGGGGGTGAAGTCCTTTTGTTCCTGGGACTTCAGAACAGGGAGCCAGCTCTTCTCAGGCCCTTGGAGATTCCTTCAAGCAAGGGGACACAGCACACAGCAAAGTCCTTCCCCTCTCCTTGGCAGAAAAGCACCTGCAAAGCAACAGCTGGACAATCTTCCTTCTTCAGTTTCAGCTTTCTCCTTGGCAGAGGTTCCTTCTTGATTCCAGGATGATCTAATTTTCTGTTGTCAGGGGTCCTGTTCTTATACCCCTAAAATTCTTTGTTCTCTTTGTGCAAGTGAGCCCTGAGCCCGGTCTGAACCAGTTCTGGGTGTTTCTTGAGCACTTTGTTTTCCTGGCTTCTCCTTTCAAAATTGGGGGGCGGGGTCATCAGCCGTACAGCAGGAGGTGGAGCCAGCATTGTGGAAGGCAGGCACAGCCCTATTCAGGCCCAGGTGCTATCTCCTCTCACCACTCAAGTTGCAAATGCAGTCATTCAGCCTAGGGCTGACTCAGCCAGCCTCCTGGGGAATCCCCAGCCCCTGTCACTCTCAAACCAGACAGTCAATACACAAACAGGCCAAGGCCCACAGAAGGGTCAGACAAGAGAAAAGCAACTTTCTAAAAGTGCTGTTCTCAAACACAGGATTTAAAAACAACCTTTCCTAAAAGATGTGTTATTAAATTCTGAGTTCAGGGTTACTAGACTCTTATGTCCTATCTTGTTCCTATGGGAAGAAATGCTGGTAGCCACTGTAGCCAGCATCCCCATGTTAATCTATGGAGCAAGATAGCCTTACAATAGTGAAAAACGAAAATGGCTGTAATTCACTACCAGAGCATTACACCTGCACCAGTGCATGCCCTACCTTTCACATACACTGCACCCTGCCCAGGGGGGTACCTTGGGCCTTCCATAGGGGTGACCAATGTGCACAAAAAGGAAAGGGTTAGGCCTGGTCAGTGGGAACACTGACCAGGAGGACATGGCAGTTCACAGACTGCACACAGGCACTGCGGTGGCAGGCCTGAGACACCATTTTAGGGCTACTCATGTGGGTGGCACAATCAGTGCTGCAGGCCCACTAGTAGCATTTGTCATCACCATCCCTGGCACACCCAGTGCACTTTACTAAGGACTTCAAGGTGATACAAATATGCCAACCATGTATATCCAATCATAATAACAATTTACACAGGGAGCACTTACACTCTGGCACTGATCAGCAGTGGCAGAGTGTCCAAAGCATCTAAACCAGCAAAAACGAAATCCAGAACAGCATCAAAAATACAGGAGGTAGAGGCCAAAAAGACAGGGGAAAGCACGCCAAAGATGCCAGGTCTAACACTAATTGATTGTACTTCCTACATATTGTTTTCTACAGGAACATTCCATTATGTACACCACATATTTTGATTCCCATTCTGGAGTCGATAAGTTGTTGAGTTTGAACATGCTCGCAGGCTCTACATTTGGAGCATTTCCATAAACCTGTGGTGTTTACCAGGAAGATGTTTTTATTTCTTTCAATTCCAGATGGCTTTGAGTTAGAATGTCCCCAAGGAGGCTGTTTTCGTGTATGTGATGCTCGGATATGGTGACAACGTTCTTTTTAGAGTTTAATCCAACATCAATATTTCTCAATTCTTCAGAACAATGCGTTTTAGCTCTCTGCTAGGGTTCGTAAAATCTACAATAAGTTGAGATGTTGTATCTTCTTTATTGCTTTCTTCTTGATTCGCTCTATGAGGTCGTAAAAGGTGTCCTCTTGCTTTTGCAGTTTTGATGACTCACAATGGATAGCCTCTTTCTAAGAAGCGACTGCTCATTTAATCTATTTGAAAGTTCATGTCAGACACTTCTGAGCAGTTTCCTTTCGCTCGAAATATCTCGCCATAAGATATGCTCCATTTTAGATTTTGTGGGTGCCCACTGTTGGCATGTAGTATGCTGTTGCATGAGGTAGGGTTTCTATGCATTTTTGTGCATAAAATGTGGTCTTTGATGAAAACTTCCACAACTAAAAAAAATAATGCTTGATTCACTAATCGTAGATGTAAAAGATAGATTGTATTTATTCTCATTGAGTGAGTTGATGAAGTTCTGAAAATCAACATGACCCCCCTCCAATAATACTAAGAGATCGTCAACAAATCTAGTCCAGATTTTGATGTTCAATTGTTTTGGAGTCTTCAGGACTTCAGCTTCCCATACTGCCATTAGAAGGTTGGCATAGGTGGGTGCAAAATAAGTCCTCATTGCACTTCCCTGTCTCCGTCCTAAGATGTTATGATGTAAGTAATACGTTAGCATTTCTACTAACATCCCTGAATGTTCCAGATAACTTATTGATCTCATTTGTAAGAACTGTCTGACAGCAGCTATTCCATCAGTGTGGAGGATCAATGTATATATGGATGAGACATCTATTGTTGCCATTATGAAACCACCTTTCCCTGAGATTTCTTGAATTATTTTGAGAAAGTCCATTTTATCTCTCAGATATGATGGTAGAGATGTTACATAATTCATTAGAAAGATGTAGATGAATCGAGATGTTGATTCCAAAAGAGATCCAATGGAGCTCACTATTGGTCTTTCTGGTGGGTTTATAATTGATTTAGGAACTTTCGGTAGAAAGTAGATTGTTGCAGTAAAGGGGTGATCAGTCTTCAAGTACATATACTCCTCTAAATTGATTAGGCCCTTTTCTTTCATCCCTGTAACATTAGATGGTATTCTTTGGTCCAGGTTCCTATTGGATTTTCCACAAGTTTTTCATAATGATCTTCATTCCCCAATTGACTGTTTGCTTCATTTATATAATCATCGAGGTTTTGGATCACAATGTTTCTACCTTTGCAAGAGGCTTTGATGATAATCTGGGGGTCATCTCTCAGTTCTTTGAGGGCTTTATACTCTCCAGATGTTAAGTTCCATGATTTTTTTATTGTTCTTCTTTTTAATAGATTCTGAGTTATTCAGGGATATTTCCTGGCTAGTAGTTGTTAATCGTTTTTGTCTTTGTGTCTTGTCTTCAAAGTATTTTTTGAGTTTGATTTTTCGACAGAATTTGTAGAGGTCAATGTGAAGGTTGGGTATGTTGATGTCTTTGTTAACAACTGCACATTCAGACACAACTGTGTCTATTGCGGGAATGCACTGTTCAAAACTGCTCAGGTGCAATCATCGCTGTGGCTATCATTCTAAAGTAATCATGAAAATTATCAACATGTACATTTACATATATTTCATCAAGTCTCTTTATACTACCAAAGCAGCAACTGAAATCATTTCAAAAAATCATTTCAAAAAATCATTTCATAAATCATTCTTTACTTCAATGTATCAAATACACAACTAATTTAAAGCACACATGTAACTGACTTAATTAGCAATTCGTTCTCATTGCCAATATAATTGAGTTATTTCCCACACATTTCAAATTAATACATGAAAGAAACGACGTTTTCATCTGTATTTAGGTTGAATCCCAATGCATTTCGATGCATCTGCATCTTCGTCAGGGGAATAACTGTATAAAATAGACGAAAATAATTTCAACAATACTGACCATCTATCTTGCTCTCAATCATATACAAATATTCTAACTGTACAAGGTAACAATTTCATCCTTTTCAAATATTACTTACTCCAAACATACCAGCTATCTCAGCAATATGATAGTTCCTGTTGTGGTATTCCCTATACATGCCATTGAGTCTAGCCAAGTGTAATCAACATGTTCCCTATTAGTATTCAGGTGCCTACGTTACGATGACATCAAATAAAAACATACCCTCCAATCGGGCAATAATCCTTCTTCCCAATCTCTTGAAACAAGCGACCTGTCCTGTAAACTAAAAATAAACCTAACATAAGCATGTTCTATTTACAATCATCTGCCTTTGTAAAGATTGGCAGTGACGCTTCACTTACTTCAAACTTTCCGGGATGTGCCTAGATTCTTCAGCCTCTACCAGTCACCATGCCTACAATCACAAAAGTGATCCGCTGTTATTTATTTCACTCTATGTAGCCTGTTTTTTGGTATTTGGTCTGTAGCCAGGTATGCGTGAGCACTCACCGTCTACCCTTGCTGTAAGCAGCCCATCCTAGTCGTCTCGCTCGTTCCAACACTGTTTACCACGCCGAGTAACAGCGTGTGATGCCGGGCGTTCTTAAAGCCCGTCATAAAAAGTCGACCGGTGTCCCCGCCCCCTGTTGCTCCGTATTTTTGTTTCCGAAATGCTTTAACAAAAGGATCAACTTTTACCGTTGATCTGTGCAGAAATAATGCCTATTACTAGTTTCAAAAACGGGGCATTTTTCGATAGTAAAAACATGAAAGTTAAGTGACTCGCAACTCTCGATACCAGTCATAGAAAGAGGACTAGCAACACTGAATGTTATTGCTATCAGAGTTGTTAACATGCCGCTCATTTATAGTGTGGTTTATACTACAAATGCAGAAACCCACAATCTACTGCAAGTAAAAGGATAAGAATAAAAATGAAAATAGATATAAAAATAATATCGTAAGTAATGCTTGATAGGGAAAAATGCTAACCTAGATTACTCAATGTGTTTAAAATGTTGATAACACTTTTAGGCTTGAGCCCAATCCTGTATTGACAACTCATCTTATACCACTCATGTTAATGCTGAACACTCATTATTTTGTAAATGTCGTTATAAAAAACACGCAAATTCGATCTTGTCATTGAGCCCACCTGTTTTTACGGTATTTAAATATCTCATCCAAAATGTCTCCCTCTGAGCTATTCTTATGTTGGGATCCACATGGGGTTCAACCAACACCTGCTCGAGTACAGTGAATTTTAACTGGGGAATGGTATGTTGTCTTTCTTTCCAGTGTTGCGCCAAACTTGATTTCTCTTGGCCTAATCTTATATTGGATTTGTGTTCTGTCATCCGTATCTTAATTTTTCTCGTGGTGCGGCCTACATAAACCAAGCCGCACGGGCATTTGATGGCATATATTACCGAAGACGTGTTACAATCTGAAGTGTGAACCAGTTTTATTTGTTTTCCTGTGTGTGGGTGTGCAAAGGTATCTCCCACTTGTACATTGCCACAGTGTCCGCAATTGAAACATTTACGCATTCCTTTGCATTTTTCTTTTTCTATCCTCTTTTCCTTTCGTTTTAACAGTTCTTTTAGATTTTTTGATCTTGACATTGCAAACATGGGTTTGTCAACAAATACAGTCTTAAAATCTTCCTCCTGTTCTATCAACTCCCACCTCCTCAAAATACATTTTTTGATCCTTGATGTAAGTGTGGATTGTTTTAGCACACAAACTTCTCTCCTGGTAGGAGCCTTCTGAACCTTTTGTAGTAAGGCCTCTCGTGTTCTGACTGCAGTTTTTTGTTTGGCTTCAGTCAACACCTGTTCCGGGTACCCTCTCTTACTGTATTGTTGAGCCATTTCATTTATATCCGCCATTGCTTGTGTTTCATCACTACTAATCCTTTTGATTCTGGTGAATTGTGAAAATGGCAAATGATTTTTCAGGTTTATTGAGTGAAAACTTGAATAGTGTAATGCATTGTTTCTGTCAGTTGGTTTCTTATACACTTTCGTTGTTATTTGATCTCCTGTCTTCATTATGGTTATGTCCAAAAAATTTATTGTGTCTTGATCAATATTGTTCGTGAATTTAATCCTCGGGTGACAGTTATTCAAAATCTTAATCGCATTCTCCAGTTGTTTTTTTGCCCCTTGCCAAACTATGAGGATATCATCTATATAGCGTACGTATAGTCTTAAATGCTCAGTCCACATCACGTTCTCCAAGATATGTGTGTGTTCGAACTTGGCCATGAAGATGTTTGCGTATGTTGGCGCCCCTGTGAATCCCATTGACGTTCCCGTCTTCTGGAGGTAGAATTTGGATTCCCACATGAAATATCCATGGTATAGGCAAAATTGTAAAAGTTCCAATAGAAAAATGTTAAGCGACTCTTCATAATCACTTTGTAGCAGCATCCACTCCACTGCTTCTATTCCCTCTCCATGTGGGATCGATGTGTAGAGTGCAGTCACATCTATGGTTGCCAACCATACTTCACTGTCATTTGTTATTGCAACTTTGCTCAGTTTGATCAAACAATCCGCGGTATCCTGTATGTAAGATCTCCAACCTTGTACCAAAGGTTGCAAGTAGTAGTCCAAAAATCTTCCTATGGGCTCATGCAGTGAGCCACAGCCCGCTACAATTGGGCGAAAAGGAGGGTCCTGAGCATCCTTATGCAATTTGGGCAGCATATAAATATGCGGTCTTTTTGGATATTCTGTAATCAGATATCTATATGTTTTTTCATTGATCAATCCTAGGTCTTTTGCTTTTTTTAAAATGTCATGCAATGTAGTTTGAAAGGTCGTTGTAGGGTCTGTATCCAGAGCAATATATGTGTCGGTATCACCCACATGGGCAGAAACCTTTTGGTTGTAATAAGTGGTATTCATTACCACTAGGGCTCCTCCCTTGCCCGCTGCTTGAAATGTTAGGTCCTCATCGTTCCTTAGTGTCTTTAATGTTGACAAGTCTGTCTTCGTCAAGTTCATGTGATATGGTGTGTTTTTATGTATCTGCATCAAATCCTTTTTCACCAGTAACTCAAATAAGTCCAACGTCTTATGCGAGGTCGGAGGAACAAATGTGCTCTTTGGTTTGAACACTCTCGTTGCAACATCCGTCTCAGATGCTTGTGGAATATTGTGGAAGAACCATCTTAAGCGAAGTTTCCTAGTGAATTTATACAATGATATTTCCGTTTCTAGTGTATTGGTGTTGTAGGTCGGGACAAAAGACATCCCTTTATTGAGGACTTTCAATTGATTATTCGTAAGTTCTTTACTTGAAATATTCACCACTAAATCTTCTAGCGGTTTCTCCCTTTCGGTTTGGTCTTCTTTTGTTGTGGTTGAGCCTTGTCCCCTTCTGACTCGTTTGTTCTGCTTGTTTCGTCCTCTTGAGGAGGATGGTCGCTCCTCTGGCCTGCCTCTAAAAAAGGCTCCCTGCTTGATCCGCTGGTGGATGCTCCATTGCCAGTCGATAATGCAGTTCCTGTAGTTGCGACCGGTGGTCTATTTGGAAGGGTATCTTGTTCTGTTGCCACACTCTCCTCTGAGGAGGCCTGTGTTTTTTTAAAAGGACGTCTTTGGGCATACACCTCCGCCCACGTGTACACTTCATCCAGTTTGTAGTCAATCGTATCTCTACGAAACTTCCTCAACTTCCTCTCGTGTACCTCTTTCTCATGGGCGTCAATGGTTTCGTTAATGTCTTTCAATGCCTGGTCCAGTTCTTCCTTTGTCATCTGTGCTTCTAGGTTGGTTTTAAGATCCTGAATCTCTGTTGCTAGTTCTTTCAAAATGTCTGATAACTCTTCTATAATTAAAAGTATTAGATCGAGTGAGCACTTGTTTAAAATCGAGTACCACTTTGCCATGAACGGTTTATTGAATTTGAACAGCATGGGTTTTAGGGCAATCCTGAGTCCTCGTGGAATCCGTTTAACCCGGTGGTACTGAATGAGCGTTGAGGCATGAAGCCTTTGATTTACTTCTTTTCTGAGTGTATATTGTAATTGCTTAAGAACTTTGCTGGTATTGCCCGGGGTTGCTTGAAATGCCCTTGTCTCCTTAATTAAGGAGTAAATATTCGTAGCCTCTGCATCCGTGTAACCTTTAACCTCTGCTTGATTAGCTGTTAAGTTCGATATTTCCTCAAAATTCATGTTGATGTCTTTGTTAAGGCAGAATGTCAATCCTTTGTTAAGCAGTTGTACTTGGGCAGCACTCAATATTTTATTGGAGATATTCACTACTAAGTTGTTTTTGGAGAGGTTCTATTTTAATTTTGCTTTTTCTTTCCTCTTCGTTTTTTGGTTTTTACCTCATCTTCTGCTTCATCTGGTTATGTTCTGGTCTGTCCTCTTCCCCATGTTGTCCCTCTTCCTCTCCCTCTTTGTCACGTTATCATCCGGACTAAGCGCATTTCTCTGAAAAAATCCTAATTCGATGGACTTGACTTTTCTTCTGCACAGCTTGTGTCAGAGCTATCCACAGTTCCTGATGTTTCGTAGCCAGCATATTTGTCCATCACTGCCCAATTCCTATACATATCATACTTTCTAGCGAAAGTATATATCCACCGACTTGCATAGTCAAGTCTATCTCTGTTCAATTTGTTGGCTTTTCTTTTTTCTACATTCGCTTCATGTTTGTTAATTTTCTTTTCCATTGCTTCAATTTGTTCTTCATTCTCCTCAGTTGTGGGGTATTGGTTTAGCTCTTCCTCTAGCTCTTTAATTAGGGTGGTTATTCTTTCCATTTTTCTTTCTTTCTGCATGATTAAAGTTCTCATCAATTTAAAGGAACATTCATTCATGTCAGATTGCCATTGTTTTATTAGATCCACATCCAAGTCGTTTAGGGTAGGCATAATTGGGATTCTCAGACCTCTCGGTACTCTCTTGAACTCAATATATTTTTCTACAGTCGCTTTTTCCCACCATTTGTTTACTTCTAGGATGCAGTTATGTTGTAATTCTCTAATTATACATGTGAGTGTCCTCTTTTTTCTTTCTTTTCATTTGTGTGTTTTAAAAAGCAAGCATTGAGAAAGGCAGCTCTGCCAAAATGCAATAGCTTGCCGGAGAATAAATTATTTGTATTTGACCCTGTGATTCCCTGTATTTCTCTCTTTGGGAGGTGAAGTTGTGTGTATTCATGTGTCCGCCATTACAAGCAGTGCACCCGTCGCTATGAGTTCGGCAGCGCTGGCGGAAAATGTGAGTTGGAGTCTACTTTAAAAGCTGCCAGAACCACCGCAACAGGATTGATTTGCCAAGTACTTGCTGGCTATATAGCAGAGGATTATTACATCTGGGGACTACCTGCCACTGGGCTGGATTCCTGAAATTATGGCTGAGGAAATTTTATGTGAGAGGTTGGTGAGGGGCTACTGGTGAATTGTTAAATATCTCCTGTAATAAGACACACAAAGTTTTAACAAATGTGCAGAATTTAATGTGCTTCCACATATGAAATGGAACTGCTATTTGGAGATAATGAGACAGCCCAGGTGGGGTGTCATTTCAGAAAAGGACTGCTGGAATTTCCTATGGCTTTGAAACAATATTTACAAATATTACGTTTTATTATGCTTATTAGTGGCCAACATTATTTGAAAAACAGAAATACTGCCTTTAGGTTTGATGGCTGCTGAGTACAAAGTATTTTACTCAGATGGCGCAGTCCTTTTTCAGTGTCTATACATGACTGTCCAATGGGAGCAAGATGTGATCAATTTAAATTGAAACAATTTCATTTGTGTGTTTTAAATAGCAAGCATTGAGAAAGGGTGCTTCACTGCAACGCATCTGCTTGCAGGAGAATAAATTATTTGTATTTGATCCCAGGAGTGCCTGCATTTCTCTCTTTGGGAGGTGAAGCTGTCTGCATTTGTGAGTCCACCCTCACAAGCAGTGCACCCGCCGCAAAGATTTTGGCAGCGCCGGCGAAAAATGTGATTTGGAACATATATATACATATTATATATAAATATGTACATATATATTTATATAGATATATTTATATATTATTTTTTATTGCCCGTTCTGGTCCCTCAAAGGACGGATTCAGCGCTCTCTCCTTAATGGTGGTACGTTTCATGGGATGGTGCAGTGGGCTAAAAAACGGTGATGGATCAAGCCCTGATCTGTTGACTGGGTACGAGTATTCTGCTTGATTCAGATGCTCTGTCCATCACCACCCCCTTTTTCTGAATCGTTTTGTCCACCACAAGCGTGGTAGGGTATGCTCAGACATGAGTCCCTTGCTCACTGCACCATCAGGTTTCAAGCAAGCCGGGCCGAAGACGGCTGTAATGCCAGAAACCGGTCCCCGGAAGCTTGTTTCCTTTCCAATATAAGAATTGGCTTGGTAGTTTGGTCTGCCCTGTTCCCATGATGCACTGGGCCAGGGACAGACTAATTTGCATGTAGCCAGGTTCTGAGCTGGGAGTGTGCAGTGAGCTAAAAACTGTGATGGATCAAGCCCTGATCTGTTGACTGGGTATGAGTATTCTGCTTAATTCAGATGCTCTGTCCATCACCACCCCCTTTTTCTGAATCGTTTTGTCCACCACAAGCGTGGTAGGGTATGCTCAGACATGAGTCCCTTGCTCACTGCACCATCAGGATTCAAGCAAGCCGGGCCGAAGACGGCTGTAATGCCAGAAACCGGTCCCCGAAAGCTTGTTTCCTTTCCAGTATAAGAATTGGCTTGGTAGTTTGGTCTGCCCTGTTCCCATGATACACTGGGCCAGGGACAGACTAATTTGCATGTAGCCAGGTTCTGAGCTGGGATTGTGCAGTGAGCTAAAAACTGTGATGGATCAAGCCCTGATCTGTTGACTGGGTACGAGTATTCTGCTTAATTCAGATGCTCTGTCCATCACCACCCCCTTTTTCTGAATCGTTTTGTCCACCACAAGCGTGGTAGGGTATGCTCAGACATGAGTCCCTTGCTCACTGCACCATCAGGATTCAAGCAAGACGGGCCGAAGACGGCTGTAATGCCAGAAACCGGTCCCCGGAAGCTTGTTTCCTTTCCAGTGTAAGAATTGGCTTGGTAGTTTGGTCTGCCCTGTTCTCATGATGCACTGAGCCAGGGACAGACTTTTTTGCATGTAGCCAGGTTCTGAGCTGGGATGGTGCAGTGAGCTAAAAAACGGAGATGGATCAAGCCCTGATCTGTTGACTGGGTACGAGTATTCTGCTTAATTCAGATGCTCTGTCCATCACCACCCCCTTTTTCTGAATCGTTTTGTCCACCACAAGCATGGTAGGGTATGCTTAGACATGAGTCCCTTGCTCACTGCACCATCAGGATTCAAGCAAGCCGGGCCGAAGACGGCTGTAATGCCAGAAACCGGTCCCCGGAAGCTTGTTTCCTTTCCAGTATAAGAATTGGTTTGGTAGTTTGGTCTGCTCTGTTCCCATGATGCACTGGGCCAGGGACAGACTAATTTGCATGTAGCCAGGTTCTGAGCTGGGATGGTGCAGTGAGCTAAAAAACGGTGATGGATCAAGCCCTGATCTGTTGACTGGGTACGAGTATTCTGCTTAATTCAGATGCTCTGTCCATCACCACCCCCTTTTTCTGAATCGTTTTGTCCACCTCAAGCGTGGTAGGGTATGCTCAGACATGAGTCCCTTGCTCACTGCACCATCAGGATTCAAGCAAGCCGGGCCAAAGACGGCTGTAATGCCGGAAACCGGTCCCCGGAAGCTTGTTTCCTTTCCAGTATAAGAATTGGCTTGGTAGTTTGGTCTGCCCTGTTCCCATGGTGCACTGGGCCAGGGACAGACTAATTTGCATGTAGCCAGGTTCTGAGCTGGGATGGTGCAGTGAGCTAAAAAACTGTGATGGATCAAGCCCTGATCTGTTGACTGGGTACGAGTATTCTGCTTAATTCAGATGCTCTGTCCATCACCACCCCCTTTTTATGAATCATTTTGTCCACCACAAGCGTGGTAGGGTATGCTCAGACATGAGTCCCTTGCTCACTGCACCATTAGGATTCAAGCAAGCCGGGCCGAAGACGGCTGTAATGCCAGAGACCGGTCCCGGAAGCTTGTTTCCTTTCCAGTATAAGAATTGGCTTGGTAGTTTGGTCTGCCCTGTTCCCATGATGCACTGGGCCAGGGACAGACTTTTTTGCATGTAGCCAGGTTCTGAGCTGGGATGGTGCAGTGAGCTAAAAAACGGTGATGGATCAAGCCCTGATCTGTTGACTGGGTACGAGTATTCTGCTTAATTCAGATGCTCTGTCCATCACCACCCCCTTTTTTCTGAATCGTTTTGTCTACCACAAGCGTGGTAGGGTATGCTCAGACATGAGTCCCTTGCTCACTGCACCATCAGGATTCAAGCAAGCCGGGCCGAAGATGGCTGTAATGCCAGAAACCTGTCCCTGGAAGCTTGTTTCCTTTCCAGTATAAGAATTGGCTTGGTAGTTAGGTCTGCCCTGTTCCCATGATGCACTGGGCCATGGACAGACTAATTTGCATGTAGCCAGGTTCTGAGCGGGGATGGTGCAGTGAGCTAAAAAACGGTGATGGATCAAGCCCTGATCTGTTGACTGGGTACGAGTATTCTGCTTAATTTGGATGCTCTGTCCATCACCACCCCCTTTTTCTGAATCGTTTTGTCCACCACAAGCGTGGTAGGGAATGCTCAGACATGAGTCCCTGGCTCACTGCACCATCAGGATTCAAGCAAGCCGGGCCGAAGACGGCTGTAATGCCGGAAACCGGTCCCCGGAAGCTTGTTTCCTTTCCAGTATAAGAATTGGCTTGGTAGTTTGGTCTGCCCTGTTCCCATGATGCACTGGGCCAGGGACAGACTTTTTTGCATGTAGCCAGGTTCTGAGCTGGGATGGTGCATTGAGCTAAAAAACGGTGATGGATCAAGCCCTGATCTGTTGACTGGGTACGAGTATTCTGCTTAATTCAGATGCTCTGTCCATCACCACCCCCTTTTTTCTGAATCGTTTTGTCTACCACAAGCGTGGTAGGGTATGCTCAGACATGAGTCCCTTGCTCACTGCACCATCAGGATTCAAGCAAGCCGGGCCGAAGACGGCTGTAATGCCAGAAACCTGTCCCTGGAAGCTTGTTTCCTTTCCAGTATAAGAATTGGCTTGGTAGTTAGGTCTGCCCTGTTCCCATGATGCACTGGGCCATGGACAGACTAATTTGCATGTGGCCAGGTTCTGAGCGGGGATGGTGCAGTGAGCTAAAAAACGGTGATGGATCAAGCCCTGATCTGTTGACTGGGTACGAGTATTCTGCTTAATTCAGATGCTCTGTCCATCACCACCCCCTTTTTCTGAATAATTTTGTCCACCACAAGCGTGGTAGGGTATGCTCAGACATGAGTCCCTTGCTCACTGCACCATCAGGATTCAAGCAAGCCGGGCCGAAGACGGCTGTAATGCCAGAAACCGGTCCCCGGAAGCTTGTTTCCTTTCCAGTATAAGAATTGGCTTGGTAGTTTGGTCTGCCCTGTTCCCATGATGCACTGGGCCAGGGACAGACTAATTTGCATGTAGCCAGGTTCTGAGCGGGGATGGTGCAGTGAGCTAAAAAACTGTGATGGATCAAGCCCTGATCTGTTGACTGGGTGCGAGTATTCTGCTTAATTCAGATGCTCTGTCCATCACCACCCCCTTTTTCTGAATCGTTTTGTCCACCACAAGCGTGGTAGGGTATGCTCAGACATGAGTCCCTTGCTCACTGCACCATCAGGATTCAAGCAAGCCGGGCCGAAGACGGCTGTAATGCCAGAAACCGGTTCCCGGAAGCTTGTTTCCTTTCCAGTATAAGAATTGGCTCGGTAGTTTGGTCTGCCCTGTTCCCATGATGCACTGGGCCAGGGACAGACTAATTTGCATGAAGCCAGGTTCTGAGCTGGGATGGTGCAGTGAGCTAAAAAATGGTGATGGATCAAGCCCTGATCTGTTGACTGGGTACGAGTATTCTGCTTAATTCAGATGCTCTGTCCATCACCACCCCCTTTTTCTGAATCGGTACGTTTCAACCGGCAGGGTTACGCTGGTGAATATTATACCAATTACTATTGCCAAGGCTTCCGAGATTGAACCACACTTGTGGGAAGCTTTATCTGCTGTTTTAATTAATTACAGGTACAATGCTTAACACATTTCAATCTGGTGCTCGGACCTTGATAACAGGTTACATTGCATTTGATCCTCACCACCGTTTATTTCCCCTGTCCAATGTCTTCACTTCCGTGATTTCCCAATGCATTGTGGGAGATGAAATTCATTCTAATTGTTCTCAGGGGAATTAATTCAAAGCTTCTCTTGCTCTCGTGCAAAACTCTTCACCATAAAGTGTTACTCATAAAGTGCTGGTGTTTAGTGCAAAAGGTGAAAGTTGATTAAAACCTTGTATCTTTTTGAGGCTCAATTTCAGATTCTCCCATTTAACAAAAGTTAATTTTCATAATTGGGGCATATAATTCATCATATTTATACTAGGAATCCTCTTGCCCAATGTGAGTTTCCATTTCATTTGGAGGGGTTAATTTATTTCCATATTTTATGTTTTTTCTTCTCTCTATAGTTTCTCATCTTTTCAATAATTGTTTGACCCCAAGTGGACTTCATCTTCTCTGCAATTTCTTATGGCAATGTCCTCATCATATTTCTAGGATTTTCTTGCCTTATGGCCCTTAAGTGGGCAATCATTTCATTCATGCCCATTTCGCACATCATTCTCTCCATGCTTACTATTGTTCTTTTTATGTCATTAATGTATTATTATGTATTTAAATGTATTATGGTTTTTCAAGCATTTCTTACCCTTCAGTGGGTTTATGCATTTCCATTTTTCAACTATGCATTTCAATGTGTTATGATTTTTTTCTTACATTCTGGTGGGTTTATAATTGGATTGTACTTCTCAGCATGCGATTCTCCTTATAACCCTGTTTATTCTTTTTCACTTCATGTACTTAGAAATAAACTGATTTGCCAAGATTTTCCAAACATATATTCTTAAATTATCTTAACTTGATATTTTCTCTGGAACAAACTTTATTCAAACTTCCTTCACCCCACATTAAAAATGTTTTACTTGCTTGGCATGGATTCTTTTAAAGTTTTAAAGTATTCCTTTATATACTTCTTTTTTTATAATAATTTGTTTCTTTATTCTTTTTCCTTTTTTAAATCTATTATCATCATTTATTCCCTTATATAACTACTTATAGGAGAACCTTGGTGGTATTGTTAAGTGTACATAGAACTCTTCGTCTTGATTCAGGCCTTTTGGTGTAAAAGTTCTTAATGAAAATATGTATCTAGATTCCTTCCCTTAAAAATCAAAATAACATTAATATCAATGTATTCAGCAGCATGTCCCTCCCATGTAACGCTGTGGCGAATTCGCAAATATGGGGGAAATTGTTTTAAAAAAATACATTCAGAGACCCACTTAGACAATGAAACACCCACTCACAGATGTGCTCAGAGACTCATGCCAACACTCATAGACCTACTCAGACACACACACAAGCACTCACTGACTCACTCAGACCATCATGCATACACTGACAGACCCACCCAGAGACTCATACATCCACTCACAGACCTACTCAGACAATTATGCAATATTCACATATCTACTTACTCATGCACCCACTCACACATCCATTCAGACAATCACACCCACTGACAGACGCACTCCGACACTCTCACTCCAAGTCACAGACCCACTTAGACACTCACTCACCCACTCACAGACCTAGTCAGATACTGATACACCCACTCATAGACCCACGCAGACCCTAATGGACTCACTCACTGACCCACTAAGATACTTGTGCAGCCACTCACAGACCCTCTCAGAGACTCATACATCTACTTACAGACCTACTCAGACACTCATGCACCCACTCACAGACCTACTCTAAGACTCACACACCCACTCACAGACCCACTGAGATACCCATGTGCCCACTCACAGACCTACTCAGACACCTATCCACCCACTCACAGACCTAGTCAGAGCCTGATATACCCACTCACAGTCCCACTCAGAGACACATTCACAGACCCACTGAGACCCACTGAGAGACTCATACACCCACTCACAGACCCACTGAGAGACTCATGCATCCACTCACAGATCCGCTCAGAGACTCATGCGCCCACTCACAGACCCACTCTGAGACTCATACACCCACTCACAGACCCACTCAGACACTCATGCATCCACTCACAGACCCACTCAGACACTCTCACTCCCAGTCATAGGCACACTCAGACACTAATGAATCCACTCACAGACCCACTCAGATACCCATTCACAGACCCACTGAGAGACTCATGCACCCACTCACAGACCCACTGAGAGACTCATGCACGCACTCACAGATCCACTCAGAGACTCGTGCGCCCACTCAAAGACCCACTCAGAGACTCACAGACCCACTCAGACACTCATGCACCCACTCACAGACCCACTCAGACACTCTCACTCCCAGTCATAGGCACACTCAGGCACTAATAAACCCATTCACAGACCCACTCAGAGACTCACATATCCACTCACAGACCCACTTAAAGACTTATGTACCCACTCACAGGCTCACTCAGAAACTCAAATACCCACTGACAGACCCCCTCACAGACTCATGTGCCCACTTACCGACCCACTCGGAGACTCATGTACCAGTCACAGAACTACTCAGACATTCATGCACCCACTCACAGACCCACTCACAGACTGATACACCCACTCACAGACCTAGTCAGAGACTGATACACCCACTCATAGCACCACTCAGAGGCCAATGCACTCGCTCACAGACCCACTCAGTGACTCATGCACACACTCACAGACTTATTTAGACACTCATGCACCCACTCACAGACCCACTCAGACACTCTCACTCTGTCACAGGCCCACTCAACTTCATACACCCACTCACAGAGCCACTGAGAGAATCACATATCCACTCACAGACCCACTGAAAGACTCATGCACCCACTTACAGACTCACTCAGAAACTCACATACCCACTCACAGACTCATGTGCCACTCACAGACCAACTCAGACTCATGCACCCACTCACAGACCCACTCATACAGTCATGCACCCACTCACAGACCCACTCAGACATTCATGCATCCACTCACAGATCCACTCACAGACTCACGCATCCACTCGCAGACCTAGTCAGAGACTGATACACCCACTCACAGCCCCACTCACAGACACTCATGCACCCACTCAGGGACCCAGTCAGACATTCTTTCACCCACTCACAGACTCATATACCCACTCACAGACCTAGTCAGAGTCTGATACACCCAATCACAGCTCTACTCAGAGACCAATGCACCCAGTCACAGACCCCCTCAGAGATTCACGCACCCAATCACAGACCCATTCAGAAACTCATGCACCCACTCACAGACTCTCTCAGACATTCTCATACCCATTCACAGGCCTACTCAGTAACTCATGCACCCACTCACAGACCCACTCAAACACTCTTGCACCTACTCACAGACCCACTCAGACACTCACAACCACTCACAGATCCACTCAGTCACGCACCCACTCACTAACCCAAGCACCCACTCACTGTCCCACTTAGAGACACGCACCCACTCACAAACCCGCACACCCACTCACTGACCCACTCAGAGACTCATACACTCACTGAGAATTTTGCATACCCATTCACAAACCTACTGAGATACTCATGCACCCACTCAGAGACTCATTCAATCACTGACAGATGCACTCAGAAACTCATGCACCCACTCACAGACTCACTCAGAGATCCATGCACTCAGTCACAGACTCACTCAGACACGTACCCACTCAGACATTCATGCATCCACTCAGAGACCCACTCAGACATTCATGCACCCACTTACAGACCCACTCAGATAGCCATGCACCCACTGACAGACCTAATCAAACATTCATGCACTCACTCACAGGTGCACTCAGACACTCAAGTATGGTCTCATAGATCCCTCAAAAACTGTCATACACCCTCTGACAGAGCTTTTGAAACAGTTATGCATCTACTGACAGACCCACTCTTACTCTCATAGACATACTCACAGACACATAAATGTTTTAAAGAGTTATTTAGATAGTGATGTAGCAAATGTGATACTGACAATCAGTTACATAGTTATGCATTTTGAATGTGCTGGTGGCTATTGAATGTATGCTTTTGTTTTGCGACTTTGTGACATATTTGTAAATAGAGAGAAGTCCTCGTGAAGATTTCGAAAAGTTGAAGATTTCAACAAAAGAGAATCATAAAGAAAATTAACAACATTTTAATGTTAGTCTGTGAAGTGAACTCCTTCACTTCTATAGATTTCATGCATGTCAAAACACAGGTTATTTTTGTAGATTGAAGCCATGTTCTGGTCTCTGAGAAATGCAGAAACTGTTTTCTTAACATGTTTCCATATGTTGGAGTACACCAAGGCAGTTTAAGGGAGAAGTGTATTCATTGTGCAAAGGTATCCTTCATTAGGATTTTCAGCCCTGCCCTAGTCAGTGTGCTTAGGTCATTGCCACCTCAGCGTATAATCATGAGGTCAGGGGGTTGGGAATCCACAATGCTTTTAACCAAAGGCAGCAATTGATGTGACTTCAAGCCTCTCTGGCCATCCAAGTAATGGCCACATTAGCCAAACCCAAGTCCTTGTCAATACCACATTTTAACTATCAGTGTCTCTAGACCAAAACACATAGCTGTGGCCCACAATCCATGCTCTAACCATTTTGAACTGAAGCAGCAGTAGCAAACATGAGAAGGCTGGACCTTTATGAGACAGTTTGGAAAATGAAAGGCAGTTAAAATGGAGGTAAGCTCCTGATTGTAATAAAAGAATAGTTGATCAGATGCTGTGGCTTTGGAGGAGAATAAAATAAGGTGGCATTTTGAAAGCTTAAGTAAGTAGATCTGTGATTGACTATTAGAAATAACAAAGTGTAAGGCAGACTGTCATATGATTTTTATTCTATTAAGTTAACCGCACCTGCTGCAACTCATTTGTAACCAGTGTGGCCCTTCTAGATTGTACTGCAAACTTGTGACCTACTGGTTCTAGTGGGTTGCTGTGGGGGCTGTGCTAAGAGTGTATTGGAGGAAGGGTGTTAAAAAGAGATTGTCTACTTTAAGAAATTTGAGCACCTTACTCATTCTTGTGTAACAGGGGTTACATTTATTTATTTATTTATTTATTTCGATTTGTATAGCGCTATATAACCCAGGGGTCTCTAAGCGCTTGTCCAGTAAGCACCGCAGGAAACCAAAAGAAAGACACTTCCCAGAAATTTATAGCCCTCCCCAGGCCTTCTGGAAAAGAACAGTCTTCAACCTCTTCCGAAAGGTCAACAAATTAGATTCTTTGCGCAAGTCCGCCGGTAGACTATTCCAAGCCCCTGGGAGGGTGTTCGAGATGGCACGACCGCCCACTGTCGCCAATCTGAAACGAGGTTGCATGAGAAGAGTTGCCTCAGCAGATCTTAGCACCCTGGCAGGTTTATATGGAATCAGGCGGGTCTTAATGTATCTTGGTGCCTTACCATAAAGGGATTTATGTGCAATGCATAACCCTTTGAAGAGCACCCTCTGCCTTACTGGGAGCCAATGTAGCTCACGCATAAGTGGGGACACATGCGTGCTCCTGGGTTTCTTGTGAATGAGCCTAGCGGCATCATTCATCACCATCTGCAGTTTGTCTAGGAGTTTTTGGGGTAAACCCAAATAGAGCGAGTTGCCGTAGTCCAGTCTTGCAAGGATCATAGCGGAAACCGCCCGTCTCAGTGTGGAATGGGACAGTAATGGCGCAATTTTCCTAAGTTGACGAAGCATGCCAACACAAGTTCCTACCACCGTGGTAACTTGTTTCCGCATGGAAAGCTTGTCATCCACATAGATGCCTAGGCTTTTTACAGCCACTGCCGGCTCCGGGGGCGGTCCAAGTTCCCTCGGCCAGAATCCATCATGCCATGGATTACCAGCGATGGTAATAGGTAGAACTTCCGTCTTGTCCGGATTAATTTTTAGGGAGTTCAGCGACATCCAATTAGCTGTATGCTTCAAGATGGTTTGCAGATTTGCTGGCGCCCCAGGCGTATTATCCATTTGGATAATAATTTGGGTGTCGTCCGCATAGTTGTATACCTGACAATCCATTTGATTCAGGAGTGCAATCAATGGTTGAGATATATATTGAATAACAGGGGCGACAAAGCCGACCCCTGTGGCACTCCACAAGAGATTGGTGTTGCAGTAGAGAGCAATTCTCCCAGCTGAACTCTTTGTGTCCTCCCTAGTAGAAAAGAAGCAAACCAGGCGTAGGCTGTGCCCTGGATGCCGAAGTCCCTCATCCGCGACAGGAGTTGTTTGTGACAAACGGTGTCAAACGCCGCGGAGAGGTCTAACAGCACCAGGGCGCCGGGTATCTTCTTGTCTGCCCTATTTCGGAGCTCATCTATGATGGACAGCATGACCAGTTCTGTACATTTCCTAGCAAGTGCTTACTAATAAAGTGTACAGTACTCTGAAAGGAAAAAAAATAACAAGCTAAATATGTTTTTGGACTCCCATTATTTTTCGCAAACTTGTCTTGTGGATTACAAATAATTTGCGGATATGCAGAAATACCATAACATATTGGGCTTCTTTATAAAAGTGCATGAAAGGGTTACAAAATACTAACTGTTCAGAGGTGGAGTTACAAAACAAAAAAATGAAAGATATGTTTTTATTTGCTGCCTTCCGCACTCTCAGAGTGCAAAGTTGAAAAGGTTGCCATTAATGGTTTCTCCCTATGAGAGTGGTGTGCCATTCTTATGCTTAATTTTTACTTTTCCTGAGAGTATTGGATCTATCGAATAAGAGCAAAAAAAACAATTTCACCAACTAATTCAATTTTCAGATATGTGAACTACATTAATTTTGAGAAAGAACTCGATTGAAAAGTATATCATTATGTGAAGTTTATAAAACTGAGTATGAAGTATGTAGAAATATTCGAAATGTTATCAGATGATGTATAAGTGGTAGTGTGAGTGCTTTTAACTATTTATTAATAGGTAAGTAAGGCACTTTCTAAGTGTGTGACTATGTAACAGTTTGAGTGAGGTGCAGAGCAGCTGAATGAGAAGTTAGTTCACAATGTGTTGGCCAGGAAGTGAATACTGTAGATGTGTTGTTTTAGTAAATGCTGTAATTGCTAGAAACAAAACTGACTGCTAAGGGTTAAAATTATATTTAACAATGTATTTGAAGATCTGCAAAGTTTCTGCTCAAAAATAATGTTTTTCTTGGAACTCTGGGACTTTTAGTTCTATTCATTCCATTTTAAAAGAGGACTACAAGTCTTAGAATAGAAAAGAAGAAACATGCATCTTAAATGCACTCAATGCACAAACGTGTGAAACTTGACAGCTGTGTGTTAGATACTCTTTAGAGTAGATATTGATAAATTATTAAACAGGTTTACATGTTCTTAGATGGTAACACAAGCTCTTTATACTAATGCTGAGTTACATGTGTAGAATAAGAGTACTAGGCATTGTTAAAAAAACAATACTTAGATGGTAACACATGCCCTTTATACTAATGCTGAGTTACATGTGTAGTATAAGAGTACTAGGCATTGTTAAAAAAACTATATTTAAACATGGGTCAGGCCTACTCCTGCAGACAGTATTTGTGTACTCTCACTGCCAGGTTTATTATCCATCGAGACAAACAATCCCATAAATATCGGTCAGGCCTAGTAGTGTAGACCCTATCTGTGCAATCTCAGTATCAGCTTCATTTATCCTGTACAAGCTATTTGGTAAGTCTTAAATCCACGTTTTAATAGACATAACTCACCTCTAGGATACGTTGTAGGTATGCGATAAAGCATGTTGCTTTGTGCTTGAAAGATGAGAGATGCCCTTTTTAGTTCAATAAGTTACTCATGCACTTGCAGGCCCTTAGGCCAAGTAGTACATAGAATATACACCCATAAAGGAACTGACATGCATGTTTCAAAGCATAGAGCTCTCTCTTCCCACTCACAGATCGACAGAGGGACTTATACATTCACTCACCTAAAGAGACTGCTTATGTATACACTAGTGTCAATGGCAGTTTCACAGACACCTACATATCCCTCTATTCCCTAACACAGGTACTAAGGGATTTGTCATGCCACTTACATACATATTCAGAGAGCCATTGAGGTACTAAAATAGACAGTCACACACTGGCACATTTACTTAAACATCTCATGGCACTGCTATAGCTAGACTCCTAAACTCACTCAGATATATAGGCAAGTAGAAACACAACCTCATCATCCATCAAGATGAACAGTCCCTTAAATATGGGCCAGGCCTCGTAGTGTAGTCCCTGTCTGTGCAATCCCACTGCCAGCCTCACTTAGCAGGTAAAAGCAATTTGGCAAGTACACATTAACTCTCCTCTGGGATATGCCGTAGGTATGCAATAAGCATGTGCTTTGTGCTTAAAAGATTGAGAAATGTCCTGTTGAGTTTAGGGAACTTACTCATGCACTTGCAGACCCCTATACCAAGGAATGTGTAGAGGATGCCATCCATAATGCAACTGACATACATGCTTCCAAAGGATACATCCTCACTCTCACCCACTCACAGAGTGATAAAGGAACATATACATTCACTCACATGCTCAGAATCTACCTATCTATGCAGGAGTATAAGAGGCACTTTCAGGCACACCTACATACCCCTCTATTCCCGACCACAGGCACTGAGGTATTCGTTCAGGTACTTAACTACACACATAGCGAGCCACAGTGGTACTAAAAGAGACAGTTACATATTGACACATTAGCTTAAATATCTCATGGCAGTGCTATATGTGACTCCTACACTCACTCAAATATGTGGGACAGTAGAGCCACAACTTCGTCACCCATGCAGACCAATAGTCGTTGAAACATGGGTCAGCCTACTAGTGCTGTCTGTGCACCCTCACTGCCAGCTGCACTTGGCATGAAAAAGCCATTTGTCAAGTCTGACATCCACGTTTTAGTACACATAACACACCTCTGAGATATGCTGTAGGCATGCCATAAAGCACAGTGCTTTGTGCTTAAAAGATAAGAAATGTCCTTTTGAGTTTTAGTAAGTTACTTATGCACTTGCTGACTCCTATGTCAAGCACTACATAGAGTATACCACCCATAATGCAACTGACATACATGTTTGTAAAGCTTAGAGCCTGTCTCTCACCCACTCACAGAGAAACAGAGGAACGTATACATTCACTTACATGCTCAGAAACTGCTATGTATTCATCTGTATCAAGGGCAGTTGTAGATACATCTACATACCATCTAATCCCTAACACAGGCACTGAGGTATTCATTCAGCTACTTACAAACACATTTAAAGAGCCATGGAGGTACTAAAACAAACAGTGACATAGTGGCCCAGTTATTTAAATATCTTTTGGGTCTACTTCAGCTGGACTCCTACATTCAATTAGATATGTAGGCAAGAACTGACACAACCTCATCAACCATCCAGAGAAATAGTTATTTAAAAATGGGTCACGCCTACGCGTGCAGGCTTTGTGTCTACACTATCACTTGCAGCTTCACTTGGCATGTTGAATCTGTTTGTCAAGTCAAAAAGCCACGTTTTAGTACACATTGCTCACCTCTGAGATAAGCTGTAGGTATGCCACAAAATATGGTGCTTTGAGCTTACAAGATTGAGAGATGTCCTTTTGAGTTTAAGGAACTTACTCATGCACTTGAAGACCTCTATGCAAGCACTACATACAGTATATCACACATAATGCAACTGACATACATGTTTCCAAAGCATAGAACCTCTTTCTTACCTACCAACTACTACAGAGGATATCTGTACATTTTATGTCAGGACTGCTACTGCAGAGTGTAATGTTAGCTGTAATATATTTGCAAAACTGTTTATGTTGATAGTTATATATTTAAACTATGAAATCTGTACGTAATGAAAAGGTAAATGTACTTATTTTTTTCCCTTCTCGAGCATCAATGTCTACAGACAGTTACAATGCCATCATGAAATGAGACAAGAAAGAAACAGAAGCAAGGATACTATCTCCTCACAACAGAGAAACAAAAGGGGTAAAATGCAGAGTAAGTGGTGAAAGAGAAAGAGCTGCTGGTAACATAGGCAATTCTTAAAATAGCATGTGCACAACTTGAAAGTCAGTGAAATGAAGTAAATGAAAACAAAATTTGAGATCAACTAAGAAAGGGGAAAAAGTACATGATATGAAGAGTAATAAATCATAGGAAAAAGAAGAGAGTTTAACCAGAAGACAGAGGTCGTTTAAGGAATTTAGAGTGAGAATGTTTCATAGTACAGTAATTCACAATCCAATGACAACTGTAAAGAAATATAAAAGAAGAAGAGAAGCTGTCAGATAAAAGGAACGTATTGAGGCTGTAGTTGATAAGGACAATGCTCTCAAGAGGAAGCTATTACCTCCTCGGTTGTCTTCCTCGCCACATGACTAACAAAGTGAGCTTCAGCTCCACACCAGAAACCTCCAAAGCAAAAAGTCAGCCTCCCATGCCTCCCATCCCTTCCCAATATGGCCGACCAGTTACACACTACACCTCTATAAGAGGAGGGCCGGCCCAAGCCATCAGCCTGTTTTTTTTTGTTCTGCGCTCATCTCTCCAGATGCGTCAGGTAAGTGGTGCCTGCTGTAGCGGGTACATGGGTCTCGGGTGGAGGTCGTGCTCTAGCGGACCCTTGGATCTTAGACTCGTTTTTCCCCCTTTCCCCCGGTTTTTGAGCCGGTTTGGTTCTGCTCTAGCGGACTGAGGGTTTCCTGATAGGGGTGGCCGGGGTTCTGTTTGAGATGGGGGCCGGCGCTGCTTGCCTCCTCTGTTTTTTCATTGTTTTCTTCCTATCAGGAAGTTTTGGGGTGCTGTATGTCCCTTTCCTCTGTGCCCGGTTTTCGCCGCCCGCCTGCCCCTCGTGGCGCTGCAACACGCGGTGGCTCTGCCTCTTTTTCCCTTTCAATGGGGGAATGCCCGTCGGCTGCATGCTTGATGACTGGGGAACCTTTGGAGCCCGCACATTGTTTCTACTTGTTAGACGGGCTCGCCACCCGCCTATTTCTTTTTATTCTAAACAGACTGAGGATGATGGATAAATGAGTGTACCCTATGGGGAAAAGAATTCAAAAGAAAAGATTTGTCAATAGAAGTAGCTTTTGCAAAGTTTTCAGTGGTGAATAGGGACATACTTCTAGTACCGAGCCTTTCTTTAATGTAGAAAGCTACTTTCAAGAGAACACATTAGTGCATGCAGTTGAAGAATCTAGATGATGGTATGAGATGAAGGATGGTAGTCCTATTCTAAAAGAGTGATTGTAATTAGAAATGTAGAAGAAGTAATAGCTGAAGAGAAACAGATATGGAGTAGATGAGCGTCTTTACATAAATGAAACTGTAGCAGTATTTGTGGTGTTTGGCAGGAATCTGTTGATATATTGAGGTCTTTCCTACAAAAGTTTCTAAACAGAAGTCTAAAACTAAAAACTGTGGCTTTGCAGGGATTGGATCCATGTAAGATAAGCAAGTATGGAAATTTACAGGGACATTTACTAGCATATCTATCAAAGAAAGTGTGCCAAAGCAGCTTTCATCATTTCAGAATGTTACCAGTACACCACCCACAAATGTAAATATTAGTTAGGCGGCTTTATTAGGTCAAAACCCCTGCCCTATGTTTAGCAGAAATGAAAAGAGCTCTTTCCCATGGTACAATAGCAGAGGTAGAAAACATTTGTGATGATGTTCAGTTTAGTTTCTTTGGTCCTGAAGAGGAGTGTGGGGAAAAAGAGACTGGGTAGCTGCAGGTGTAGCAGAACAGAACACAGGTATTATTGTTGATAACTTTCACCAAGAAATTAGAAAGTTTAAAACTGTCTATTCAGAGCAACCAAACTGTCTTTGTTGTTGATTTACTCATTACAAAAGTCAAACTTGTTATGTGATTGTGTCTTCAAAAGCTGAAGAAGAGAAAAGAAATAAGTGGTAAGAATTTTCTGCTTATTTATTTGCAGCGGAACGCTTTGATTGTTCCATACAACAAATTATAGTAATGTTATGATCAGTTGGAGGATAATAAAATGCCAGCAATATCAGTCCATAATAAGTAAGAACGAGTTTCAATTCCACCAGAACTTCAAGATCCAGATGTGTATGGATCAATTCTTAAACAATCTTTACATTCTGAGCTATAATCTGTATGGAACAAAAAACCGAGAAGTTACCGAAAACAGAGTTGCAGAAAGTTCTGAAAGGTAGAGTTGTGTACTTATTGGATTTCAAGCAGAATACTGAAACTGTAGAAATGCAGAGAGATTTTGAAGAAGCACTTATTATTCTAGGCAATAGTGTCCCTACTAAGAGTAGAATCATGTGGCAGGAGTATGCTCTGACGTGGGTTCCGTGCTCTCCATGCCACTGGAGTCAAGCTTTCGTGGCTAATGAGGGATGAAACCGCTAAACCGGACCTAGGATGCTTGTTTCCGGTCCTGGCAATTAGGGCGGGACTGTTCCCAAGAGGCACAGGGTCAAGACTGATTTGCATATGGCCAGGTCTAAACTGATGTGGCATGGTGAGCAAAAGAATGATGGATTTATCCCAGATCTCTTGACTGCCGGTGAATGTTTTGATTTGTTCTGCATTCCGTTCATCAATTGTGTGTCTTTTGTTGTCTCGCCCTGAGTGCGCCAGGTAAGCCAAGACGTAGGTTCTGGGCTCACTGTGCCACTGGAATCAAGCTATCCTGGCTGAAAAAGGGTGAAACCCTGAAACAGGTCTTAGGATGCTTGTTTCTGGTCCAGGGAGGACCTGGCTGGACTGTTCCCATGAGGCACTGGGTCAAGACTGATTTGCATATGGCCAGGTCTAAACTGCAGTGGCATGGTGAGCAAAAGAATCATGAATTTAACACTGCGCTCTTGACTCGGGGTGAATGTTTTGATTTGTTCTGCATTCCGTCCTTCAATTGTGTGTCTTTTGCTTTCTCGCCCTAAGTGCGCCAGGTATGCCCAGACGTGGGTCTTGGGCTCACTGTGCCACTGGAATCAAGCTATCCTAGCTGAAGGGGGGCGAAACCCTGGCACCCGTCCTAGGATGCTTGTTTCCGGTTCCGGGAGGACCTGGCTTGGCAGTTCGGGCTGGACTGTTCTAATGAGGCACTGGGTCAAGACTGATTTGCATATGGCCAGGTCTAAACTGGGGTGTCATGGTGAGCAAAAGAATCATGGATTTAACCCAGATCTCTTGACTGGGGGTGAATGTTTTGATTTGTTCTGCATTCCGTCCATCAATTGTGTGTCTTTTGCTTTCTCGCCCTACGTGCGCCAGGTATGTCCAGACGTAGGTCCTGGGCTCACTGTGCCACTGGAATCAAGCTATCCTAGCTGAAGAGGGGGGAAACCCTGACAACAGTCCTAGGATGATTGTTTCCGGTCCAGGGATGACCTGGCTTGGCAGTTCGGGCTTGACTGTTCCATGGGGCACTAGGTCAAGACTGATTTGCATATGGCCAGGTCTAAACTGGGGTGGCATGGTGAGCAAAAGAATCATGGATTTATCCCAGATCTCTTGACTGCCGGTGAATGTTTTGATTTGTTCTGCATTTCGTTCATCAATTGTGTGTCTTTTGTTGTCTCGCCCTGAGTGCGCCAGGTAAGCCAAGACGTAGGTTCTGGGCTCACTGTGCCACTGGAATCAAGCTGTCCTGGCTGAAAAAGGGTGAAACCCTGAAACAGGTCCTAGGATGCTTGTTTCTGGTCCAGGGAGGACCTGGCTGGACTGTTCCCATGAGGCACTGGGTCAAGATTGATTTGCATATGGCCAGGTCTAAACTGCAGGGGCATGGTGAGCAAAAGAATCATGAATTTAACACAGAGCTCTTGACTCGGGGTGAATGTTTTGATTTGTTCTGCATTCCGTCCTTCAATTGTGTGTCTTTTGCTTTCTCGCCCTAAGTGCGCCAGGTATGCGCAGACGTGGGTCTTGGGCTCACTGTGCCATTGGAATCAAGCTATCCTAGCTGAAGAGGGGCGAAACCCTGGCACCGGTCCTAGGATGCTTGTTTCCGGTCCAGGGAGGACCTGGCTTGGCAGTTCGGGCTGGACTGTTCTAATGAGGCACTGGGTCAAGACTGATTTGCATATGGCCAGGTCTAAACTGGGGTGGCATGGTGAGCAAAAGAATCATGGATTTAACCCAGATCTCTTGACTGGGGGTGAATGTTTTGATTTGTTCTGCATTCCGTCCATCAATTGTGTGTCTTTTGCTTTCTCGCCCTACGTGCGCCAGGTATGTCCAGACGTAGGTCCTGGGCTCACTGTGCCACTGGAATCAAGCTATCCTAGCTGAAGAGGGGGGAAACCCTGACAACAGTCCTAGGATGCTTGTTTCCGGTCCAGGGAGGACCTGGCTTGGCAGTTCGGGCTTGACTGTTCCATGGGGCACTAGGTCAAGACTGATTTGCATATGGCCAGGTCTAAACTGGGGTGGCATGGTGAGCAAAAGAATCATGGATTTAACCCAGATCTCTTGACTGCCTGTGAATGTTTTGATTTGTTCTGCATTCCGTTCATCAATTGTGTGTCTTTTGTTGTCTTGCCCTGAGTGTGCCAGGTATGCCAAGACGTGGGTCCTGGGTTCACTGTGCCACTGGAATCAAGCTATCCTGGCTGAAAAAGGGTGAAACCCTGAAACAGGTCCTAGGATGCTTGTTTCTGGTCCTGGGAGGACCTGACTTGGCAGTTTGGGCTGGACTGTTCCCATGAGGCACTGGGTCAAGACTGATTTGCATATGGCTAGGTCTAAACTGCAGTGGCATGGTGAGCAAAAGAATCATGGATTTAACACAGAGCTCTTGACTCGGGGTGAATGTTTTGATTTTTCTGCATTCTGTCCATCAATTGTGTGTCTTTTGCTTTCTCGCCCCAAGTGCGTCAGGTATGCCCAGACGTGGGTCCTGGGCTCACTGTGCCACTGGAATCAAGCTATCCTAGCTGAAGAGGAGCGAAACCCTGACACCGGTCCTAGGATGCTTGTTTCCGGTCCAGGGAGGACCTGGCTTGGCAGTTCGGGCTTGACTGTTCCATGGGGCACTAGGTCAAGACTGATTTGCATATGGCCAGGTCTAAACTGTGGTGGCATGGTGAGCAAAAGAATCATGGATTTATCCCAGATCTCTTGACTGCCGGTGAATGTTTTGATTTGTTCTGCATTCCGTTCATCAATTGTGTGTCTTTTGTTGTCTCGCACTGAGTGCGCCAGGTAAGCCAAGACGTAGGTTCTGGGCTCACTGTGCCACTGGAATCAAGCTATCCTGGCTGAAAAAGGGTGAAACCCTGAAACAGGTCCTAGGATGCTTGTTTCTGGTCCTGGGAGGACCTGACTTGGCAGTTTGGGCTGGACTGTTCCCATGAGGCACTGGGTCAAGACTGATTTGCATATGGCTAGGTCTAAACTGCAGTGGCATGGTGAGCAAAAGAATCATGGATTTAACACAGAGCTCTTGACTCGGGGTGAATGTTTTGATTTTTCTGCATTCTGTCCATCAATTGTGTGTCTTTTGCTTTCTCGCCCCAAGTGCGCCAGGTATGCCCAGACGTGGGTCCTGAGCTCACTGTGCCACTGGAATCAAGCTATCCTAGCTGAAGAGGAGCGAAACCCTGACACCGGTCCTAGGATGCTTGTTTCCGGTCCAGGGAGGACCTGGCTTGGCAGTTCGGGCTTGACTGTTCCATGGGGCACTAGGTCAAGACTGATTTGCAAATGGCCAGGTCTAAACTGTGGTGGCATGGTGAGCAAAAGAATCATGGATTTATCCCAGATCTCTTGACTGCCGGTGAATGTTTTGATTTGTTCTGCATTCCGTTCATCAATTGTGTGTCTTTTGTTGTCTCGCACTGAGTGCGCCGGGTAAGCCAAGACGTAGGTTCTGGGCTCACTGTGCCACTGGAATCAAGCTATCCTGGCTGAAAAAGGGTGAAACCCTAAAACAGGTCCTAGGATGCTTGTTTCTGGTCCAGGGAGGACCTGGCTGGACTGTTCCCATGAGGCACTGGGTCAAGACTGATTTGCATATGGCCAGGTCTAAACTGCAGTGGCATGGTGAGCAAAAGAATCATGAATTTAACACAGAGCTCTTGACTCGGGGTGAATGTTTTCATTTGTTCTGCATTCCGTCCTTCAATTGTGTGTCTTTTGCTTTCTCGCCCTAAGTGCGCCAGGTATGCCCAGACGTGGGTCTTGGGCTCACTGTGCCACTGGAATCAAGCTATCCTAGCTGAAGAGGGGCGAAACCCTGGCACCGGTCCTAGGATGGTTGTTTCTGGTCCAGGGAGGACCTGGCTTGGCAGTTCGGGCTGGACTGTTCTAATGAGGCACTGGGTCAAGACTGATTTGCATATGGCCAGGTCTAAACTGGGGTGGCATGGTGAGCAAAAGAATCATGGATTTAACCCAGATCTCTTAACTGGGGGTGAATGTTTTGATTTGTTCTGCATTCCGTCCATCAATTGTGTGTCTTTTGCTTTCTCGCCCAACGTGCGCCAGGTATGTCCAGACGTAGGTCCTGGGCTCACTGTGCCACTGGAATCAAGCTATCCTAGCTGAAGAGGGGGGAAACCCTGACAACAGTCCTAGGATGCTTGTTTCCGGTCCAGGGAGGACCTGGCTTGGCAGTTCGGGCTTGACTGTTCCATGGGGCACTAGGTCAAGACTGATTTGCATATGGCCAGGTCTAAACTAGGGTGGCATGGTGAGCAAAAGAATCATGGATTTAACCCAGATCTCTTGACTGCCTGTGAATGTTTTGATTTGTTCTGCATTCCGTTCATCAATTGTGTGTCTTTTGTTGTCTTGCCCTGAGTGTGCCAGGTATGCCAAGACGTGGGTCCTGGGTTCACTGTGCCACTGGAATCAAGCTATCCTAGCTGAAGAGGAGCGAAACCCTGACACCGGTCCTAGGATGCTTGTTTCCGGTCCAGGGAGGACCTGGCTTGGCAGTTTGGGCTGGACTGTTCTAATGAGGCACTGGGTCAAGACTGATTTGCATATGGCCAGGTCTAAACTGGGGTGGCATAGTAAGCAAATGAATCATGGATTTAACCCATATCTCTTGACTAGGGGCGAATGTTTTGATTTGTTCTGCATCCCGTCCATCAATTTTGTGTCTTTTGCTTTCTCGCCCTAAGTGCGCCAGGTATGCCCAGATGTGGGTCCTGGGCTCACTGTGCCACTGGAATCAAGCTATCCTGGCTGAAGAGGGGTGAAACCCCGAAACAGGCCCTAGGATGCTTGTTTCCGATCCAGGGAGGACCTGGTTTGGCATTTCAGGCGGGATTGTTCCCATGAGACACAAGGTCAAGACTGATTTGCACATGGCCGGGTCTAAACTGGGATGGCATTGGGAGCACAAGAATGATGGATTTAATACAGATCTCTTGACTGGGGGTGAATGTTTTCATTTGTTCTGCATTCTGTCCATTAATTGTGTGTCTTTTACTAAAGTAAAGAAAGCAACATTTTATCTGGTACAAAATAATATTTATTATAAAAAATGTAGATGCTCTTCAAGATATAACGCATATGAAGGGTGAACCATTGCAATCAAATGGTAAGATTGAAAAGGTGTATCTATCCCTATCAGAAGAAATTTGTGAACACTACAGTATCCACCCTCTGCATTCTAAAGAGATTATTGCTGAAGCTATTTTTCTCTTTCAAATGAAAGAAGCAAGAGGAGCTCCCTTTTAATTTTGTGCGAGAAAAGTTTAGAAGCTCAGTGTTTTCTGTATCTCTTTCCCACAGGAGTGGGTGGTAGGTATGATGAGCAGCCTTTACAGATATCAGTAGCTGAGTACAGATCAACTAGACTATACTTAGAGGAGCCTAGATTTCACCAGTGTATTCCCTATATATTTATTTTTCAAATGAGAGCGACTTGTCTGGCAGATCCTATGTAGTAAACCACATTTTCAAGACAGGAGTGTTTCTAGAAAATATCACAGCAAGTGAATTTGTTGACAAAGTTCAATGAAAGTATGAAAACCTGAAATACAACTTGATTAATTTGATGGCGTGCCAACATGGCACCAATGAATATTGGTATTGTTGTCATGGTGAGCCTAAATGCATGTTGAGAAATCTAGGAACATCAGCTTGGTTTCTAACACTGTGCTGAGTATGCATGGGATGACCTGCTTCAATTCTTGCAGGAAGCAAACTCAAACATAAAAGACATCAATCTGAAGACATCAGGAGACCTTTGCTCGCTGGACCCTGAAAATGTTTGCAAATATTTTAACAAGTTTTAGCGGTGATGACTTCCATTTGCAACACAATGAATCCTCCTCTTGGGCAAGTAACTCATTTCTTTTGGTACAACGAGTACCACGCTAGAGGTGCTCCACATCTTCATTTGCTGTTATGGATAAAAGATGCCATGAAATTTGGAACAAACACTGATGAGTCTAGTTTCTTTTTCATACAACAGTATATGATATGCTCCATCCCAAAAGAGGGTGCTGACAATGGGTTAAGACAACATATTCTACGATTTCAAACGAATAGACATGGGAAGTACTTTTACTGAAAATACAGATGCAAAGAAATTTATTACATGAGACATTCTTTTGGAGTCCTACAGAAGGAAGGAAGGAAGAAGGAAGAGTCAGCTGATTTTTATCTGCTGTCATGCATACCTTGACACAGAAATCACCAAATCATACATAAAACCTGAGAAGAGCAGATGCTTCCAAGTATATCAATGACTATAACCCTGTGATTCTGAAGATGTGGAATACAAATATGGATCTACAAATTATTGCAGACAACTCCATCACTGTTGCTTGCTACAGGACTTCATATATAAAACAATCAGAGATGAAAAAGATGTGGGCTGAGTTTTCTGCAGGAAGAGTTTGAAGAAATTGTACAGTTTCAGTTTGAAAATGCTTTCCCATAGAGAAATAGGATCCTATGAATGCTCCGACAGGTTGAGCTCAGCTAGTTTGTTCTCCAAGTCATGAGAAATAGTGTGGGTAAGCCTTTCAGCCAGTTGAAACAGAGTAATAAAGTATTTCTCAGAAATAGAGCACCTTGCAGAATTTGATCCCGAAAGTTGAGACATTCTGAAAACTAAGATGCTGGAAACATACTACCCATGAAGGGGTCCTCATCTTCAAAATATGTGTCTCTATGAAGTACTGCAGCACTAAACATATTGAAGAAATCTAACTAAAAACGTCAAGAAGGAAGATATGCAGTACTTGGATGTGAAGGTTGTTTAGTGAGACACAACAAAGGAAATCTAATAAACTACTGAGTGCTTAATTGTCAAACCCAAGAGAGAAGAGAGTTTTTCTACTTGCCACTTGTGCAGTTGTTCAAGCCATGGCCTGCTGAATTAGATTTACTTGGACACTTGGACTTTTACAAAGACTCTTTCAACTCTGTGAAAGTGTTTTCAACCTACTTCCAAATGTTGAAAGATGAGATTGAACAGGAAGAAGCCATTGCTGCTGAGATAGCTAAAGAGAGTTCACAAAGCAACCAAGGTTCTGCACCAGCGAGTCAAGATCCTCCCGGAGAACCAATTATTCAAAATTAAGCCGTGATAGCTATGAATGAAGTGGAGACTGCAATGCTTCTAGGAAACTTTGGATTTTGAACACTTATTAGAACAACTGAACAATGAACAAAAATACATTTACAAAGAAGTCAAAAACATAATAGAGCATTGATTTCTCCACAAGAGGGAACAGTGTGATTGTTCTTCTTACAAACAAATATTACTATATGTAACAGTGGTCAAATTGGCACTGGTAAAAGCTTCCTAATAAAATTTCTCACTGGTTATCTACAGAAGACTACAGATACAAATGTGTCATTCGAGTAACAGCACCAACAGGATTAGTTGCTTAAAATTCAAGGTATTACTTTACATCACCTACTAATGCTACCTGTTGAACATTACAATAAACTGGAATTTCAGAAATGATCTGGTGAAGCTTGCCATGAGGTATCAAGAGTATTGAAGAAACTGAAGCTATTAATCATTGATGAGGTAAGCATGATATCCAGCTCAATTCAGGCTTTCATACACTTAAGAATGCAGCCGATTTTAGGAATAAACTACAATGTGCTCTTTGGAGGAACGAATATCATTCTATTTGGTGACCTACTGTGATTTGGCCCATAGAAGGACACCTGTTTTCAAAACAGTTGTGTATAATGACACAAGAAATTTGGTTACACTTTGAATACAAGGAACTAGTGAAAAATATGCGTCACACATCTGATGTAGATTATGCAGATACACTGAAGGACATTAGAATAGGAGTTCTGACAAAAGAGTGGAAACATGCTTTGGAATCTTGCCTTATCAAGAAACTATTTCCATCTAATATTATAGCAGCTGAAGTAATGTACAATTTTATTGAAAAACAGAAGTCTATACTTTGTTTTATGCCGCCACTTCAAGAGTGCTCCAACTTTAATGAACAATTACTACAACTGGAGAAAGAAGATATTTTGGAAACTACAGCTATTGATCAAATGGAGTCACAATACTACTCACAGATAATCTACAAACTAAATTGGATGCTTTGGAGAAGTCTGTATCCAAAACTGCAGGGTGAGCAAAAACTGTTGAGTAACTTTGCACCATAATTTAAATGTTGAGGAAGAGTTACTATGTGGTGCAATAGGTAAGGTAATTGATTTTATTAATTTCCCAAATAGAGATCAGGTCGAATATTTGGCCATAAAATTTGATCAGATTGATGGCGTGAAGCAGATTGCCCATTGTGTTGTACGTTTTTTGATAGTGAAAGACATATGTGCAGCGCAAAGAGTTCCCACTCTCTCTAGCGTGTGATGTAACTGTACATAAATCACAAGGTTTAAGTGTAGACAGAGTTTTTGTTAATACTGGAAGTACTGTATTTAAAGCAGGAATGTCATATGTAGCATTGTCGCAAGTTGGGACATTGTCCAGTTTGTTTTTGATTGATATACTCTCCTCATTTATGACAATACCCTGCTTGTGAGAAATGGACTATATTTTTAAAACGGAAGATTACAAAAGAATGTACAGATGCTGTACAAATGTAAGGACACAAGGACAATCTAAAAGCTGTTGAGAATAGAAAACTGGAAAATAATGAACATTTTGTAGGTTACCCTTTGGAAAACATTTCTCGCGTCACCTACTATACAAATATTGTTCTCAAGGTTCTGTTTCATTTACCACATGTAGTCAACCGAATTCAACAGAAACCAGATAAGAGAATGTGTTCTGCACTGTATCACTTGGTTCAACATTTATTAACTAACAGAAGTGTGTCATATATTCTGCTTTAGATATGTGGGCCCAGATGTACGAAGTCATTTAGCATTTCCTACTGGGCTGAATCGCTAATTCAGCCCTTTAAGAAATGCTAGTTGGCCTTTTCAGATGTAGAAAGGGCCAAAACCGGTCGCAATTTGTAATTTCTACAATGTAGATATCGCAAATTGCAACTACAATTTAGGATTTGCAAATAGGGATTATTTGTAATTCCTAATGCACATGTACAAACACTTCCTAAATGTAAATAAGGTATTTAGGAAATGCAATTAACATTGACTTCAAGTTGATGGCAACCATGAGCAAAATAAAAAAATGCATTAAAATGCATTTTTTGTATTGTGACATGAAGAGCACATATGCCCCTGGGCATATACACACTTACATGTGCACTAGGAAATTCAGGGTGCCTCCAGGGGTTCCTTAAGCCCAGAGGCACCCTTGGCTTTGCATTTCTTAAATTGCGATTTTCTATAAGGAATCACAATTTTGTACACACAAACTATTTTCTATTTCACCCATAGGCTGGAATGCAATGGCATTTCATATTTGTGATTCCCCAATAGCGATTCCTAATCTGTAGCAGTCGCTACTAGGGAATCACAAATTTTGTACATATCATTTTGCATTTTTTAAATACCGATTCATACAGAGATTCTATTTAAGAAATGCTAATGGAAACCTTAGTAGATCTGTCCCATGTAGTGGAAAAGTAATATTTACTCTCAATAGTCAACAAGATGCACAAGAATTTTTAATGATTTTATATAGAGTTTTAGAAGAAGAAGATGTAAATATTGATGATTTATTCAGACTGAACTACTCATGGAACTGTGACTGTGAAGATTGTGATTTTCCATCTACCATTCAAAAACATTCTGAGTGTTTTCTCTATTTAACTTTACCAGATTCCAAAACTGTGTCTTTTAACAAATTATTAAAAAATGCTAACAAAAATATGACCAGCCCAAAACGCAGATCATATGCTATCTCTGCGTTAATCCTAACAAGAACTGGAAAATACCTTATCGTAATGCTATGACGAAGCAGAGCAGATGGTTCAAAATTGGAAAAACAAATTACAAATTTCAAAGCTAGACAAATATCAATTTCCGGAAGAATTTTTACTACTTCAGCTATCATCTTTCACAATGGAATTAATTCAACCTCTGGGCACAACACTTCCTATTTAAATCATGAAACTGGGTGGAAAGAATGTAATGACATCAATGTAAAATCCAAACCAAAACTTCCTTTCAAATTACAAAATCTTATCTATTTCTTTATTCAAGCAATTTAGAGGGAGAAATTCTAGATAAAAAAGTGGACTACAGTGTTTCTTCTACATGGTTCATCAGTCATTTAGATATTACTCAGCCTATTGTGCGTAATGTGTTTAAAAAAATTCTTTAAAATTCAACAGTCCTTTTTTCTTCCACAAAGGAGTTAATACCACTTCTAATTACCACGCTGTCTAATTAAAGCCTGAAACTGAATGGACATAATCCAATTACAGCAGCCTTAATTGAAAGCAAAAACTGCCTTTGTAACTACAAAAATACCCCTTTTTGGTTCATTAACCTAACTTCTACGTACTACTTGTGCAACAATACTACAGTATGAGATCTTGTCCACATAGATCTTGTCTATGTGGATCATCAGCATTTTAAACATCATTTGGCCAACCAAGGGTGATGTTTATAAAAAGGATCTTTAAAGTTGAAGAGTGCTTTATATTTATTTATTAAACACTTTGTTCATTGGCATAGAGTGCTTTATATTTATTTGTAATATAGTGCCAGATACAATAATGTAATAAATATTTTAACATATGCTTCTTTACATTACTATCCAGAAAAAGCATTTGATTAATGAGTGTAGTGAATGCAATGCATAGTGTCACTTATTTGTACTGTACTGTGCTCCTTTGGGGTTTTCTTTTTACAATCCATTGATTGTATTTGCCCCACTGTTTGAGGATGATGGTTCATACAGATCACTGTTCATGGTGAAGAAGTATGAAAGCTGGGAAACAGTAAACAGGGGAAATTATATATTTTACTACATTGTAATGCAATAATACAGTGTTACAGTATATGTAATGTGTATTGTTATGATTCTGTAATTTTGAAAATTAAATACTAATAAATCTTTATGTTCTTTTTCAATAGCGGCTGCAATTGAACATCGTTAGGTGTCTCAAAAAGCTTTTCCTACCACAGACATATTGCTTAGAGATATTCAGGAAGAGTGTCTTAAACATAAAGTGCTCTTGCCATAGCTTCCCATTAGTTTCTTTTGCATTTTTTGTAATGCAGCAGCTTTACAATTAGTCACACTACAACTCACTCCATTCTTCATGCAAGGGCTCACACAACATCTCACCTACCCACACAAGCAGTCGCTCAGTCATACAGACCCTCACATACCTATTTTTTCACTAGAGTAGATCACACCCCTGGTCATTCACTCAAACAGTCACTGTCAACCCATTCACCCATTCAACCACACTTATATACCTTGTTACTCACTGATTCAGCCCCCCACCCACCCACTCACACACATTTACATTCCATCTCACATACTCACTCACCAGTGCAGCCAATCGCACAACCACTTACTGACTGATTCAGCCACTTGCAGACCCACTCACAGGCCTATACAGCCACTTACTCAGTCACTTACTCACCCAACCAGCCACTCACACTAGCACTCTCTCAACCATACAGCCACTCACACAGGTACCCAGTCACCCATACAGCCATTCACACATACAGTTACTCACCCCTACACCCACTAACACACTTACTCTCTCACCCATACAGCCTTGCAAACAACCATACACCCATTCACACAACCCCTCACTCAACCATACAGCCACTCACACAGGTACCTACTTCCTCATGCAACCACTTACACATCCTCTCACATACCCTACAGCCACCCATGCACCCCCTCTCTCACCTCTATAGTCACTGATAAACCCACTCACTCATCCATATAGTTACTCACAAAGCCACTCACTCACCTATACAGTTATTCACTCACTCACTCACTATTTATACAGTCACTAACACACACATACTCAGTTACCCATGCACTCACTTACTCCCCCATACAGCCACTGACACAACCATTCACTCACCTATACAACCACTAACTCTCCCGTATGGCCATTCACACACCCATTCAATCAAACTAACAGCCACTTACATAGGTACTAACTTACCTATACAGCAACTCGTGTACCCTATCACACACCCTTACAGCCACTCATGCACCCACTCTCTCATCCATACAGCCACTGATACACCCAGTCACTCACCTGCACAGTTACTCGCCTTCACCTACACAGTTACTCACATACCCACTCACCCATACAGTCACTAACATACACACTCAGTCAACCATACACCATGATGCAGTCACTCACTCAGGTCAAGTCAAGTCAAAAATATTGTTTATTTCAAAATAAGGACGAACATCCAAGTATCATACATATCATCATTTTAAAAATCAGCTCCAGTTAAAACTTTATCAAACCAATTAAATACTTAAAATATATTAAATATCCATCTAAAAAGAAAAAATACAATATATCTCACAATTATTTAAATTCCCAATATCATTCATGAAAACGGGTGTATTTTCCATCTCATCCATACTGATGCTGCAACGTCTACTCTACACATTTTTAACTGCAAGCACACACTTCCATAATGCATATGCTACATCTAAGGCATGCATATCTAATAGCAGAACTCCTACCTGATCCCGATTCCTAACCTCGTATTTTAGGAAGGTTGGATGTAGCTACAGTTTTCGTGCATCGAGAATATTTAGACAGTCCAATAAAATATACAAAATATTGCATTTTGTCCCATTTTGTCCCTATATTACAGCTGTACTTTCCTTCTGGGTCAATCATAACCATCTTACTCTTATTATTCTCATAACATGGATTAATCCCAGTCCACATTTTTAATAATTCTCTCCTTATCCAGCGATTGGGAAGAAAATCGATGTACAGGAATTGTTGGCCATTTTGCCACGGTTTCAACATAAAAGGTACGGATCTTTTCCCTTCCAAGTTTTACCTATGTCAAGTCAAGTCAAGTCAAAAGATTTGTATAGCACGCTACATACCCAGAGGATCTCAAGGCGCTTGAAGAAGGGTGGGGAGTTACTTGTCGAATATCCAAGTTTTGAGTTGCTTTCTAAATGCTAGGTGGTTCTGAGTAAGGCGAAGGTGAGTGGGAAGTGAGTTCCAAGTTTTAGCTGCTAGGTAGGAGAAGGATCTACCTCCCATGGTGGTTTTGTTGATGCGAGGTACAGTGGCAAGGGCTTGGTTGGAGGATCGTAGCTGGCGGGAGGGGGAGTAGAAGGATAGTCGTGTGTTGAGGCATTCGGGTCCGATTTCGTAGAGTGCTTTGTGTGCGTGGGTTAGGAGCCGGAAAGTGATCCTCTTATTGACGAGGAGCCAGTGGAGGTTTCTCAGGTGATCAGAGATGTGTTCTTTACGCGGGATGTCTAATATGAGCCTGGCTGAGGCGTTCTGGATGCGTTGTAGTTTTTTCTGGAGTTTTGCGGTGGTGCCGGCGTAGAGGGTGTTTCCGTAGTCCAGTCGGCTCGTGACCAGGGCGTGGGTGACTGTTTTTCTAGTTTCGGTAGGGATCCAGCGAAATGTTTTTTTGAGCATGCGAAGAATGTTGAAGCAAGATGAAGAAACGGCGTTGACTTGTCTGTTCATTGAGAGTGAGGAATCCAGGATGACGCCCAAGTTCCGTGCGTGGTCCGTCGGGATGGGTGCTTTTCCAAGGGCCTCTGGCCACCAAGAGTCGTCCCAGGCGGAGGGGGAGGTACCTAAGATGAGGACTTCTGTTTTGTCTGAGTTCAGTTTCAGATGGCTGTGCTTCATCCATTCGGCTACTTCTTTCATTCCTTCATGTAGGTTGGTTTTGGCCATTTTAGGGTCTCTGGTGAGTGATAGGATCAGTTGAGTGTCGTCGGCGTAGGAGATGATGTTGAGGTTATGTTGGCGTGCGATGGCCGCGAGGGGGCTCATGTAAACGTTGAAGAGGGTGGGACTGAGTGAGGACCCTTGAGGTACGCCGCAGATGACTTCAGTAGCCTCTGACTTGAATAGTGGAAGGCGGACTCTCTGGGTTCTTCCGGAGAGGAACGAGGTGATCCAATCCAGAGCTTTTCCTTGGATTCCGATGTTTTTGAGGCGCTGTAGAAGGGTGCTATGGCAGACTGTGTCGAAGGCTGCGGAGAGGTCGAGGAGGATGAGGGCGACTGTGTCTCCATTGTCCAGTCGAGTTCGAATGTCGTCTGTTGCTGCGATGAGGGCGGTTTCGGTGCTGTGCTTGGCTCGGAAGCCGGACTGTGAGGAGTCGAGGGATTTGTTGGTTTCGAGGAATGCGGCGAGCTGGTTGTTGACAGCTTTCTCGATGACTTTGGCCGGGAATGGAAGGAGTGAGATAGGGCGATAGTTTTTGAGTTCGGTGGGGTCAGCTGTGGGTTTCTTCAGGAGGGCGCTGAGTTCGGCATGTTTCCAGCTTTCCGGGAAGGTTGCGGAGTTGAGGGAGCAGTTGATGACGTCTCGGAGGTGCGGAGCAATAATGGAGTCAGCTTTGTTAAAGATGTGGTGAGGGCAAGGGTCAGTGGGGGATCCTGAGTGGATAGAGTTCATCAGACGGATGGTGTCCTCAGTGGAGATTGGCTTCCAGTCATTGAGGATGTTCATGGGGGGTGGGGGTCCTACAGGGGATTGGGTGGGTTGGTCTCCGGGTTGGTTGTCGAAGCTGTTGTGGATGTCTGCAATTTTGTTGTGGAAGAATGAGGCTAGGGAGTCGCAGAGGGCTTGAGAGGGGGTGATGTCGTTGGAGTTGGCTGAGGGGTTGGTAAATTCCTTGACGATGTTGAATAATTCCTTGCTGTTGTGGGCATTGTTATCTAGACGGTCCTTGAAGGCTGCTTTCTTGGCATTTCGGATTAGTTGGTGGTGTATGCGGGTGGCGTTTTTGAAGGCGTCCTTGGTGCTGGAGGAAGGGTCTTTTTTCCAGGCCTTCTCGAGGGAGCGACAGAGTTTCTTGGATTTCTTAAGGTCATCGTTGAACCAGGAGGCCTTCTTGCTGCCTCGTTTGATTTGTCGTTTTTTCAGTGGTGCTAGGATGTCGGCGCTGTTGGATAGCCATTGGGTGAGGTTGGTGGCAGCTTGGTCTGGGTTTGAGGAGTGGGCGGGGGGCTTTTGAAGAAGCGATGAGGAGATCTGGTCGATGGTGATTTTGTTCCAGTTTCTTTGCAGAGTGGGTTGGGGGTGGTTGTTGGATGTGGGCTTGTTGTAGGTGAAGTGAATGCAGCTGTGGTCAGTCCAAAGGAGAGCTGTGGTGTGGCTGAAGGAAACATGCTTGCTGGAGGTGAAGATAGGGTCGAGTGTGTGACCTGCGATGTGGGTGGGGGTAGTGACAAGTTGTTTAAGTCCGAGGTTTGCGAGGTTGTCCAAAAGGGTGGTGGTGTTGCGGTCGTTGTTCTTTTCAAGGTGAAAGTTGAGGTCTCCCAAAAGGATGTAGTCCTCGGAGGGGAGTGCGAGTGGAGTGATGAAGTCCGTGATGTCTTCACTAAATTGTGCTCGGGGTCCTGGTGGCCTGTAAAGGAGGGTGCCTCTGAGTGTGGTCTTGGGGTCGATGTGGATCTGGAAGTGAAGGTGTTCAGAGTTGGCGAGATTGACGTCTGAGCTGGTAGAGATGCGGATGGATTTCTTATGGACGATAGCGATGCCTCCTCCTGTGTGGCCGGTACGGTCCTTGCGAATGATCTTATAGCCTTCCGGGATGGCAATGGTGATGTCTGGGGCAGAAGAGGCGTTTATCCATGTTTCTGTTAGGAAGGCGACGTCCGGAGAGATGGTGTCGAGTAGATTCCAGAGGTCAATGGCGTGTCTGTGGACCGAGCGGGTGTTGAGCAGGTTGCATTGTAGGTGGTTGGGGTCGGATATCTGTTGTGTGTTCGTAGATGAGGAGTTGTTCTTGGTGCCGTCGAACTTGCAGGAGTTGCAAGAGAAGGGTCCATGGGTGTGTCCAGGAGCAGCTTGGATGCAGGTGAGGGAGCGGCCGGGGTTGAGGGCTAGGAGGGAGGTGGCATCGTAAGAAATGCGGGAGGGGTGGACTGTACGAGGACCAGGGGCTCTGGCGCTGGGCGCGGTCCAGGCGCGGACGGGCGTAGACGGGCTTACCTTTGGCGCACCTTCGGCGCGGATTGGGCGCGATCGCTGCGCGTACACGCTGCACGTTGGGGCAACTGTCATAAATGGAAAGTGGAGGGGGCGGAGCGTGGGAGGGGTAGCTGGGAGGCGTTAGCGAAGGGGGAGGGACGGTCTGCAGGCACAACAAAATGGTGGGCACAAATACAATAACAGGACGCTATGGGAGGTCAAACAACAATCAAATATTCAAAAGCGAGGATTACAGCAGCAGCGTTAAGCACATATGTCATCAATAGCAATGGTTAAGCCGAGAAATGGTAATCGGCAGTCAGCAGCGCAATGCTCGTAGGAAACAAATGACACCAAATAGCTACGCAAATGCGGAGTGCTACGCAGGGAGCTGGGTGCTGAATAAGGACTGAGAGTGCCAAATAGTGAATAAAAGCCAGAGGAAAGGCAGCACGAACGATACCACAGAGGCGCTTGTAGGAGGTGGGCAGGAGCAACCGCTTCACGTGTAGTGCAGCTGGTCACAGGGGCTCTTCAGCCGAGTTGATCCTAGTGCTTCGTGGGTGGGAGGGGTAGCTGGGAGGCGTTAGCGAAGGGGGAGGGACGGTCTGCAGGCACAACAAAATGGTGGGCACAAATACAATAACAGAACGCTATGGGAGGTCAAACAACAATCAAATATTCAAATCAATCAATCAGTGACACTTATATAGCGCGCTACATACCCGTAGGGGCTCAAGGCGCTGGGGGGGGTGCCGCTACTGCTCGAACAGCCAGGTCTTCAGCTTCTTCCTGAAGGAGAGGTGGTCTTGGGTCAGGCGCAGGTCGGTCGGGAGGGAGTTCCAGGTCTTGGCGGCCAGGTAGGAGAAGGACCTTCCTCCTGTAGTCGCTCTTCGCTCAAAAGCGAGGATTACAGCAGCAGCGTTAAGCACATATGTCATCAATAGCAATGGTTAAGCCCAGAAATGGTAATCGGCAGTCAGCAGCGCAATGCTCGTAGGAAACAAATGACACCAAATAGCTACGCAAATGCGGAGCGCTACGCAGGGAGCTGGGTGCTGAATAAGGACTGAGAGTGCCAAATAGTGAATAAAAGCCAGAGGAAAGGCAGCACGAACGATACCACAGAGGCGCTTGTAGGAGGTGGGCAGGAGCAACCGCTTCACGTGTAGTGCAGCTGGTCACCTATCAGTGTCCCATGATATTTCTTTCCCTGTTGTCTTAAGATCTGCCTTACTTATCGTCAGATGGATGGTCTGCTGGCTCAACTCTCAAAACCCTACACACCATAGTCCCTTTGCCCACTTCATTTCACTCTGTAGGATCTCACATTTACACCAAGAAAATACTTGTTGCCCCTATTCACAACCTAAGCGTTGCCAGAACCTTATTAGTGTCATGATTGCCATTTTCTCCCATGAGACCATACCCGTTTCTAGTCTTATGGCCTGTATCATGGAGGATCTAGGAAGGGACAGTAATTTTTTCACACATTCCTTCTTCAACATCCCACTTCCTCTTACCACTTAAAAATAGCAGTTCAGCACCATATAAAAACTTGGGAGGTACCATAGCCCTATAGGCAATCAGGACAGGTCTATCCGTCATTTCTCCATAGGAAGCATTACATTTCCTCAGGCTGCTAACCGAAGTTAGGGCCCGATTTCTTAGAGCATCCAGGCGAACTTTCCACCTCATAGATTTCTCAAACCAGATTCCTAGAAATTTATACCCATTACCTTTCTCCAATTTTGTGGTGTCTAGGAACGAGTTGAAAATCTTCCTCTTTTTGCCGAAGCAGAGAATCTTTATTTTTTCCAGGTTTACTTTTAATTTCTTTTGGCTACAGTAGTCCCCAAACACTTTGAGCTTTTTGTGCAGACCTATCTCAGTTTGGTCCATAATCGCCAAATCATCTACGTAAAGTAAGCATGCAATATGTTTTCTGTCTATTTTTAGGCTTGCCCCTCTCATCGATCTCCAGGTGGTGGGCAAGTCTGCTATGAATAAAGAGAAAAGCAACGCGGCCAACACACATCCCTGTCTTGGCTCATATACAATTAAAATCTTCCATGACAGTGTATCCTCTGTATCGAGAATAACCCAGCCCCAAATCTGACAATGCAACCCTGGTATTATTAACATGAGCCCCTTGGGAATATCTAAGACCCCTAGCATTTCCCATAGCCGTTCTCAATCTACCAGGAGAAATGCGGCATGGAAGTCTACAAAACAGCAAAATAAACGACCCCCCTTTTCCATAGACTTTCGAGCCAATGTCCACAACGCAAAACAGTAATCTATTGTGGAGTGGCCTTCACGGAATCCGCCCTGTTCGGGAGGCACCACTTCATTGTCTACAGCCCAATCTTTAAGTTTTTCCAGAATAATCTTAGAAAACACCTTTTCACTAATATCCAGGAGATTAATTAACCTGTAATTTGTGGGTAGTAGAATATCTCCTCGTTTATGGATGGGTCTAATGATTGCCCCTCAACAATTTAATGGGATTAGCCCAGAGTCCAGGATGCTAATGAACATTTTTGTGAACATATTAGCCCACCAATCCGCTCTAGTTTAAATAATCGCTGCCAGAAGATTATCTTGGCCTGCTGCGAGCGTAAGTGTTAATTTAGATATAATTTGTCTTACATTAGCTAATGTAAACAGAGGCCTAATATCATGTTCCACCTCCATCCATAATTTATCTTTATGTTTCCTTGACCACCCGATCTCCCAAATAATTCTCCCAAAGAACTCTCCCATGCCTCTTCAGTCACCATACAATTCATAGCCCCCGGTTTCTTACTCGATCCATCTTGGACTAATTTCCAGAAAATGTTTACATTTCTTGATTCAATAGCTTCCAGTAATCTTCCTCAACATTTCTCTTTAAAGATTATTTTATACTTTCTAATCAAATATTTATATTCTTTCCTTAGTTTCTGTTGGCTGTTCAACGTATATAAATCATACTTTATTTTTAACTGTATTTCCTTTTTTCTTATATACAATTTTAATTGTTAAAATTTCTCATTATACCAGTTCCTATTTTTCCCCTGAGGTCCCCCCTTTCTATGGTCCCTATGGCTATTTCTTTGTAGATCCACCCTTAGACATTGGACCACATCAGATATAACCTTTTTGAACCATCCTTTATTTTCTGTGGAAGTGATTATCTCTATTGTCTTGGCCTACTGGAACACATTAAGCCACTGATACAACCATTCAATCATCCATAAAGTCACTCACACAACCACTCACTCTTCCATACTACCATTCACACATGCATTCAATTAAACAAACAGCTACTCGCACAAGTACTAACATACCCATCCAGCCACTCATGCATCCTCTCCCCCACTGATACAAACACTCACACACTCACTCACTCATAAAGCCATTCAAATATACACTCACTCACCTATACAGTTATTCACATACCCTCTCATACACCCATAAAGCCATTAACATATACACTTGCTCACTAATTCATTCACTGACACTCCCATTAACTTACCTATATTCCACTCATGTACCCTGTCATCCACTGATGCAGCCATTCATGTACCCACTCACTCACGTATATAGTCAGTCTCTCACTCACCCATACAGCCACTGATATACTCACCCACTCACCAAGGCAGCCAGTCACACAGTTTCTTACTAGCAGATTCAGCCACTCACTTACCTACTCACAGACCCATACAGCCACTTACTCAGTCACTTTCTCACCTATATAGCAACTGACACATGCACTCACCCATACGCCCACCAACACACCCACTCCCTCACCCATACAGCCACTTTCACAACCATTCAGCCACCCTAACAACAACTTACACAACCACTCACTCTCCCATACAGCCTTTGACATACCCACTCACTCACTTGTACAGCCACTCACACACCCTCTCACATACCCATACAGCTACTCGTGTACCCGCTCTCATACCCATACAGTCACTCACACACCCACTCTATCATACATACAGCCACTGACACACCCAGTCACTCACCTGCACAGTTACTTGCACAGCCACTCATTCACCTATACAGTTACTCACACACCCACTCACCCATACAGTCACTAACATACACATCAGTCAACCATACACCATTATGCAGTCACTCACTTACCTATCATTCAGTCACTGACACAACCATTCACTCATCCATAAAACCACTCACACAACCACTCACTCTTCGATACTGCCATTCACACATGCATTCAAGCAAACAAACAGCTACTCACACAGGTACTAACACACCCATCCAGCCACTCATGCACCCTTTCACCCATGTATACAAGCACTCACACACTCACTCATACAGCCATTCAAATATCCACTTACTCACCTATACAGTTATTCACATACCCTCTCACACACCCATAAAGCTATTAAAATATACACTCACTCCCCCATTCAATCACTGACACTCCCATTAACTTACCCAAGTCAGGAGTGGTAAATGGGGTAGCCTTACATCTAAAATCCCAGTCAATAGAGGAGTCAGACAAGGGTGCGTACTGGCACCTACTTTATTTTGTCTCTTCATTAATGATTTGATTGCCCGTCTTAAAGGTGTAAAAGACATTGACGACCTAAAATTGAGAGGCTAACAGGTGGTGGCACTAATGTTTGCAGAGGCCACTCTTCTGTTTTCAAAATCTCCCATGGGAATTCCACGTGCCCTGGACAGCTTTGCAAATTTTTGTCATATAAGGGGGTAGAGATTAATACTAAAAAAAACAAATTCATGGTCTGCAATCCAACTAAGACCAGATGTCCCAATCCCTCTCTGAATGGCATACCTTTGGACAGGGTCACAGTTTTTTATTACCTTGGTATCACTCTTACGGACAAAATGGACTGGGACATCCAAATGGCAAGAGCTAAACTGAGACTAGCCCAGATTATGGATGGTATTTTAAAATTACATCGAGAGTCCTCAACTAAGCCAGTAGCATCGATTAATGAAATTCATAAAGCCCAAGCCAGGGGAGCAATCCTATATGGAGCAGAACTGGGGGCCATTGCCAGGTGGGTGGTATTAGTAAGACCGAAAACCAATTTCTAAGATCCTTGCTGGCCCTCCCATCTAGTACCCCCCTCACCCCGTTGAGAATGGACCTGGGTATTAGACCTTTAGAAGAGGAAGTTGCCCTACGCCCCATTATTTACTGGTGCATGTTGTGGGCGACCCCTGAACTAATTCATTTTAGAACAGCTCTGGAAGAGTTATTAATCCTCCCTGGGTCAGAGAGAATACCTTGGCTTGTTTTTATAAAAAAGGAATGTGTGAGATTAGACTTGCCTGGCCTCTGGTATAATCCTCCTGTTGTCTGCGCCGAGTTGTCCCGTCTTGAATTGATCAAGCTGGGTCACAGAAAAAGACTAGAAGCCATCCTTGGTAATTCTTCTCTGGGCCCACTTACAGTTCAGTTTCTTAATCTTCAAGATGCTTATATAGTGGAACCATTCTCAGATGAAGTTTTCCCTCCTACAGCGAGGAAGTATTATCTTCAATTTAGATATGGAACACTTCCGGTAAGGACCTTCGCCAATAAATGGTCGACCACCAAAACGATAGAATGTCCAGCGCATGGGGCAAATGAGGAATCTGAGTCCCATATTTTTTTTTGCCTGACTTACAAAACCATACGGCAACGTTGGCTTATCCAACTCTGTAAAAACTTGGGATTCAGACATTATAAAGAGGCCCTCCGAATACTCAAGAATAATACTTCTATCCCAATTGTATTCTCAGTTTCACGCTTTATTGAAGCCATGTGGCGAAGGAGAAGATCTTATCTGTACAAGGAAATGATTTATGTACAGTATCTAAGTGTTTTTAATGTTGTACAGTTTTTAAATTGTTATATTTGTATTTATTATTAGTGCTCTTGAATAGTGTTTTTAAGAAATGTTTTGGATGGTTACTATGTATCTTTTATGATCTTTCGATCGAAATAAAGATTATTTGACTGACTGACTGACTGACTTACCTAGACTGCACTCATGCACCCTGTCACTCACTGATACAGCCCCTCTCATACCCACTCACTCACATATACAGTCAGTCTCCTACTCACCCATACAGCCACTGACATACCCACTCACTCACCAATGTAGCCAATCACACAGCCTCTTACTGGTGGATTCAGCCACTCACATGCAGCCACTCACCCATACACCCACTAACACACCGACTCCCTCCGTCCTTACAGCCACTGAAACAAGCATTCAGCCACCCATAAAACCACTGACACAACCACTCACTCTCCCATAGAGCATTTCAAAAAACCCACTCACTCACTTGTACAGCCACTCACACGCCCTCTCACATACCCATACAGCTACTCATGTACCCGCTCTCTCACCCATATTTGTATTTATTTGTATTTATTTTATTTGTAAAGCGCTAACATTCATCCTGGAAGGACATCACGGCGCTGAGAGAGAATTGCAAGTGACTTAACGACAGCACTAATTGGAAATTATTGATCTGGCCTGGGGAAAAGGAATGTTTTTAGTTGTTTCCTAAATGAAAGGAAGCAGTCAGTAGTTCTGAGTTTAGGAGGTAACTCGTTCCACTTTATTGCGGCAATGTGAGAGAAGGCCCTCTCTCCCATCCTGACAGTCCGAGCTCGGGTGATGGATGCTCTTCCTGAGGTCATAGATCGTAGGTTTCTAGAGGGTTTATGAAATCTGATCATGTCATGTAAGATGGTGGGGCCTGTATCGTGAAGTACTTTGTGTGAAATACACAACAGTTTAAAAATGGCTCGTTGTCTCATTGGGAGCCAGTGGAGCTCACGCATGCATTTTTTGGCTGAGTCGTATTTTCTTTTATTACAGATGGCTTTGGCAGCGGCATTCTGAACCAACTGCAATTTGGAAAATAAGTAGTCTGCCATTCCCACAAACAGTGAATTACCGTAGTCCAACCTACTCATCAATAGTGATTGGACTAGTGTTTTCCTGCAATCTGTCTGAACCCAAGGGAATAGTCGTCTGAGCATCTTCAAGAGGCCGAAGCCTCTGCCGCAAACTATGGAAACATGAGATTTCATGGATAAATCCTTATCCAGTGTTATTCCTAAATTTTTAGCTTTTATAGTTGGGTTGGGAGGCAAGCCCCAATCGCCATACAGCCACTCATGCACCCACTCTCTCATACATACAGCCACTGACATACCCAGTCACTCACCTGCACAGTTACTTGCACAGCCACTCATTCACCTATACAGTTACTCACACACCCACTCACCCCTACAGTCACTAACATACACACTCAGTCAACCATACACCATGATGCAGTCACTCACTCACCCATCATTCAGCCACTGACACAACCATTCACTCATCCATAAAGCCACCGACACAACCACTCACTCTTCAATATTGCCATTCATACATGCATTCAACTAAACAAACAGGTACTCACACAGGTACTAACACACCCATCCAGCCACTCATGCACCCTTTCACCCACTTACACAAACACTCACACACTCACTCACTCATAAAGCCATTCACATATCCACTTATACAGTTATTCACATACCCTCTCACACACCCATAAAGCCATTAACATATACAATCACTCCCCCATTCAATCACTGACACTCCCATTAACTTACCTATACTCCACTCATGCACCCTGTCACTCACTGATATAGCCCCTCATGTACCCACTCACTCACATATCGTCAGTCTCTCACTCACCCATACAGCCACTGACATAGTCACTCACTCACCAATGGAGCCAATCACACAGCCTCTGAGTGGCTGATTCAGCCACTCGCATGCAGTCACTTACCCATACACCCTCTAACACACCCACTCCCTCACCCATACAGCCACTGAAACAACCATTCAGCCGCCCATACAACCACGTACACAACCACTCACTCGCCCATACCGCCTTTCACATACCCACTCACTCACTTGTACAGCCACTCACCACCCTCTCACATACCCATACAGCTACTCAAATACCAGCTGTTTCACCCATACAGCCACTCATGCACCCACTGTCTCATACATACAGCCACTGACACACGCAGTCACTCACCTGCACAGTTACTCGCACAGCCATTTATTCACCTACACAGTTACTCACACACCCACTCACCCATACAGTCACTAATATACACACTCAGTCAACCATACACCATGATGCAGTCACTCACTAACCCATCATTAAGCCACTGACACAACCATTCACTCATCCATAAAGCCACTCACACAACCATTCATTCTTCAATACTGTCATTCACACATGCATTCAAGCAAACAAACAGCTACTCACACAGGTACTAACACACACATCCAGCCACTCATGCACACTTTCACCCTCATATACAAGCACTCACACACACTCACTCATACAGCCATTCACATATCCCCTTACTCATCTATACAGTTATTCACACACCCATAAAGCCATTAACATATACACTCCCTCCCCATCCAATCACTGACATTCCCATTAACTTAACTATGCTCCACTCATGCACCCTGTCACTCACGGATATAGTCCCTTACATACCCACTCACTCACATATACAGTCAGTCTCTGACTCACCCATACCGCCACTGACATACTTCCTCGCTCACCAATGTAGCCAATCATACAGCCTCTTATTGGCTGATTCAGCCACTCACATGCAGTCACTCACCCATACACCCACTAACATACCCACTCCCTCACCCATGCAACCACTGAAACAATCATTCAGCTACCCATACAACCACTTACACAACCACTCACTCAAACAGACACTAATGCACCCTCTCACACACCCATACAGCCACTCATGCACCCACTCTTACCAAAACAGCCACTCACCTACCCAGTCAGTCACACAGCTACTCACTCATTAATAGTTACTCATATACCCACTCACTCACCCATACAGTCACTAACACACACACTCAAACACCCATTCACATATCCACTCACTCATCTATACAATTACTCACATATCATCTCACACACCTATACAGCCATTAACATGTGTGCTCACTCACCCATACAGTCATTGATACACTGACTCACTCAACCACACAGATACTCCCACACCCACCCATTCACTCATACATCCAATCACACAACCACTCACTCACCCATATAGCCACTCACACTAGCAATCACTCATCTATACAACTACTCACACAGGCAAACACTCGCCTATAGAACCACTCACACAACCGTTTACTCAACCATACGGCCACTCACTCAACCATTCACTCACCCATACAGTCACTCTCACAGCCATTCACTCTCCCAGATGGACACTTACACAGCTGGTCAGTCACCAATACAGCCACTTACACATGTACTCACTCACCCATACAACAACTCACACAACCATTACTTACCCATACAGCCACTCACAAAACCTCTCTCCTTTATAGCCACTCACACAGCCACTCACTCAGCTATAGAGCTACTCACGCAACTATTCACTCATCCATGCAGCCACTCCCACAATCACTCACTCTCCAATATGTCCACTCAAACAGCCAGTCACTCACCTATACATGCACTTACACGGGTACTCATTCACCCATACAGCCAATCATACAACCATTCACTCACCCATACAGAAACTCACAGAACTACTCACTCTCCCATACAACCACATACACAGCCAATCATGCAACCAAACAGCAACTCACACAGGCACTAACTCACCTCTGCAGCTACTCACAAAGGCATTCAGTCATCCATACAGCCACTCACACAACCACTCATTCTTCCATATGGTCACTCACACACCGATTCACTCAAACCAACAGCCCTTCACACAGGCAGTAACTCACCAAACAGCCACTCATTCACTTGCTCACTCACTCATATAAGCAGTCACATGCTCACTCACTCATACAGCCACTCACACACCCACTCGCTCATCTATACAGTTACTCACACACCCTCACATATATATATATAGCCACTAACACACACACTCACTCACCCATACAGCTACTGACACACCCACTTTCTCACCCATAGTCTCTCACATACACTCTCACTCACTCATACAACCACTCAAACACCCACTCTCACCTATACAGCTACTGAGACTAGCACTCACCCACCTATACAAACACTCACAAAGGTTCTCATTCACCTATACAGCCCCTCACACAGCCATTCATTCACCCACGCAGCCGCTCACACAACCTTTTGTTTTTAGTTCTGCTACAGATTTGCATATTCTCCTTAAAAACAATTTTGTAAACATTTTTGGCCCCAGCCTAGGAGGTTAGACTATCCCTACCCTGCCCCCTATATCTTTTTTGCATATTTTAGGACTTGGGACTAAGTCCCAAGTTCTAAGATCACTGCCACCAATTCCTGGTTGATGTGGTGATAGCCAATCAGATCTCAGCAGGGGGTCTGTCCGTTCTACGAATCCTCTGCAGCATGAAATATAAACATTTCTTTATTATTAATTGGTCACCACTTAATGGATTTACACCAAATCCCAAAAAGCACTCTTTATGGACCAAGATCTAGCTTTTCTGCCAAATCTGGTGAAAATCCTATTAATGGGTTAGGCTGTGTCTAAACTTCCTGAGGAAAAATGAATGGGGAAAACACATTTTGGGACCCCTTTTTCCTCAGCCCCTTTTGACAGATCACCCCAAAGCTTCCCAAGTGCACAGGTACTCTACTACCGCAGCTGACTCGCCTACTCTGCTACTACTGCTGAGTTTTACTCTTTTAAAATCACTTGCACTATCGCGCTTAGGACACAGGCGCTTTTTTGATCTCTGCTACTTTGGTGAGTGTTTATTTTCATTAGATTCTTACCTGCACATTAATCGGTCCTCATACCGTACTTTGTGGGATTTAGGGTGAATTAGTGCTCGCTTTCACCGTATCGCGGCGATTCAGGCCACCATCTTGGGTGGGGGAAACGAGGTGGGTGCCGATTTGCGGGTGCCATCTTGGTTGTGGGTCTAGAGGTCCCCTCGCAGGACTCCCGCGTTTGGAGGAGCTTTTAAAAGCAGTCTCCTTTTACTGGCAGGCAGACTCTACTACCGCAGCGCGCTCGCCTACTCTGCTACTACTGCTGAGTTTTACTCTTTTAAAATCACTTGCACTATCACGCTTAGGACACAGGCGCTTTTTTAATCTCTGCTACTTTGGGGAGTGTTTATTTTCATTAGATTCTTACCTGCACATTAATCGGTCCTCACCCCGTACTTTGCGGGATTTAGGGCAAATTAGAGCTCGCTTTCACCGCGTCGGGACGATTCAGGCCACCATCTTGGGTGGGGGAAACCAGGTGGGTGCCGATTTGCGGGTGCCATCTTGGTTGTTGGTCTAGAGGTCCCCTCGCAGGAGTCCCACGTTTATCGTCACTTAAGATGCACAGCCATCAAGTGTGCAGCGCCGGCGCACAGCAGTCGCGCCGCTGGCGCGCCAGAGGTGCGCCAGAGGTAAGCCCGTTTGCGCCCGTTCCCGCACAGGTCGCGCCTAGTGCCAGCCAGGCTGCCTCTTTTGCCCTACCCTGCTTAGTTTATTCCAGGGAGGAGCTTATTCGGATGGACCAGCGTTCCAACCTGAGTTGCTGCCCAGACACTACCCCCTGCCGCTTGGGGATGCTGTCTTGTGGCTTGCTGAATGTTAGATCTCTCAGCAAGCACCATGTGGAAATTGTACTCCTCATCGAATTGTACGAGCTAGAAGTGCTATTCCTGACGGAGACGTGGACCCGTTCAGGTAGCATGGTAGAACTCGGTATGGCTTGTCCCCCGGGTTATAAAATTAGTCATAACCCTTGAATTGGGAGCAGAGAGGGAGGTGTGGGGTTCATTTTCGGGGACACATTGGCCCTATCTCAGCTGGAGATTAGAGAGGTCCAAGGTTTTGAACTCTTGGGCTTCTCTTTAAAAGGCCAGGGGGGAGTCTTATACTCTGGCCTGCTATGCTATAGACCACCTAGCAATGCCCTGTCAGCTTTACCTGAGTTGGTAGATCTTATTTATGATCTTGCCAATATTCATGCCAGGTTAGTAGTTCTGGGGGATTTTAATTTATGGCCTAACGGCCCTTCGGACTCAGCTTATAGAGACCTGTGCCAGGCCTGCTGTAATATACATCTACAGCAGCTGGTGCTATCCCAGACTCACCTGAAGGCTCATATTCTGGATCTAGTCTTTGCGGACGCCACCCAAGTCACGATCAGGGACATAATTTTCCAAGGCTGGACAGACCATGCCCTTGTTCACTTCTCCCTACTTCTCCCTGCTGACACATTGAGTTGTAGCAACTCAGGGGCCACCAAATTTAGTAGACAATGGTCTAAACTTTTGAAATATCCTAGCCTACCAACCTTGCTATCTGGCGGATTTACTTTGGGAGGAAATGTGGAAGAGAGCTATGCGAGCCTCTGCCAACAAATTACAAAAACTTTGGATAAAGCGGCTCCATTGCAGAAAGCAAGGGAAAGGTCAAAACTTGCCATGCCTTGGTATACTAAAGATCTCTTCTAGTTGAAGTTGCGCTGTAAGCAGGCGGAAAGAGCCTGGAGGAAGCACTATTTAGAGCCAGATAAAGCCCTTTTCAAACAGACACTTCTGGACTATAAAGCACAGATCAAGTGCGCAAAAGCTAAATTTCTTGAGGAGACACTAACTCAGGCAGCGAATAAGTCTCAGACTCTGTTCAAAATTGTTAAGGACGTCTCTCATTCGGCCTGTGCTACTAACAACATTCCGGCCTCTCAGTCCTTATGTGATTCCCTGGCAGCTGCTTTCGAGGATAAGATTGCCACCATTTTGAGTGGCCTCTCCGACCCAGATACCACTTTACCCCAGCCTCTGATTATCCCGGCACCACTGCCCATCCCTTGTGTTTTTGAGGAAGCTGTAGGGCAGGTACGCCTGGACAGTTTTCTTCCCCCTTCCTATGAGGACGTTTTCTTCTGGCCAATAGCGTGTCTTCAGGATTCCCTAGGGACCCGATGCCCCACAGATACTGGAAGCTGTTCCAAGAGGAACTTTTCCCTCCTCTCCATGCCATTTGCTGCCAGTCCCTCAGCACTGCCACGGTTCCTGACTGCTGGAAACTGGCTGTGGTCTCTCCTCTTTTGAAGAAGGCCATGCTGGACCCCACATGTTCGGTGAACTATCGGCCAATTTCGCTTCTTCCCTTCCCTGTGAAAATCTTGGAGAAGCTGGTCACTAAACATCTATCCAGTTTCCTGGAAACTAATATTTGTCTGGATGTGGCCCAGTTCGGCTTTAGGCCAGCTCACGGCACAGAGTCTGTGCGCTGGTGGTCGTCTTGGATGATCTTTGTTCGCGAGTCGACTCGTGTTGGGCAGCCTTCTTAGTGCTGCTCGACATGTCGGCCGCATTCGACACAGTCAGCCACGCCATTCTCGTCAGCAGACTTGAGGAAATTGGGGTGGCTGGTCTGGCCCAGGACTGGCTGATCTCCAATCTTCAGAATAGGCACCAGGTAGTGGCCTTGCCGCCTTTTAGATCTGACATTAAAAAGTGGGGCAAGGCGTGCCTCAGGGGTCGGCAATCAGCCCTACCCTATTTAATCTTCTGTCCTTTGATCAGGTTGATCAGATCATTCGGGCTTACGGTAATCAATTATGCTGACGATACGCAGCTAATTTTCTCTTTTGAAGGCAGAGATGCCGTGTCTCAGGAGACCTTTCATCGCTGCATGACAGCCACGAAGGACTGGTTGCGACAGAACTCCCTTCAGTTTAATGGCTCTAAAACTGAGGTGCTGCACTGTTCTATGGATCGTATCCCCCGTCCTCTGCCGGCGGACTTATGGCCTACTTCTTCCCTGGGCACAGTTGCTGCGGCAGCCTCCGCCCATAACTTGGGCGTCATGTTTGGACCAAACCTACAGTTGGATGTCTTTGTTAACAAGACAGTTGCCACATGTATGTCGTTGCTCCGCATGTTACGTAAAATTCTTCCCTTGCTTCTGGCTCAAGCTAGACCAGAGGTAGTGTGCAGTATTATTCTTAGCAGGCTTGATTACTGCAACGCACTACTTCTGGGTGCTCCTAGCACCTTGATCGGTAAGCTACAGCGCTTAAAGAACATGGCAGCTAAGTTGGCCCTCTATCGGTTGCGCTCAGCCTCTTCATTCTTGGTGCTCTAAGATCTCCACTGGTTGCCTGTCCACCAACGCATTTGTTTCAAAGTGTCCTGTTTAGTCTTCAGAGCCCTTCATGGACAGGGGCCTGTCTTGTTGCAAGAGCTTTTTTCCTGGTACTCCACAGCTAGACTTTTGCGATCTACATCGGCATGTCTGGCGACAGTTCCAAGAATTTAGAGGATACGGATGGGCGGCTGTTCCTTTGGATTCACTGCTGCCAAACTCTGGAACCCCCTTCCTCTGCGCTTAAGGAGTGCCAGGGAATTAATTTCCTTCAAAAAAGGACTGAAGACTCATGTTTTTCCTAGGGTGGTATAACTTTAGGTCTGCGTGATGGTCAGGTAGAGTCAAAGCGCCAGGATACCCTCTGGGTGACAGTCTGCGCTATAGAAGTATGCGATACATACATACATACATGCATACAATAGTCAAAAAGTATCACTTTTCTACAAAGTTTCAAGGAGAATCGCCAAACGGTGCCAAATTTTATCAGCAACACAAAAAGACATTGCCAATGGATACACAATCCTAACTATAACTACCCAGTGGCAACCATTACTGGGTAATATATACTTATTTTATTTATTACTAAACATCATATGTTGGTCTGCTTGTACAAAGACATTTTTTTACCAGCAATAGTTGTCACTTAAAAAAGTCATAAAATCGTAAAAATAATTTTAAAACTTTCAAAATAGAAATACAATCACAGTTTACTAACTAATTGCTTTGAAAAATAGCACATTATTCGTGCAGCTAGGTTTGCAAGACATAATAAGAGTAAATGGGCTATGAAGATTTATGCAAATATTTAACTTACAATATTTATTATAAAATGTGCTAAATTGAACCAGTAACTGTCTTTTGCACTCTGTGGTTAAAATCATATTTCAAATAAAATGTTGCTCAAGGTGAGAATTTTACCATGTTATGAGAAGTCAATGTTGTTTCAGAGAATTTAACTGCATGAAGAATCTAGTATTGGTCAGGAGTGTCAATTGTTCGTTATTGACTTAATGAAGAAAGGGAACTCCTCAGACTGACTGAACACTCCTGGTGCCAAAAATGCACTAGGAGAAATCTAGAGCTCCCCCTGGGTGCAAGAAGATCTCCCACAAAAACATATGTTTTGTTAAATCCTAGTTCATTAGATGTCAAATTGATTTGGCTAAAAACAAATCTAAAAATCTCTGAAAAATAGTCAAAGTGGTGACAAAGCCCAGAGCAATCCCAGAAATATCTGAGCCTGAAAAGAAACGTGATGACTATGTTTGCTTCTTTGATATCAAGATCAAAAATACTGAAGTGTCTCTTCCTCCGAAGCCTACAAATCTTTGGCCTTAAAGGTAGACCTATGAAACATTGTCTCTTAACCCAATCCATCAAGTCACTTTTTAAACTAGCCAATTTGCAGAAAGAGATCTGAAATATTCTACTGCCACACTTAGCCACTCTTATCAACCTCTCCTTATAACAAGGAATATCTCTTGATTGCCGAAAATCAGTGTAATCCTATCACTGCCTCGGGTGCTTTCTGTTTTTCCGCATTGTTTTCACCCATCAATTTAAAAGATTGTATCTCTGGTTCTACTGATTGGATTTCTGTTTTCATTGTGTCATTTTATTTATTATATAGTACTCTATTTGTCTAAATTTGTTTTAGATATTTCTTATAATGTGTTTTCATATTATTACTGTTTGAGTGCTGTATTAATACTTAACATATTGCCTCTAAGTTAACCCTGACTGTTTTTGTGACAAGTTACCAGAGGGTTAAGAACAGGTTTATTTAGCGACTTTTGTGGTTCACCCTTACAAGAATTGTCTTCATTATGTCAGTGGGGCTTACACACCTCTCAGCTAATAACTCAATTTCTCACATGCAAATAACAAAATTGGCTTTCACAGCTGGGATAATCCTTTTACTTTCCAACCACGAACAGCATCTTTTCCGAATGTGGATACCATATTTTGGAATGATGCAGGATTCTCACTGGTCCACCTGCACTTGTGTCACATTTGTCTTTCCCTACTCATTCCAAAATCTACAGCCGCTGGTCTGGGCATTGGCTGTCTGGACCCCTCTGCATTTCGACTTTCCTCGGCCCTCCCTGTTACCTGGAGCACGGTCATTTGGAGCACAGGCAGGCCCCTAGGACCTCTAGCTGTGGCCGTTCAGGGTGGGCCGAAGCCTCCCTCCTCCTGACCTGGACTGGAGGCGCGGCATCCTGCACGTTTCTGTTGCCCTTCTATCAGATGCCTCCTGCTTTGGGTCGTCGCTCTCCTCGGTTTGGATTACACCTGCTGGGTTAGTTGGGCCTGCTCTGCTCTGGCCCCTGCCGCCCACCACTCTGGCTTGGAGCCACCCCATACTGTGGTGTGCTCCTGTCTTCACCTTCTCCTCTTCTGCTGGTGGTGGCCCGGGCACGAACTGCTCTTCTAGCCTCACCCGAGAGCAACTTACCTGCGTCTTTGCTCTTTGTGGCGCTGGGGGCGACGGCTCTGGTTTGCCCTCACCGCTGGACTCTCTTCCTCTGGCTGCTGTTGGCTTGTTTATTTTCCTGCCGCTGCTATTTTATCTTCCCTCTGTGCTTCTCGTGGCCATACAGTGCCCTGCACGCACCCTGACCCCCTCCTTCTCCTCATATGAGCGAGTCATAAACCCTCTTCTTCCGCAAAGCCCTGTCCTTGAGAGTCACGGCCGGGCCTGACCAGCACCTCCTTCCCTTCCCTGAATGCCCCTCTATTGACAAGCCCTCCCTCCACGCTCGATTGTCCACGCAGGCATGAATACCACTCCTTTGATGACCCCTTCCCCCGAGTTCGGCTGACCACACATGTCCGAGGCCATCGCCTAAGCCAGGAGATACCATTTACTGCCCTTATTGTATGGCTAGCCACCCCACCCCCTGGGCCATGATCAGGCGCACACATCCTACGAAACACTCAGCTGCATGACTGCGCTCCCCTCTTATCAGCAGGTCAAGGGTCCCCATTGTGAACGTATGTGGAATAGGATCATCACGAGGATTATAGGGATGTCTTCCTTTTGCGACATACTGACCTGATTGTACCATCAAATGTTTTGCAGAGTATAAAAGCAAGAGTCTCAAGCTCACTTGTCAGAGCACCTCCCGAAAGACACTGTGTTTCGTGTCCGAAATGACTGGCTCTCCTCATGAGAAATAAACTCTGTTCTTGATTCCTGCTCCCAGCGCCCGTCTCTTTATTTTGGTAACTATTCAGAATGGGAACTGAGGGGCGGTTTGCGCCAGCAGCCTGGGCATCGATAGAATTATGGGCTCACTTTCCACAATTGGCGTCCCAACGCGGGGCCCATCAGTGACATAGGGTTCGGTAAGAGAGATCCAGACGAAGAAGTGAACGTCTAAAATGATCGGAGTATACCTGCCTTGAGAGGGCCCTAGCCCGGCTGCCGATCGACAGAACTTCACCAATTCTGAACGGACCTCTCTTGGGTGACCTATTGTCCTGACTGGAATCCCACAGGAATGCTACATGGAGTAAGAGAACGATCGGGCGCTGGAGGAGGGAGTCGAAGAACTGTCCGTATGGTCCGGTCCGGGTAAGATTAAGTAGGGTGTTTTTACGCCTGATTGGTAGGGTGGTTCTATCCACCTGATTGATTGATTGATTGTATTGAAATCGGTATTTGTATACTGATATTGTATTGGTTGGTATTGGTTCATTTAGCTTTGAAGGCTACTTGACATATTGGTTCTCTTTTGAGAACGAGACATTCTCTGTTTGCAAACAGCGGCGAATAGGAACGTCGTCCCTCTTTGCAGATAGAGAAGGGTAGGTAATGCAGACTTTTGTCCCCGTTGTAATCCGTCATGCCTACTTTTCTCCCCACTGAATTGTTTGAAGTCGATTAATAATCGATTGTTGTTCTTTGAGATCTTCCCTGTCCACAAACAGAGACGAATAGGAATATTCTGTTCCCTTTATGGATAGCGAAGGGCAGGTAATGCAGACATTTGTCCCCGTTGTAATCCGTCATGCCTGTTTTTCTCCCCATTGGTTGGTTGGTTGCCTGGACATTGTTGTCTCAGGAATTGTTTCGTTTGAGGTATTTTCTATTTGCAAACAACGTGAAATAGAAACACTCTGTCTAGTCTTTGCAAGTAGAAAAGGGTAGGTTATGCCCCTTTGTGAATTCGTCAGTCCTACCCACTCCCCACTGGTTGGTTATTGTGGGGTAGCTCGCATGGTCCGCCCAGGAGACTACCCTTATGGAGGACATATGCTCTCTACTCATGGGCCATTTAGTAGAAATAGACCGACTGGTCCGCCCAGGAGGCTACCCTAGTAAGTCGGTTCGGTGAGGGGGACCGCCCTGGGCGCACCCTCACCAATCTTCATCGCCAACCACGCGCTGCTTCCTATGTCACGGCACTTGCGGACGGCGGATCGGATAGGACTACTTCTCCGGAAGTAATCAAATCCCGTTTTCTTGATTTTTACCCACAACTCTACTCTGCTGGCACTCCCCTACCACGAGTGGACTTTGATCAATATTTCAACTCCATCGGCCTGGTTTGGCTGGAAGACTACCACCGCAAATTTCTTGATGAACCGTTCTCCAAAGAGGAAATATTGGCAGCCATCAGCAGTCTGCCCGGCGACAAGGTCCCTGGATTGGACGGTTTGCCGGCCTCTTTTTACAAGACTTTTGCCGGTCTTCTGGAGCCACATCTCGCTGCAATGTACAACGACTCATTTGACTCTGGCTCCTTTCCGCCTTCCCTGCGCGAGGCGCTATTAACCCTCCTTCTTAAGCCCGATAAACCCCCGGATTGCCGAGACTCCTACCGTCCCCTTTCACTTATAAATATCGGTAACAAAATATTTTTGCTAAGCCTTCTCCTGCTTATGCCTACTATCGCTCTTCCCGACCAATCTGGTTTCATTCCTGGGAGGGCGACCTCCAACAATCTCTGCACGATTTTCTCGATCCTGCATCAAATCAATCCTGACCTTCCAGCCGTAGCCGCCTTGCTTGACGCCACCAAGGCGCTCGACATGCTGAAGTGACCCTTTTTATTCTACATCTTGCCACGCATGGGTTTTAGCGACCACATCTTGCGCAATGTCAGACTCTTATATACCAATCCTAAGGGGCTCCTCCGTATCAACGGCCAGATTTCAGACCCTATCGCTATTGCTCGCGGCACGCGTCAGGGGTGCCTGCTATCGCCCATGCTTTTTGCTATAGCTATGGAGCCTCTGGCTGCCAGTCTGCGACAGCACCATACTCATAGGGGCCTTGGTTTTTCGTCCCATGCCTTACTCATTTCAATGTATGCAGACTACATTGTGCTTTATGTACGCCACCCCCAGGAGATTGAGGAAATAGAAATTTTTGTATGGTCAATGTGTCCCCCACTCACACCCTATCCACGTACATATGCTCCATGTATGTCCATGTTATCATGTAATTCCTTTCCCGTGCCTGGCATAATAATGCCCCTGCATTTCCGTCTAACGTTGACATGTCAGTTATTAGACCTTCCATGAATAAAACGTTAATTCTGCACTAAGGCCTGCTTTGCCAATGCATTTACATGGTACACGTTTTAGCGCGAAGCACACGTTTTTGTGGCCCAGCCGAGCCAGGCCCTGAATTCAGGCTCCGAGCCTCTTCTGTCTCCGAAAGCTGCAGTTTGCATCCCTGACCTCTCCCTTACTTCCTGCTCAGCCGAGAGGTGCCCGGCCTGGCCTGCCTGCCAAGACAGTATTTTGCCTACAGTTATCTGCTCAGCCTCTGCAAAAACACATTCCAGTCTAGTGAAATACGTAAACACTTTCCGCCTGCAGAGCATAGGGGCTAGCCTTTCTGTCTCCATGCAAGTGATTTACTGAACCCGTAGCCATAGTAGGCCCATGCCCCCACGTAATGCACGAAGAAATGTATGCACACACTAGCATTAGTGATGAACGGCCTCTGCTCGAGAGACCTTTGTTTCAGACGACACATCCTCCAAACACAAGATATCAGATATGCCAAAGGTGCAGGTCGTTCTGACATCCCAGACTCCAGACTCCTCTTCCAGTGCTAAAGGCAACCCCCCAGCTCTCCCCAGTTACACGTCAATTACACGTCATGACTAGTTGCGCGCGCATGTCGGGTAAAGGTTTCTGCTGACCCTGCAGATCTCCTCCATGCATCCACCCACCTGTGACACTCCTATGACACGCCGAGTGAACACCCACGTGTACACCTCTTTACACGCCTCTTTCTACGCCCATATGTTCTTATCTCTCTCTTTTCACTTGCTCCGCCTGGAGTGTTACGCCTACTGTATTCATTGCAATTATGTGATTTTACTATATATAATGTGTGATGTTAATAAAACGTTAGATATCCCTTCCTGAACCTTAGTGGTGATGGAACCCGATTCTCCCCTGGCTCGAGCCATTGGAATAAAGCCCTTATGACTCAGATACCACGGACTCTGCCTCTCATTTTATGAGCTATCCTTATTGATATTAATGTATAGAAAAATGTATAGGTAATTTCATTTACCACATAACCTGGCGCCCGAACAGGGACCTGTCCCCTTCCCCACGCGCCGGCGATGTAAGCGCAGCCCCCTGACTCCTTCTATAGCCGCGACGGACCCATACAGTGCACATCCGCGGGTTTTCCTGCTAACTCCCTCAGGCCCACGGAGGAGACGGAGACTGCGACCAGGCATCCATACGAGGCGGTGAGGATTGCGGACTATCCCGACCAGAGCCCGAGACGAGAGAGCAAGGTCCGAGGTATCCGGAGGCCCACCTGTTCCGAGGTGCATGCGCAGCAAGAAGCCGTAGCTGTCCAGTCCAGTATCGAGTTTCCGAGGCCTTCAGTTTTGCTTCCCGGTGAGTACCGTTGTTGGGAACGCATATAGACGGGTTCATTAAATTGAGCCCGGTCAAGACGGGTCTGGGTACACAGATCCGGTATAGACGTGTCCACTTAGGTGGATGCGGTATGACGTGTCTCTTTATGGGACCAGTATGACTGTACTGTTCTAGCAGTGCATCCAGTATAGTATTGTATTTTAGGGTTGTTAATAATTGTGTTATTCTATGTACTAGTTAGTATCTGTTTCAAATGTTTTAATATCGTGGTACGAATGATTGTTTGCAGTCTACTTTTGTGCCTATTGTGTTTGTGTTCAAGCTAGTTTAAGCATGCCGCTGTTTTCGAAATTACGTCAGATAGGAACCAGGAAAGGGATACTCGAAGAGGCAGTTCCCGTCCCGCCTAGGGACACTCCCGGACATTTTATGTACCACAAACATGGCTTAGATGCCATACTATACTTAGATTTATGGGTTGATTATACTAAAGATCTAGAAGAGAAATATAGATGGCCTGTCTCAGGGACATGGGATGCTGATTGCATCATGAGAGTAGAGGAAGCACTGTGGAAAAAGAAAGCCAGACAATCTCAGAAAGATGCCATAGAATTATGGCGTAAAGAAGCGCATAGAAGAACATAGAAAGAAATTAAGAAAGCAGAGAGAAGTAGAGAAGCATCAGAAAAAGCCAAAGAAAAAGAACTACTAGAAGAAGGTGAACGAGTTAAAGCAGAACAATTAGACAGACAAAGAAATGCTCTTATTAAAGGCATGTATCCCCTCCTCGCCGAGGGCCTACCTAAAGTGACCCCGGAAGTGCCCAGTAATTTGCCGCCACCATTGATCCCGACTAAACTCCGTAGTCATAAACAGACCGCAGCGGAAATTTTCCTTTCTTCCTATTTAGACGACGCTGCCCCAGAGTACGTAAATGTAAACCCTCCTCCTCCTAATAACCATCCCCCCAACCCCACCGTTCCTGTCGATGCTCCTACTCATCCTCATACTGTTCCTCCTACCACTGACCCTACCAATCCTTTTCATACAACACCTGTAACCCAAGATCAACCTGCATTACCTGCACCAACATTACCAGCGCCAGCGCTGCCAGTAAAAGCTGATTCAAGCTCAGGCGACTCTAGTTTAGAAGCTGCGGGAGGGGGTCCCTCTACCCCACCTCCATTAAAACGAACATCACTACCGGATTTAGCACTACAACACACGCCAAAAGCGACATACGCAGCCCTTAGACGGAACCTTACCGATTGTATATATGATCCAGTACCAGGTGAGGGTTCAATGGTCATACACTCACTACGATTAAGACGCGTCGCAGACTATTTGATCACTTTACCAGGCATGAGGGACCATCTAGACAGAATATACAACTTCATTAGAACGGGGGAGGGACCAGAAAGTATACAGGAGGCCATGGCACATAGAAAGGTGGAGACTCAACTCATGATTTTACAGTTTTTGATAAATTGTTTGCTCGGGGAACAAGACCAACCAACTAGAGAAGTAACTAAACGTATGTTAGATTGGAGTGACAACATAGCGGTTGGGAAACATGATAAACAAAGTTGTGTAGAGGCAATGTACAGGAACATTCGTAAAGAAATTCTTGACATACGTACGAAAGAACAGGCCGAAGAGAACGAAGCCGAGGAAGAGGACGACGAAGTTTCAGAGGAGGAAGATGTAGCACCTAAGGACACAAGTAAAATAAATTATGTAGGTAGGGCGAGACCTTTTGATAGACCCATACGCCTAGAATACAATAAACGTTCTCTCTCTCCCGTACCAGAACAATATTCCCTTAAAAACATATTCCAAGCCACTGACCAAGCACTGAAAAGACGAATAGGGAGTAGCGAACTCAGTACTTTGCATGAACAGGAACTAGCCCGGTCAGCAGTTCAATGGGCTAGCAATTCTACCATATATAAAGATGACGTAGTAGTGCAAACATTTTTGAGTCTTTCCCCAGAAGAACAGCGATTAGCTGGTATGTACATGATTCAACATCTCATCACATTGTACGAGAATCAGCATTCTGATCCAGGTCCCTTGTATAACTTATTGGACGATTTACTCCTAGCTAGATGGAGAGGTTTAGGTACCGAATTAATTAATAAAATTCTGGAGCAACGACATAGATACATGACTTTCCTAACTCCACACTTTGTTCCTGTCCCCAACCGAGAAAGAAAGACTTTTTACATAGACAGACAGAATCCCTTACGAGAGGTTCATCCCGTTCGGACTGCAGATGGTGAGCTTGAACGAGTATTCGTTTACACACCCTTAACAAAAATGGAATTATTGGAAATTAAAAAATTAGTGCCCTGTCACGATAAAGACCCAGGGGGGTTCCACCGTGAATTAAAAGACATGCTCCGCATGGGGGAGTATACATACGCCGATATCCTTAAAATGTTGAAAGTATTGTTGCCGGCAGGCATTTACGAAAAACTTAAAGAAAAAGAGTGGGAGGTGGGAGAGAAAAAGATTAACTGGGCAGAATTAGAAAACAAAGATAATACACGAACCCCTGGTACTGGTCTCGGGGAAAAAGCTAGAGAATTGCCCGAGCTAGTGATACAGGTTTTGCCGAGATTACTAGCTACTAAAAAGGAGGACTGGGATGCTATCTCAGCTTGCAAACAGAAACAAGATGAAGACACTAGTGATTTTTACTCTAGATTCGAGAAATGTTTTATTATTAATAGCGTCCTGAAGACAAGTAGTGAATCGTACCCACATCTTTTTGTGACTAAATTAGTAGAGAATTCCTTACCACAGGTTAAAAATAGAGTACTGAAGGTTGAGAGTACCTGGCAAGCAAATAGCCCTTCCCAAATGTTACAAATGTTACAGTACCATCAAAACCGAATTAAAGAAGAACACGAACAGAGACGTATAAAAGACACGAAAATGAAAGTACTAGTTGCTCAGTCAGTCCCAGCCGATGGTCAGAAAAGGGGTACGGCACCGCCCGGTCATTCAGCAGCTCCTGTTAAAGGGAACTGCAACTATTGTAAGCAGCCAGGTCACTATATAAATAAATGTGCTGTCCTGAGACACAATATCGCTACAGGCAAGACGAAAGAAAGACCGCGTCCTCCTAGACAAGAACATATTCCACAAAATATCCCGCAGAACACGCAACCTCCACAGAACGCACAGCAGACAGTAGCTGTACCCCAACCTCAACCCATTGCTGCCACACAACATGTCACGCAACAAATGTACCAATATGCACAGTCAGACTACCCAGATTATCAACAGTACTCATGAAACAGCCTAGAGAGGGAGGTTGGCTTGCCCCTTATTGAAGTTCCTGTAGATCAAGAGGGTCCCTATGTACATAGTCGTGTATTGGGAAAAGACAGAACATTTTTGATTGACACGGGGGCGAGCAGAACTACCATCAGTCATGACGAGGTTCCAGGGGCACCCCTCTCAGGCTCACAGAATATTTCCCTGGGATTTTCAGGAAAGCCTATTGTTAACGAAGTGTCAAAACCAGTTCCCCTAGGAGTTGGTCCATTGTCCCGAACTACAGACTTGTTGCTTACGAAATCATGTCCTGAAAATCTGCTTGGTATAAAAACTTTGAAAGAACTAGGAGCAGTGATTTGTTGTTCTCCGGAAGGAGTGAGATTGTTTTTACGTGATTTTAAAGGACACTATGTATTGAGAGATTTTGACCCCAGACTTCAGAATGTACCACAGCACTTATGGGCACAAGGTCCAACTGATGTAGGTTACATGCACATTACACCATACCGTGTCACACTCAAGCAAGGAGTTGTACTGCCACGAATCCGACAATACAAATTACCACCTGATGCTGTAGTAGCCTTACTGAAAATTGTTGACGAGCTCATTGCACAAGGGGTGGTTGTAGAAACTGACTCCAATGTATGTAATTCTCCTATCACTCCGATTCTTAAGCGAACTGACCCAAGTGCACCACCGGTCTACAGACTAGTGATTGACCTCCGGGAATTAAACAAATGCATCATACCCCAGTACCCAGTGGTCCCGGACATTTCTTCACTATTGACTGCTATTGACTCAGAAGCAGCGTTCTTTACTGTAATTGATCTCAAGAACGCCTTCTTTAGTGTCCCAATACATCCGGAAAGCCAGTACCTTTTCGGATTCTGTTTAAATGGCCGAAGCTTCAAATTTGCGAGAGCTCCTCAAGGATTCACAGAAAGCCCTAGTATTTACAGCCAAGCATTAAAACGACAACTTGACAGTATTCACATGCCTACTGACACTGCACTGCTCCAATATGTTGATGATCTACTGATCACAGCACGGACAGAACGAGACTGCGAACGTGCATCACTGACAGTCTTATACTTCCTGGAGGAAAAGGGGCACAAGGTGTCCCCTTCTAAGCTGCAATTCTGTGCCCAGCAAGTGGTATACCTTGGACACTTGCTGTCCAAGAGGGGTAGACAGTTGACACCTGATCGCATTCAGTTAATTGCACATCTTCCACAGCCCCAGACACAAAAGGAAGTACGGGCTTTCATTGGCCTCACTTCTTACTGCAGACAATGGATTCCCCAGTATGCATATCTAGCCAAACCACTCATACAGTTGACAACACAGGAGGCAGCGACTTCGACTGTCCTCCCATGGACTCAGGAACATACACTTGCTTTTGATGAACTGAAGAAAGCTCTATGTCAAGCACCTGTTTTAGCGACACCATGTTACAGTAAACCTTTTACACTTTTTGTCACTGAACGCGATGGCACAGCATTATCGGTTCTCACTCAAGATCAGGCCGACAAACACAAGCCTTGTGCTTACTTTTCTAGTACATTGGATCCAGTGGCCCAGGCTCTACCTGCGTGCCTAAACTCAGTTGCAGCAACAGCTCTAGCGATCAGACAAAGCGATTCCATAGTGTTAGGACATCCCCTAACAGTACAAGTTCCACACTCAGTGGAAGTTCTCCTGAATCGGACACAGACACAGCACTTGACCATAGCAAGACTGACAGGATATGAATTGACACTGTTTCAGCCACACATTGAGATCAGACGTTGCAATACATTAAACCCTGCTACACTTTTACCTTCGAGTACAACAGACCCTGCACCACATGACTGTGTGGAAGTAATTAACACTGTAACAAAACCAAGACAAGACTTGACAGACATTGCATTACCAGACCCAGACCTGACACTTTATGTGGATGGTTCATGTATGAGAACAAGCAAAGGAGAATTAGTGGCCGCATATGCTGTGACCACTGATACTGAAGTCATAGAAACACATCAAATTGACACCCTGTCTGCCCAAGCAGCAGAGCTTATTGCTCTAACCCAAGCCTGTATACGTGCCAAGAACCTGAAAGTAAACATATACACAGATTCACAGTACGCATTCGGAGTCGTTCACGACTTCGGTGTCCTCTGGCAAGAGAGAGGTTTTCTGACCTCCCACGGAGCCAAAATTCAACATGGTCCCCTCATTCAAGCTCTGTTAGAAGCAATACACTTGCCTACAGCCATAGCAATCATGAAGTGCAAAGCACATACGAATGTCACTGACACTATTTCCCAGGGTAACGACCTGGCAGATCGAACAGCTAAACTTACAGCTCAGACTCAAACAGACGTTTCGACTGACACGACTAAGACTGATGTATCATCACTGACACATTGTATGACAGTCAGGGATCCCTCACAAGATGTACTCGACATACAGACACATGCCACTCCAGACGAAATCAAGAAATGGACTGAACAAGGAGGGGTCCAGACAGATCAGGGATGGATGACGAAGGGCAAACCTACATTGTTTCTACCTGACTCCATGGTTCAAGCTATCATAAATACAGCACATAGTCCAGCACACTTAGGAGAAAAAGCCATGTTAGACAGTATACAGAATATTTGGTTCAACAAGCATTTACGTGCAGCAGCAAAACAGAAAGTGTGTACTTGCATGATCTGTTGTCAGTTCAATCCAGGCAAAGGCATTCCCGTGGAACAAGGTGGATTTCATCCTCCTGACCACCCTTTCGAAGTCCTCCAGATGGATTATATTCAGATGGGCAGATGTCGAGGATTCAAGTATGTCCTCGTAGTTGTATGTGCCCTTTCTAGATGGACAGAAGCGTACCCAGTCCCAGATTACACTGCTGTGACCACTGCCAAGCAGCTGGTCCGTGAATTCTTCCCACGATACGGCTTGCCCCGTGTCTTGTACTCAGATAATGGACAGCCATTCTCGTCTGAACTGATGAAACAGGTATCACTCCTGTTAGGATACCAGTGGAAATTCCATTGCGTACGACACCCCGAAGCAGCTGGTCTCGTTGAGAGACACAATCAGACTCTCAAAACACGGTTAGCGAAGGTCTGTGCAGAAAAAGGTGTAGATTGGATGGTAGCCTTGCCGGTTGCCCTCTTTTACATGCGTATGGTAGATCATTCCAGAACCGGACTATCCCCGTACGAAGTGGTCTTTGGCAGACCGCCGAATATGTGGGGTACGCCTATGCCGCGCAAGATCACCGATGTTGATAGTAATATGCTGACAGATTACCTGGCTTCCTTGATGTCTGCACTACTTTCTTGTCGTTCACAGGTCGCAGATGCATTCCTGGACAACACACAGGTGAAACCGCATGAAATTGTTCCAGGCGACCTTGTTTGTGTGCGCAACTTCGACCGTTCAAGCCCTCTGGAGCCCAGGTGGCGGGAGCCGAAGTTGGTGTTGATGACCACGAGGACCGCAGTTAAAGTCGAGGGAAGGAAAGGCTGGCTCCATTCCAGCCACGTGAAAAGATTTCATGGACTTTGCCCGGAGACATTTTCTAAGAACTGTCCTGATACGGACACTAAACTCCCCTTGCTAGAAAAGACTCAGCAACAGGAATACAGGTCGAAATTACGGTCTAGTAAATCAGACAGCGTTTAATTGTTTAAGTCCCCCTCAGGTGAAGCGGTTAGACAGGTTCCTGACATGTATGAGACCGTAGACCCAAATAGTGAGAGAGATAGACAGAAAGTAATGAAAGACAAGTACTGCAAAAACTTACGTAGTAGATGCATTATATCCCTAATCATTATGTTTTTTCTAAGTATATCGATTATATGTATAAGCTTGATATTACATGTTTTCTTTCCTCCTCTTGGTTCACATGTACATTCTTCTTTCAATGGCACTGTAGAGCACACATTCAGTGACCTGCCACCTCACGAACTATCCTATCGACTAGCACTGCGCAACAACACTTTCATTCGTATGTTACACCATACTCACCAGACCAGCAATGTCACAAATTGCTGGGTATGTGGCCGACTCCCACCTCATCAGAAATTTAAGGGAGCTCTGCCCCTCTTTCCCTATCCATTTACACACAATGGTTCGTGCGGAGCATGGTTTGCTTTAATGTCATCACTAGACAGTAAGTCCACAGTTTCCCAGGGCGATTGGATATGGGGAGACCTGAATACAGTTATGAATAAAGCATGTTTTCCAGACGCAGACGGTCTTCCCCAAAGGAAAGTGGCCGATCTAGAAAATGAAGTGTACGAATTAGGACATTTTTCCCTCAACCTCATGATTCTGAACGTCCAGTTCCAGACCAATAAAGGTTCATCGTTTATTACAGTTCTACCAGTGAAAGGTGAATTATGCGTTAGGAAGAATGGTTCAGTACATCTAGGACACAGTGATTGTAATACTGTGGTCGAATTCAGTGATAAAGGAAAGTCTACTTTCAAAGCTTCCCGTCATTCCTATTTTATTTGTGGTCAGACAGCTTATGTATGTCTGCCCTTAGACTGGGATGGAACATGTTATATCGCGTTCCTATTACCACCTGTTTTTCTAGCCCCATCCGATTATCATCGGAATTCCCAACTCGTACATGTAAGACATAAGAGGGAGATCGAGTCCCCAATTGTCGATCAGACTGAGACAACATGGGAACAATACACGGATTTCAATAAAGTATTCTTTTTCTTCGTAGGTCCCGTCCAAAACAGTAAATTAATACGCAGATTAACCAGAACTTTGGAAGCAGTAGTGAATGAGACTACTTCTGCTTTGGGTAACTTGACCGAAGAGCAGTCTGCTATGAGACTTGTTGTTCTTCAGAACAGCCTTGTTCTTGACGTCATCCTGGCCGATAGGGGTGGAGCTTGTAGAGTGATCGGCTCCAGTTGTTGTGTGTTTATTCCAAATAACGCACCGTCAGTATATGCAGCAATAACAAGACTCCATAAGATTGCTCATCAGATACACCAGAATCCAGGCACTTGGACATGGTCCGGTTGGCTCTGGAGTGTGATATCAGCCTGGGGATGGAAAGTGTTATCCTTCCTAGGGATAGTACTGCTCATAGTATTCAGTTGCTGTCTCCTCCTGCAATGTGGCCCAGCGATTTGCGGCTTGTGTGCCACCGTTTGCATTCCCCGTCCACGTTCACGTTCCCGTGCTCGAATGAAAAAAGACGAGCAAATGATGTTATATGAACAAATAGATGGTCTCATGAAAATAGACATATCCTAAAGGGTGCAGTAGGGGCCAAGGAGGGAATGAGGAAATAGAAATTTTTGTATGGTCAATGTGTCCCCCACTCACACCCTATCCACGTACATATGCTCCATGTATGTCCATGTTATCATGTAATTCCTTTCCCGTGCCTGGCATAATAATGCCCCTGCATTTCCGTCTAACGTTGACATGTCAGTTATTAGACCTTCCATGAATAAAACGTTAATTCTGCACTAAGGCCTGCTTTGCCAATGCATTTACATGGTACACGTTTTAACGCGAAGCACACGTTTTTGTGGCCCAGCCGAGCCAGGCCCTGAATTCAGGCTCCGAGCCTCTTCTGTCTCCGAAAGCTGCAGTTTGCATCCCTGACCTCTCCCTTACTTCCTGCTCAGCCGAGAGGTGCCCGGCCTGGCCTGCCTGCCAAGACGGTATTTTGCCTACAGTTATCTGCTCAGCCTCCGCAAAAACACATTCCAGTCTAGTGAAATAGGTAAACACTTTCCGCCTGCAGAGCATAGGGCCTAGCCTTTCTGTCTCCATGCAAGTGATTTACTGAACCCGTTGCCATAGTAGGCCCATGCCCCCATGTAATGCACGAAGAAATGTATGCACACACTAGCATTAGTGATGAACGGCCTCTGCTCGAGAGACCTTTGTTTCAGACGACACATCCTCCAAACAATAGATATCAGATATGCCAAAGGTGCAGGTCGTTCTGACATCCCAGACTCCAGACTCCTCTTCTAGTGCTAAAGGCAACCCCCCAGCTCTCCCCAGTTACACGTCAATTACACGTCATGACTAGTTGCGCGCGCATGTCGGGTAAAGGTTTCTGCTGACCCTGCAGATCTCCTCCATGCATCCACCCACCTGTGACACTCCTATGACACGCCGAGTGAACACCCACGTGTACACCTCTTTACACGCCTCTTTCTACGCCCATATGTTTTTATCTCTCTCTTTTCACTTGCTCCGCCTGGAGTGTTACGCCTACTGTATTCATTGCAATTATGTGATTTTACTATATATAATGTGTGATGTTAATAAAACGTTAGATATCCCTTCCTGAACCTTAGTGGTGATGGAACCCGATTCTCCCCTGGCTCGAGCCATTGGAATAAAGCCCTTATGACTCAGATACCACGGACTCTGCCTCTCATTTTATGAGCTATCCTTATTGATATTATTGTATAGAAAAATGTATAGGTAATTTAATTTACCACAAGATCCTTAGCCCCCTCGTCCGCGAAATCATTTGGTTTGGGGGGCTGTCGGGCATCCAGGTAACCTGAGGCCACGGTGCCTTTTCCCCTTGACTTTCCTTTTGTCTGGGCGTCTGGCTCAGTCGGGATTTGGACGACTTGTGGAGATCGAACTTCGGCCGCACGGTTGACTGGCTGGAATCCAAGATCTTGTCGTGGAGTGGGCTCCCGCTGTCTCTGGCGGGTCGCATCGCCATCGCCAAAATGGTGGTTCTTCCTAAATTTCTTTACTTGTTTTTAAATATATCCATTCCCCTCACTGCGCACTTTTTTCGCAAATTGCGTCCCCTGATCATTTCTTTGGTCTGGGTGGGCAAACAACCTAGAGTAGCTTACGAAGTTCTCCCCATGTCGGCTGGCGGCTGGCAGAATGGATTTCAAGTTGTATGCATTATGCGCTCAGGCCAGTTTCCTGTATTTCTAGCTCCACCCAACCCCCTACCAGCCTCATGTTGCATGTTGCTGTTGAGAGGGATATGGCCTCCCCCTGGCCCCTATCCATGGCTCTGTTCGCTCCAGGGGTGCGACCCGAGCTGAAGTCAATACTTCGGTGGGCCTGGTCTGGCCTGCGCCGGCTCTCAGACGCCCCCTTGCTCACCGCTAAATCTGTGCCCATCATAAACCACCTGGATTTTCCCTCCTTACAGGCCTCCAGTATGTCCAGGAGTGTGGCTCGTCTGGGCCTTGCAATGGTGGCAGACCTCTACCCGGAGGACACCTTCTTTTCTCTTCCTCACACCTCTGGACCGCAGGGCACGCTCCTGTTCTACCAGCTGCTCGCCACGTGTCGGAATCTGCACCCCACCTTCCCACAGCCCCCAGCCACTGTGCCCGCTCTGGATCTCATTTACACCTCCTCGTCCCCACACAAACTGATTACCAAATTGTACCCTGTCACTCTGGTGTCCTCCCCTATCACCTCCGATCATGCTCGATAGGCATGGGTAACTGATCTTGATGTCGAGATTTTACCAGCTGATTGGCTTTATTGTTGTGATCTAACTAGGAAGCTGTCCCCAAACTACCGGCTCCGCTTGATCCATTTTAAGTTTCTACATAGGTTCTACCGTACCCCGGTGCAACTTCATGTGCTTGGGCTCATTCCTGGAGACAATTGTATGCGCTGTGCCGCTCCTACTGCGGACTTCGCGCATCTGGACTGGCTCTGTCCGAGGGTCTCGGAATTCTGGAGGGCAGTTAGTTCCGCTATTTCTCACATCACTGGCATGATAGTGCAACCTGACCCACCTCTGTGCCTCCTGGGGTTTGTTAAGTTCTGCCCAGACGCCTCCCGCCGCTTGATTGCGATGCTCCTGGTCCTCGCTAGGTGTAGGGTGGCATGTGCTGGGGCCGCAAGCCGGCTACCAAGGTTGAGAGTTGTCTTGAGGACGCCTCTAGATGCCAGACACTCTTGTCGGAGTTCTGGGACTTAATGCCTGCTAGGTCCTGTCCTGTTGATATCTGGGGTCCTTTGATTGCCACCCTCCTCTCCCGCTCCCACCCCAGTGGCGCTGCCTCTCCCGCGCTCCCCGCCGGCCCTGAGTCCGCGGCGGCCGCCGGTGCTGGCCAGTGACTGCATCGCCCTCCCTGTTGTGGACTCCTCCGCCCCCTCCTTTCGGGGCCTTCAGAGCTCACAATACTGGGTTTGTATGCCTCCTGCGGGAAGGATCTTGTAGGGTTGTAGATGTGATACTCTTTCCACGTCCACTTGCTGTGTTAACACTTGTAGCGGATGTTTCATGGAGTACAGGTTTCGCTTTTAATTTGTATGTCATGCACTGTGATTCTGTACGCTTTACTGTGTCTGCCTGGATTTTACTCAATAAAGGTTTTTTGAAAAATTAAAAAAGTAATTTCAAAAAACCCTCTTAAAAATAGACAAAGCAAAAAAGATAACAAAGAACATTTCAGAATTAATACAAGAATAGAACAAGCATAGTCACAAGGAAAAATAATGGACTGAAATGCAGTGAATGATAAAGCACAATAAAGACGCAATATTCCAGAGCACTGTGATAAAAGAAGTGATACAATTACTCATCTTTAAATAGTGTTCTTGTACAAACATTTCTGTTTTTACCTGGAAATTACAATCCTCCATCTATGATTAGGAATACAAGTATCATCAAAAAGAAAAACATGAAGATTGCATCAATAAATAGCCCTTGTAACATTCACACTAGCAAGATTATCTTCTGTATGTCTTTTGCTCAAGATGCCTAAAATGTGCATGAGGTAATCCATAATCTACATTTAATATTCAGAGCTGCTTTCCCCCTAAAAATGGGTGTGATATTACTATGCAATTGAAGGTCTAGCTGACATACTTACTTACTTATGCCTACTACCCCTCCTGGGGTACAGGCTATCAACTAGGGCTCGCTAGCCATTTCTGTCCTGGGATTTTCTTTCAATCTGATTTAAGGTGCAACCCATCTCCTTGCAGAGAGCTTTGAGGTCTCAGCACCAGGCGAATCTTGACCGTCCTCTTCTCCTTTTTCCTTGAGGGTTCCAGGTCAGGGCTTGCCTGGTGGTGTTTGATGAGGATATAATAGTTATCCCTCTGTAGTTTTGACAGTTATTCAGAAAACCTTTCTTGGGGATCTTGATAACATAGTCCTCCTTCCAGTCTGATGGCACCTTTTCCTTTTCCCAGATCCCTCCAAATATGGGTAGAGCATGCCTTCTGATGTTTTCATGTCTACCTTCAGTGCCTCTGCAGGAATGTTGTCATGTCCTGCAGCCTTCCCATTTCTCAAATGTTCGATGACGTGCCATATTTCTTCCTTTGTTGGTCTGCTGAAGTTGATTGGTAAGTCCTTGTCAGTGGGCTGTATGTCTGGTGGAGACTGCAACAAGGTCTGGTTTAACAACTCTTAAAAGTGCTCCACCTTTCATCGTTGTTGCTTTTGTTACCCATGATTGTCTTCCCAGCTTTGTCTCTGGTCTTTCTGGCTTGCTGTATTTGCTAGAAAGTTTCCTTGTTGTGTTGTAGAGCTCTTTCAAGTTTCCGTGGCTTGCTGCTTCCTGGGATTCTGTGGCAAGACCATCAATAAAGCTTCGCTTGTCTGCCCTTAGGCTTCTATCTGCTTCATTGTTGGTTTCGGTGTGTGTGTTGGAAATTGCCCTTTTTGCAGGGATATCCCCAAACATTTTGCTTTTTCCTCCTATTTTTCTCTGACCTGTTTGTGTTGATTTTAGGACTCTGGGCACTTTGCCACTGCTAATCAGTGCTAAAGTGCATATGCTCTCTATGTAAATTGTGTTATGGATTGGTGTTTCCATGATTGGATATTTGATTTACCTGTTACCCCCTAGTAAAGTGCACTGTGTGTGCCAGGGCCGATGAATCAAATGCTACCCGAGGGCCTGCAGTACTGGTTGTGCCACCCCGTGAATAGCCCTGAAAACAGTAACTCAGACCTGCCATTGCAGAGTCTGCACACAGTTTGTAACTGCCATGTCGACTAGGCCAGTGCACACACTGGCCGGTCCCTAACCTCCCCTTTTCTTACATGTCAGACATCCCTCAGGTAAGCCCAAGGTACCCCTGTGGGCAGGGTGCAGTGTATGTGAAAAGTAGGACATGGCCTGGTGTGTGCGGCATGTCCTAATATTGAATTACAGCCAATTTAGCTTTTCACTATTGCAAGGCTACCAGTTCCCCATTGGATAGAATGGGAGGTTTGTTTCTAACATCTTATAAACCTAACTGGCCCAGGGAATTCGGTAAGAAAATAAAGCTTAGTATGCCTGAACTCAGAATCTAAAGATGCATTTTTTAGTGAAGGTGATTTTTCCATTCTGCGTTTGAAAATACCACTTTTAGAAAGTGGATATTTTCTTGCTCAGCCATCCCGTGTGCCTCTGCTGGAATGTGGATTGCCTGTCTGGGTTTTGGATGACAGAAGGCTGAGGGGGCAGGAGGGGCTCCAGATAGTCTAGGTAGGTCAGGAAAGGGCTGAATTGACCTGGGCTACGATGGAGGAAGGGGGTGGAGATTTCCTTGCACCGGAAAGGGCCTGGTCTGCCCCTGACAAATGCCATCTCCACCTCCTGCCAGGAATTCACACCAGAAAAGGCCCAAATGGTTCTGGCCGGGCACAGACATGCTCTGCCTGAAAGATCAAAGGATTTTTGGACATAAATTCTGGGTCCTAGACCCCTGAACTTCAGAACTCACCTGGAACAAGAAGACTGCCAAGAAGGAGAGCCAGAGAAGCTGCAAAAGGGAACGACTGCTTTGCTGGGTGCTTGGCTGGGTTGACCTGCAGTGGCTGCTTCTGTCTTGGGCAGTGAAAGGCGTGGACTGGACTTTCTGGAATCCAATTTGTGAGTCTCTCCAAAGGTTTGAGGTAGAGCTTGCCCCCTATTCACAATGTCTCAGGAACAACAAAAACGTCACGCTCTTCTGCCCGCAGCACTGGGGACTGTGTGATTTGTGCTGCAAAAGCAGGAAAAGCAACTCAACAATGTCTACGACGCCGCTGCCGACTCTGTGTCCTGAAGGCCCCACAGGGGGATCTGCCGCAATGCCGCATCATGACCTTGGTCTCCCAGACGACGCCTGTTGATGCTGCCAATGAGCTGCTGCTCGCATGGTGACGTGTGGGCATCGCACTCCGCACCTCCTCGCTTCACGCCGAAGCTTTGGCACTGCAGAGAGCACCGCTGTAATGCCGCACTGCGACCCTGGTCTTACTGAAGACGCCTGTTGATGCCTCCATCGAGCCGCTGCTCGCCCCGCGACCTGTGGGCACAGCCTTGCTTCACGGGGATGCCTTGGCCTGCCTGACGCCGCCACTTCCCACTTCCCACTGAAATCTACGCCGCTGCTTGCACCGTGGTTCGAGGGCAGCGCTCGTAAGTCACACGATGCACCGCCCTCATCCCGCATTTCAGCATTGGCCTACCAACACCAGCGCCATGGACTCCAGTTCATCAGCCGACAACAGCGCTTCATCAGCAACGTCGCCGCTGCTTGCACCGTGGCCTGCTAGCACCGTGGCGAGCACCGCCTTCATCTCGCACCGCGACCATGGTCTCACCCACGATGCCATCTGATGCCGCCACCAAGCCGCTGCTTGCACCGCGACCTAGGGGCACCGCACGCCTCACAGCTGCACTTCACACCACACCAGTGCTCATGATTCCACCAGAGAGGAGCTCTACCTGCAACGCAAGTGACTTCAAGGGTTTCACCGCCCTGCATTTCTCACAAGTACTGTTTATGGGTCTTCCTGACACTGTAGCTGGCCCGCGACTCCGCAACCAGCCAGAACTGTTGGATTTGTTGTTCACGACGCTGTGGTAGCCCAGACAGAGCTACCCACACAAGAAACTCTTTTTAATCAGCGTATTTTTGGAACTGTGAACTTTTAAGTATAGTATTGTGGATTTTTATTGTATTTGGTCTTGTCTTAAGTTTATAAAAACTGGATATTTTTCTAAACTGGTGTGGTCGTAAGTATGGGCGTAAAATCCGTTCCGCTCGCGGATTTAGCGGATTTTCGGAAAATTCGCAATCCGCGAGATTCACGAATTTCCCGCAAAATCCGCAAATTCGCACGTAGCGGATTTTTTTTTTCTTGGTGATACAATTTTGCGGCGCGCAGCGTTTACTTACCGTCATTCATCGTTTGCCGAGTTATTTTTCTTGATATTTTGCGAGTGCTGCGCCATTTTGGATCTTGCTGCGGGATCCCGCGGGAATTTGGCAAGCGCGATTACGTAATCGCGGCTTGCCAACTTGTACAGCGAGAGTTTGTCAACGCGAGTACACCGTGATCACGTATCGCGGTACTTCGCAATTGCGAGCTTGGAGATGCGGCGAGCAGCAACAATCTGGCACTCGCGAAAATACAAAATTTGCAATTCTGCACAAGAAATCCACCAGCAAGCAGCATAAACCTTCTGGAAATGATGATTTTTATCTGAATAACTCCTCAGGTTGACATTTGCCTGCACTTTTTTTGCGAGGAGTCCATTTTGGGGAGGGTGGGGGGGGTGGGAGGAAGGAAGTGCCCCACAGTCTTCAACTTCCTGTTCCTGTCCAGCAGGCTCCTCCCAGTGCTTTGTATATCTCCGTGTCACTTTTCATTTGGATCTGGAGCTGGAAAGATTACTTTTTGTGGATGCTGCTGGATATTTGGATTTGAGGCCTTTTTGACTTTCTTAGGATCACTTTTGGATTAGAAATTTCACAAGTAAGTTTGTTTGGGGCATTACAGTTGCTGCAACTACAATTTTGGAATTTTCGATTTTTGGGCTGTTTTGGGGCCTTTTGCCCAGGGGTACTCAGTGGTGGGTGCACTGAGTCTTTCTGTGGGGTGTTTTGAATTTAAACATCATGGAGGGGCTGGATGGCTTGGGATTGTGCTGATTTTTCTGTGATTTTCGTTTTTTTGGCCTGTTGTGGCCTTTTCACCAGGGGTAGTGAGTGTTGCATGGGCCTAGTCTTTCTGTGGGTTTTCTTGAATTTAAACATCACGGAGGGGCTGGATGGCTTGGGATTGTGCTGATTTTTCTGTGATTTTCGTTTTTTTGGCCTGTTGTGGCCTTTTCACCAGGGGTAGTGAGTGGTGCATGGGCCTAGTCTTTCTGTGGGTTGTCTTGAATTTAAACATCATGGAGGGGCTGGATGGCTTGGGATTGTGCTGATTTTTCTGTGATTTTCGTTTTTTTGGCCTGTTGTGGACAGGCCATGTGGTTGGGGGCCATTTTGAGTGCTGCTACAGGCCCTGGGCATGTGCTGTGAGGGAGGGGGCCATTTTGAATGCAGGCAGTGTTCTCAGGCCTGCACCCATTTTGCCTAGCTTTCATCCATTATGCCCAGGGGTAGTGAGTGGTGCATGGGCCTAGTCTTTCTGTGGGTTGTCTTGAATGTAAACATCATGGAGGGGCTGGATGGCTTGGGATTGTGCTGATTTTTCTGTGATTTTCATTTTTTTGCCCTGTTGTGGACAGGCCATGTGGTTGGGGGCCATTTTGAGTGCTGCTAAAGGCCCTGGCCATGTGCTAGGAGGGAGGGGGCCATTTTGAATGCAGGCAGTGTTCTCAGGCCTGCACCCATTTTGCCTAGCTTTCATCCATTATGCCCAGGGGTAGTGAGTGGTGCATGGGCCTAGTCTTTCTGTGGGTTGTCTTGAATTTAAACATCATGGAGGGGCTGGATGGCTTGGGATTGTGCTGATTTTTCTGTGATTTTCATTTTTTTGCCCTGTTGTGGACAGGTCATGTGGTTGGGGGCCATTTTGAGTGCTGCTAAAGGCCCTGGCCATGTGCTGTGAGGGAGGGGGCCATTTTGAATGCAGGCAGTGTTCTCAGGCCTGCACCCATTTTGCCTAGCTTTCATCCATTATGCCCAGGGGTAGTGAGTGGTGCATGGGCCTAGTCTTTCTGTGGGTTGTCTTGAATTTAAACATCATGGAGGGGCTGGATGGCTTGGGATTGTGCTGATTTTTCTGTGATTTTCATTTTTTTGGCCTGTTGTGGACAGGCCATGTGGTTGGGGGCCATTTTGAGTGCTGCTACAGGCCCTGGCCATGTGCTGGGAGGGAGGGGGCCATTTTGTATGCATGCAGTGTTCTCAGGCCTGCACCCATTTTGCCTAGCTTTCATCCATTATGCCCAGGGGAAGTGAGTGGTGCATGGGCCTAGTCTTTCTGTGGGTTGTCTTGAATTTAAACATCATGGAGGGGCTGGGTGGCTTGGGATTGTGCAGATTTTTCTGTGATTTTCATTTTTTTGGCCTGTTGTGGACAGGCCATGTGGTTGGGGGCCATTTTGAGTGCTGCTACAGGCCCTGGCCATGTGCTGTGAGGGAGGGGGCCATTTTGAATGCAGGCAGTGTTCTCAGGCCTGCACCCATTTTGCCTAGCTTTCATCCATTATGCCCAGGGGTAGTGAGTGGTGCATGGGCCTAGTCTTTCTGTGGGTTGTCTTGAATTTAAACATCATGGAGGGGCTGGATGGCTTGGGATTGTGCTGATTTTTCTGTGATTTTCATTTTTTTGGCCTGTTGTGGACAGATCATGTGGTTGGGGGCCATTTTGAGTGCTGCTACAGGCCCTGGCCATGTGCTGTGAGGGAGGGGGCCATTTTGAATGCAGGCAGTGTTCTCAGGCCTGCACCCATTTTGCCTAGCTTTCATCCATTATGCCCAGGGGTAGTGAGTGGTGCATGGGCCTAGTCTTTCTGTGGGTTGTCTTGAATTTAAACATCATGGAGGGGCTGGATGGCTTGGGATTGTGCTGATTTTTCTGTGATTTTCGTTTTTTTGGACTGTTGTGGACAGGCCATGTGATTGGGGGCCATTTTGAGTGCTACTACAGGCCCTGGCCATGTGCTGGGAGGGAGGGGGCCATTTTGAATGCATGCAGTGTTCTCAGGCCTGCACCCATTTTGCCTAGCTTTCATCCATTATGCCCAGGGGTAGTGAGTGGTGCATGGGCCTAGTCTTTCTGTGGGTTGTCTTGAATTTAAACATCATGGAGGGGCTGGATGGCTTGGGATTGTGCTGATTTTTCTGTGATTTTCATTTTTTTGGCCTGTTGTGGACAGGCCATGTGGTTGGGGGCCATTTTGAGTGCTGCTAAAGGCCCTGGCCATGTGCTGTGAGGGAGGGGGCCATTTTGAATGCAGGCAGTGTTCTCAGGCCTGCACCCATTTTGCCTAGCTTTCATCCATTATGCCCAGGGGTAGTGAGTGGTGCATGGGCCTAGTCTTTCTGTGGGTTGTCTTGAATTTAAACATCATGGAGGGGCTGGATGGCTTGGGATTGTGCTGATTTTTCTGTGATTTTCGTTTTTTTGGCCTGTTGTGGACAGACCATGTGGTTGGGGGCCATTTTGAGTGCTGCTACAGGCCCTGGCCATGTGCTGTGAGGGAGGGGCCATTTTGAATGCAGGCAGTGTTCTCAGGCCTGCACCCATTTTGCCTAGCTTTCATCCATTATGCCCAGGGGTAGTGAGTGGTGCATGGGCCTAGTCTTTCTGTGGGTTGTCTTCTTGAATTTAAACATCATGGAGAGGCTGGATGGCTTGGGATTGTGCTGATTTTTCTGTGATTTTTGTTTTTTTGGCCTGTTGTGGACAGGCCATGTGGTTGGGGGCCGTTTTGAGTGCTGCTACAGGCCCTGGCCATGTGCTGTGAGGGAGGGGGCCTTTTTGAATGCAGGCAGTGTTCTCAGGCCTGCACCCATTTTGCCTAGCTTTCATCCATTATGCCCAGGGGTAGTGAGTGGTGCATGGGCCTAGTCTTTCTGTGGGTTGTCTTGAATGTAAACATCATGGAGGGGCTGGATGGCTTGGGATTGTGCTGATTTTTCTGTGATTTTCGTTTTTTTGGCCTGTTGTTGTGGCCTTTTCACCAGTGGTAGTGACTAGTGAGTGTTGCATGGGCCTAGTCTTTCTGTGGGGTGTCTTGAATTTAAGCATCATGGAGGGCATGGGATTGTGCTGATTTTTCTGTTTTTTGTCGATTTTTTTGGGGTGTATAACTGAACTGATGTTCCTCTGTCTTCCATTGCTTTTAGGTGCACAAGACTCAAGAGAACCACCAGTGCCAGGAAGAAGTACTGCAGCAGTGTGTGTGTGCAGCATAACGTCACGCGACGTCACGTCTGGCCTCAGACAACTCTGCAACTCGTGCAACTGCGGCCTGCTGTTCTGACCTGCTCTGAAGAAGATGGCCCCAAAAAAAGTTCTCCGTAGCTCCTCTAGCAAGAAAGTTGCCAGTAAGAAGCAGAAGAAGCAAGTTACCAAGGAGGCTGGTGTGCCGTCCGCCGCGTTTTTTGGGAGTAAAAAAAAAAGTACGCCTGCAGCAGCAGCGGGATCTGCAGGGGACCAAGCTGGGAGCAGCACCCCCGCTCCATTGGGCTCAGTGCCTCCACCACCACGCCAACTTAAGTCAAAGCCCTTGAGTACTGCAGAGGCAGTCAGTGTACTTCTTCAATCACCATCGACCAGTGATGTTGACTCATCGCAAGAAAGTAGCAGCAATGTCCCTGAATCAACGCAGGTTGTTGTAAGTCATCTGACAAGTGTTGAACAACCACAGCCGCAACAACAACAACATGTGCAAGTACAAGCCCAAGTACATGTGGAAGGAGAGGCAGCGCAAGGAGATGCGCAAGCAGAGGTGCATGGAGGGTCACAAGTGCCCACAATAGTTGTTCCTCCCGAAGTAGGGGCACATCAGGAAATTGACCATCAAACCGAGGTATCATTTGAGGAAGCCACTCCTCCTGATGATCATTCATTGTCTTCCACATCCCTAGCAAGGAAAATATCAAGGGGGGTGTCTACATCTTCTTCCGGCCCACCTCCTTCTGATGATCTGGAGGAAGATTGGGAACCATCACGGCAGTCTGAGAGTGAGGCACACCATGATCTGACAAAGATACCTACGCGTAAAAGGAAGGTCGTCGAAAAACTCATAGCTATGGAGTGTGATGAGGCTCAACAAGAAGTGACGGATACTGCTGCTGATGAAGCCTCTCACGACGACGAGCCAGTCATCATAAAGGTCACTGCAGCCCCAGCGGGCATGCAGCAAAGAGACATTTTGACCCTATCCCGAGAATCTGCTGAGCGTGATGATGATGTCGACGAGGAGGCAATGGAAACACAACAATCATTGGAGTTAACTAGTACACCAACACCTACCGCTTCCATATTTCTTCCTCGCAAGAAGGGACCTCCATCCACCTCGACCTCAATTAGTGGTGGTGAAAGTGCAAAACGTACTGAAGTTCGGCAATCCACATCCTCCACTTCATCTGGCATTAGCAGCAGGACCACCACCGCCAGTATCGCCGCCTCCTCCGGCCCCCAAAGACATTTCAAGTCTGCAGTTTGGGACTTCTTTAGTGTTTGCCCAAAAAAGGAAAACATAGCCATTTGTAGCATTTGTAAGCTTCGAGTTAGTCGTGGTAAGTTTGGTACCAACTATGGTACCGGAGGCCAGAGAGGTCATCTTAGGAGACAGCACACTGTCCAATGGTTTGCGCACCTACAGGCGATCAAGGAATCCTGAATTGCACGTAATGAAAACGTTGATGTTTCATCTGATGATGACGAGGAGGAAGAAGACGTGTCAAACACTTCACTTACACCCAGTACCCCTGTCAGCAGCACACCCCATGTGAGCCACACTAAGAGTGTGGGAGAGAGTGATACACCAATGCGAAAAAGTTCATCAGCGAGTGTAACTGGGTCGAAGATATCATCATCATCATCCCGTAAATCCTTGGTCCAGGGCAACATTAAAAGATGTTGTTTACAGAAGCGCAATATGAACGCAACCACCCACTGACGCGTCTGTATAACACTAAGCTGGCTAAAATGCTAGCTCTGGACCTTTTCCCTTTTTCTTTTGTAGAAGGGGTTGGTTTTCTAGAATTAGTAGCAGCGCTCTGCCCTAAATGGAAGGTTCCTAGCCGGTTCTATTTTGCCCGAGTTGCGGTTCCAGCACTACATGAAGATGTTCTGGAGGTGATTGGGGCAGCTTTGCAGAAGAGTGCTGTTCACACTATACATCTGACAACAGACATGTGGACCAGTGGCGCAGGCGCTGATTACATGTGCAGCACTGCACACTGGGTCTCTTTTTCAGGGGTTAAAGCAAAGCTAAACGCAGGTGTTGACCCGGACAAAGTTTTCAAAGCTGCTTGGAAACATGCAACACTAGCCATGTTTGGTTTGGAGAAACGTCACACAGCAGAAAACATTTTGGATGTGTTTAACACAAAGGTCCTTGACTGGCTGTCCCCAAAAAAACAGCCGTTAAAGAGACCGGCAACTGGATCATCTGCACCACCAGACACAACAGTAACATTGGAGGCTGAAGAGGATTGGCTAGCTCGGCTTGGGTTTGGTTCTCAAAAGGTCACAGCAACAGCTAAGCAAAGTGGAGGAACCTTGGAGGAGAACCTTGAGTCGATGGTGAAGGACTATCTGAATGACTCAACAGAGGTCTATGTTAATGCTGACCCATTGGCGTATTGGCATGGGAAAAAAGAATTGTGGCCTCAGCTCTCCAAGCTGGCTTTAAACTACTTGTCTTGCCCACTCGCAAGCGTGTCTTCTGAACGTGTTTTCAGTGCTGCTGGTGGCATTGTAACTTCCAAACGGAGCCGCCTCTCGCCCAAAAATGTGGAGAGGTTAACAATGATCAAGATGAATCAGCACCTCATACCACCAGATTACAGAGTACGAGAAAGCACGCCGGATGAAGACGAGGTGGACAGCAACATAGATGAGGGAATTTCTTCTCTGTCAGGTGACACTGAGCTCACCCTGCCTGAATTTGCAGAGTATGATGACGAAGCCTTATTCTTATTCGTGGACCGTGACACCGAGCCCTGAAAATGAGACAATGAATCAATAACTTTGTTTTTCGTCCTTATTCACTTTTATTCCTGTGTGTCTGTCTTTCTTTGTTGTGCACAGTTAATATAATTCAAACTTTAATCACCTAATCACAAAAACAAGCCCATAAGCAGAACTGTCTTCACTTGTTTGCTTATTGATTTGAAGGTGCCGCAGTCTGCATTCCTCAGGTTCACAAGTTCAGAACAACATGCTCCTCTATCCTCCTCCTCCAGACTCCTATTTCCATCAAAGCAGAGGGCTGGTTTACGCCCAATGAAGAAGACTCAGCACTTGTGGGGGTGTTGTTCTACCTCTTTGCGGGTGAGTTGACAGCTCTGGGGCCATTGCTGGGAAGCTCTAATACCGGATAAAAGTGGTTTGGACCAAATCGGAGGCGGAATTTTTTTTGTGTTTTTGCTGACTTGCTTGCCTTTGAGGAGCTCTTTGGGGGGTTCTGGCTGTTTGTGGGTGAGTTTTGGGGTCTGGGAGCACTGCTGGGACACTCTAATCTTGATTGCATTTGCTTTTCAGGAAATCCGTGGTGGTAAACCGGAGTTATGGCCTAGCTACACAGCGCGTTTGGACCGAAGGCCGAGAAATATTGTAAGTATGAGATTTTGCTTTTGGGCTGTTTGGGGGTGTTGTGCTTTTTGGCGGGTGGGTTGGCGGGTCTTGGGGCATTCCTGGGAAGGTCTAATACCGGATAGAAGTGGTTGGGACAAAATCCATAAGGATTTTTTTTTTGCTATTTCTGACATTTTGCTCAATGTAGCATTTTCGGGGCCTGTTTGGGGGGCTTCCTGGTGTTTGTGGGTGGGTTTCGGGGTCTGGGAGCACTGCTGGCTATGGATACTTTAGTTTGCAAGAGGTTTGAAGCAAATCCATGGTGGCAGAGGGGAGTTAGGGCCTAGCTGCAGAGCTCACGCAGAGTGATTTGGGAAATTGGCCAAAAAATGACTAAGTCCCCATTGTTGTACTTTTGCTCTTTGGCTGTTTGGGGGTCTTCTACTCGTTTTCTCCTGGGTTGACGGCTCTAGGGCCATTGCTGGGAAGCTCTAATACCGGATAAAAGTGGTTTGGACCAAATCGGAGGCAGAATTTTTTTTGTGTTTTTGCTGACTTGCTTGCCTTTGAGGAGCTCTTTGGGGGGGTTCCGGCTGTTTGTGGGTGAGTTTCGGGGTCTGGGAGCACTGCTGGGACACTCTAATCTTGATTGTATTTGCTTTTCAGGAAATCCGTGGTGGTAAACCGGAGTTATGGCCTAGCTACACAGCGCGTTTGGACCGAAGGCCGAGAAATATTGTAAGTATGAGATTTTGCTTTTGGGCTGTTTGGGGGTGTTGTGCTTTTTGGCGGGTGGGTTGGCGGGTCTTGGGGCATTCCTGGGAAGGTCTAATACCGGATAGAAGTGGTTGGGACAAAATCCATAATGATTTTTTTTGTGCTATTTCTGACATTTTGCTCAATGTAGCGTTTTCGGGGGCCTGTTTGGGGGGCTTCCTGGTGTTTTTGGGTGGGTTTCGGGGTCTGGGAGCACTGCTGGCTATGGATACTTTAGTTTGCAAGAGGTTTGAAGCAAATCAATGGTGCCAGAGGGGAGTTAGGGCCTAGCTGCAGAGCGCGCGGAGTGATTTGGGAAATTGGCCAAAAAATGACTAAGTCCCCATTGTTGTACTTTTGCTCTTTGGCTGTTTGGGGGTCTTCTACTCGTTTTCTCCTGGGTTGACGGCTCTGGGGCCATTGCTGGGAAGCTCTAATACCGGATAAAAGTGGTTTGGACCACATCGGAGGCAGAATTTTTTTTGTGTTTTTGCTGACCTGCTTGCCTTTGAGGAGCTCTTGGGGGGGTTCCGGCTGTTTGTGGGTGAGTTTCAGGGTCTGGGAGCACTGCTGGGACACTCTAATCTTGATTGCATTTGCTTTTCAGGAAATCCGTGGTGGTAAACCGGAGTTATGGCCTAGCTACACAGCGCGTTTGGACCGAAGGCCGAGAAATATTGTAAGTATGAGATTTTGCTTTTGGGCTGTTTGGGGGTGTTGTGCTTTTTGGCGGGTGGGTTGGCGGGTCTTGGGGCATTCCTGGGAAGGTCTAATACCGGATAGAAGTGGTTGGGACAAAATCCATAAGGATTTTTTTTTTGCTATTTCTGACATTTTGCTCAATGTAGCGTTTTCGGGGGCCTGTTTGGGGGGCTTCCTGGTGTTTGTGGGTGGGTTTCGGGGTCTGGGAGCACTGCTGGGACACTCTAATCTTGATTGCATTTGCTTTTCAGGAAATCCGTGGTGGTAAACCGGAGTTATGGCCTAGCTACACAACGCGTTTGGACCGAAGGCCGAGAAATATTGTAAGTATGAGATTTTGCTTTTGGGCTGTTTGGGGGTGTTGTGCTTTTTGGCGGGTGGGTTGGCGGGTCTTGGGGCATTCCTGGGAAGGTCTAATACCGGATAGAAGTGGTTGGGACAAAATCCATAAGGAAAAGCCTTTTGGCACTTTTTGTAACTTAGGGTTCGTTAGGGTTAGCCCTAGCAGCAGGATTGCATGTGTTTTGGGGTGTTCTAGAATTTTGCTCTAAAACACAGTTTACAGTACACCTAGCTTGAGGGGAAAGATCCGCTAAATTAATTCGCCCATACTTATTTATCCTTGAAAAAGTGACTCAGACAGAGTACGCACTTTCAAAAATGTTGTACTGTCTATTAGGAAAATCAAAGGGTGACTTTTTGCACTACACAGCGTACATACCTTATATTTATTTATCTGTGCTGTTTTTCGTTCAATAATTACAGGCCGGGTTTCAGTCTGCAATGGGGAAAAAAGGATGGAGTCAGGCTTCACATTAGCGAGCCGCAATTCAGCATCCGCCAGGCAGGCAGTGTACAAGGTGTCTTCTGGTCACCAACATTGATGGACGAAGCGTCAGCTGGAATGGAGGAGTGCCGCTAATAAGAGGAATTGTTTGCTGCATGCAACTTACTTACCAAATTCAACAGGACAACTACAACAATACAGATACAGTATCCATTATTTTATTCAATGAGTGTGTGTGACTGCATTTCTTGGATCTCTCTCTGCTTCTAAATTGATCCCTACAGCCATTCTATATGTTTTACTTCGGCTATTTTTTTAACCTAATTTAATGTAGCCCTGTACTGTCGCATTCTGACATTCACGGTTGTCGAAAGTACTACTTACTTTTCTGTAACAATGCATTCAGTAGTGCATGCACTTCCTTTATGTCACGTAAAAGATTTATGGTTAGCTTTGTAACTAAAAATTTCTTTATGTTCAATTATTGTTTGTCCATGCTGTGCTTTTTTTTTTCTCTCAACAAAACCTACCCAAAAAGAAACCCCCATTCCTATCCATTTTACAAACCCTAACCCTCTTCCCCCGGGTTGTGTGGTTTTGCTTGATGTGTGACTAACTGACATCAATAATTCCACACACTTGCTGGGGAGGATAAGGTCATAGCAACAGGCTGGTGAAGGAATCCGAGGATATATTCTAGACTTACTCAGCTTCAGTACTATTTCTTGTAGTATTAGCCAATGTCAAAGAAATCCTACGCAAGTACAAGTTATACTATAAATACTTTACCATTTGTTAGGCTACATTGTGGCACTGTTGTAGTCTAGTGTACTGTCACCTGCTATATTCTCTATCGTACCATTGTAATGCTACAGTAAGGACAAACCAGGTTTCATTTTCTTTTTTTCCATAGGCATGCAACTGCCACTGTGTCACACCACTAGTACCACCGCAGTGAGGACATTTCATCCGCCCTGGATTGCCAACCTTATTCGCTGTTTCCCGTGGAGATAGCCCTGGGCCTAGCCCTACTTTCAAACACAAATTACAGGTAAGATAAGCGTTTGGTTGGAGGTAGTATAATGGAGTATTAGGAGAGACGAGAGATTGACGGTAGTACTACTAAAGTCCTAGGACTATTCAGGAAAACAAACTTACTGTTAAACCCCCACCCACCAGACTCAAAAGCAGTAAAAAACAGGTATGCTCAGATAAAGTTTGAAAAAGTATATTTATATCCCTAACAAAATAATCTCCCGCAAGTCCCTCCCTAACCCCAACGGTTGTCCTTTAAAAGTCCCAAACCCAACTCCCGATTCCCACCCCCCAAAAGTCTCTAAAAAAGGGGCAAGGGACACTATGGGTGGATGCTGTTGACTTTTTGGGCCAGGGCATCAAACTCCTCGCGGAGCAAGTCGTGCTCTAAGCGGAGACCCTCCAACACGTTGGTAAAGTGGTGGAGCTCCTGCTGAAGGCGGGACACCCTCAGGGTACTGCGGCGCAGGCGTGCCTTGTAGTTGCAATCGCTGTGAGAGGCAGCTGTTGTCCTTGCTGCTCGGCGTTTGGCTTTGGCAGCCCGGCTCGGTCTGGCTGGAGCACTGTGCTGGGTGGCAGCCCGTGGGGGCACGGAGGCCGATGCAGCCGACGTTGTTGTCGTGGTCGACTGCGCACTTTCGTCGTCCTCCAGGGCCACCAGCCGCCGATATTCAGCAACAGTGGCATCGATCCTCCGTTGCCGGGCCGCTCTAGCCAGCTCCTTCCTCCTTGTTGGTTTGGAAGGAGCATCTATATGAAGAAAGAAAGACATAGTCTGTAACCAATGCTCTTTAAGATTAACTCAATCATTCAGCAGAAATTTGTGTTACAGTACAACTAGCAACTTGCAAGCGCATTACATAACTATTGAGGCCAGTATCTATCTAACCTCCCACTTCTTCATCCTTGCTCTAACATTAGTGGGAGTTTAAGGAACAAATTCTACGAGCACTATGGACTTCCATTGGAGTCGACTATGAAAGTACACCAGTCTTATTCTTCTTCTTGTCTCTTGTTTAGGAAAATTGGTACATTATCTTCTGCAAGCCGGCATAATGCCAGCACAGTGAACTTGCACCCGAGAAAAAGAGACGCACGCCATGATGAGTGACCTAGACTTGCGTTACTGTACTGGTCCAGTACATGCAGGTGGTGAAGCTCTTACTTTTCTATTACGGGTGGCACTGAGAATACTCTGTTACAAGGGCTACTGCTTAATTAATTTAACTTTCACCCTACAGTGCAAATGAGTACTAGAAATGGAAAATGAAGAAGATAAATAATCTGATTATCTATCACTTCACATGGGATGTTTTTGCTTACATATGAGATGACTTTAGGTGCTTTGCTTTTTATTGAGTGACCAGTGATACATCCACACATGAATGACTGAGTACTACTAAACTTATTAAGAGAGGTAGGGAGTGGTCACCGTAATAACCGATCTATGCTGTGCTTGCAATACAAACTACTGCTACTATTGATGGTAGTATTTGGACAAAATTACAACTTCTTTTCCTTGCCTTTCCTACACTGGAACGGACGTGCGGGTGCAGTGTTACATGCTCTTCAAAGTTACACTTAGTTCATCCACTGACCGTCTATTGTTATTGTTATTGTTATTGTTATTGTGGGTTTATATAGCGCCGGGTCACCTACAGGTCTCAGGGCGCTTTGACCACAGAACATAACATCCGGGATATAAAAAAAAGGGTGGAGTACTTAAGCTAAGCTGAGTGCTGTTCTGAACAGATTAGTTTTCAAGGCTTTCCTGAAACGAAGTAGATTCCCCTCCTTTCGGAGTGTCTCAGGCAGGGCGTTCCAAAGGTTCGGTAGTAGCACTGAGAAGGATCTCCCTCCCATAGTGGCCAGTTTGAAACGAGGACATACAAGGAGTTTGGCATCAGAGGACCTGAGATTTCTTTCCGGTCTATATATCTCAATCCGTTCCTTGATGTAGGTCGGGGCCTTCCCATAGATGGCTTTGTGGGCTATACAGAGGCTTTTAAAAACGGACCTCTGTCCAATTGGCAGCCAGTGTAGAATTTTTAATAGTGGAGAGGCATGCGTTCTCCGCGGAAGGTTGAAAATAAGTCTAGCGGCGTCATTTAGGACTACCTGAAGTCTGTTTGTTAGCATTTTTGGCAGGCCTAAGTAGAGCGCATTGCCATAGTCGAGTCTTGACACTATGGTGGCCGAGACCACTGTGCGTAGCATCGACTGGGAAAGGAGAGGGACTGGTTTGCGCAACTGTCTTAGAAGACCAGTACAAATGCCAACCACGGTGGAAACCTGGTTGGTCATTGAGAGGGCACTGTCCAACTTAATGCCCAGACTTTTGACTGTGACTGTCTACTCTCTCTAGATCATGGGTACTCACAAACTTTCTCTCGGGGGCTAAATTTACAGTGTAGTTTGTGGCCGAGGGCCGCACTGGTGGGGGCGGAGTCAGAGGGGGCGGGGCTAAAGCAAAACGAAAACTTGTGACCATGAGGTTGCACACAGGTCCCTGCAGCAAATGCCTTCATCCACTGAGCCACCAGACCCAACATTTACATACATCTCTCTCCCTCCTGCTCTCCCTCCTGCCCTCCCTCTCTATCTCTCTCTCCCTCCTGCCCTCCCTCTCCCTCCCCCTCTGTCATCTCACTGTGTGTGTGTCTGTCTGTGTCAGCCTTCAGCCCGGGCTGAGACAGCTTCCTCAACGCGCACACACAGACAGCCACACCAAAGTACTTAACAGGTCTTTAAAAGACCATTAACATATTATTGAGGCTTTGTTTGTTGTAGCGCCCCTGCATCTCCACCCTGACAATCACTGCTCGCCCGGCCCCACAGAGCAGAGGCTTTGTTCTATTTCATCTCTTTGTGACCCTGCATCTCCACTCTGCTCTGTGGGGGCCGGGGGAGCAGTGATTGTCAGAGTGGAGATGCAGGGGCGCTAACAGGTGAAATACAACAAAGCCTCTGCTCTGTGGGGGCCGGGGGAGCAGTGATTGTCTGCAAGGTCTGCGCACCGCCAAGGAAGGCTTGCCGGGCCGCCACCGGCCCGCGGGCCGTACTATGAGTACCCCTGCTCTAGATACACATATGCTATCTAAGAGTCAGATAGTAGCATGATCCAGGTATATGGACACATACAGTTTCTGTGTCACCCACCCAGGCGATCAGCGTGCACCCCATTTTGAGTCTTTTACAGGAGGGGGGCCATAGGCAGATTATCGTACCTGCTTTTTCAGTGGAGAATTTTACCAATGGGGGCAGGGAGGGTGAGGGGGAACAGCAAGGGCAAGTGGCCCCCATTATTTTCATGGGCCAGCAATTGGAGGCTCCTAGGGTATGGAGAAGAGAGGCAGAGTGGGCCGCAGAGGTGAGACCTCATTCAGTGGTCGGTTCTTCTTTTTCTGAGCACGGGGGCAGGGAGGTGTCTGTAGGTTTGCAGTCAATGGGTGGAAGGGATACAGTTAGTCCCCTCCTTTTTCCCCTTCTCATTCTTCTAGAGGGGAGGTGGGTTCAGTGTGTGGCAGTTTTGTGGGGGAGGGGGAATGGGCCCAGGTTGGGGGGTGGGGGAGGTTGCATCCCCTGGGGGTGTCTCAAAGGCAGGTTGTGGAGGAGAGAGAGAGAGGAATGTGAGATTTTTTAGTTTTTCGGAAGCAGACTTGGATCCGGCTTCAATCAATCAATCAATCAATCATAACATTTATATAGTGCACTACTCCCCCGGCACGGTCTCAAGGCGCTTGGGGGAAAGGGTCCGCTATTGCTCAAACAGCCAGGTCTTGAGTTGTCTCCTGAAGGCGAGATGGTCCTGGGTCAGCCGAAGATGGATGGGGAGGGAGTTCCGTGTCTTGGCCGCCAGGTAGGAGAAGGATCTACCTCCCGCGGTGGCTCTTCGGATGCCTGGTACAGCGGCGAGGGTGAGGCTTGTAGAACGTAGCTGGCGGGTGGGCGTGTAGAAGGTCAAGCGGTCGTTGAAGTACTTGGGGCCCAGGTCGTGGAGAGACTTGTGTGCGTGGGTGAGGAGCCTGAACGTGATCCTCTCACTGATGGGGAGCCAGTGCAGGTCCTTCAGGTGGCCGGAGATGTGGCTGCGTCGGGGGATGTCCAGGATGAGTCGGGCGGAGGCGTTCTGGATGCGTTGGAGTCTTTTCTGTAGCTTGGCTGTGGTTCCGGCGTAGAGGGTGTTTCCGTAGTCCAGTCGGCTGGTGACGAGTGCCTGGGTGACCGTCTTCCTGGTTTCAGTCGGGATCCATCGGAAGATCTTGCGGAGCATGCGTAGGGTGTTAAAGCATGATGAGGAGACGGCGTTGACTTGTCTGGTCATCAAGAGGGAGGAGTCCAGGATGAAGCCCAGGTTGCGTGCGTGGTCTGTTGGCTTGGGAGTGGCGCCCAGGGCGGGGGGGGCACCAGGAGTCGTCCCAGGCGGAGAGCGATGGTCCCAGGACGAGGACTTCCGTCTTGTCTGAGTTCAGTTTCAGGCAGCTGTTCTTCATCCATTCGGCGATGTCTTTCATCCCTTCGTATAGGCTTGTTCTGGCGGTGGCGGGGTCTCTGGTGAGGGAGAGGATCAGTTGGGTGTCGTCGGCGTAGGAGATGATGTTGAGGTTGTGCTGGCGTGCGATGGCTGCAAGAGGTCTCATCTAGACGTTGAAGCGGGTGGGGCTGAGTGATGATCCTTGTGGTATGCCGCAGATGACTTCGGTGGCCTCGGATCGAAACGGGGGGAGGCGGACTCTCTGTGTTCTTCCGGTGAGGAACGAGATGATCCACTCCAGTGCCTTCTCTTGGATACCGATGTTGCTGAGGCGTTGAACTAGGGTGCGGTGGCAGACAGTGTCGAACGCTGCAGAGAGGTCCAGGAGGATGAGGGCCGCTGTTTCTCTGTTGTCGAGCAGGGTTCTGATGTCGTCGGTGGCTGCGATGAGGGCGGTCTCGGTGCTGTGGTTGGCTCGGAAACCGGACTGCGAGGGGTCAAGGGATCCGTTCGCCTCAAGGAAGGCTGCAAGCTGTTTGTTGACGGTCTTCTCAATGACTTTGGCGGGAAAAGGGAGGAGCGAGATGGGGCGGAAGTTCTTGAGGTCGGTGGGGTCATCGTGCGGGCTGTGTCTTTGGTGGTCACCGTGGTCCAGGTGTGGAGGGTGACGGTGGGGGGCGTTGGTTCAACGGTTGGGTGCGTGGGTGGTGCGCTGAAGCTGTTGTGGATGTCGGCGATCTTGCGGTGGAAGAACGAGGCGAGAGAGTCGCAGAGGTCTTGTGAAGGAGTGATGTCGTTGTTGCCGGTGCTGGGGTTGGAGAACTCCTTGACGATGCTGAAGAGTTCCTTGCTGTTGTGGGCGTTGTTGTCCAGTCGTTCCTTCAGTGATTTCTTCTTGGTGGTGCGGATAAGCTGGTGGTGCTTGCGGGTGGCGTGTTTGAGGGCGGTCATGTTGTCTGTGGTCTGGTCAAGGAGCCAGGCTTTCTTGAGGGTGCAGCAGTTTTTCTTGGAGTCCTTGAGTTTGTCGGTGAACCAGGAGGCTTTCTTTCTTCTGGGTCTGCTGGGAGGGTTCTTAAGTGGCGCGAGGTCGTCGGCGCAGGCGGTCAGCCACTTCGTGAAGTTGCGTGCCGCTTCGATGGGGTCCGTTGTGCTGGCGGGTGGGTTCTGGCTGAGGGAGGTGGTGAGCTGCTCGGCGGTGATCTTGCTCCAGTTCCTGTGAGGAACTTGTTGCGGGTGGTGGTGGGTCGTGGTTCTTCTGAAGCTGAAGTGGACGCAGCTGTGGTCGGTCCAGTGAAGTCCGGTGGAGTGGCTGAAGGCGATGTGCTTGCTGGATGAGAAGACGGGATCAAGCGTGTGGCCGGCGTAGTGGGTGGGGGTGTTGACCAGCTGATTGAGTCCGAGGTTGGCGAGGTTGTCCAGCAGGGCGGAGGTGTTGCGGTCCTTGTTGTTCTCCAGGTGGAAGTTGAGGTCCCCTAGGAGGATGTAGTCAGCGGAGCGGAGGGTGTGCGGGCTGATGAAGTCTGTAATGTCTTCGCTGAATTGTGTACGTGGTCGCGGGGGTCTGTAGACGAGGGTGCCTCTGAGGGTCGTCTTTGGGTCGGTGTGAATCTGGAAGTGGAGGTGCTCGGCGTCGGCGAAGGTATCGTTGGAGTCGGTCGTGATGCGGATGGTGTTCTTGTGTACGATGGAGATGCCTCCTCCAAACTGGTTAACGCGGTCTCTCCGGGTGATCTTGTATCCGTCTGGGATGGCGATGGCGATGTCGGGTGTGGAGGAGGCGTTCATCCAGGTTTCTGTGAGGAAGGCGACGTCTGGTGAGGTAGTGTCGAGCAGGTTCCAAAGTTCGATGGCATGTCTGTTGATGGAGCGGGTGTTGAGCAGGATGCACTTGAGGTTGTTGGTGCTCGGCTTGGTGGCTGTGTTGCAGGTCCAGATGCAGGTGAACTTGCAGGCTTGGCAGGTGAAGGGTCCGTGTGTGCGCCTCGGGGTGGCTCGTGGCAGGCTCTTGTTCGGTCGGGTTTGTGTGCGATGAGGGTGGCGGCGCCATAGGTCCGTCTTGTGGGCAGGCATCGTCGGGGACCAGGGGTCCTGGCGGCGGGAAGTAGGTGCGAGCGGCCGGCTCAGCAGTGGCTGGGTCGCTCAGGAAGGCAGTCGGCGTCAGCGGGAGCAGGAGGGGGCGACCAGGCCTAGGACAGGCGCAGTGGTCACTCAGGGGGTCAAGCGTAGGAGGGCCTGGATGTTTTTCCTTCATGGTCAGAGGGAGTGAGGGGCATTGGTGTTGGGGGTCACACTGACCCTATCAGCCCCCCTCGGGTGTGTTCTCTATAAGGGGTGCAAGAAAGACAAGGGGTGAAGAGGAGGTGAGGTTTGAGTCCCTTGTGGCTTTTGGGGGGAGGGGTGGCCACGATGTGGCCTCCTCTGCGCCAGGGGTTCAAAGGAAGTCAGAGTGGAGTCGGGAAGAGATGGAGGGGGACCCCTCCCCCCCGTCACCCCCCGGGTAAGTAAGGTGAGTTCTCACTTTGAGGGGCAGGGTGGTGATCGGTTTTCGGAGGTTGGTTGTTGGGCCAGGCAGGATGGCAGGCCAGTTCGTTTTTTGGGAGCTCCTAGCACACCAGTCCAAACTTTGTTTTCACAGGGTAGGGAGCATCGCGGGGCGGCAGACTCGGTAGGGCGTGGTGCAGCCCAACTGCGCCAAGGAGAAGGGAGGGTGGAGCCTTGCGCTGCACATTCCGTACCGGCGGGGAAACCCGACGTGGCCAGCGCACGAATGTCCAGCGCGACCTCGCAGGCCCCACATCCAGCCGGAGACGATGGTCAGTAGGACCACTGGACAGGAACGTTCAAGACAACCAACGCAGGGGGAGAACCGGCGAGCACAGTCGGCTCCGCCGCTAGGAGGATTTTCAGGGGCCGCTAGGGCTGGTGTAAGCAATGCTGAGGTGGGTAAGGCCCGCAGTGTTGGTTTTGTGATGGATCCTCTACAGATAGAGGAAGGGATTGTACTGGATTATGATGAGGACAGCCCCGAAGAAGGGGAGTGGAGGGACAATGAGGAAGGGGTGGTGCCTACTCATTTGTCTCCTAGTGTTTTATAGGCACCAGTGGTGGTGCGGCCAAGGAGGGCAGTGTCGTTGGGACCCAGAATAGAGCATGGCCCATCGGGGGAGGCTCCTTGGACGGTGAACCCTGTTGAGCAAGTGGCATGGAGATCGGCTCCTGGTCGGGCACCCCTGTTAGAGTCAGGTTAGAAGGTTGTCCCACAGGCCAAACCAAAGATGGTGTCGGTGGGGACAGGGGTTGAGGATGTACGGGAGGAGCTGGGTTGTAAGCTCCATAAGGGTAAATATGTTAGAGATCAAGGTGTGGGGACTGGGGATGTAGTTGCACAGGGCGCTATAGTGGAGAGTGGAATGAATACGGAACCAGAAGTGCCAGGTAAAGAGCTATTACAGAGTAAAGAGTTGAAGTTTAAAAAGCTGCCCTACATGGGTGTGACGAAGCCCCTGGGTGCGCATTTGATGTTAGCCACTAAAGGGCTTATCTGGAAGGGGGAATACGTTGAAATTTTGAAGCTCCTTCACAGGGAAGTGCGGTCCAAAGAAGGGTCTAAGGAAGAGGAGTATGAGCTGGACAAGCGGCCTAAGGTGCTGTTGACAATTGAAAATTGGACGGCGGCGTTTTTTAAATATATGGATTGTCATTCGGAAAGCGCAGATCACGGGTAGTGGGTATGCATGGGCGCAATATGACGAGGAGTTCAGGGCCCGTATGGCTTGGGATCCGGAGGCAAAGTGGGAGGATTTGGACTCTGATTTATGGCAACATACAAGGGGGGCACCGGTGGGGGGAAAAACTATTTTTACAGCAAGCGGTTTACCATTAGTGTACCGGCCTTTTCAGGGGAAGCCCACCCGGGGAGGGATGGGGAGTGCAACAGCTACACCATCTGGGTCAGGAGCGTGCTGGGAGTTTAATAAAGGCTTGTGCACAAGAGAGTATTGTAAGTTCAGGCACGAGTGCTCTCAGTGTGGCAAGAAACACCACTTGGTTAAATGTTGGGGAGTCAAGGCGCAGGGGAGTCAGCAGTGGCAACAGGCAGGCGCTAGCATACCTGGGCCATCACAGCAATTCCAGAGCAGTAGGGAAGATAAGGGATCTCAGGGGCCTGGTCCCAACAGCTCCTACGCCAGTTAGATTGGCAGCTTTGACATCAGGCTTGAGGTATTATGGGGATTTGGAAGCGAAACAACTACTGTTGGAGGGATTTGAAGAGGGGTTTAGTTTGGGTTATAAGGGGCCTAGGCAGAGGCGGTGGGCACAAAATCTGAAGTCAGCATTTGAACATAAGTCAGTGGTGCAGGACAAGTTGGACAAAGAAGTTCGTGAAGGAAGGATGGCAGGTCCTTTTGCTGACTGGCTTGTGGACAATTTGATTGTTTCTCCAATCAGGTGGTTCCCAAAAAAGAAGTTGGTCAGTACAGACTAATTCAGCACCGATCGTGGCCCGATGGGTCTTCAGTCAATGATTTTATTGACAAGGAGGCAGCTTCAGTGTCATATTCCTCAGTTGACGTTGCTATGTCACTGGTTGTGACCGCGGGCGCAACTGCAGAGATGGGGAAATGCGACATAAAATCTGCATTTTGTTTGCTCCCCGTACATCCGGATGATTGGAGTCTCCATTTTGAGGGACAATGGTAAGTGGACAAGGCTTTACCGATGGGTTGTTCAATGTCTTGGGCTTTGTTTGAGTGTTTCAGCACTTTTATACAGTGGTATTTCACGCAGCACACTGGTCATGTGCTGGAAACACACTACTTGGACGACTTATTTTTTGTTGGTTCCCCGGGCTCCACGGAGTGCCAGGTTGCGCTGGATACTTTACATGAGCTCATGGGAGAGCTGGGTGTGCCCTTGGCACCAAAAAAAACAATGGGTCCATGCACGTCCATGTCACTGTTAGGCATCGAAAACGATTCGGTTAGAATGCATGCATGGCTATCAGTGGAAAAGAAAGCAACAATGTTGGATTTGTTGGAGGAAATGATTGCAAAGCATAAGGTAACGGTGAAGGACATCCAGGTTTTGTTGGGCCATCTCAATTTTGCATGCAGGGTAGTCAGGGCAGGGAGGACCTTTTGCAGGAGACTGGGACGTGCATTGTCAGGACACCATCTGCCTCACCACCATGTCTGCTTGTCGGCTGGGGTAAAGGAGGATCTGCGGGTGTGGAGTACATTTCTGCATTCATTTGATGGAATACCATTGCTCAGAGAGGATGATTTTCAGTGGGATGTTCAAATTTTTTCAGGCAGTGATGGTTTTGGTTTATACTGGCAGGGCAGGTGATGTGCGGAGAAGTGGCCTGAGCAGTGAAAGGATGGTGGGAGGAGCATCGCCTTTTTGGAGCTTTTTCCGGTGCTGGTGGCATTGACGTTGTGGGGCGAGGAATTGGCTCATAAGAAGGTGTTGTTCAGGGTTGACAACATGGCAGTGGTGGAGATCATTAACAAAATAAACAGTTAGAATCCACTCCTTGAGATTAAGGGTGTCTCCACCACAGTGGGGAACACCTTTATGTTTTTAGGTCCCCTCACACACCAACAGGCCCCTTGGTGTCATTCTTCATCATCGGGGTAATCGTACCCCTCTACGGGTACGGCGTGCTGCGATCTACGGAGACATGGGAGCACTTGTTAGACTATGTGTGGTGTTGGGGAGGGGGTATTTTGAATAAATGTGAGTGTATTGTGGGGTTTGGGAAATAGTGATAGTTAAACAGAACCTGGCTCGTGGGGTGACTAAAAATTATTTAATAAGCCCCCGGGCTGGTGCTGTTAAAAATGAGGGTGGGAGGTCACTACGCTGACAATGTGCGTTACCTCCTTTTTGTGTGCGTCGACATGTTTCGGTGCCAGAAGCACCTTCTTCAGGACGGGGTGCACAAATCCCCACCTTAATCACGTTTCTCTAACTAATACCAGAATTTTCTAATAAAAGTGAGGAAAAATTACAGTGCAGGTAAAAGTAATGTACCTAGCAAAAAAAGACGTCTATTGATCAACCTGTAAAGGAAAAAATTTCTGGTGGTCTCTCTCTCTATATCCATAGGTAAAATGTCCAGTGGTTACAGGTGACATACTATAGCTGTATTCCAGTGCTTATAGTGGGATAAAAATATTTTACAAAAAACACACTAGACTCACTGACACACAACATAGAGCACACACACTTAATGAGGAAATTTTTTATCAGATGTTTTCAAATCATTTCCTGGTCGTAACACTATTGTTGGTAAAGAGGGAAAGGACAAAGTTTGTATTATATCCCTGTAAAGTGAGGGGGAAAAATGTCAATTTCATGCCATTTTATATTTACAACATACTGTTTTGGAGTTGTAGATAAACCTCATGAGCCAAAACGTCAGGATCTGGTGTGCTAACTAGCACCTGTTTGAGAAAGAAAGGCACATTCAGGTCTTGGTTTAACTTACATTCATGTAGTGGTGGCAATGCTCACAATCATCAGACATTTCTACTCACGATTTTTACAAGGAAATACCTCCCAATCGATCCCTACGTGGCTCCTGTGATAATGCCAGAAGGAATTTTGAAACCGGGGTTTTATACCTTTTCCCGGGCTGGAGTTAACTAGTTAATTGCATGACTAAGGTTTCCTTATGGCCATATATGGTCATTGTCGGTTTTAGTTAGTTAATTGCATGATTGTGGTTTCCTTATGGCCATATATGGTCATTGTCGGTTTTAGTTAGTTAATTGCATGATTGTGGTTTCCTTATGGCCATATATGGTCATTGTCGGTTCCTTGCTCGCGGTCATTGTTTTCTCGCGTCTTTCCTTCGCGCATGCGTCCATGCGGTGTGTTTTGTCCTGCTGCGCATGCGCTGTTATGGGTGTCTTTTTTACCCGTTATGCGCATGCGCTATCCTGCGCTTGTCTCATATCTCATTATTAGGCATGGGCGAATTTTGCGAATCTGGCGTTCGCGAATTTTGCGAATTTGCGAACTCGCAATCCGCAAAATCCACGAATTCTTGCAAATTTGCGGATTATTTTTTTTTTTGTGTTCGCAAGGGTTTCTGCCAGTTCGCGAGGGTTTGGTACCAGTTCCCAATCGTGAACTTACTTGTCGGCTCGCAACGGTCGCGACTATGTTGTTTCTACGTCTGGTTCATCATCACAGGTTCCCAGCACCCTCTGTTTCACCACTGCCACCCTCTGTTTCACCCATGCCACCCTCTGTTACATCAATGCCACCCTCTCGTTCATCATCACTGTAGATTATGGGGGGGAAAAGCAAGCACACCTGCCCTGCTTCAACTGACATGAATTAATTTGGGGTTAGTTTATTAATGTGTCACTGTTTTAAAATTCCAGGTCTGGCACCTGCTTCCTTATCAGTAATTTGCTTTCTGTTGCAGTGCAATTTTTTTTTCCAGGACCTTTGTGGCCTACTTGTAGCTATTCTATGAGCCTGCTGTGAGGGTCAGAGCAGGGTCATACAATTGTTGCACCTACCAACCTAACTCTGGAGGGTTCCCAGTCAGGAAGCACTACAGGGAATGGTTACTAATGATGAGGTTGAACTCTTGCACCTGCTGAGTGCTTTCACTTTTGCAAAACTTGTTTTTCTGCAATTTCGCGGGATCGGATTCAGAAGCCGCGAATTCGTGCGAATATGCGATTTATGTTTTTACGGCGTGTTAGTTTGCAAGGTCCTGTGCGTTTTAGCGAGCCGCTTGTAGCGCAAGGCGCGAAGTTACCCTTGTGGTCGTTCAAGGGCGCGGCCATCTTGTTTGCATGACGTATTTCCGTTTTCGGCCGCGAAGTGTAATCTCGCAAAGTGTGCGGCTCGCACAATTTCGTGGATGTTCGCGAGGAAAATATCGCGCGAACTTACCCGCGCGGTCGTGAAAGGGCGTGGCCATCTTGTTTCTCATTCATTGCTATGGTTCTGGGCATGCTTTTTGTATACTCTCTAAATCTCTGCCATCCTTTGCTTGTTTGAAGTTTTTTTTATCTATTTTACTTATTATCTATCCCTCTATTTTTCTAGCCCTATATTTTTGTGTTTACTGCTACTTTTGGTTAATTTTAAACTACTTTTTTAAACTCTTTTCTTTTCTTCTCTTCCCTATTCTATTTTCTTTATTATTTAGCTTCCTTTTCCGCCCAGACCATGGTGAAGGGAGCCGGGAAGCATCCCGAGAAGGGGAAGGGTCCCGCACCCTGTGCCCGGCTCCCGTGCGGGCGTTTGAGGGGGGAGACAGTCGCACCCCGGGAGATCTTCAGCCCGGAGGAGGTGGCCGCACTCATTTTTTATGTTCAGCGCCGCCTCCCCAGGACCATCATGGCAGGCAGCAGGATTGGTACCGGGTACGGGATCCGGGAGCGCCGGAAGCGGTGGGAGAAGGTGTGCCGGGCCATGTACCACCACTCTTAGGTCCGGCGCACCTACAACCAGGCCACCCACCGCTGGACGGATGTCCTGGACCGTGAACGCGATCTGCTCGACCTGCTTGGCCTTGAGATCCCCGGGCTTGGTGAGTAGTAGTAGCTATTTCTTTACTACTCTGTTTTCTCCTGCTCTGTGTGTTATTATCTTGCAATTTTTTGTTTTTTACCAAGAGCAATAATGCTGCTGATTACATTGTAGGTAAATTATATTTCAAAATCTTCTGTGCCTTTCAGGTGCACTGCTCTCCTTCTAAGTAGTGTTGCTACTATGCTTATTTGTTTTCGATTTTGTGTTCATTTCATTAGCCTGTGAAATTATGTATGAGTGTAGTTTAAAGAACTGCGTAATGCTAGACTCTAAGGGGCAGATTTATGAGGCCGTTGCGCCTCTTTGTGCCGCAATTGCGTCACTTTATTTGACGCAACAGTGGCGCAAACAATGCACCCTATTTACAACGTGACGCATCTAGGAGATGCGTCACGTTGTAAAGCACTGCGCCATAAGGAGGCGTTCCTGCGCAGGGGGGTGGCGTTCCTGCGTAGGAACGCCTCCTGAAAGTGGCTGAGTGAAATCTATGAAATTTCACTCAGTCACATTCAGGGCAATGCTGCGTCAAAACCCTGCGCCTGCTTGAAGCAGGCGTAGGTCTTGACGCAGCCTTGTGTAGATGGGGCACCCCCGAACCTTGCTGGAGCTGCGTCGCAACTTCAGCAATGCACCACATTTCCGGCACAGATGCGTCACGCATCTGTGCTGTTTTTGCACCATGGTGCGCCGCATTATAAATGCGGCGCACCATGGGTGGCGGAGCTGTGGCGCACTGTGGCGCACGTTAACTGGCGCATCCCTGGGGATGCGCCAGTTAACATAAATCTGCCCCTAAAGTTCAGATTTTTAATTACCGTAGCAGAGATGCGCCAGTAGCAGAGATGCGCCAGTAATAGTGCGCCGCCACGCCACCACCACCCATGGTGGGCCGTATTTACAATGCGGCGCACCATGGGCCCAAAATGTCACCAAAGCGTTACGCATCTGTGTCGTAAAGGCGGCGCATTGCTGGAGTTGCGTCGCAACGATGGCGCAGCTCCATCAATGCTCTGGGGTGCCCTATCTCCCCAATGCTGCGTCAAGCCGTACGTCTGCTTCAAGCAGGCGCATGGTTTGAGTCACGCATCATTGTCGTTAAAGTGAGTGATTGAAGTCTTGTAGATTTCCCTCAGGCACTTTTAGGATGCGTTCCTGGTCAGGAACGCCCTCCCTTGCGGCGGAACGTTCCCTGATGGCGCAGGGCTTTACAACGTGATGCATCTCCCGTATGCGTCACGTTGTTAATATACGCCGCACCATTGCGCCTCTTTTGTTCTGCCGCTGCGTCACAAAAGTCACGCAACAATGGAGCAAAAGAGCCGCAAGGGGCTTCTAAATCAGCCCCTACAGACTCAAGTCCAGTCCTTCCTTTGTACACATGGTGATAAGAAGAAATAGTGGTGGTGGATTGATAGTTTGAGAATTTTAATGACTGGTTAATGTAGTAGGAAACTTTAGTGTTGTCGCTGATCTGCAATCACGATGGACTTTGTCTGTCACTTCGCGTGCTGCGGACTGCTGCCTGCCAATCCTAGGCAAACCTTTTTAGTACTTTGTTTAGTGAGTTACATAAGAAGTTTCCAATTCGACGGTCCGCAAATCAAGCAATACTAATAACGTAGTAGACTACATGAGATCGGTCAATAATATATCCCGTGGAATAGTTGTCTATTTGCTATTTCGCCAAAATATTTTGTTATTGTTCTTTTGAAATGTTTGATTTGGTTGACAAATATCATCCATGTTTTCTGGTCTTTCTTTCTTTCATGTTGTACATCAGCTCCCCCCAGGGGCAAGAGGACACAGGAGGAGGAGGAGGAGGGTGCTGTTCAGGATGCAGGCCAGGATCGGGCAGGCGAGGGCTCCTTTGCTGGCCCCAGTAAGTTTTAATTTTAATACAGAGTACTTATTTTTTCCTAGTGTTCCTCATTCATTTTTTTCTAAATCGTCTTTGATCTTCTTGTAGACTGGATCTAAATTCTTATCCTGCCTCGACTATGACTCCCTGTGGTATTACTAGATTATTCTTATTAGTCTGTCTGTGTAGCTAACTAAGATTGCACATTTGGCAATTCCATTGGACTCCCATTCTAGTCAGCAATAGCTCTATGCACTGAGTGCAGTCCTCTGGGATTGTCCATAATGTCTTTTCAAGTCTCCTAAATGTTTATGCTTTGACAATTGCCAACAATAAATAGGTGAATGACCACCAAGAAAGAATAAGATACTACTTTACTTTTGGTTTGGATAGTAGGACAATCCATTCCACTACTGTTGCAGGGACAAATCTACACAAACAGAACTATGGACACTAAATAATGCATTGCTTAGCTTATCAATTATAATAGGTGCTGTTAGACTTTCCACATACCTCAGTGATAACAGACTTTGTAGTTGAACCCCCAATCTCCTTACTGACTAGATAGTGTGGCAGAGTCATTTAGCTCCCAAAGTCACCGATGATTGATCCCCAATGATGTCAGAGGCACGGACTCATGCTTGCAAAAATTCCAAAACCTTTAGCTCATCCACTCTAGTCTGGGGGACCAAAAACCACAGAGTCTATTTAAGTTTAAAAGCTTTATTAAAAGTAAACACATTTATTAAAATCAAGTTTGTCATAAAAGTAAACGTTTAACTGAAAATGGAAAAGTGCTTAGTGCTGACGATTAATTGGACACATTTCTTGTGGTCGAGCCGAGCTCTCACCTGGTTTGAACTTGATCCTGCTCGTGTTCTTAGAAGTCAAGCTTCTGTCTGTTAGGAGAAAAAGTGGTGCGTGTTAAAAATAAAAAGCAAGCATTCATCAGTTGTGCCAAAAAGTGCAGCAAGACCACAGCCTTCCCTGGAAAAAGGGACATTTTTACTTTAGAGTAGACAGTCACAAATTATTAAATTGTATTCTGTTTTTTTCACATTTCTTTCTTCCTCCTAGACCAAATATTATATAGTAGTGAGTGGTGTATTCTAACATTATTAAATGTACTTTGTAGGTGGAACATCTGGAGGCGTGGCCAGCGCGGAGGTGGTGGCATTGGACGAGGGGAACAACTCTGGGGAGGAGGCGGTGCAAGTGCCGGACATGCCTGTGAGGGATAACACGGTGGTGGCGGGCAGAGGTAAGCTATATATTCCTTACTTATTGAGATTGAAGACTGCAGAGTGTGCTTTCTGTACGGGTGTATTATAAATCAACCAGGTAGTAGCCTCCTCTAAAAGTACTTCGACTTAGCTGTGAAGTTTTTGGCGAGAAGAATCCCAATCATATCTGAGATGAACTTGATGGATGGGATGAACGAAAAGAGAAAGAAGGGTGTAAGTAAGTGTGGAAGGACGAGAAATGTAATGATGACTGGCAAAGAAGAATGATATGTGTTAGCTTGGTCCCCGAGGTGGCTGGGAAGGAAAGAATATGGTATGGTGCATGGCTGGGTGAATGATGAAGCAAGGATGGGTGGAAGGAGAACAGCCTGGGTGGGTGAAACAGAAACTGTATGTGTGCATATACTTTGAATGGATGGATGCCTGGATCATGGTACTATCTGACTCTTAGATAGCATATGTGTATCTAGAGAGAGTAGACGGTCACTGGATGAACTAAGTGTTAATTTGAAGAGCATGTAACACCGCACCCGCACGTCCGTTCCAGTGTAGGAAAGGCAAGGAAAAGAAGTTGTAATTTTGTCCAAATACTACCATGAATAGTAGCAGTACTTTGTATTGCAACTGCAAGCACGGCATATATCCGGTTATTACGGTGGACACTCCCTACCTCTCTTAATAACTTTAGTTTAGTAGTAGTACGTCATTCATGTGTGGGTGTATCACTGTTTACTCAATAATAAGCAAAGCACCTAAAGTCATCCCATATGTCATCAAATACATCCCATGTGAAGTGATAGATAATCAGATTATTTAGCTTCTTCATTTTCCTTTTCTAATACTCATTTGCACTATAGGGTGAAAGCTGAATTAATTAAGCAGTAGCCCTTTTAACAGAGTATTCTCAGTGCCACCCGTAATAGAAAAGTAAGAGCTTCACCACCTGCATGTACAGGACCGGTACAGTAACGCAAGTCTGTCTCACTCATCATGGTTTGCGTCTGTTTTTCTCGGGTGCAAGTTCACTGCGCTGGCATTATGCCGGCTTGCATAAGATAACGTACCAATTTTCCTAAACAAGAGAGAAGAAGAAGAAGAAGACTGGTGTACTGTCATAGTCGACTGTAATGGAAGTCCATAGTGCTCGTAGAATTTGTTCCTTAAACTCCCATTAATGTTAGAGCAAGGATGAAGAAGTCGGAGGTTACATAGATACTGTCCTCAATAGTTATGTACTGTGCTTTCAATTTGCTACTTGTACTGTGACACAACTTTCTGCTCAATCATTTTGTGTTAATCTTAAGGAGCATTGGTTACAGACTATGTCTTTCTTTCTTCATATAGTTGCTCCTTCCAAATCAAAGACACCATCAAGGAGGAGGGATCTGGCTCGAATGGCCCGGCAACGGAGGCTGGATGCCACTGTCGCCGAATATCGGCGGCTGGTGGCCCTGGAGGAGGAGGAGACGCAGTCTACAGGAACAACAACAACATCCACTGGGACAGCTGCATCCTCCTCCGTGCCCCCACGGGCTGCCAGCCAGCGCAGTGCTCCAGCGGTACGGAGCCGGGCTACCAAACCCAAACGCCACAGCCGAGCAGCAAAGACAGCAGCTGCCCCCCACAGGATTTGCAAGGCACGCCGACGCCGCTTATGCCTCAGAGTGTCCTACCTGGAGCAGGAGGTCCTAAGCTATAAGAACTTGGTGGAGGGCCTCCGCTTCGACCATGCCACCCTCCGCTAGGAGCATGATGCCCTGGCCGCTAAAGTCAACAGCACCCTGCCATAGTGTCCCTTGCCCCTTTTTTAGAGACTTTTGGGGGGTGGGAATTGGGAGTTGGGTTTTTTTGGGACTTTTGAAGGACAATTGTTGGGGTTAGGGAGGGTCTTGCAGGAGATTATTTTGTTAGGGCTATAAAAATATACTTTTTGAAACTTTATCTGACCATACCTGTTTTTTACTTCTTTTGAGTCTGGTGGGTAGGGGTTTAACAGTAAGTTTGTTTTCCTGAATAGTCCTAGGACTTTAGTAGTACTACCGTCAATCTCTCGTCTCTCCTAATACTCCATTATACTACCTCCAACCAAACGCTTATCTTACCTGTAATTTGTGTTTGAAAGTAGGGCTAGGCCCAGGGCTGGCTCCACGGGAAATGGCGATTAAGGTTGGCAATCCAGGGCGGATGAAATTTCCTCCTCATTGCGGTGGTACTAGTGGTGTGACACAGTGGCAGTTGCATGCCTATGGAAAAAAAGACAATGAAACCTGGTTTGTCCTTACTGTAGCATTACAACGGTACGATAGAGAATATAGCAGGTGACAGTATACTAGAACAGTGCCACAATGTAGCCTAACAAATGGTAAAGTATTGATAGTATAACTTGTACTTGTGTTGGATTTTTGACATTGGCTACTACTACAAGAAATAGTACTGAAGCTGAGTAAGTCTAGAATATATCCTCGGATTCCTTCACCAGCCTGTTGCTATGACCTTATCCTCCCCAGCAAGTGTGTGGAATTATTGATGTCATTTAGTTACACATCAAGCAAAACCACACAGCCCGGGGGAAGAGGGTTAGGGTTTGTAAAATGGATGGGAATGGGGGTTTCTTTTTGGGTAGGTTTTGTTGAGAGGAAAAAAAAAAGCACAGCATGGACAAACAATAATTGAACATAAAGAAATTTTTGGGTACAAAGCTAACCATAAATCTTTTACGTGACATAAAGGAAGTGCATGCACTACTGAATGCATTGTTACTGAAAAGTAAGTAGTACTTTCGACAACCGTGAATGACAGAATGCGACAGTACAGGGCTACATTAAATTAGGTTTAAAAAATAGCCGAAGTAAAACCTATAGAATGGCTGTAGGGAGCAATTTAGAAGCAGAGAGAGATCCAAGAAATGCAGTCACACACACTCATAGAAGAAAATGAATGGATACTGTATCTGTATTGTTGTAGTTGTCCTGTTGAATTTGGTAAGTAAGTTGCATGCAGCAAACAATTCCTCTTATTAGCAGCACTCCTCCATTCCAGCTGACGCTTCGTCCATCAATTTTGGTGACCAGAAGACACCCTGTCCACTGCCTGCCTGGCGGATGCTGAATTGCGGCTCGCTAATGTGAAGCCTGACTCCATCCTTTTTTCCCCATTGCACAGACTGAAACCCGGCCTGTAATTATTGAACGAAAAACAGGAAGTGATATAATATTACAACACCACTGATAAATAAATATAAGGTATGTACGCTGTGTAGTGCAAAAAGTCACACTTTGATTTTCCTAATAGACAGTACAATATTTTTGAAAGTGCGTACTCTGTCTGAGTCACCTTTTGAAGGATAAATAAGTTTGAGCAAATTAATTTAGCGGATCTTTCCCCTCAAGCTAGGTGTACTGTAAACTGTGTTTTAGAACAAAATTAGACTTTCCCAGCATTGCTCCCACCCAGACCCTTACTAAAGCCAGTCGCAAAAATGTAGAAGAGCCCCAATCAGATCTCAAAAAACAAGGCCTAGCAGAAAACTGGTGACAAAACGTACTTTGAAAGTAAAAGTAGGCCCAAATACCCCCTTACCCACCGTGGATTGTATTCAAACCACTTGCAAGCAAGCAAAAGTATCCATAGCCAGCATCGCTCCAAGACTCGAAAACCCCCCCACCCAAACACATGCAATAGAAATACTGCTAACCCTAATGAGCCCTAAGTTAAGAATAGTGGCAAAGGCTTTCTTAAACTATGCCAAATCCCCCATTTCCCACCATGGATTTTCTTCCAATGAGTTGCAACCAAAATTACACATTCTCACGAGTGCTCTAAGACCCCAGAACTCAGTTGCAAAAATCTAGACCACCCCGAAACACATGCAATCCTGCTGATAGGGCTAACCCTAACGAACCCTAAGTTACAAAAAGTGCCATAAGGCTTTTCCTTATGGATTTTGTCCCAGGTCAACCACTTCTATCCGGTATTAGACCTTCCCAGGAATGCCCCAAGACCCGCCAACCCACCCGCCAAAAAGCACAACACCCCCCAACAGCCAAAAAGGAAAATCTCATACTTACAATATTTCTCGGCCTTCGGTCCAAACGCGCTGTGCAGCTAGGCCATAACTCCCGTTTTCCACCAAGGATTTCCTGAAAAGCAAATGCAATCAAGATTAGACTGTCCCAGCAGTGCTCCCAGACCCCAAAACTCACCCACAAACACCCGGAACCCCCCCAAAGAGCACCTCAAAGGCAAGCAAGTCAGCAAAAACACAAAAAGATTTCCACCTCCGATTTGGTCCAAACCACTTTTATCCGGTATTAGAGCTTCCCAGCAATGGCCCCAGAGCCGTCAACCCAGGAGAAAACTAGTAGAAGACCCCCAAACAGCCAAAAAGCAAAAGTACAAAAATGGGGACTTAGTCATGTTTTTTGCCAATTTCCCAAATCACTCTGCGCGCGCACTGCAGCTAGGACGTAACTCCCCTCTGCCACCATGGATTTGCTTCAAACCTCTTGTAAACTAAAGTATCCATAGCCAGCAGTGCTCCCAGACCCCGAAACCCACCCACAAACACCAGGAAGACCCCAAACAGGACCCCCAAAACGCTACATTGAGTAAAATGTCAGAAATAGCAAAAAGAAATTCAGCGTGGATTTTGTCCCAACCACTTCTGTCCGGTATTAGACCTTCCCAGGAATGCCCCAAGACCCGCCAACCCAACCGCCAAAAAGCACAACACCCCCAAACAGATCAAACGGAAAATCTCATACCTACAATATTTCTCTGCCTTCGGTCCAAACGCGCTGTGCAGCTAGGCCATAACTTTCCACCACAGATTTCCTGAAAAGCAAATGCAATCAAGATTAGACTGTCCCAGGAGTGCTCCCAGACCCCAAAACTCACCCACAAACAGCAGGAACCCCCCCAAAGAGCACCTCAAAGGCAAGCAAGTCAGCAAAAACACACAAAAAATTCCGCCTCCGATTTGGTCCAAACCACTTTTATCCGGTATTAGAGCTTCCCAGCAATGGCCCCAGAGCCGTCAACTCAACCGCAAAGAAGTAGAACACCCCCACAAGTGCTGAGTCTTTCTTCATTGGGCGTAATCCAGCCCTCTGTTTTGAGGGAAATAGGAGTCTGGAGGAGGAGGATAGAGGAGCATGTTCTTCTGAACTTGTGAACCTGAGGAATGCAGACTGCGGCACCTTCAAATCAATAAGCAAACAAGTGAAGACAGTTCTGCTGATGGGCTTGTTTTTGTGATTAGGTGATTAAAGTTTGAATTATATTAACTGTGCACATTACAACAAAGAAAGACAGACACACAGGAATAAAAGTGAATAAGGACGAAAAAGAAAGTTATAGATTAACTGTCTCATTTTCAGGGCCCGGTGTGGTCCAGGAATAAGAATAAGGCTTCGTCATCATACTCTGCGAATTCAGGCAGGGTGAGCTCAGTGTCACCTAACAGAGAAAAAATTCCCTCATCTACGTTGCTGTCCACCTCGTCTTCATCCGGCGTGCTTTCTCGTACTTTGTAATCTGGTGGTATGAGGTGCTGATTCTTCTTGATCATTGTTAACCTCTCCACATTTTTGGGCGAGGGGCGGCTCCGTTTGGGAGTTACAATGCCACCAGCAGCACTGAAAACACGTTCAGAAGACACACTTGCGAGTGGGCAAGACAAGTAGTTTAAAGCCAGGTTGGAGAGCTGTGGCCACAATTCTTTTTTCCCATGCCAATACGCCAATGTGTCAGCATTAACATAGACCTCTGTTGAGTCATTCAGATAGTCCTGCACCATCGACTCAAGGTCCTCCTCCAAGGTTCCTCCACTTTGCTTAGCTGTTGCTGTTACCTTTTGAGAACCAAACCCAAGCCAAGTTAGCCAATCCTCTTCAGCATCCAATGTTACTGTTGTGTCTGGTGCAGGTGATCTGGTTGCCGGTGTCTTTAACGACTGAGAGGTCACTTGTGCCACAGCCACAGGTGCAGAAGTGGATTGTTTTGACTGGGGATGGCCTGCTGATGCTGATGTACTGCCTTTTCCTTTAATGACCTGCCGTTCTCTTTCAAACCTCTTGGCTGACAAGGCTAGCCAACGTTTGTACTTTGTAACATCTTCATCAGCAAAAGGAAAGAATGCTTGGCCTGCCAGCGCCTTTTTGTAGCGTGGATCCAGAATAGTAGCACAAATGTAATGCTGTTCTGAGTGGATCATTTTAAGACGTTCATCACCTTGTAGGCGCTCTAATAATTTCTCCGCCAAAACAAAGGGTCTTGGTTTTTTTAATTTTTTTTAAACACAGAAGACACCGCCTTCAGTTGGTGCTCCAGCATGTACAACAATGGGATAGCTTTTCCCAAATTACAGTCCTCCTTGCTGACTGCACGCGTGAAGACCTCAAAAGGACGAAGCATGCCTGTCAGGCTTTTAACTATTTCCCATTGCGCCGCATCCATCCTCAGGTCCTTGTGAGCTGTACCCTGTTTTAAGAAATAGTGATCGAGTACCGTATACTGCTCATACAGACGCTCAAGCATGTAGAAGGTTGAGTTCCAACGTGTTGCCACTTCCTGGATGAGTGCTTTCACTGGCATTCGACGTTCATGTAGCAGGCTCCTCAGATGCTTCCGGGCCTTAAAAGAATGGCTGAAATGGTTGCACATTTTTCGGCAGGTGTCCACTACCTCGTACGCTGGACTGTCTTTATCACTCAAGAATTTTTTAACAACCAGGTTTATACAGTGCGCCAAACACGGCACTCTGAAATATTGACCCAGCTCCATGGCCTTAACTACATTGGCGCCATTATCCGTGGAAACATAACCAATCTGGCGTTTTTTTGGGGACAGCCAGGGAAGGACCTTTGTGTTAAACTCATCCAAAATGTTTTGTGCTGTGTGACGTTTCTCCAAGCCAAACATGGCTAGTGTTGCATGTTTCCGAGCAGCTTTAAAAACTTGGTCCGGGTCAACACCTGCGTTTAGCTTTTCTTTAACCCCTGAAAAAGAGACCCAGTGTGCAGTGATGCACATGTAATCAGCGCCTGCGTCACTGGTCCACATGTCTGTTGTCAGATGTATAGTGTGAACAGCACTCTTCTGCAAAGCTGCCCCAATCACCTCCAGCACATCTTCATGTACTGCTGGAACCGCAACTCTGGCAAAATAGACCCTGCTAGGAACCTTCCATTTAGGGCAGAGTGCTGCCACTGATTCTAGAAAACCAACCCCTTCTACAAAAAAAAAAGGGAGAAGGTCCAGAGCTAGCATTTTAGCCAGCTTAGTGTTATACAGACGCGTCAGTGGGTGGTTGCGTTCATATTGCGCTTCTGTAAACAACATCTTTTTAATGTTGCCCTGGACCAAGCATTTACGGGATGATGATGATTTCTTCGACCCAGTTACGCTCGCTGATGAACTTTTTCGCATTGGTGTCTCACTCTCTCCCACACTCTTAGTGTGGCTCACATGGGGTGTGCTGCTGAGGGTACTGGGTGTAAGTGAAGTGTTTGACACGTCTTCTTCCTCCTCGTCATCATCAGATGAAAAATCAACGTTTTCATTACGTGCAATTCGGGCTTCCTTGATCGCCTGTAGGTGCGCAAACCATTGGACAGCGTGCTGTCTCTTATGATGACCTCTCTGGCCTCCGGTACCATAGTTGGTATCAAACTTACCACGACTAATTGCAGCCTTACAAATGCTACAAATGGCGAAGTTTTCCCTTTTTGGGCAAACACTAAAGAAGTCCCAAGCTGGGGACTTGAATTGTCTGTGGGGGCCGGAGGAGGCGGAGATACTGGTGGCGGTAGTCATGCTGCTAATGCCAGATGAAGTGGAGGATGTGGATTGCCGAACTTTAGTACGTTGTGCACTTTCACCACTACTAATTGAGGTCGAGGTGGATGGAGGTCCCTTCTGGCGAGGAAGAAATATAGAAGTGGTACGTGTTGGTGTACTACTTAACTCCAATGATTGTTGTGTTTCCATTGCCTCCTCGTCGACATCATCATCACGCTCAGCAGCTTCTCGGGCTAGGGTCAAAATGTCTGTTTGCTGCATGCCCGCGGGGGCTGCAGTGACCTTTATGATGACTGGGTCGTTGTCGTGAGAGCCTTCATCAGCAGCAGTACGCACCACTTCTTGTTGAGCCTCATCACACTCCATAACTATGAGTTTTTCGACGACCTTCCTTTTACGCTTAAGTACCTTTGTCAGATCATGGTGTGCCTCACTCTCAGACAGCCGTGGTGGTTCCCAATTTTCATCCATATCATCAGAAGGAGGTGGGCTTGAAGAAGATGTAGACACCCCCCTTGATCTTTTCCTTGCTAGGGATGTGGAAGACAATGAATGATCATCAGGAGGAGTGGCTTCCTCAAATGATACCTCGGCTTGATTGTCGATTTCCTGATGTGCCCCTACTTCGGGAGGAACAACTATTGTGGGCACTTGTGACCCTCCATGCACCTCTGCTTGCGCATCTCCTTGCGCTGCCTCTCCTTCCACATGTACTTGGGCTTGTACTTGCACATGTGGTTGTTGTTGCGGCTGTGGTTGTTCAACACTCGTCAGATGAGTTACAACAACCTGTGTTGATTCAGGGACATTGCTGCTACTTTCTTGCGATGAGCCAACATCACTGGTCAATGGTGATTGAACAACTAGACTAAGTGCCTCTGCAGCACTCAAGGGCTTGGACTTAAGTTGGCGTGGTGGTGGTGGTGGCGGCACTGAGCCCAATGGAGCGGGGGTGCTGCTCCCAGCTTGGTCCCCAGCAGATCCCGCTGCTGCTGCAGGTGTACTTTTTTTTTTACTCCCAAAAAACGTGGCGGGCGGCACACCAGCCTCCTTGGTAACTTGCTTCTTCTGCTCCTTACTGGCAACTTTCTTGCTAGAGGAGCAACAGGGAACTTTTTTGGGGGCCATCTTCTTCAGAGCAGGTCAGAACAGCAAGCCGCAGTTGCACGAGTTGCAGAGTTGTCTATGGCCAGACGTGACGTCGCGTGACGTTATGCTGCACACACACACCGCTGCAGGACTTCTTCCTGGAACTGGTGGTTCTCTTGAGTCTTGTGCACCTAAAAGCAATGGAAGACAGAGGAACATCAGTTCAGTTATACATCCCAAAAAAATCGAAAAAACACAAAAAAATCAGCACAATCCCATGCCCTCCATGATGTTTAAATTCAAGACACCCCACAGAAAGACTAGGCACATGCACCACTCACTATCCCTGGTGAAAAGGCCACAACAACAGCCCAAAAAAACGAAAATCACAGAAAAATCAGTACAATCCCATGCCCTCCATGATGTTTACATTCAAGACACCCCACAGAAAGACTAGGCACATGCACCACTCACTATCCCTGGTGAAAAGGCCACAACAACAGCCCAAAAAAACAAAAATCACAGAAAAATCAGCACAATCCCAAGCCCTCCATGATGTTTAAATTCAAGACACCCCACAGAAAGACTAGGCCTATGCACCACTCAGTACCCCTGGGCATAAAGGTTGAAAGCTAGGCAAAATGGCTGCAGACCTCAGAACACTGCCTGCATTCAAAATGGCCACCTCCCTCCCAGGACATGGCCAGGGCCTGTAGCAGCACTCAAAATGGCCCCCACCCACATGGCCTGTCCCCATGAACACCCCAAAAAATCGAAAAACACAGAACAATTAACACAATCCCATGCCATCCAGGCCCTCCATGATGTTTAAATTCAAGACACCCCACAGAAAGACTAGGCACATGCACCACTCACTAGCCCTGGTGAAAAGGCCACAACAACAGCCCAAAAAAACGAAAATCACAGAACAATCAGCACAATCCCAAGCCCTCCATGATGTTTACATTCAAGACACCCCACAGAAAGACTAGGCCTATGCACCACTCAGTACCCCTGGGCATAAAGGTTGAAAGCTAGGCAAAATGGTTGCAGACCTCAGAACACTGCCTGCATTCAAAATGGCCCCCTCCCTCCCAGCACATGGCCAGGGCCTGTAGCAGCACTCAAAATGGCCCCCACCCACATGGCCTGTCTCCATGATGTTATGTTATATGTTATGTTATAAACCGTTTTGTAGCGCGCTCTGCTACTTGTGAGTATCCTGGCGCGGGGAAGGGATCAAAGCGGCATAGAACAAGACAGAGAGAGCATCCTCTTAACCTGCATTCATGCAAAAAGGTGGGTTTTCAGATGTTTTTTAAAAGCAGTCACTGTCGGCATGGAGCGAAGATGGAGAGGGAGGGCATTCCAGGCCCGAGCCGCCACCACAGACAGTGACATACCACCCAGTCTGGCGCGTTTGAAGCGGGGAAGAGACATTTTGAACAATGAGGCAGATCTCAGGGTGCGTGCCGGGATGTACTTGGTGAATCTTCTCTTCAGATAGGAGGGGCCTTGGTCATGAATTGCGCGAAACGCTAGCACCAAAGCTTTAAACCGAATGCGTTGTATTACTGGGAGCCAGTGAAGCGAGCGCAGCTCCGTGCGCACGCTCTTCCACCTAGGAATGTTAAATAATAGGCGTACAACCGCATTCTGGACGATTTGGAGGCGATTGACAAGGTATGCCGGAATGCCACTAAACAGTGCATTTGCATAATCAAGGCGGGCCAGTATGAGAGCCCTGGCAACCGACTCTCTGGCCTCCCTGGGGAGCAGGGGGAAAAATTTACGGAGCATGAACACCCCAAAAAATCGAAAAATACAGTAAAAATCAGCACAATCCCATGCTATCCAGGCCCTCCATGATGTTTAAATTCAAGGCACCCCACAGAAAGACTAGGCACATGCACCACTCACTAGCCCTGGTGAAAAGGCCACAACAACATCTCAAAAACGAAAATCACAGAAAAATCAGCACAATCCCAAGCCCTCCATGATGTTTAAATTCAAGACACCCCACAAAAAGACTAGGCCTATGCACCACTCAGTACCCCTGGGCATAAAGGTTGAAAGCTAGGCAAAATGGTTGCAGACCTCAGAACACTGCCTGCATTCAAAATGGCCCCCTCCCTCCCAGCACATGGCCAGGGCCTGTAGCAGCACTCAAAATGGCCCCCACCCACATGGCCTGTCCCCATGAACACCCCAAAAAATCGAAAAAACACAGAAAAATCAGCACAATCCCATGCCATCCAGGCCCTCCATGATGTTTAAATTCAAGACACCCCACAGAAAGACTAGGCACATGCACCACTCACTAGCCCTGGTGAAAAGGCCACAACAACAACCCAAAAAAACGAAAATCACAGAAAAATATGCACAATCCCAAGCCATCCAGGCCCTCCATGATGTTTTTATTAAAGAGACCCCACAGAAAGACTCAGCCCACCCACCACTGAGTACCCCTGGGCAAAAGGCCACAACAACAGCCCAAAAATCGAAAATTACAAAATTGTAGTTGCAGCAACTGTAATGCCCCAAACAAACTTACTTGTGAAATTTCTAATCCAAAAGTGATCCAAAGAAAGTCAAAAAGGCCTCAAATCTAAATATCCAGCAGCATCCACAAAAAGTAATCCTTCCAGCTCCAGATCCAAATGAAAAGTGACCAGGAGATGGACAAAGCACTGGGAGGAGCCTGCTGGACAGGAACAGGAAGTTGGAGACTGTGGGGCACTTCCTTCCTCCCACCCCCCCCACCCCAAAATGGACTCCTTGCAAAAAAAGTGCAGGCAAATGTCAACCTGAGGAGTTATTCAGATAAAAATCATCATTTTCAGAAGGTTTATGCTGCTTGCTGGTGGATTTCTTGTGCAGAATTGCAAATTTTGTATTTTCTCGAGTGCGAGATTGTTGCTGCTCGCCGCATGTACGAGTTCGCAATTGCGAACTCCCGCGATACGTGATCACGGCGTACTCGCGTTGACAAACTCTCGCTGTGCAAGGTGGCGAGCGCGATGACCTAATCGCGGTCGCCAAACTCCCGTGGGATCTCGCAGCAAGATCCAAAATGGCGCAGCACTCGCAAAATATCGAGAAAAACAACTCGGCAAATGCTGAATGACGGTAAGTGAACGCCGCGCGCCGCAAAATTGTATCACCAAGAAAAAATAATCCGCTGCGCGCGAATTTGCGGATTTTCGGTAAATTCGCGAGCGTTCGCGGATTGCGAATTTACCGAAAATCCGCAAAATCCGCGAGCATAACGGATTTTCCGCCCATGCTTACTCATGATGGTTAGTTATGGCGCTTGTCTCATATCTCATGATGGTTAGTTATGGCAATACGAATGATGTTTTTCCTCCTAACGGACACAATGTGCATGACGTTTCGTTGGGAAAAACGCCCACTTTGTTCATAATACTGCGTTTCATTGTTTGCTTGTTTTCTTTTGCCAAGGGGCAGAGAATACATATTACCAGGATGAGTGGATATATATTCTAAGGATGAATGAAAGATGCAGACCTCCTGGCATATTATGGTTTGTCTGGTAGATGCTCATGTGGGGAAAGTCTGGAAATCTTCATGAGACATTTTGTTTACATGAATTGTATTTACGCCGCGTTGAATAGGACATTCATCAGGGCATCATCTAAGTTAACTGACCCAGGGGATATTGTCATTTAGACCTGTAGTGTTAGTCCCCAGTCTAAAAACCCATCTCTGCTCTTTCTCAAAGAGTCCTTGTTCAGATGGGAGTTGTTCAACTACTGTACACCTGATGTCATTCACACAATGTCCATTCTCAATGAAATGTGTGGCCATTTTTGTCGTCGTCTTCTTACAACGGATATTGCTCTTATGTTCCCCGATTCGTGTTTTCACTGGTCTTTTTGTCATGCCAATATACTCCAAATTGCAAGGGCAGGTTATCATATAAATGACATTTTTGCTGTTGCAGTTGGTTAGTTTCCGTTGTTCCCACCTCGTTCCGTTAGTAAAAGTTAGATTCTTACTTTTCTGAGTCAGGTGACAGCTCGCACAGTTACCACATGGGTAGTGGCCTCCCAGTCCTTGTGGATGGAGTTGTGGCATTTGTTGCAGTTTTGGGCGTGTATGCACTAGCATGTCCTTGATATTTTTGCCTCGTTTGTGGGCAAATAAGGGTTTCTCAATGTTTAGTTTGCCACTTGTCAGGATGCGCCAATGTTTATTCAGAAGTTTGGAAACCTTATTGGTTTGGGGGCTGTAGGTAGTCACGCAGATGGGTCTGGCTGATGCTTGATTGCTCTGGGGTTTGTTTTCCAGTAGTGCCTCCCGATGGTTATTTCTCACCCTTTTCATCGCGTTGTTGATGACCTTCTCTGGGTACTGTCTTCTCTGCAATTTGATTTTTAAATCCTTTGCTTGTGCCTTGTAGTCCTGGATTTGTGTGCAATTACGTCTCAGGCGTAGGAACTGACCATATGGCAAATTGGTGCGTAAGTGCCGTGGATGAAAGCTGTCATAGCGAAGGAGACAGCTCCTCGCCGTTGGTACGTGATCACGGCGTACTCGGGTTGACAAACTCTCGCTGTGCAAGTTGCCGAGCGCGATGACGTAATCGCGGTCGCCAAACCCCCGCGGGATCTCGCAGCAAGATCCAAAATGGCGCAGCACTCGCAAAATATCGCGAAAAACAACTCGGCAAACGCTGAATGATGGTAAGTGAACGCCGCGCGCTGCAAAATTGTATCACCAATAAAAAAAAATCCGCTGCGTGCGAATTTGCGGATTTTCGGTAAATTCGCGAGCATTCGCGGATTGCGAATTTACCGAAAATCCGCAAAATCCGCGAGCGTAACGGATTTTCCGCCCATGCTTACTCATGATGGTTAGTTATGGCGCTTGTCTCATATCTCATGATGGTTAGTTATGGCAATACAAATGATGTTTTTCCTCCTAACAGACACAATGTGCATGACGTTTCGTTGGAAAAAACGCCCACTTTGTTCATAATACTGCATTTCTTTGTTTGCTTGTTTTCTTTTGCCAAGGGGCAGAGAATACATATTACCTGGATGAGTGGATATATATTCTAAGGATGAATGAAAGATGCAGACCTCCGGGCATATTATGGTTCGTCTGGTAGATGCTCATGTGGGGAAAGTCTGGCAATCTTCATGAGACATTTTGTTTACATAAATTGTATTTACGCCGCATTGAAGAGGACATTCATCAGGGCATCATCTAAGTTAACTGACCCCAGGGGATATTGTCATTTAGACTTGTAGTGTTAGTCCCCAGTCTAAAAACCCATCTCTGCTCTTTCTCAAAGAGTCCTTGTTCAGATGGGAGTTGTTTAACTACTGTCCACCTGATGTCATTCACACAATGTCCATTCTCAATGAAATGTGTGGCCATTTTTGTCGTCGTCTTCTTACAACGGATATTGCTCTTATGTTCCCCAATTCGTGTTTTCACTGGTCTTTTTCTCATGCCAATATACTCCAAATTGCAAGGGCAGGTTATCATATTAATGACATTTTTGCTGTTGCAGTTGGTTAGTTTCCGTTGTGCCCACCTCGTTCCGTTAGTAAAAGTTAGATTCTTACTTTTCTGAGTCAGGTGACAGCTCGCACAGTTACCACATGGGTAGTGGCCTCCCAGTCCTTGTGGATGGAGTTGTGGCATTTGTTGCAGTTTTGGGCGTGTATGCACTAGCATGTCCTTGAGATTTTTGCCTCGTTTGTGGGCAAATAAGGGTTTCTCAATGTTTAGTTTGCCACTTGTCAGGATGCGCCAATGTTCATTCAGAAGTTTGGAAACCTTATTGGTTTGGGGGCTGTAGGTAGTCACGCAGATGAGTCTGGCTGATGCTTGATTGCTCTGGGGTTTGTTTTCCAGTAGTGCCTCCCGATGGTTATTTCTCGCCCTTTTCATCCCGTTGTTGATGACCTTCTCTGGGTACTGTCTTCTCTGCAATTTGATTTTTAAATCCTTTGCTTGTGCCTTGTAGTCCTGGATTTGTGTGCAATTACGTCTCAGGCGTAGGAACTGACCATACGGCAAATTGGTGCGTAAGTGCCGTGGATGAAAGCTGTCATAGCGAAGGAGACAGTTCCTCGCCGTTGGTTTAAAGTGAGTATTGGTATGTAGTTTCCCGTCTTTTGGGAAGATGTTAAGATCCAGGAACACCAATGTTTCTCTTGACACTGTATGAGTGAACTTTAAGAAATGGTTCTGCTAGTTTAACCAAACCATAAACTCAGATACAGATTCTTGGTCCCCATGCCATATCAAAAGCACATCATCGATGTACCTTCTCCGTGTGTGTATGTGATGTCTGTATGGGTTGTCAGTATGTAGGACTTTTTTTTTGCTCTCCATGTGGTGGACATACAGGCCCGCCAGGCTCGGCGCGAAAGTGCTGCCCATACTGGTGCCATGGCGTTGGAGGTAGATGCCCAGGGAGAATGAATCCATTCTGATTTCTCCCTCTCCCCCCTCTGATTGTTAATTATGGAGATCATTAACAGGCAGTCAGCAAGGGATGAGCAGATTTTGAATTTGCTGCGGGTGTTTGTTCTTGGATGCCTTAGACATGATATTGCATTCAGGGCACTTCATATCCTTGGTGTGGACAATGACATTGCGGATGCTTTGTCTCATTCGCAGTGGGAGAGATTCCAAGGGCTGGCCAAGGAGGCTGACAGGACACTGACCCCAATGCCGGACCATCTGTGGTATGGAGGCAACGTAGGGTTATACAGCTGGTGGTAGGTTCATTGTCAGCTTCGACTAGGGCAGCTTATGCTCTAGCTTGGAATAAATTCATAGCATCGGGTGCCTGTCGGCGGGAGGAGGCTTGGAGGCGGTCAGAGGATGTGATACAGTTCCTGCTGGTACTAATTGAGAAGGGTCTTTCGAAGGCTATCATCACAGGGAAATTGGCAGGTATTTCTTTTATGGGAAAACTTCTGTGGGGTTACTCCCCTTCTGCTGGTGAAGTAGGGAGGAGGATGTTGGAAGGTTGGGCTAGGGAGCGGGGTGGGGAGCGTTTAACTCGTAGGCCGTTATCTTGGCAGATTTTAGCACATTTGTTGGCAGCGTTACAGGTTGTTGGTAGGGATGATTTTGAAGTATGGTTGTTTTCTACTCTCATGGTTTGGATGTTTTTGGGAGCCTTTAGTGTCTCCGAACTTTTAGGTTCCAGGTTAAAAATAGGTGTTACCTGGCAAGAGGTTTTCTTCTCGGAGAGGGGGATTCATATTTGGTTGGCCAGCGCAAAAACCGATCAGAGAAGTTGTGGGAAAGGAGTATGGCTGGAAACAGCTTCTCCGGTGTCCCCCCGTTTAGATCAGAATCCACCGAAGGCATCTGCGGCGTTCCTCAAGGCTCCTCGCTTAGCCCAACCCTCTTCAACATCTACATGAGCCCCCTCGCAGCCATCGCACGCCAACACAACCTTAACATCATCTCCTACGCCGACGACACCCAGCTGATCCTCTCCCTCACCAACGACTCGCCACCGCCAGAGCCAACCTACACGAAGGGATGACAGACGTAGCTAGTGGATGATGAACAGCCGCCTGAAACTGAACTCGGACAAGACGGAAGTCCTCATCCTGGGATCTTCTCCCTCTGCCTGGGACGACTCCTGGTGGCCCCCCGCCCTGGGCAGCGCACCCAAACCAACAGACCACGCCGCAACCTGGGCTTCATCCTGGACTCCTCCCTCTCTATGACCAGACAAATCAACGCCGTCTCCTCGTCGTGCTTCAACATCCTGCGCATGCTACGTAAGATCTTCCGGTGGATCCCCACCGAGACCAGGAAGACGGTCACCCAGGCCCTCGTCACCAGCCGTCTGGACTACGGCAACTCGCTCTACGCCGGTACCACCGCCAAACTCCAGAAGAGACTCCAGCGGATCCAGAACGCCTCAGCACGACTCATCCTGGACATCCCACGTCGCAGCCACATCTCCGGACACCTGAGAGACCTGCACTGGCTCCCGGTCAACAAGAGAATCACCTTCCGCCTCCTCACCCACGCACACAAAGCCCTACACAACCAAGGCCCAGGATACCTCAACAGCCGCCTCAACTTCTAGGCTCCCACACGCCACCTTCGATCGACCGGACACGCCCTCGCCGCCGTACCCCGCTTCCGAAGAGCCACCAGAGGGGGAAGGTCCTTCTCCTACCTAGCCGCCAAGACCTGGAACTCCCTCCCGACTCACCTTCGCCTGACCCAGGACCATCTCGCCTTCAGGAAGCAGCTCAAGACCTGGCTGTTCGAGCAGTAGCGGACCCTCCCCTAGCGCCTTGAGACCCTCCGGGTGAGTAGTGCGCTATATAAATGCTTTGATTGATTGATTGATTGATTGATTGATTGATTGATTGACTGATAAACATTGAAAGCTGCTGGTTAACATATTTTTCAGCAACTTTCGAAGAAAAAGGGAGGAGCGAGATCGGTCTATAGTTCTCAGCCTTAGTTGGATCTGGTAAGATTTTTTTTTAAGAAGAGGGACTACCGAACCATGCTTCCAGCGAAGTGGAACCCGGGCCACCACGAAGGAGATATTAAATAATTCACAGAGGACAGGTAGTACCAGTTCCACTCCTCAATCCAGAATGGCAGGGTAGGCCGGGCCAAGTGGAGAGCCAGACTTAATAGATCAGTGTGGCATGCGTGAGAGTTGCAGTCAGCGGCAGGCTATGAACAGTTAGGCGGCCGCCATCTTTCTTGGGGACAATAAAGTTATGAAAACATTCTTGAGGAATGGAGGGGCGCCTCTGAAGGAGACCTAAGGTGTGCACTAAATGTGGGCTGGACCGTGACATGCAGAGAGCTATGGACGTATCATGATGTTAGGCTAATGATTTTTTTCTGAGCATTTTCACACTACTTTACAGGGTCTTGATGGTCAGCTCATGGGAAACGCTTCCCTTACCACAGAGGTAATCAAAAATGCTAAAAGAAACTGCAGAGTGTGGGTTCTGTGTTAAGGTGTGCCTGTAGCTGAGCTGGAATGGATTTGTCTAACTTGATTTATAATTTTTTTCTAGAAACGCGTTGTTTCAAAGTTAACATGTAATACATGTATTTATTTAACAAGGTGTAGAGATGTAGCTCCTTAATAAAAGATTTTTTTAAATAAAAAAAAAAAAAAAAAAGATTCCAGACAAAGCAATAGCCTCGCTTGTATATATTTAAAATAAACTATAATGTTTGTTGATCTATGAGGAAATCTAGGTCACATACAGCGTTATCATTACAAAAGGCTTGCTTCCTGGTGCCCTAATGGCATCGCTGCCCGGGAGGTGGGAGAAGTGCGTGGCTGGGCTGGGCTGGTGTTAATGTATAGAGAGCTAACTAAGCCATACCATGTGCTCGGCATTAGGTCGCCTCGCCATTCAATTTGCTGGCTTGCCCACCTTGCTACCACACAGGGAGGCTCTTGCTGGAGTAAAACTGACATCTCTAAAATGTGCTTCTTGACTCTTGTTTAAGTTAAGATATTTTACTAAAGCAATCTCGGTACGACCGAATGCGCAATCCGTACATACAAGTAAAAATATATATACACGAGGAAGATTTCAGAAGTACTTGTTGCACAGGAAATGTGGTTTCCCTCCACGCTGGCCTCGCGGCTCCCTTTTTGCGCGTGTATCCTCGCTTACCCCCAGGGGCCCCTCCCTTCTCGCTGCCTGTCAGAGGAGCGCTCGGCGGGCGCACCCCCTCCCTCTGTGTTTGACTTTGACGGGGGGCGGGAGAGGCGAGGGTGCTGGTGCCGAGCCTGGAACCTGAGCCCCGGGCAGCAGCCCTGCCTTTTGCACGTGTTGGGACTCGGTGTTGGGTCTTCTGCTGCAGCTCTTTGCAGCCCTAAACTTGGAGCGGGAGCCCCTTCCTTTCCCTTTCACTTCAGCTGCACCGAAGACCCCGAAAGACACCAGCGCGAGACCTCCTGGAGCCCACCAGAAGGGAGGAGCCCCAGCACGGTGCAACCTTGCCTTCCTTCCTGCACAGACCTCGCTGTAAGTGAGCCTGCCTGCACTGCGCTCGTGTGTTGTGGTTTGCTGGCTGCAGCGCCTGTTGCAGCTCAGATGTCACTCAGCGCATGTCTGCATGTGTCAGAAACTTCAGGGCGCATACTTGCTTTCTGGTTTACATTTCAGCGCATTCTGTGTTGCTTTTTATTTTCTCCTGGCTGAGAACGGAAAGGGCGAGCCCCGCCTACCTATACCCCGTGTTATGAGTTTGATGACAGCTAAAATGTCACCAGTAACATTTTGTGAGAAACCGGGGGAGTGTGTTTGGGTTCCTTAGCACACATTTCTTGGGACATTAATTAACCATGTCTTCCAACGCATATTGTCTAGGAGGCACCCCGATGTGGAGGTACCTTTCATATGCAGTTGGCGGAGTAAACTACGGACGACGGCAGAGGCGGCTTGCGTCGGGGACCAGGATCTTTGGGTCTTGCAAAATGTATCTACATGATTAAAGACATACCATTTTATGAGGATTATACAACTAGGAAAATTATTTAAAAATGTGGCGTCCCCTCCACACCCCCAACGAAAAATAAGTCGACCTTAGAGATAGTAATAAGCCGTCCTCTGCCGGGCTCTGTCCCCTTGTATACAGTTCAGGTTCCTAAAAAAACAGCTGCCTTATCCATTAATAAAAAAGGAATATAAATCTGGCCTGGTGAACATCTACGTATCTCCAGATCGGGCTTAAGTGTTTGGAAACGAGTAGAAACACCCTTAAATGCCTGTACGTGTCCTAGAAAGATCTGCACCCCAGGTTGAGAGATCCTATACCATACTGTCTATTTGGTCCTGATGAAGGTGGTCCCTTACGCGGCATTTCCACCGAAACGCGTCGACCTTTCTTCTCCTTTTGAAATCTAAATGACTTTGGTCATTTACTGGACTACAGTCTCAATGTTATAGGAAATCTCCTTTTTTTGCTGTCTTTGTGATGGAATGGATGTTTAGGAGGATGTCTGTGGTGTGTGCGTGGCTCTTTACCTGGTGTGCTTATTTAATTGATTTCATGTTTTGCACAAATTTGAAGAAATAAGGACAATTTGATTGTGTTGTAAAATGTTTTTTTTTTGTAGCTATTGTGTAAAATGTATATATTTTTTATAACTGATGAATTTGAAAAATATGATATAAAAAAGGAGTAATATAAAAAAAAGAGGAGGAAAAAAATGACTTTTTAAACTGCTAAAATGAAATAAAATGAAAAAAACTTTTCATCTCGTGTAGACATTGTTGGTATATGCCCTGTGTTTGAGAGGTTACTCCTATGGTTTAAGTAGTTATAGGTCAAGAGGGAGTTCTTTTCTTGTTCTTGGGACATTAATTAACCATGTCTTCCAACGCATATTGTCTAGGAGGCACCCCGATGTGGAGGTACCTTTCATATGCATTTAAAGTATCGTTTGTCTTCACCTATAATTGCCCCAATGTTGTTCAATGCAAAGGTGCTAAGTGTCCTCCAATATGCTGACAAAATTGTACTTTCTCGTATTTTACCAGTGTTCCACTCGCCTTAGGTAAAAAACAAAAACGCACAGCTTCGTGGGACCTGCACGCATATGTGGCCAACTCCCTGTCTCTGTGAACTTTCATGTGTGTCCCAGACTCCCAGTAATGACAATGGTGAGCGGCTGAGAGCCACGCTTTCCGAACGTGTAATGCCAGGTACAGACATACAAACACGTTCGAACAGTGCAACAAAGTAACTATCATAATAATCTCTGCCCCCAAAGGTGAACAACTAAAGGGCATTGGGGTCGAAAAAGTATCTGTGCCATAAAAGTAGTGGAAAGTTGACATAAATCAGCATGTCTCGTGTTTTTATTTTGTAAAGCACCCACTTACCAACTTCAGACCTGTAGGGGTTGGAATGGGTTAAATTGCAAGGTGGTGGATGGCGCTGTAAACCTAGCTGTCTTGCCACTTAAGTAGGGTCTCAGCTGCCAAGGAGCCTCATGCCTTGTGTGACATCTCTCATCAGTGATGCTTTTTTACCTAACAACAATTTGGTGGAATTTTAAGCCCATACTACTAATGTTAAAAGGGAAACTATTGGCTGCACGACGCATCGTGTTGCGGGGGTCTAAATCCAGGACTGGTTTGAGATTCCACACATTGCATGGGCGCAAGTTGCAACTGCTTGAAAGAGGTGAGTCTGAAGGCCTTTCCAATGGTGGTTACCCGTTTAGATGTGTCCAGGAGACAGGGATGTCTTGTTAGTGGCAGTCCCGTGTCTTGATTTATGAAACCAGTGCATTCTGGGAAGGCGAGTCTGTGTGTTGTTATCTACCGTAATTAGTAAGTGGAAGCTCAGGACCAAAAATAGACAATGATTCGCTATAATAGCTAGGAGTAGCGGAAGTGCGACCACGCGCCCTTTGAACTGCTGAAAGCATAGCGTTGACCCCTAGTTTCCCAACCTCTGACCACCACCTGCCACATACATGCTACAGGAGGGGTTAGGTGGAGAGACTAATGCGGAAAGTCCACAGGGCTCCTAGAAGCCGTGCAAACGTTCTCTTCCTATTGCCGCTTCAGCAGGAAAGACCGTGCCAGTGGCACTTAACACTTAGCCATAGGTAGTAGCTCCTACCCCTTACTGCTCCTAAAAGACGGCCATGGTTGCGCCCTAGTGACACGGCCATCTCTTGCCAATGTTCACGTTTAAAGTTCCTTCAGCAAATCCCTTTCAGCGACAGCTCCCTCCTCTTTATTTATGTTGCTTCTTGTAGGGTCGGGCCTTAGGCCCTCATGCTTGTAATGACTGGACTACAGGACACACTGCATACTCGGTGCAACTGGCCCAGAGCACGTGCGCTCGGCCTCTTTTATTGGTACTGTGTCACATGACCTGTGACATCAGTGGTGGGTGGGTGTTCAGTGTAGTTACAGGCTCAGCACTAGACTGCTGACTTATGCTGGGCATTACATCCCTCCCCAAATTGGTTAAAAACTAAACCAAACATGAAAAGTCCAAAAACCTGTGGGGGAAAGAAAACACAGAAAATAACATTGGGCTTGCGCTTTCAAAAAGAGTCTCTTTGGCTGCTTGCAAGCCACAGGCAGTATAGTTCTTGCGTTTTGAATTAACAGTTCTTGGTGGCACGGTTCTCAGTTGTTCGGCGGGTTCATTCTTTCTCTGTCGGCTGTTCACAGCCCTGCCTTTTGCTTTGCTCTCTTGGTGACGAATATTTCAAGAGAGATGGATGACATGGTTGTTGTTTGTCTTCCGGCTTCTTTTCTCCAAGCTGGTTGCGTGATGTTTCCAAGCAGGCTTCAGTGTGTTTCTTAGCAGGTGGATGGAGTAGGTGCGAACATCCCTCTCACTAGGATGCCCCTCTCGCCGGTTTTCTTCTGCCACAAGATGTCCGGGAGGACCTCTTTGCCAGGTTTCCACTGGACTGGTGTTTTTGGTCGCGTTGCTCTACCATAGCCTTCGGGCCGTGAGCAGGGCGCTCCACGAGCCTCACCGTTGTGTCCTAGTTCCACCTGAAGGTTGAGTTGTCGACTCTCTTCATTGCTCGCAAGGCTCGCATCCTCTTGGGTCCTGCAGACGTGCTTCAGTAGGTCTGTCTCTCGTGCGGGACTTGCTGCCACCAGAGTCCCTCGAGGCTTCTGATATTGGTTTGCCACGGGCTGGTGTGAGGTAGGTCAGGTCCTCCACTTCCGGAGTCCCGAGTAGTCTCGCCATCCAATCTTCCGATCAAACCCCAGAGGTAGATGTCGCCAACGGTCTATCTTGCTCTCTTCTGCGATCGCCATGTGGATGGATGGCTCGTAGGTGGTTGTCTTGTTCTGCGCTGCCGGTGCTCTTGCCAGATTTGTCTTCCATTGCACTCAGGTGTTCCAGTGCCTGTTACTTTCCTTCTTTCCGCAGGGGTGGCTTCATTCTTCTTCTTAACCTGACAGTCGTGCCACTCTGATTACTTCTTCCTCCTTTTCTTCGTAGTGGCGATGGCCACTCTGTTCCTTCTCCTTTCTTCTTTTCTTCCTTTCTTGGGTGGCGGCATACCGCTCCGATCTTTCTTCTTCTCTTCTCTTCGGGACGTACCCTGGTCCCCTTTTCTTCATCTTCTCTGGCCAGGCTTCCCCATGCAGCGCGCGCACTCTGCATGTGTCTTCCTGGTCTTGTCCTAGTCCTAGGACATTGTCTTCTTGTCACTCTCTTCCAGGGTTGGCGTCACGACCTTCACATCTTCTTCCTATCGCTTTCGTTAATTTGTGTGGTTGAAGTTCGTGGGTCCAGGTCCTCGGACCGCGCCTTGTCCGAACTTCTTGGACCTCGTGCTGGTCCCTTCTGCCGAGGTCTGGCAGGTAGGTTTCGTGGTGTTGAGCTTCTTGGACCTCGTGCTGGTCCCTTCTGCCGATGTCCGGCAGGTAGGCTTCGTGGTGCTGAGCTTCTTGGACCTCGTGCTGGTCCCTTCTGCCGATGTCCGGCAGGTAGGATTCGTGGTGCAGGGCTTCTTGGACCTCGTGCTGGTCCCTTCTGCCAATCGCTGACAGGTAGGCTGCTCGGTGCGACCATCTGGCTGGCCGACCTCTTACTTTGTGACCAGGCTGAGTGGTCAGGTTGCTTCTGTGTTGAATCTTCAGTTCTGCGGGTTGTCTGCACAACCATTTTCTTTTCATCTCAGTTCAATTGCTTTGGTGCGCAACTGGGTGCGCTCTTCGGGTGTTCCCTTGTGACTTGCTGCTTTGGGCTAGAGCTGGCCGCACTGTTGCGCATTTGCGTCATGCGCTTTCGCACTTCCTGGTGCTGGGTTGTAGACCCATTGTTGGTTCGTGTGGGGTGTTCTTACTTTCGCCATTCTGCTGCAGCGACGGCCTGTGGCCACCAGGCATCGCTGTCTTCTCTTCTGGCGTGGCGTAGATGCTTCTGGAGGGTTGCGTCACCGCTCCGTTGACGTTCTTCTGGTCTTGCTTCTTCTGTTTGGTGTTGGTTGCGATTCTTGTGGGTTTTCTTTGGGCGCCCTTGCGGCGTGCTTTCGAGTGTCTTCTGAGGAGTTCTTGCACTCCTGTTGGCGGAGGTGCTCTTTGCGTTCCTGGCGCGCTCCTGCGCTGTCGCCTTTTGCATCTGGGTGGTGTCTCGGTACTCCTGTAGTTAGTGTTGCTGTGCATTTACCTTCATGCTTGGCTGTGTTCTCAGTTGTGATGTGGTCTTATTCAGTTAGCATGGGGAGCTTGGTCGCTTTCTCCTTTCCTTGCCTGGAGGGAGCTGGTTACTTTTCCTCTAGAATGTCCTGCGTGGAGTTGCTGCACTCCTGACGCGCTTCTGGGGTCCCTGGCGCGTTCTCGGGGTCGTCACCCTTTTATCTCCTCGGGCTGTGTGATGATTTGGTGGCGTTCCGGTGTACCAGTGTTCTTGCGCTTGGTCAGTTTCTCCTGGCGTTGATTCGCAGTCACCTGGTGCAGAGTTCCTTCACTCCTTGCACCGTCTTGTGCAGTGCTATGCTATGCTGTCCTGGTGGCGATGGTGTGTCGCTGTGCAGCGTCTTTGGTCGGGCTTCCTTGTCGCTGTGTGGCGTTCCTGTTCCAGTCTGGTGTGTCAGGTAGCACTGGTTTGCACTTTGCTGTGTCCTTTTGAGCGCTCCCCAGCTTGTTCTCCTCTGTTGGGCGTCTGCTTTCGTTTGGTGCGCTTGGGGCTATACTGCAGGGCTGCAGTGGTCAGTTTACCTTATCAGTAGGTCTGGGCTGCAGCAGCGTGTTCTGTGCTGCCTTGTTTTCCTCCTGGCACCCGGTTGCCTGTTGGCTCGTGTCGCTCTATGGCATGTAAGTTGCTGCCATAGGGTAGCTCCTTCGTGCTGCTGGGTGCAGTGTTGCTCGCTGGCCACTGGGTGGCGGCATTGCTTGTGGGGGGGGGTTCTTGTGTTGGCTTATTTTCTTCATCTGCTGCAACACTTGTGGGGGGCCATGCACTCTTGGCTGGGCTGTGTGTCTATTTGGCTTGTTTCTGTTAAACCCCTGCAATTCCCGCTGGTGTCCACTAGATGGCAAGGAAGCTTTCAAATCGAGTCCGGTTCAGTTGTGCTGCAGATTGGCTCAACGTTCGTGGGCTTCACTGGGTCAGAGATGCCGGTACTTGTGGGCAGAGTTCCTCTCCGTTGTGGTGAGTCTGTGCCTACTTTGATGGGGAGACCTGGCTCAATTCCACGCTGGTCGAGCTAGCTGTTTTGCTGTCGCCCGTTGTTTTGTGCTTGTTTCCCGTCTGTCCCCGCCCGCAGCAGGCTCAGTGATCACGCTGCATGGGGGGGTTATTTGAATGCTGTTACTGGAGTAGGCTGGCTCCGATTTGGGCAGTGTTAGAGCCCGCGAGAGGGCAGTTCAGCAGGGGTCTCGACGGGCTGGCAGGCTTTGACTCCTACGCGGGTGGGCACCGCGTGGGTCTCTATTTTGCGAGGTCCTCTGGTGCTGCCAATGCGGGTGGGCTCCGCTCGGCTTGGCATATCGCGGGTGGGCTCCGCTTTAATTGATCGGCGCCCTGCAGCTATCCGCACGCTGCGGGCGCTCTCCGGTAAAGTTTATTCACCGCGCCGCCGCACTTCGCACGCGGGGCGGGGGACGCTGCAGGCAGGCCGCGGGTGGGCTCCGCGAGCCTTGCTTTATTGTTATTGTTGGGCAAAGTTAATGTGTACGGTCCATAGCGGGTGGGCTCCGCTTTGTGTAGTTCCGGGCGGCGCTAGGAGGCGGCCGCCATTATCCCGGTTATGTTAATTGCGGGTGGGCTCCGCTTTTGGTTTCATAAACGTATGGGCTCACCTTCGGCCAACGGGCTTCTCTTGATCCGCGGGTGGGCTCCGCGAGGGCTTCACGATAGGTGGGCACGTTCGCGGCCGACGCGGGTGGGCTCCGGTCGGATCGCACTTTCTTCAGTCTCACTTGCGCATACATGCCAACATTTCAGAAGAGCAAAGTGGGAGAATTAAAAAAAAAAATCGGGAGAATGGGGCATTGAATCGGGTTAACGGCATGTATGGACTTTGAAAGTGGCTGCTGCAGGATCGGGCATTTGAAACAAAAATGCACGTGTATTTTTAAACTTTCAGATGCACGGAGCGCAATGGCAGGCAGAGAGAAGGTGATGCAAGTGTTGTGCACTGGCCTGGAAGCAGGGCCGGTCCTAGGCATGGGCGGTATGGGCATCTGCCCAGGGCCTCGCGCTCAGGGGGCCCGCTGCCGGCCCTCGCACAGGCAGTAAGGCACTTAGAGGGGCCTCACATCTTCCCTTTCGCCCGGGGCCTCAGAAGGCCTAGGACCGGCTCTGCCTGGAAGGTTGCTGGCAGTGCATGCACTCCTCCTCCCCCTCCTGTGTGGCAGCCCGGGCTGTAACAGCTTCCCCGCGCACACACAGCCGCCCCAGTACTTCACACGTCTTTAAAAGACCATTGTCTTGTTAATGACGCTTTGTTGGTTTTTCACCCCTTCTAGAGCCCCTGCATTGCCACTCTGAATATTGCTGGAAGAATTAGCACCTTACACAATACCAAACCCTGTCAGCTAAAACCCCCGAGGAATCGGGTTTTTGCTTTCAGGAATCGGGAGGCGGGAGGCTAACCTTGAAATCGGTAGTCTCACGCCTGAATCGGGAGGGTTGGCATGTCTGCTTGCGGCCGGTACAGGTGGGCTCTGGCCGGTCCGCTTCTCCTCTTGGGGGCACCGCCACGGCAGGGCGGCATTCAGCAGGCTTGAGAGGTGCGGGGTGAGCTCCCGGTCACCTTCTCTTTTCCTTTCAGGCCCGGGGCTCGACACATGCCCCGTGGGCCTCTCGGCGGCTGGCACGCTTCAAAGGGGGTGTGCTGTCGATGCAGGCAGCTCTCCTCTTCCCTTTTCCTCGATGTTTCTTTTAGCTGGCACGCATGGGCACAGCTACCCTCGTCGCCATTGTAGGGTCGGGCCTTAGGCCCTCATGCTTGTAATGACTGGACTACAGGACACACTGCATACTCGGTGCAACTGGCCCAGAGCACGTGCGCTCGGCCTCTTTTACTGGTACTGTGTCACATGACCTGTGACATCAGTGGTGGGTGGGTGTTCAGTGTAGTTACAGGCTCAGCACTAGACTGCTGACTTATGCTGGGCATTACACTTCTGAAGCCAAGTTTACCGATACATTTAGAAATATCACAGAGCCTGTGCAGTGCGAGTCGCGCGCCCTGACTGCCAAGTTTGCATTTCTAGCTGCATACTTCTGGTGAGAAATCTGGGGTGCAGACAGGCAAACGGTTTGCAAACCTTTCACGGAGAGAGTGTGGGTGAAACCTCTCTTCAGCAGGCAAACCGAACCCGGGCCTCGGCCATGCAGGCTGCGCTGATACGACCGACCATATGTTGTTTTTACCAACAGTCACAGAAGAATGCGTTCACTTTTCGTGGGAATAAGAGCGCTGAGGCCGCGAGCGCAAAGCAGCCAAGAACTGACGTGGGAAGTAATTTACTCAGACCAGAGGATCAGTGGAGTTGTTCCCCCAGAGGAAAGCACGCGCCCCTAGAGGATTTAGTACTTCGGTACTAACGCCGTTTCACACTACCCTCAAGCTCTGTAATACGGATCACAGTTTCATTAGACGTCGACAACAGTGTTTTACTAGTACAGCGAAGAGTGCCTGCCCCGTGTTTTTGTTAGAATCCCCTCTGTCGCTGCTGCCAAACACCAAGGCTGCCTAGCCTTGAATTACAGCGTGTGCTTCTTCAATACTTGGAATTGTAGAGCGCCGGTAATGTGAGGGATTCTGGGCGCTATTTCTAGGCATGGGGACATTGGCGGGTGCCCAGAATCACAGGATGCCAGCCGTCGCCGGGACTCGAACTAGGATCCCCAGCTCTTGCCATTGCGCCACACACTCTCCAACATTCAGTCCCTCCCTTCTCTTTACCTTTTCACCTCTACCTACTTTCTCCATGTGTCACAATTTTGCCATCTTTTTCTTTCTCCCTTTTTTGTTGTTCTCCCACTCTGGGTTAAGGTGTGATGATGAAAAATAATTCCCAGCCCAAAAAGAAGTGCAGATGGCACCACCACAAACTAGGAACTGTCAGTGAAGCTTTGTATTCAAGTACATTTACAAACAAAAGCTCAAAAAAGAAAAAAAAAGTGCTTCAACACGCTATCAGGGGTAACAAGTGTTATATAAATATAAACCTTTTCCCCTCTTCTTTCCCTCCGCTACCCTTCTGAATCCAAATAACTGACTAACCTATCCACCACTCAAATTATTTTCATATTTTACTATACTACTTCAACCCTAATCCTTCTTCGGTTCCGGAGTATCGCGCTACTCGCCGAAAAAGCGCTTCGACGCCTCGTCAGGGGTAGTAAATGCTATGTAAATGCTATTACAATACAATACAATACCTGTGTAATTCATTTTTTATGCCTAAAGCATCCCTCACCAGCCATTTTCCTAAGTAAATAATGAAGTTTCCTCTAGGATGCAAATGTAATCAAAATAGGACAAGTGTTGGCTCCACTGCTGTGTGTACATCTTGGAACTCTTAAATAATAGAATTCTTTAGATGGCCTTCTCCCGAAATTAGGCAACCAAACTATCAGACACATGGCCTATTCAGGCCACCTGGTGAACTCTTCTCAACTTGATCAGTTTTACAAAGAAAACTGTTGAGTTTGATTAAATTTAACATTGACAACTTTTTGACAGTAAACTAAAAAAAAAATGGCCTTTGGAAAAAAAGAGAAACATCTTGAATGGAAGGTAGGACAGCAATCCATAGACCTAGTAAAGAAACATGATTATGTGGGAATAACCGTGGACTCCAAATGGTCCTGGGAAGACACTATCCGTAAGTGAAAGCAAAAAGCAAATACGACAACCAAACCAGTGAAACAGGTTACAGACATCTGTGACATAGGAGCCATTGGTCCTTATATGATGACATTGAACGCTAAGCTCCTACCTATGATCTTCTGTGCCTGTAGAGATAAACACATACAAGAGCTGAGCACCATCTACATACAAAGCATGAGAGCACTGGCAAATCTATTGTTTTAAACACCACAGGTAAAACTTTGTCTACAACTCAACTTTAAGTCACTGTACATTTGGCATATCGTCTCCATGGTCAACTGTTTCTTACCATTGCATAATGGGAGAGGATACCCTGAAATTGAACAATCTAGCAGATTTAACATTTTCCCCAAAAATCCCATAATTAAACTTAATTTTAATCTGCCCTCTATAGAAAACATATCCAAGAATACAATTTACATTCACTAGGCTCACTGATAAAGATGACAAAATCCAACTGCAAAGGGATAATAAGAATGTGTCCCTGGACTAAAAGCTGTCAATGTCACTTAATAAATCTACTGGAGTATAAACAAACTCATTTAACCCTAGGCTCATATTTTTTAATGAAGCAGTTGTACATTGACTTCAATTTGGAGGCATAAAAAAGCTGAAACTACAGTTGCACTCACTGCACATGCCAAAGCGCCAGCTAGATTATGTGCTGAAAAAAACTACAGACCATGTGATTATAAAGCTGAATCTTTGGAGCATATAATATGTATCTTCCCAAAACTACAAGGTTTACAGAGAAAGTATGTATGTCAACCATTTCTAAAAGCAAATGTAAGGTCAGTCGAGGAGGCAATCAAATGCTGTTCTATTCTACCGTCCAACACTTTTATCAGCAAATTAATGAACTTTCTTGAGTAATTCTATCAGATGCTTAAACAATCAATTAAGTTGATCCACCTGGGTGAAGTAACTTAAACTAGATTACTGATTCCTAGTAGGACACAGCAGGTCATCAATTCACAAATCATGTTGCTTAGTTGTTTGTAATCGTTTTTAACCTTTCTATTTAATGTAAATGATTTATTTTTTTAGCTTATTACTTAGGGCAAGGAATCAAATTGAGCAGAGACAAGTATTGGCATCAACCTTTGTGTGTATCTGTAAATTGCTCACAGAAAGGATTTTGAGATTAGAACAATACATTGGGAGTGAGGGCCTTGTCAATAATGAATGACATATAAGCAGTGTTTGATGTTCTCAGTTATAGAACACCCCTCAACATGCTTGCAATTAACTGTGGCAGCAGTGACACAATCCTTAAATAATTCACCTCTTTCTTGTCCAACAGGCCTGACCAAGTAAAATTAGCCTCTTCCTTGTTTATATTCTTAGCCATTTCCTATGGTGTTCCTCAAAGATCAGCTCTATCTCCAACCATTTTCAATCTTTACATGGTACCCCTCCCAAACATTTATTTAACAGATTACCATGGGGCACTAAATGCTGGCAAATGATGCCCAAGTATAAACCAAAGTCTCCAATGAGTCATGTGATCATTAATGAATCATAGCTTGCCTCCAAGTGTGTAGGACGGCATGAACCAATTTTGTGTCTATCTTTTGTCTTTTACTTATAGCTGGACATCTTCCATGAACCTGCCACTACCACCCTCTCAACATGTCAGAATCAGTGTGTTGTTCCAGATGTGAATTGGTCAATGATTTCATAGGCAAAAAGCATCACAGCACAATGTTTTACCCTCCACGTATTATTTGAGATGTCCAGACCCTGGTGCATCTCTTCCAGATAACCACCCTTTAGTTAGCCATGACAACATGTAGATTTGATTATTGTAACAGAATCCATGGAGGCCTTCCTGCGAAGACTATGGCCAAATGCCAAAATGTTCACAACTACTTATGTAGAGCATCCTTTATCTGAAGTGAACTGACCACACCTCTTAGCCCTGAAATCTTTCTACTGATTCCTGAGGAGATAGAGGGCAAATTTAAAGATCTCCTGCGTTTTGCATGAACTCAACAAGTACAGGACGCACCTGCCATTCCATCCTGTTGGTGCCATACCAGCTGCCCAAACGCCTAATGTGGTCCACTTAAATCAGATTCTCTTTTCATTTGGTGAGGCACAAGACATTTATGGGCAGAGAATCTCATGCTCAAGACTCCTTTCTGTGGAACTTGCTTCCTTCAGTTCTTTGTACCAAAGAATGTTTTCTGAGTTTCAGCAAGTCCCTGGAGACTGAAGTTCAAGCTTCTGAACTACAACATAGCTGACAATACTGGCTTTCATGACCAACTGCTACTGCTGTCCTCCTCTCAGAACATAATCCTACTACCTGATCTGGGTATTACCTCTCTGCTGCATACCCCTGAGGAGTGCCCAGGACCAAACTGTGGGCTGTTCTAAAACCACAGAAAAACTATAAATAACTTAATATGCATTTTTCTATCTCTTTATAACATAAATTGGTTGATAATACTGATGTGGATATTTCTGATAGAGATATCTGCAGTCCCCTTGATTTCCACTCATTAACAGTAATATTGACTGGGCAATCACACCCAGTGGAGTTGATCCTAACTCCCTGAACAGAGCTCCAGTATCAAACCAAACTCATTTCCACAACAGCAATTGTAATCTATTTGGAACACGAAAGAACACTTAAGCACCATTTCAAACGCACAACATATAAAGTTTAATGTAAATTTTGGCGGATGAGATACTCTGTCATAAATGTGACAGATATCCTGTCTGCTGTATTACAAGTGCATTATATCCTATGACACTTATAGTACATCAGGCAGGATATCCGTAACATTTGTAATGGCGAATCCCATCTACCAAACTCTAAAACAGGCCCATCGTCTCTGTTGACTCACTCAAGCAGTTTGCCCATATCAAGCCTTCAAACAAATGTCCTAATCCTGAAGTATTTCTTAAATTCCCACCCATTTACAAGTATCATCCATCTGCCCAAAATACTTTTACAAGTGACCATTCTATCACCCATTAATAGAGCTACAAACCGTACTCAATTTTACCATCAACAACTAGAAAGACCAGTCTATTGATTTCCTATTCCTGAGCCCCCTTTAGTCACTTTCCCATACAAAACTGAAAGCACACCGTCTTCTCCAATCATACCATTACCCTCCTTCTCTTATACAATTTATAATATTCTTGTAACGAAATGCCTCTTTTTGCAGGGAAGCCTTTGCTGTGGTTTGTCCCCTGAAGAAGCTAAGACCCTACTTGTTTGGGACGCACTTCACTGTTCAAACTGACCACAAGCCTCTCAGATGGTTGATGCAGATGAAAGGAGAGAACTCCAAACTGTTGAGGTTGTCAATTTCCCTACAGGGTAAGGACTTTACTGTGGAACATGGACTTGGGACTAACCATGCCAATGCAGATGGCCTTTCCAGGTTTTTCCACTTAGATGATGAGAATCACCAGGATAAAGGTTAGCTTGCTCATCACCTTTCATCTGGAGAGGGGACATGTAAGGAAATGCCTCTTTTTGCAGGTTCACCCCCCAGATGTTGGCACTAATTCTGCTGTTTTTTCCAACTTTGAGAGTGCCCTGAGGCCTGCTATCCAGACCTCAGTGTCAATGTTCTAACCCTATACTAAAGTTTGTAAAATTGGATACACACAATTGGCAAGTACCAAATTATTTATAAGTCCCTAGTAAATGGTACCCAAGGTACCCCAGGCATGTAAGGGTGAGTGTTTACCTAGGGGTGCAGCATTGTTTGTGCCAGCCTGCATGTGACAGAGGCAAAATGGACCCTAGCCTGCCACTGTAGACTGAAGGGCAGTGTTTAACACTGCTAATTCGACTTTGCCATTAAACCAAATGGCAAGGCCACCACTTCCCTTAGGGATATATGTAAGTCTCCCCTAAGGAAAGCCTATGGAGCCCTATCGCAGGGAGCTATCTATTCCTAATTAGGACATATTTTTTGTAATATGTCTTAGCAACATTTCCAAGTTGTCGTTTTGCTGTGGAACGGTTAGGAGCCCCATTGGCTAGCATAGGGTTACCTGCTGGCATCCAAGCCTGGCTAACATTTGAATGGGACTACCTACCAAGGTCAAGTAAGGCTTCAAATTAATCGTGGCAGTAAATTTCACCCAATGCCAAGGCCTGTTTAAAGTGATGATGAAAGTTAGCATCTTGTATAAAGTTGTCCCTCTGCTCCCCAGCTAGTACAGTAATCTCACAAAGGCCCTGACACATAAACAGATTTCTGAGTGCCTAGGGAGATGTGTGAATGACTCCAAAGGCAGTTGCTGCAGAGCATGGTATTGCCTTCTCTCCCAGGAAGGCCCCTCAGGGTGTTAGCTCAAAGGTAAGCTTCAAAGGTGAAGCCACCTGTGAAGGACTCCTGGTGACAACTCCCTGAGCAAGATGCCTTTTGTTCCTGCAGACAATTAGGGACAAAGCCAAGGAAGGGAAACCTTTGCCCAAATCGTTATTCTCGTGGGCATGTAGCCCACTGATAGCCACACCTCTAGGGTGGGCTATCCTGCTCCTGACAACGAAGGAAGGGTCATGCCATTTTGAAAGGGCAAGAATGGGACACTCTGGGATAGCTACATGCTACACATCACAGGAAACTTGTCAATAGGTAGGAGGGTGCCCAGTAGACCATTGACTAGTGACCATATGGGCTCTTTCCTGGGATGAATATGGCACCCCTGGCACCCTGGCCCTCAGTTCACACTGGAGAACAAGAGAGGACTGAAGAAGGACTGCCCTACTGCCCTTGACCTGCACAAAGAAAGGCTGCCCCTGCAACACTTTTGGGTTGGCGAGACTGTGCCTGCGGCACCTGATATTGGAAAAAGTTTATTTCCTGCCTTCACCCACAGCTGTGACTTCCAAGAATCAGTCAGCCGATCCCCTGGAGCCAGCTTCAAGTCTATAAGAGTTGAAAGAGCCCAAACCAACAAGTTGGCAGCCACCACAGAAGTTTTGCCACTCCCAGGCGCCGAGCACTTCAAGAGACAAATCCAGGATAGCCAAAACTTGCACCCATGTCTACCAGACCAGGGAGTGCTATCAGAGTCTGGATTTATTGTACTCAAGGGACACCAGAACTCCCCTCCCCAAGAGTTTGCATCCAACTACAGTGCAGGAAGACCAGTAGTTCAGCATTGGTTGTTCGACTACTGTAAATTAGAGGACTTCGAGGGATCCTGATATCCATGGTCAAAGCAGCCCCACATCACCTGTGGACACAGGAACCACCACAGAGACACCTGTGTTAGCCACACCACAACAAGAGCACCCTTTGAGCATCCTTTGCCTGTATTCTCAGCATCAGGACCACTCCATTGAAGTCTTGGGCAGTCATTCTGGAAAGTTTGGAACTTGCTTCAAAAATGCTCGGTTGGTCAGGTAACTGACCAAAGTATCTTTTCTGGCCCCCTAGACCTTTTTCCTGCCTGATTTGGTTCCCCAAACCAGGCCGGCGAACCCACACTAACTCTTTCAAACTTTTGAAAAATTTACAAACTTTGTGTTGTTGCATCTAAAAATTATAAACGCCTCTAAAATCTGTACCTCTTGAACCCCTCCAGTGGATTTCGATAAACAAGATCTCTAAAAATACATAAAAATAACCTCTATTCTTATAAATTGTTGTTGTGTCTCTTTATTGGTGTGTGATTTTCGTATTCTGTTGTTTAGTGTTGTTAAATACTTCACACTAAACTCTTTTGCCAAGCCTTACTGCTCACAACCACAGCTACCCAGGGTTTAGCTATGATTAAATACATTATACTAACTGGACCCAAGCAAGTGTACTCCACGATAAGTCCCCACAGCCATATCATATTGTACACCAAGTTCCTCACAATTCTTATAATGCACCTCCTCTAGCTGTGCTCCTTGTTTCCCAGAAGTGTTTAACCTCATAGATCTTAACCATAAAAAAGCTTCATATTAAAAGTCTGTTCTTTTAATTGGTTACTTGAGGGCAAATCTTTAATTCTAGTCAACTCAAAACTGTTTTCCAAGGTACTATCTAAGCTAGCCATAATATGAGAGCAACACACAAGCACCTGAACTATCCTCACAGCCCAACTCAATGGCAAAGCTTATTTTGCAGGTCATATGTTATCCACAACCTCTTCATTGTTGTAAAATTATACATATATTAAACTTATATTGGGTACAGGCAGCCCTCTTCATCCATTGGTTTGTTATTGCATCAGTTACATTTTTCTCCCATCCATTACAGAATACAGCATGGGACAGCGGGTCAGCCCTTTTTGAGCCATTGACTAGCTTCACTCTGAGTAATCCCTTTAACAAAGAGAAGGCTCACACACAAATTAGTTATAAGTACCATTGACTATTGTGCCAATGTGTCCTTTTTGATCCCAAACATTGTTTGATTTGAGCCCCTTCGTTGCAGGGGTTAATCCCCCGCTGTGCTGGGAGGAGGGGGGCTCGCACAGCGCCCCCATGCTTATGACGAGCTCAGCTCGTCATGAGCTACGGCGCTCCTGTGCTCATCACAGGTGTATTGCCTCCTGTGGAACGCTCAGCACAGCGGGGGAATTCTCCCCGCACCTGAGTGTTCCACGGGCCATGACGAGCTGAGCTCGTCATGAGCACCGGAGCGCCGTGGCTCATGACGAGCTGAGCTCGTCATGAGCATCCAAGGAGTTAGCCAAAGTCTTTTTTTTATGTGGGCCTGGCAGCTTTCATAAAAAACCATGCTTAAACATAAAAACATTGACAACCCAAAATGCTGGTGCCAATGCTATATCTGTTGGCTTTGCCACTGCTTGTTTATTAGTCAGCCTTTAATTCAGCCCCCTTGAGCAGTCTTGACGCAAATGCAATACAAAAGTCTCTGCCTCTCCCTCTATCAATCAATCACTTGTAAAGCCCACTACTCACCCCTGAGGATCTCAAGGCGCTGAGGGGATGGGGTGCTGCTACTGGCCAAAGAGCTAAGTCTTGAGAAGTCTTCTGAAGGTGAGCAGGTCCTGGGTCTGCTGCAGGTGGGTAGGCAGGGTGTTCCAGGTCTTGGCGGCGAGGAAGGAGAAGGAACTGCCCCCGGAGGTTGCTCGTTGGATGCGGGGGACGGCGGCAAGGGCGAGGCTGGCGGAGTGGAGCTGGCTATATGGGGGTGTAGAAGCTGAGTCTGCTGTTCAGGTAGGCTGGTCCGGTGTTGTGGAGTGCTTTGTGTGCGTGGGTGAGGAGCTTGAAAGTGATCCTCTTGTGGTCGGGGAGCCAGTGTAGGTCTCTCAGGTGGGGGATGATGTGGCTGCGGCGAGGAATGTTGAGGATCGGTCGGGTGGAGGCGTTTTGGATGCTTTTTAGTCGTTGTAGGTGTTTGGCCGAGATTCCTGCATAGAGTGCATTGCCGGGTCACTGTTCTTCTAGTTTCGGTCAGGATACACTTATAGATCCTGCGGAGCATGTGGAGGGTGTTGTAGCAGGAGGAGGAGACGGCGTTGACCTGCTTCGACGTGGAGAGGGAGGAGTTGAGGATGAATCCTAGGTTGTGTGCGTGGTCCGTGAGTGCCTGTGCTGTTCCCAGTGTGGTTGGCCACCAAGAGTCGTCCCAGGCAAAGGGGGTGGGGCCGAGGATGAGTACCTCCGTCTTGTCTAAGTTCAGTTTCAGGCGGCTGCTCCTGATCCATTCGGCGACGGCCTTCATTCCCTCGTGGAGGTTGGTCATGGCGGTGTGCGGTTCCTTGGTAAGGGAGAGGATGAGCTGGGTGTCATCGGCATAGTAGATGATGTTCTGGTCGTGCTGGCGGGCTACTTGTGCGAGGTGAGCCATGTAGCCGTTGAACAGGGTTGGGCTAAGGGATGAGCCCTGGGGTACGCTGCAGCTGATGTTGGTGGCTTTGGATCGGAAAGATGGGAGGCAGACTCTCTGGGTACTGCCGGTGAGGAAGGACGTGGTCCATCCAGGGCCTTCTCCGGGATTCCGGCTTCTTGGAGACGTGTCTTTAGTGTGCGGTGGCAGACCGTGTCGAATGCGGCTGATAGGTCCAGGAGGATGAGGGCTGATGTTTCGCTATTGTCTAGTTGGCATCGGATGTCGTCTGTGGCGGCGATGAGGTCTGTCTCGGTGCTGTGGTGTCGTCTGAATCCGGACTGGGAGGGGTCTAAGATTTTTTTGTCCTCGAGGTGGCGGGTCATTCGCATGTTGATGGTTTTCTCGATGACCTTCGCCGGGAAAGGGAGCAAAGAGATGGGCCGGAAGTTCTTGAGGTCCTTGGGGTCCGCCTTGGGCTTTTTGAGGAGGGCGTTGATTTTGGCATGCTTCCAGCTTTCCAGGAATGTCGCTGTCTTGAAGGAGATGTTGATGACCTTCCTTAGTTGGGGTACGATGGATGCGTCAGATTTGCTGAATACGTGGTGTGGGCAGGGGTCTGACGGGGCTCCTGAGTGGATGGAGTTTATGACCTTGCGTGTCTCGTCGTCGTTGACGTAGGACCAGGAGGTCAGGAGGTTGGTGCAGGTGGTGTTTGCGGGGGGGGGTGTGGAGTCTGTGGTCGGTCCAGTGGAGTTTGGTGGTGCGGTTGAAGGCGACGTGGGTGCTAGTGGTGAAGACGGGGTCGAGCGTGTGTCCGGCAGCGTGGGTGGGTTCATTGACAAGTTGTCTGAGGATAGAGGTTGGTGAGGTTGTCGATCAGGGTGGCTGAGTTGGAGTCGTTGTTGTTCTCGAGGTGGTAATTCAAGTCTCCAAGGAGGATGTAGTCCGTGGAGGCGAGTGCGTGGGTGCTGGCGAGGTCGGCGATGGAGTCACTGAACTGGGCACGGGGTCCGGAGGGTCTGTAGACGAGAGTTCCTCTGAGTGTGGTGTTGGGGTCGTGTGGATCCTGAAGTGCAGGTGTTCGGTGGTGTTGAGGGTGTCGTCTGCGTGGGTGTAGACCTTGAGGGTGGACTTGTGGATGATGGCTAAACCTCCTCCGATACCATTGTCGCGATCCCTGGGGGTGATCTTGTAGCCGTCCGGGATGGCTACGGCGATGTCGGGCGCTGAAGAGTCGTTCCACCAGGTCTCGGTCAGGAAGGCAACGTCTGGGCCGGAGGTGTCGAGCAGTTCCCAGAGCTCGACGGCGTGTTTGCGTATGGAGCGGGTGTTGAGGAGTATGCAGCGGAGGTGGTTGGTTCTGGTCCTTGGAAATTTGGTCGGAAAACCTGAGGAAAAAAGAACAGTTAGACAGTTAGGGAGTTGGGTGCAGAGAAACCCACCCACTAAGGAAACAGGCGGCAGCAAGAGCGAAGTGATGAACACAAGTTAACAAGGCACGGCACAGCTGGCAGCCTTGTGGTGGCGTGGGGAGTGACCTGCCTGCAAGCAGGGTCAGAGGTCCTTCTATGTTTCTTTCTGCAGTGAAGGTGACAGTGCTCTAACTGCGGTGGTGAATGTGTCTGCACAGTATTGTCGGCAGTTTCTATTGTCCCTCAGCAATGAAGCAGGAGTGACTTATTCCTCCCAACACAAGCATTTGGCCTACACATGACACAGACATAATAATCCAAGTACCTTCTTTCACTCTCCCCGATTAATGAAAGGCTCTTGTTGAAGCATTTGACAACTGAATGTTAACACGTTCTTGATGACACACAAAAGCAGAACACAAACACTAAACCTCAACAGTAACTGATATAGTATTTGCAATACTTTACCTGTACTTAACCAGGTACCCAATGCCTTCCACTGGTGCGTGCCACAGTACCTGAAACACTGGTACCCAATTATGAACCCTGTTACTTGTCAGTAATTATAAGCTATCCTAATCTATTAAATCATAGATAGACGTTTACTGACATTGTCATGGTTTTCTGAATAGTAAATGCTGTCATCCTCTTGTGATTGACGGTATTGTGGATCATGAGGCAGACATTCAGTGGGTTCTGTGCCTTCAGCCAGTGCGCGTGAACCTCCCTTGATGCAGCCATGTGAGGTATTATATTTACAACAAGGGGTGGTGAGGGACAGAGTCTCTGAATTAAGCAGAAAGCTCTCACCCAGTCAAGAGATCAGGGCTAGATCCAACACCGTTTTTTTAGCTCACTGCACCATCCCAGTTTCAGAACCTGGCTGTATGCAAATTAGTCTGTTCCTGTCCCAGTGCATGATGGGAACAGGGCAAACCAAACTACAAAAGCCAATTCTTACACTGGGAAGGAAACAAGCTCCCGGGGACCGGTTTCTGGCATTACAGCCGTCTTCGGCCCGGTTTGCTTGAATCCTGATGGTGCAATGAGCAAGGGTCTCACATCTGAGAATACCCTTCCACGCTTAGGGTGGACAAAAATATTTACAACAAGGGGTGGTGAGGGACAGAGTCTCTGAATTAAGCAGAAAGCTCTCACCCAGTCAAGAGATCAGGGCTAGATCCAACACCGTTTTTTTAGCTCACTGCACCATCCCAGTTTCAGAACCTGGCTGTATGCAAATTAGTCTGTTCCTGTCCCAGTGCATGATGGGAACAGGGCAAACCAAACTACAAAAGCCAATTCTTACACTGGGAAGGAAACAAGCTCCCGGGGACCGGTTTCTGGCATTACAGCCGTCTTCGGCCCGGTTTGCTTGAATCCTGATGGTGCAATGAGCAAGGGTCTCACATCTGAGAATACCCTTCCACGCTTAGGGTGGACAAAAATATTTACAACAAGGGGTGGTGAGGGACAGAGTCTCTGAATTAAGCAGAAAGCTCTCACCCAGTCAAGAGATCAGGGCTAGATCCAACACCGTTTTTTTAGCTCACTGCACCATCCCAGTTTCAGAACCTGGCTGTATGCAAATTAGTCTGTTCCTGTCCCAGTGCATGATGGGAACAGGGCAAACCAAACTACAAAAGCCAATTCTTACACTGGGAAGGAAACAAGCTCCCGGGGACCGGTTTCTGGCATTACAGCCGTCTTCGGCCCGGTTTGCTTGAATCCTGATGGTGCAATGAGCAAGGGTCTCACATCTGAGAATACCCTTCCACGCTTAGGGTGGACAACAATATTTACAACAAGGGGTGGTGAGGGACAGAGTCTCTGAATTAAGCAGAAAGCTCTCACCCAGTCAAGAGATCAGGGCTAGATCCAACACCGTTTTTTTAGCTCACTGCACCATCCCAGTTTCAGAACCTGGCTGTATGCAAATTAGTCTGTTCCTGTCCCAGTGCATGATGGGAACAGGGCAAACCAAACTACAAAAGCCAATTCTTACACTGGGAAGGAAACAAGCTCCCGGGGACCGGTTTCTGGCATTACAGCCGTCTTCGGCCCGGTTTGCTTGAATCCTGATGGTGTAATGAGCAAGGGTCAGGGACAGACTGATTTGCATATAGCCAGGTTCTGAGCTGGGATGGGGCAGTGAGATAAATAACGGTGATGGATCAAGCCCTGATCTTTGGACTGGGTAAGAGTGGTCTGTTTAACTCAGACACTCTGTTCATCACCACCCCCCTTTTCTAAATCGTTTTTGGCCACTATAGGTGTGGCAGGGTATACTCAGACATGAGTCCCTTTCTCACTGCTCCATCAGGATTCAAGCAAGCCAGGCCGAAGAAGGCTGAAATGCCAGAAACCGGTCCCCGGTAGCTTGTCTCCTTTCTGGTGAAGAATTGGCTTGGTAGTTTAGTCTGCCCTGTTCCCATGATGCACTGGGCCAGGGACAGACTGATTTGCATATAGCCAGGTTCTGAGCTGGGATGGGGCAGTGAGATAAATAACGGTGATGGATCAAGCCCTGATCTTTGGACTGGGTAAGAGTGGTCTGTTTAACTCAGACACTCTGTTCATCACCACCCCCTTTTCTAAATCGTTTTTGGCCACTATAGGTGTGGCAGGGTATACTCAGACATGAGTCCCTTTCTCACTGCTCCATCAGGATTCAAGCAAGCCGGGCCGAAGAAGGCTGAAATGCCAGAAACCGGTCCCCGGTAGCTTGTCTCCTTTCTGGTGAAGAATTGGCTTGGTAGTTTAGTCTGCCCTGTTCCCATGATGCACTGGGCCAGGGACAGACTGATTTGCATATAGCCAGGTTCTGAGCTGGGATGGGGCAGTGAGATAAATAACGGTGATGGATCAAGCCCTCATCTTTGGACTGGGTAAGAGTGGTCTGTTTAACTCAGACACTCTGTTCATCACCAACCCCTTTTCTAAATCGTTTTTGGCCACTATAGGTGTGGCAGGGTATACTCAGACATGAGTCCCTTTCTCACTGCTCCATCAGGATTCAAGCAAGCCGGGCCGAAGAAGGCTGAAATGCCAGAAACCGGTCCCCGGTAGCTTGTCTCCTTTCTGGTGAAGAATTGGCTTGGTAGTTTAGTCTGCCCTGTTCCCATGATGCACTGGGCCAGGGACAGACTGATTTGCATATAGCCAGGTTCTGAGCTGGGATGGGGCAGTGAGATAAATAACGGTGATGGATCAAGCCCTGATCTTTGGACTGGGTAAGAGTGGTCTGTTTAACTCAGACACTCTGTTCATCACCACCCCCTTTTCTAAATCGCCATGTGAGGTATTGGCTGAGAACTGCAACATTGTACCTGGGTAAGTGCACAGTTGTATCTCCTGCTTTCTCCGCTGGCAAGGCGGTTATAGATCATTATCCACCATGACTTGGCCCTGTTATTGAAAAGGTAGGGTCATCAATGTCTGTAAGTGTGGTGGTTGCACAAGGTCATGTGCCTGTTTCAACAGATGTTGCATATTTCAGCCAGTACAGTTAATTCCCCAGAACATTTAACAGCCTAGGACAGCAGCAGTGTGTCATGAAAAGCCTGACCCATAGGTGGGTACATTTCAACTCTATGTTGAGGCTTGAACATCTGTTATATTTTGAGTAGGCTAATGGGTTGGTCACAGGGCTCGTGTGCCCAGTCAATCCCACTGGTGACGAGGGAGAAGACTGACATCAGAGACGTTTCTCCTAGGCTGTCCAATGGCTTTTCCACATCTCCAAGAAATCTATGTATTTATTTTGGAGTTTTATAAAGCGCGAACATGACCCATCCGGATCAATTTTGTACACATCACCCACTTATCTACTCCTTAGGAAGTGTGTGGTTTTCTTAACACCCCTTTCTCGATACAATGTAATTTATTTGGCTCTATCCTACTGCCTCCTCTCACTACTAGAAAAATGTCATCCCTGTTTGCTGGTGCTCTGTAGTGCAGTTTTCTGCTTTTCTTTAAAGTACAGTGAAGCAAAACAAATAAATACCGTTTCCTCGCATGTCAGCTCCTCTCATGGGGTTTGTGGGCCTGGGGTTTCATATAGTGTTGCACACATGCCCTGTTTCTGGTTTATTGGCGAAGTTGCTAATGCAGTTTTTCTCTGTGCAAAGCTGATATGCAACGGGCGTCAAGTTAAGATGTTATTATAAGTGTTTGTGATTTGGAGGCTTTTCATAAGAATCAGACAAAGAATTTTTTTCAAGGCTGTTGGTCTATTTTGTTGTTCTCTCTAATCCGAATAAATGTTATTTTGCCACTTCTGTAATTCATGTGTGTATTACTTTGGCTTCCTATTGCCTAAAGCATGATTTTTGTTTTGCTATGTTTGTGCTCTATGTGTGGATTCTCGGCACGTCCGTTTTTTGGGACTTTTGTAAGGTCTTGTTTTGGTTCGATTGGTGTCGCCGCCTGCTGGTGTGGGTGTAAACTAGGGGTGGGCGGAATTTGGTAGTCGTGCTACGCAAAGCTCCGCAAAACGGTAAAAGATCTCAGGAGCACGCATAAGTTCAGCGAACATGCGGAATTGCTTGTTCCTCCCGTTCGCAATGCTTTTTTCCTGTCCGCGAACGCTGTTTGCGTGCTCAGGGAGAAATATCTTGCAAACATGTATTTTGAAAACGCGAAGAAGCAAAAAATTCTGCGGATCGCGGAATTTTTGCCAATTCCACGTTCTCTGTGGAGCGCGAAATGTCCCAATTTCCGCGAGCGTAACGGAATTTACCGTCCAGGCCTAGTGTAAACACGCAGATCTGATTTTAGTCCAGACTCACTTTCCCACGTTTATCAATTGGTTTTTCTCCTGATGTCCTCCGGCAAATATTAATACAGCTAATATCGCTCTCAGTAACACTTGCTGATCGTGTCTTCCCCTGCCTTCTAGATAATGCTGTACAGACCGGAAGCCCGACTCAAGATAATGTATCCATTATTATTCATTGTGTAGAGGTTTTTCTAAAGTAAATATTATTGATATTTTGCTGCATTTTTAATGTTGTCCTCATTTGTTCCATTTCAATGGTATCATCCTCATGAACTTGTAGACGCAGCATCAGGATATTAAGAGGTCTTAGGTTCTTTCACTTGATTTAAAAACAAATAAAGCATTTTATCAACTTTTTTCATGTTACACCTTTTAGTCTTTAGTGCTATTTTTTAGCAAGTGGTTGTTGTATCGAACCCCCGCCTCCCTTTCAAAGATGTATGCCCAACCAGTCTTCTCAATGTTTCCGATGTATGAATCATCCTTCTGCCAACTGGTCACATATGATGCTGAGTTGTCCAAAAATAATGTTTATTGGGTAGAGCTGTTTGCGCATCTGGAAAAGGAAAGTAATGTACAGCTGGAAGTTAATGATAGGCAAATTTTTTTCGGTTTTGACCCTGGTCTTCCTTTTACAGAGTCAATGACTAGATTTTTGTATATAGCAATGGCAATTGCAAGATCACTCTTATTAAAAAAATGGCGTTCAGATCTGATTCCCTCGGCCCAGGAGTGAGGTCAGAAGATGAGAAGGTTTAAGAAAAGTGAATACACTTATGCTGTACAAATTGGGGGCCTTAAGAAATTCAATAAAATTTGGGGTTCCAACTTTGATTGATTAATAGCTAGAGGGGATGATAGAAATTGTTGTTAAGTTGCTAAGTTGCAGTGAGATGGGCTGTGGTCTTGGATCCTATCGAATGTTTCTTATTGTGTAAATATATAAATGACTTCTTATTATTTTTATACAGTGTTATAGAGTGTGAAATAGGTTGAGGATTTGTGATGTTTATACTGTATCAGATGTGATTTGTATTTTGTATTTTCTTTTTAACTCCGAATTCAATAAAAACAAAGACTGTTTGCTCTGAGCCATTGCTACCAGGGTGTTGAGCTCAGTTTAATTTAGTGGCTTTACGGGTTCACCCTGACAAGGAATGAGAGTATTACTTGAGGTGGGTACTTACCCCCCTCAACTAATAATCCAACTTCTTTCAGAGGACATTCCCAAATTGAATTAGGGAGCCCTGCAATATGTGAATGACACTTGGGGCAGCTACCCAGGCCCAAAATAAAAATTCTTTCCACTCTCACTGGTGTGAAATACACTCTGTGCAGGAAGTTAAATTGTTTAAATTTAAAACTGTTCCTGATACTTTAGTCACATATTCAATGGATCTGCTTTGTTTGTTTTCCCCTCTTGGCTTTCCGGATTGATTTACTTTGCATTGGTTCATTTTATGAACGCCAGGATACTTGGTCTGAGCGACCATTCGCTTTACAAGCACTATATTCATTCACTCATTCTTAATCTGAATTAAGCAAAGAGAGTGGTATGTACAATCCCTTACTTAGAGGGTCAATGCTCTGCTAAGGAAGAACCATTTTAATGCTTCTTCCTAAACTTTTGGGAGTATCCTCTTGTCGCTGCTTTCGTTGAATTGTCATTAAATTGCTCCACTAATCGTCTACACATATGGGCTGCATATAGCTCAGAGAAATAATTTGGCAGGCCATCTAAGCCTAGAAATTTCTTTCTGCTCCTTGAACGTACGACTTCTTGAACTTCCTACACTATTATTAACTGTTCAAGTGATATGTCCCACTCATTAGGGAGAGGATTAAATCTAGCTGCAGTTTAGTAATCTTAAATCAGGCATTGTCCGGGATCGTAACCTCAGCATAGAGTTGCTGATAATGTGATTCAAAGATGTCATTGATCTCGCTTTAAGTTTAAACTGTACTTCCTTTGTCGTTAGGAACGGCATTCAATTCTGTTCTGCTGGTCTCATTTCACAGTAGATTTACCAGCTGAGATCCAGAATTGTTCCCTTTAGCATGTAACCTGTGCATAAAGGATTTATGATCAAAGTCTCTCAGTTGCTCCTTTGATCCTGCCCAAATCTCACATTTCTTGGCTATCTCTATGTCCTGGTTTCCATCTTAGACACCCAACATTTCTAATTTCCCCATCTCTGTCTGCAAAGTACTAAGTTTTGTAATATTTTGGATCACTCACTTGGATTAATCACTTTGGATATTGTTGATGAATTCTATAACTTCGCCTATTGCCCCTCCTAATACTACTTCTTGTAACCATGTAGCTTACAGTCTTCAGGAAGGTATATGTGCTACAGGCCTTTCTAATTTCACTGTTAAGAGCAATGGGCTTTGATCAGAGAGGATTGTGCAAAGATATTTTGCTGAATGTACTAGTGACATGAAATGTCATGAGTAAGCTACTTATTTGAGGATGAAGTGTATGCACAAGAGAGTAGAATGAGAATTGCTTGGTCCCAGGTTTAGTGCCTTCCAAATATTTCTCAACCTATAAATTGACTGATTGCTGTAACAACCTTTGACACGAATGGCACACATTTGAAGCAGCCTCCCATTGTGCCGTGGGGCATGCCTCACTCTGCAAGCTTGAGTAAAGCCTAACATAATCACTCAAACAGTGATACACTGGTAGTGTATAAACTCACAGAGATCCTTTTCGTAAACTCTCAGCTATTACATACTGCCCTTTCTGGGTCAACTGCAACTTTTCTGTCATGCCAAAGTCCCCCATGTTTAATCAAAGTCAATGCTCCGCATACATATGACGAGACCTCTGTGGCATGGATCTTCCATTTCAATGTATTCTTCATTTTACATAGCCGTTTTGTGATATCTGGGTTTCCTATGAGGAGCCTTTACGCGTTCCCCTCTCCTCGTGTATTAGTGAAATTTACTCTGCTGTGCTGGGAATGGCATGCCATGGCATGGGCATTCGCCATGATTTACAGTTTTTACCAGACTCACAACCACTACAAAATACTTTCAACTTTTAATTGTATTACATGTCCCAATGTCATGGGAGCAAAAATTGGGGGCCATTTGTACAACCCTTTTTTGTGGCAGCAAACGGGAGATCGGCCCGTTTGCAACAGCAAAAAACGTTTCCGGCATCTACAAATGCTATTTTGTGAGTCACTGACTCTCAAAATACCATTTGCGACTCTCGCTATTAGGAAGGGGCGTCCCATCCTAATAGCGATTTGACTCTGACACCATAGATCAAACAACCATGATGCTTTCCCAAAAGATCTTTTGGGAAAGCATCATGGTTATTTGATCTATGGTGTCAGAGGCAACTTTTTTTTGTATATATAGATTAGGATTCCAGCCTCTGTCTGATCCGAAACTGAATCATTCCCCTATGTTTACCCCCTTCCTAATAGCGAGTCACCATGCCATGTACTGCTGTTTTTCGACCGCAAAACACTTGCAGTTTGCTACCTACTTCAAGTAGGTGGTAAACCACTCGCAAACGGGACCCCTTCCCCTTTGTGAATGGGTACGGAAATATTTTTTAAGAGCAGGCAGTGGTCCCAGAGACCACTGCCTCCCCCTAAAAAATGAAACGGACATTTTTAATTTTTAAATGCATTCCGTTTTCCTTTAAGGAAAATAGGCTGCATTTAAAAAAAATAAAACTGCTTATTCTAAAAGCAGTCCCAGACATGGTGGTTTGCTGACCCCAGCAGGCCACCATCCCTGGGAGTGCTAGCGATTCCCAATGTTGTCGCAAATTGGGACAGCCTCATTATTATTCATAAGGCATGCAATTTGCAACCGCATTGGGAATCGCAAACAGTGTCTGAGACACTGTGGTACATTAAGTTTAGCGAGTCGCAAATTGTGGGTCGCAAGTTTGCACAATTTGCGACTCGCTAAACTTAATGGTCCTACATCTGGCCCTGGGTGCTTTTGACCTTCGTCCTTCGATGTGTCTGCTTTGGCTTCTTGTGAGGACTCAGAATGCTGTGACTATCTCCTGTATCTGATTCTCTCAGTACCAGCACTTCCAATTCCTCTCCCTCTTTTCCAATTCTTTTAGACTTTGAGTGACCTTTTTCCTCAGTTTTGTCCTGGAAGATCTTCTGCCCCTTCACCTCTTCTCTTGTTTCCAAGTGTTTATTTCTCCATTCATCCAAAGCAACACCGCTTCTGTTTCTTTGAAGAAGTGGACTCAGCCTTCTTTTCGCACTTTTATCTTCACTGATAAATGGAGCATGCATTTGATCTTGGCCTCCATGAGGCTCCATTTTTCCTTGTGGAATAAGCATTTCCCATTTCCCTTATACTGCCACAGTAAAGTCAGGAAACATGGAGACATACATGTTTCCAGTCTTGTAGGGAGCATGTTTTTGGGCATTCTGCAAGATGATATTTTGGTTCCTATGGTGTTCTGTGCTCTTTCAATCTCAAAGAATTTTGTTACACCCTGGGCGTCACCTCTGTCAACAACCAGTTCTTCAGGTTTGATGCTGCATCTTGCACATGCACTTGTTCTGGCAGTCCCGTAACATAAATGTTACTTCACCTTGATATATAAAAAAACACCTTTTTACGGCCACCGTCTCTCTGTCATTGCTTCTCTTCCGAATGAGTCCCGGAACCTGTAAGCTCCCTGGCTCCCTTAACCCAATCCCAACACTGCAATGCAGTGTTGTGATTAGTGTGATCATCGTGGTTTCGATGCTCAGATGGGGTTTGGGAGCCTGTGAATGTTCTCCACCCAAGCTGTGTATTACAGCGCAGTGGAGAACATGCTAAGTGCGCATGACTGTCTGGTTGGTCCATGACGGCCGGCCAGACCTTCATTCGCACTTAAGTGCATGAACCACTCTTCCCCCCTGTGACATCAGCCCCGACCTGTAGCCACAAAAAATAAAAGGATAATAACAATGTTATGATCATTTTATTTTGCCCATTTTCCAATGCTCTGAGAGCAGTGGGACGGCCCTCCTCCGCCTAAGCGGAGGTGCCACCCCTGCTACCTTGGCTGCCTGTATTCTACACATAATCAGTTGCTCCTCTGCTGTTCAATTACCATTGCTTCCTGTAAACAATTTGTCAGAGGTTCACTCCTGAGTGGCATTTACAGAGCATGTATCCCGGCTTTCTGTAACCAAAGCATGGCTGTACATTGCTCCAATATACCTCCTAGCTGGCCAGGATAGATCATATACCATGACTGTCTACAACATGTTTCGAATTGATGCATTCCTTTGGATTACTTCTTTGTCTCTCCGGGTGGCCTCTCTCATCTATTCACCTTAGCCAGCACCTATTGAAATCTGCCTGGCATTTTTACGTGTCTTTGATATAGGCCTGAATATGATATGTAGGAAGTGGGAATTAAACCGTAGACTCCTGGATTTATAGTTTTGCCACATTTTTTTCTCTCTTTCAATTGTTGAGTGTGTATACATCATTTATTTGTGGGCCTGCAAGCCCAAAACTCAGGGCCTATGCTACCTCTAACCAGTGCATGATTCACAAGGGCTGCTGGTAACCAATGTATTTTTGTAGATGGTTCTAATATTTCTCCTCAATAGACTCAGGAGACCGTATACCTTACTGATTGTACCCAGTGCATCCCTGTGGTGCCTTTTATACCTCTTCTCAGTGAACTTCCTGGACCATTTCTACAAGCTGCCTTTAACCAGCATGTTCCTTTGGCCTTCTCCTCTGCTACTCAAACCTACACAAGAAATTGAATGAATTCCCTCCCAAGTAGGCAATACCACATGCGGATCTACCTCCTATTCTGTTTCAACCACTACAGGCATACGTGTAAGTACAAAATTGCTGCAACATGAGGCTTTCACACCTCTACTATCACATATTACGCCAAAACACTTATGGGGCCACACTCATAAGCACCACAACATCAACCAGCTAAGGGCCTGCGTACTGGAAATAGTACCGAAAAAAGAAGGAGCAATGAATAAAAAAAACCTCTTGAAAAGAGAAAACTACTGGATCTACTATCTCTGTAGCCTGAAGCCCAATGGAATGAATGACAGGACTGAATTTACTTGTTACTTGTGATAAGTTTAAACACTACTAGTGTTATCATGTATGTGTATTTAAAGGAACAAGTAAAGTATTAAATATACAAGTAGTGCGCATTCACGTGCCCACACGGGTCCTAGATTGATCTACTGTTAACAACTAGAGCGAACGATTGATCGCGCTAGCGAACAATAAAGTTAGTACAATATATAAAAAAAGTTAAACCTACACATAGCGCATACGCGAACCAGCGCGTAGTGAGCATTGACTTTTGAATGCCACGCGGAGCGGGAGGACTCCGCGGAGCAGAACGAGCTGGATTCACTTTAACAACAAGGTGAGAAATGGCGGGCGTAGTCACCCGATAGACAAAGCTAGCCGTTAGTCACGGTTAGAGTTGAACACCAGTAGGGGTATAACCAACAGATACAAAGTGTAGCATTATGTAACGAGCGCGTAATTAACTACAAATTAACATCGAGAGTTAACAAACATAATAGAAACTCGATACAGTTGCCTGTAACGGATAGACCAAACATAGCGACATTAGCCAAATTTCACACCACAGCTGGGATTTAACTCATACACACAGCGCGTAAGAACAGTTCAAAGTAAAGTTACATGTATTTAGAAAATGTTTTGTTTGTTTAATTTTAGACTTTCCCTGACGAAGGTGTAGTTATGCACCGAAATGCATTGGAACAATGGATTGTCTTGAATTTTGAAAAGAATGAAAAGTGAATAAAACACCTTTGGTTTTTGAATGAAAACATAGTATGAAGTATACATTGCTGAGAAATATTGAAGTTGAATTTTTGAACTGAAGTTATAGCTGGAGATTCCAGCACAAAATTGCTGGTGCCTAGGGCGACACACTTATGAGGTAATAAGTGTGCAACTTGAAGTTGTTTGCCACACTCATAACCCACCCTTGTCCAACCAGAAATATTAATAATGTAATGTAAATCACATGTGTTCTAACCCTCACTCCTCTTTACACTTAGGAGCTGCAACATGTCAGGTTAAGGGTTATCACTGTAGCCATCATGCTTGAAACAAAAATGATTTCTGTGTGCAACTTGAAGTTGTTTGCCACACTCATAACCCACCCTTGTCCAACCAGAAATATTAATAATGTGATGTAAATCACATGTGTTCTAACCCTCACTCCTCTTTACACTTAGGAGCTGCAACATGTCAGGTTAAGGGTTATCACTGTAGCCATCATGCTTGAAACAAAAATGATTTCTACATGCACCACACTGCAATTCAGTACTCTTCCAACCGAGCTCTACCCTGCACCCTGTAGTGTATCATGCAACCCCTCTGCTAATGGACATTGGCACCTCGGCAAGGGTATGAAACACTGTATAATAGTACTACCACTACAATAAAAAAGTTTACTTAAAAAGAGACAATATTTATATGAAATTAGCAGAGCCATGACAGAGAAATTGGATTTCCACTCGACAGTAAACGAATGCATATTAAAGTACTAACATAAATTGTTGTTTAAGGTGCTTTGGAGATGAATATGTGAAGAGTGGGTTTGTATGGGTCAGTAATCATAAAATTTGGGTTCAGTCACCATTCATCAGTGAACAACTTTACAACCCTTTTGCCCACTCTTTTGCCTCAAATAAATTGCAATTCTTTACTTAAAAGGCCACTATTTTCCCCTCTCAAACCATACCCCAAATATCTCCAATATTATTAATAGTATTTCTTCTAAGTCCTTAATAATTTGAGTGCAACACATTCCTTCATTTTGCATGTGTTGAACAGAAGGGGCGAGGACACCACAGTGAAAATGCTTGCATATCCACACTGTAGTAAAGTGTGTTAATATTTGGGATGGACATGTGCCCACCTCAAACGATAATGCCACACAAATAAAATACCCCTTTGCCTAGTTCCTGATAACGTGACACAAGGCAATTAGGCTTAAATCAAAGGTAATGTGTAACATTTAAAAGACCTGCATAAACAGTCAATGACATGAAACACAATAACACTCCATAACCAATTTCAAAATAAAGAGGAACCTTTTATGTGCAAAATAATACCAAATCAACTAAAATCCAGTTAGAGGAACTGGAGATATAAATCTTAAAAAAATTAACGTAAAGTAGCCTCAAGGAAAATCAAGTACCCAATGTAAGTCAATGATTGCTGTAGACCGATACTTAGGTGCAATGTCAGGTCGGGCGAAATGGAGCCCAGGTCGGATACACTAAGACTAAGTGGACTGTTTCCAGTGAAAGTCTGGAACTCAAAACATTACAGAAAGTTTCAAAGTCACACTTCAGAACTTTGTCACTTTTTTAAAGAAAAATGCAGAAGTTTCTTCCAAGTCTAAATGTAGAAAAGGACTTTGTCACTTTTTGAGAAGAAAAATCCTTTCCATGTAGGAAGATTCTGAAATGTTATCCACCACTGTGGATCTGAATGCCAGAAGCAGGTTGGACCATCTAACGCTCTGTGTCTCTTGAGGTTTCTTGATGAAAATCTTCTCAGTCCCAACTCTGCATGTTTGTGGAGGTACAGAGAGGCTGGTCAGATCCTGTTGCTGTTGAAGCTCTGGAAGAAAAGTTTGAAAAGTTTTGAAACTTTCTTTTGGTGCCAAAACAACAACAGAAGTACACCTCAAAGCTCCCCAGGACTCCAAGGAAATACGCCTTGAGACTGTCAGGCAGAGGTCAACAGCAAAGTCCAGTTCCAGTCCAGGTGCCACTGGTTCACTGGGATTCCTCACAGAAATGTCCTCTTTTTCATATTCCTGGAGCCACCCAGTAGATCAGCCTAGATCTTTCTGTCCTTGTATATCTAGTGAAAGGGTGTCCAGCCTCCTCTGGTCCTTCACAGGGGTCACAGATGCCAGGTTCTGCAGCGTTAGTGCATTTGCTGGACTTGTGAACACTTTTAAAAGTCCACCAGTTTTCTGCTGAAGGATTAATGAGGGTCCAGCTTTGTAGGGTTAATCATCCGGTGGGTGGAAAACACCATAAGATACTCCTATTCCCTCTTTGACCAATGGAGTAAATGTTTCCAGGCCCTGGTCTACCTACGTTTTCTGTAATTCCTGTTTCCCATAACGCAAACAGGCCCAAAATATAATGTGTCAGATCAAATCCAAGATGGCCAAAGTCTTCAGTTATGCTACACTTGGACTCTAAAAGCTGGGGAGTGTAGGGAGTGTACTATAGAAATTACTAGTATTCTACATCTAACACTAAATCCAGTTTGCAGCAGGCCCTGGATCCACAACCTGAAATGGAACAGAAATCTAATAGGACAAAGCAGTGTCCTTTAGTAACCATGCACAGGATATATACAATAATTGTGATCGGCTCCTGTTTGATCTCTTTCACAGGTGCATATGTTTAACAAGTGCCTCAGACAGGTAGGATTTGACACTGCTGACTGGTGTGCCAACAGGAGTTGCAGCAGCCACCACCCTGAATCAGGCACGGCCGGTAGTAGGTGTAACTGTAGGGAGGGGGAGGGGCAGGGTGGGGGGTTGTAATGAATGGATTACGGACTATAACAGGTAAGTAAACATATAAATAAGTAAAACGAATTTCGTTGCGCACACTGCATCGCATTTGGTGATGCAGTGCGCACAACGAAATTCGTTTTATTTATTTATATGTTTACTTACCTGTTATAGTCCGTAATCCATACATTACAACCCCCCACCCTGCCCCTCCCCCTCCCTACGTCACCGCCCTGCAGTTACACCTATTATCGGCCATGCCTGCCCTGAATATGCTGCACAGCCTAGATGGTTCATCTCGGCCCATTCAGGTCGACAGGTCAATAAAAGTGATCTATTATGTGGATACTTGAAAGAACGTGACACCTAATTAGAGGTAGGGTAACAGCTGCAGACTAATGCTAATTAGCCAAGAGTGGCTCAGGCAAGTACATATACCTTTTCTAAAAGCTATATTTCCTAACTCATTAGAACAGAATAGACGTTACCAATGAATTGGATTGTTAAAAACAGAAAAAGTTCTTGAACTTTTTTGTAGCGGTTTCCTACTGGATAGAGGGGAAATAGTGATTTAGTATGCTTTACCAGTATGTCCCCTAGGAAACTCTAAACCCAATACAGTAAAAATAGGTTTTGGTGATGTATTTACTGTTTGTACATGCTAACATTAATATAGGCAAGCACCATTTCTTGGCACTTTGCATCCTACTTTATGGGCAATAAGGCCATTTTAGAGGTGAGAAAGTTAACATTTATGTATTAAATATTTTATTGAGCATAGGCAAGGAAATGCACCTCCGAGACATTTGTAGGGGCCGTCACCACTCCAGGGAGGCCTAGGTCAGCTACCCCTCTGACACCCAACACGAGGCCAGCGGGTACATCATCTGTTAACACAGCAAGCCGCCTACAACCCAGCTGGGCCGGCCGCGTCATAAGAGGTGCTACAACGGTGCAAGCTGAGCAGTGCTAGTGCAGTTTGAAAAACAAAGAACTGTAAACAACCCCTCCACCCTTCCCACCCAACCCTCCCCTCTCCTTGTCCATTTCCGGGATTAGTCCGTTGGTTGTGGTCCACCATTAACAATCAGGTGGTGCTGCGCGCGCAGGGCCCTTGCGCTTGCGGGCGTGTGTCTTGGGGTCTGGGAGAGGTGTGTCTGCCAGGCGTAACAGGCGCAGGTAGCGTGGGCAGCTCACTTCCCGGAATTCCCGGTAAGCAAGGTGAGGAATGGCCGCCAGAGTTCCGCAAAGTCCGCCCCCCTCCCTGCTGCCGCCAGTGATAGTTTCTCCATTCCCAGGATCGCCCAGAGCCGGTGGAGCCACCCCAATTGCTGCGGCGCCTGGATAGCTCGCCAGTGTGCCACAATGTTTTGGACCGCAGCTCCAAGCGCAAGCGCGATCAAGCGTCCTCTCCAGGATTTCAAGGGGTACATGAGGGCGTTTGGGAGGCCTAGGATAATGTATGCTGGGAAGCGCGGCAGCTGTGTGTCCAGGTGAGCATCAATAAGATCCAGGATAGGGTCCCAGTAGGGGCGCAGCGCCGCACAGCTCCATAGCAGGTGTTCCAACGTCCCTAGTTCCCCACACCCCCTCCAGCATCTGTCACTTATTCGGGCGTCCCATTGATGTAGTCTCTCAGGGGTGTGGTACCAATATGTGGCTACCTTGGTCAATGTCTCGGTAAGCCCGGTGTGGTGCGCCGAGTGTCTGGCCCTGTGGTACACCCCCTCCCACTCCTTCCTAGTGAGCTGCCTCCCCAGGTCCCTTTCCCACCGGACTTGACCCGCGTTGTAGGTGTGCGCCTGAGTGAGAAGTAGCTGCTGGTAAAGGTCCGAGACCAATTTCTTGTCCGAGGTGCGCGTCAGCAGCCACCGTTCGTAGGGCGTGAGGTGCCGTTGGGCCCCGGTCTGGATCGAGGGGTGGAGCACCCAGTGGCGCACCTGCAGGTATTGCAAGCGTTCCGATTCGGCCACGCCGTAGTCCGCCTTGACCCGTTGGAACGGGAGGACCCCCTTGACGTCGAACATGTGTCCCGCCGCTCTACAGGGCGTCGTCCGCCACGTCGTGAATGCTCCGGGGTCCAAGCCTGGCGAGAAGTCTGGGTTCCCAAAGATGGGAGTCATAGGTGAGGGGAAGGTGGTCAGCCCTTTGGCCACGGCCACTCTGTCCCACACGCGCAGGGCGGTGCTAGTGATTTCAGAGGCGTACAGGTTAGGGGGACGGTGTCGGCGTGGCAGGAAAGGCACGCCCTGGAGGGTACGGCCGGCCACTGCCTGGTCCAGGAAGAGCCAGTGTTTGCCGGACTCCAGCTGGAACCATTCTACGAAGGTGCGCAGTTGTGCTGCCTGAAAGTACAGGGTGAGGTCGGGCACGCCGACCCCCCCGTTCGCCGGGGGCAGAGTGGCGAGTGTGTGCTTGAACCTAGGGCGCCGGCCGTTCCATATGAACCGTGACAGTTCCGATTGGGTTTGTTGGAGTCAACCCTTCGGAGGGTTCAATGGGAGCGTCTGAAACAGATACAGGATCTGCGGCAGCAGTGTCATTTTGACTGCGGCTATCCTGCCCAGCCATGACAACGTAAGCGGCTTCCAACGCCGGAGCTGCTCCCGGAGTTTGAGCGTGAGGGCCTCGTAATTGACTCGCGCAGTACCCTTGACAGTAGGAGCCAGGCGAACACCCAGGTACGGGACGGCTGCGTCCGACCACTGCATCTTAAATTCGGATCTAATCTCGGCCACCACGTCCGGGCTCAGGGAGACGTTCAGGGCTTCAGATTTGGCTTCGTTAATTTTGAAACCCGAGGCCAGAGCAAAGGTGTGGAGCTCCACAAAGAGAGCCCGCAGGGATTGCATGGGGTCAGTAAGGGACAGCAAGACGTCATCAGCGTACAGGCTGATCTTATGCGTGTCGGCACCAAATTTGATACCAGATATGAGCGCATGCTGCCGCACCCGCTGAGCCATCGGTTCCATGTATAGAGCGAATAGAAGCGGCGACAGGGGGCAGCCTTGACGCGTGCCTCTGCCTATGTCGAATCTCGGGGAGGTATGACCGTTCACCCTGACCGTAGCATTGGGCCGGCGATAGCAATTGAAGATGCGGTGGCGGAGTTTCTCCCCAAAGCCGAAGTGGCGGAGAACCTGGTCCAGGTAGGGCCAGTGCACTCTGTCGAATGCTTTCTCCGCATCGATGGTGAGGAGCATGCAGCCCGGTTTGGTGCGCGACCCTGCCTCAATGAGGTGCAGCACTCGCCTGGTGTTGTCGCTGGTCTGCCGTTGGGGGATAAAACCGGCTTGGTCAGGGTCTACCAGCTGCTGCAGGTATGGTGCAATGCGGCCCGCTAGAATGCCTGTGTAGAGCTTCAAGTCTACATTCAGCAGCGAGATGGGCCTGTATGAGCTACACATCGCTGGGTCACGGCCCGGCTTGGGAATGACCGAGATGGACGCCTCCAGCAGGTCCGGGTGGATGGCCCCAGGCGTGTCAAAGGTGTTGAACAGGTCGCGCAGGAGGGGGGCAAGCCGCTGGCAAAAGGTCTTATAGAAGGCCGCGGTATAGCCATCGGGTCCCGGGGATTTCCCCACCTTGAGGCGGGCAATAGCAGAGATGACCTCCTCCAGGCCAATGGGCCGTTCCAGAAAGTCCGCTTGGGCCTGGTTGAGGGAGGGGAGCTCCGCACCCTGTAGGTAGGCCGGGCCGGCAAGCGGGTCCAGGTGGTCCGCGTCATATAGCGCCGCATAAAAGTTGCCAAAGGTAGCCGCAATCGCCGCGTCTTCCGTGATCTGGCTGCCATCAGCCGACGAGAGGGAGCGTACCTGCTGCCGTTGGGTTTGCGCCCGTAGTCTACTGGCCAGAAGCTTCCCGCATCGGTCGCCTCCGGTATAATAGGCGTGCTTAAGGCGCATAGCGGCGTATTCCGCTACATCTTGGTCCAAAGCCGCCAACATTTTCCGCTCGGCGCATAATTGGCGCCAGGCCCTCGCCGCCCCCGTGCGTTGGTGCATTTGTTCCAGCTCCGCCACCCGTCGTGTAAGCTCGGCACGCTTCAGCGCCCTGTCCCTGTTGTTGGCTGTAGCTATGGAGATGAGTTCCCCGCGGAGTACCGCCTTGAGGGCCGCCCACTGAGTGGCCTTTGACGTGTCGTCATTGGCGTTGTGTTCCAAAAAGCGGTCAATCGCAGCTGTGAGGCGGGTGTGGGTGTCGGGCAACTGCAAGAGGCCGTCTCGCAGCCTCCAGTGTCGTTGCGGAGCTGGCATGGCGCCCACACGAAGTGTCGTTACCACTGGGGAATGATCCGAGAGCGCGGCTGGCAGTATCTCCACCTCCTCGACCTGCAACGCTAGTTGAGAGGAGCACAGGAAATAATCCAGCCTCGCATACGTCTTGTGCGCGGCCGAGTAGTACGTGTATGCCGTGGTCTGGGGGTGCGTGTGTCGCCATAGATCTATGAGGCCCAAGTCTGCCACATGCGCGTGCCCTGTTGCAGTGAGTGCACCCACCTGCCCGGATCTCTGGCCTGAGCGGTCCGCCGTGTTGTGAAACACAATGTTAAGGTCTCCCCCCAATAGCAAGTGCGTGTGTGTGGTGGACGTAGCGGTCTCTAGCGCTGTATGTAAGAATCTCTCCTGTCCCTCGTTCGGGCCATAGACGGAGCCCACCAGCAAAGTATGGCCTGCAATCTGGAAGCTGTAAAGCAAAAGTCGCCCTCTAATTTCCGCTTCTTTCTGGAGGACCCTCCCCTCGAAGGACTTAGCCACCAGAATCGCCACCCCCGCTGCTTTCTTCGGGGAGGAGGAGAAGAATTGCCAGGGAAAGGCGCGTGATTTGAGTCTATGCTGATCGCTGCGAACAAGGTGTGTTTCCTGGAGTAGGCAGATGTCCGCCTTGGAGCGCTCGAGGCAGGAGAGAATCGCTTTGCGCTTGTTCGGACTATTAAGACCCCGCACATTAAGCGAAAGTACCGTTAGGTGGCGTGTCATGTCTGAGGTGATAAGGAAGAAGCCAATCCCCACCCGGAGGTGGCCGCCATAGACCAACAGGCCACAAGAGACGCTGCGCAGGGGGTCCTACCGCCTCCTACTGTGATGTCAGAATCCCTTGGACAAGGAGAGCCCACCCGCCCCTCCCCCACCCCCCCCAACACCCCCCCAACCCCAACTGCCCCCCCCAACCTCAGCTCAACTGGAGCGATCCCCTTCTCCCGGGTCCCCCTCTTCCTCGGAGCAACCCCCCCCCCGCCCCTCCCCTCTTCCCTGCATCACCCCCCAACACTCCCCCCCAACTGGTAAAGAAATGTGGTCCAATATTGTCCCAGGTCCAGTCTCAAGGCCACTGGACCCGTGGTAGAGTATGTCCGTAGAATGGAAGCAGTGGCAGCAGTGCGAGCAGGTCGGTCCTCCCCCAGCTCTCCGCTGTAAGCGCTGAGTCAGAGTCTCCATCTGGGAAGGCCAACAAGCACTCTGCCTTCGCCCCCGCCGCCGGACCGGACTGATCCAACCCGGCCAAGACCTGTGGAGCTAGTGCGGTCCCCTCTCAGCGGTCAGTCACTGTGCGCTGGCGCCAGGCCCTGTGCCACGGTTTCCACCGCAGCCCGCCGCCCTTCCTCTATCTCCGCTGCTGCGGGGCGCCTCGGCCTGCGTCTGCGGCGTTGCTGTTGCCAGCGTCCCGGGGTCGCCTCGTTGGGGGCCCCGTCACCCAGCGGGCCGTCGTCGACCGGTGGCTCGTCAAGTCCCAGTACACGGCAAGTGTCCCTGAGGGAACGCGGCTGATGAAGCACATTGCCTAGCCGAAACACCAAGCGGAAAGGATGCCCCCAGCTATAGGAGACGTTGCGTTTTCTCAGTTCCGCTGTCACTGGCCGAAAGGTGCGCCGCTTCTCCAGTGTGAGTGCGGCCAGATCCTGGTATAACGTCGGCGTGTGGTCGCCAAAGGTGATCTGGTCCAATTGGCGGGCCTTGCTCAGGATCTCCTCCTTTGTTCTGTAGTCCTGCACACACACCAGGATGTCTGCCGGGTGAGCAGCGCCGGCTCTCGGCGGACCTGTCCGGTGGGCTCTGTCCAGTCGCAAGGGGGCATCCGCCTGTCGGCCCAGGATGTGGTTGAAGAGGCTCCGCGTGAACTGAAAGAGGTCCTCCGTGTCCGGGGATAGTTGCACTCCTCTGATCCTGATGTTATGCCGCCTGGAGCGGTTTTCCAGATCCTCGGCATGCGTTTGGAGATCTACCTGTTGGTCATGTATGCGGGCCAGTTCCTGCCTTAGGGCCTCGATTTCGGTGTCCCGCGTGTCACTTTTCGCCTCCAGGTCCGCCACTCTCTCCCCTATGGCGTCGGTATCGCGGCGGACCTCCTTGATCTCGTCCTGAAGCTCCTTCTTTAGGGCATGGATGTCTTCCCGCAAACCGGAGAACAGGGATTCCAGGAAGGACCGTGTGACCGGGCCCTCGGGGTCTGTCCCGCTGGAAGGCGACACGACCTCCACCTTCTTCTCCGCGTCACCTCGGGAATTGGGCCCCGCTTGTCCATTCCGCTTCCCCATGGTGGTGGGGGTGAAGAGGTCCTTAATGGTGCGGTCCTTTTTGGTCCTTCCGCCAGACATGTCCTCCCGGGGCCCCCAGCCGCGGCCGTTGACCACCTCCTCCGCTGGCCGCGGGTAGGCCCCTGGGTCCCGGGGAAGAACTTCCGGGCTGGGATGATCGGTGCTTCCCGATGTCGCGGCTGCACTAGGCGGGCGCAGCGCGATGGGGGTAGAGCTGCTGGAGACAGGAGTGGTGGAGTGCGCAAGGCCAGACCCGGGTAGGGCTCGCCGCGGTCCAAAATGGCGCCCGCGGCCTTCAGGGCTGTGCTGCCAAGGGGGCGAGGAGGCGCGGCAGGCCCGCAGAAGCCCCGTCCAGTGATCTCAGGGGGCCTCGCACATCGCAGCGCGGGACGGGCCTGTCGGCGCTGCAGCCGCCGGCGCTGGGTGCGCTTTCCAAGGAATCCGTCAGGGCAGGAGGCCTCGCCAGGCCCACAGCACGCGGGAGCGTCTCCACGTGTCCCTCTGGTCACAATCGCCGCTCAAGCCGACGGGCCCCCTCCGGGTGCGCAGTCCCGATGTTGTAGCAGCACATAGGGAGCTCTGTGCGGCAGGGGCAGCGCTGCAGGCGGGCGCCAGCGATGAGGGAAGGACACGAGGCTAGGCCCAATCAGGGCGCGTTGTGTCCCAGTGCAGCGCCCGCCGACAGTCCCACCGCGCCTCCGGTGCTCGCAGCGGGGGCCGCCAACTCGCGAGGGGGTCCGCGTGAACACCTCCTTCCCCCGGCGGTTGCTGCTCCACAGAGGTAGGCTCGCTGGGCGCTGGGGGGCCGCCCGTCCACCCCCGCTCCTCACCTCCGCTCTCGGGGCACCCGCCGGGCTCCTCCACATGCCCCCCAGCAGGTGTCGGTGCAGTCCGCGGCTCTCAGAGCCGATCAGCCAAGGCGACGAGGTGGTGCGGCAAGCCCGCAGAAGCCCCCGACCTGGGACCACGGGGGGCCTCGCGCTCCGCAGCGCGGGTCGGGCCTGCCGTCGCTGCCGCTGCCTGGTCTAGGTGCGCTCGAGGCGGCGTCCGGGCTCCGCCCACCACGGCCTCACTGTCGCTGCACTGCTCTCCTCAGGCCGCCGTGGCCGCTACGATTCGGGGCAGGGTCGGCGGGAATCACGCGCCGGGAACCGGCAATGCCGCTCCCCCGCACTTCTCCACAGTAGTGCCGGTGTCGGGTCTGCCAGGAAAGCGCTCGGGCCGGGATGAATGCTGTGAAGATGCCAGTAAACGGCGGCCGGCGGCGGGAGCTCGACAAAGCACGTCTGCTCACACCGCCATCTTGGCCACGCCCCCTCCAAAGTTAACATTTAAATGTAGATTTTTAGGCCTGTGAGGCCTGTGAGAGAGTTTATTTTATATACAATAACAGACTAACATGTCCACTCATATTTTACTATACTAATCCTTCATATGTTCCAGAGTAGCATGCTACTCACCAAAAAAGTGCTTCAACACCTCATCAGGGGTAACAAGCGCCATATAACTGCAAGCCTTTTTCCCTCTTCTATCCCTCCGCTGCCCTTCTCAATCCAAATAACTGACTAACATATCCACCACTCAAATTACTTTCATATTTCACTATACTAATTCACCACTAATCCTTTATGGGTTCCGGAGTAGCGTGCTACCTGCTGAAAAAACTCTTCAAGACCCCATCAGGGGTAGCAGGCACTATATAAATGCAAACTTTTTTTCCCTTTTCTGTCCCTCCGCTATCCTTCTCAATCTAAATAACTGACTTATATCCACCACTCAAATTACTTTCATATTTCACTATACTAATTCAACACTAATCCTTTGCGGGCTCCAGAGTAGCGTGCAACTCACCAGAAAAGCTCTTCAACACCTCACCTGGGCTAACAAGCACTATATAAATGCAAACCTTATTCCCTCTCTATCCCTCCTCTATCCTTCTCAATCCAAATAACTGACTAATAGCCACCACTCAAATTACTTTCACATTTCACTATACTAATTCACCACTAATCCTTTATGGGTTCTGGAGTAGCATGCTACTCGCGAAAAAAGTGCTTTTACACCCCATCAGGGCTAACAAGGGCTATATAAATGCTAACCTATTTCCCTTTTCTATCCCTCCGCTATCCTTCTGAATCCAAACAACTATACAATACAATATGTCTGTGTGCAAACATGAGAGTTTGCACTTGCAGGGGACCAGGCCTCAGGAAAGGCCTATGTCATATTTTCAAGGTCATAAAGTCGATAGCACAGATAGTGTTTCAGTGCATGTAGATTATTGCATGCCATAGGTGTAGTTTTTATAACATATACATAGACCTTTTAGTAAAATTAAATTTGCCAAATGGTGTTTTAAGCCAATTGCGACCTTTGTAGGGATGAGAGCACATACTGGGTAGTAGTGTCCAAGTGTTAGGGTTCACAATTGCCTGTATGTAAGTCCCAGATAATGAAAATCCGGGGGTAACTACCTAAAAAGGAGTCAATTTGCAACACACACCATCCTCTACCTTCAAACTGGTTCCATAACAGCATGTAGGTGGGGAAAAGTCAGAATATTCCATTGCTTCATAGCTCGATTGCGTAGATACATAGACATAAGGGAGAGCAACTGCAGCTGTGTGCAGCCCTGCCCGTGCATTTGAAAGATAGTTGTGCAAATGTAATGACTGTTGTGTGGGGAGGTGCAGCTTCAAGTGGTATGTCTTATTGCCTTACTGTTTTGTGTGTGCACCGGAAGCAGAGTGGTCTAAGCCTAGGTGTGCCATGTTTATTTTTTATGTTTCCCTTGCAATGTCATTCAAGCTTAGTGGGCTTCCCAATGCCAGAGGGAATGAACTTAACAAAGAGCACATGAAGGCAGTAGACTATGAATGTATATTTGCATCATTTTATTACATGATTTTCTTCATTGAATTGTTTTGGCTGCCTCTTATTAGCAGGATATACCACTTTATTGCACGCCTTGTTAAAAATCCCTGAAAGCCACATACAATGATGGCTCCACCAAAATACATGTTTTCTGGTGGTCAATTCCCTACTTTAAGTGCAGAGGATTGGATGTGCAAGAGGCTTTTATTGTATTTTAAAATGTAAGAGCCGAAATCACAGGTTTTGCCCTTTCCACCTATCTGAGAGATGATCTGGACCAAGGGTCTAATTTTAAGTTTTGGCAGCCCTATGGCTAATACAGTTTAGTCATCCCAGTTGTAGCTGGTGTGCCAAATTTCTGCAGTCAGTTGTCTCCGCTAAAGCGGCGGCCGCTGACTCCCAGTTAGGAGCTCTTTGAGAGAACAAAAACAGGCAAAGCAGGTGTTCATGGTATAGCAGACCTGTTGTCATGTAGGTACACTTCCAATAAAGAAGAGGTCATTTTTCCAAGATTAAATACTCCTCATCCCTTGAGTTAGTACCAGTCGGGGTGGTTTCTAGAGAGCTTGGTTTAATTAGAGTGGCCACTCTGATACCATTTGACTGGGGTCAGTTTGTTCATAGGTTTTCTTAGTGGCAGAACCAAACACTAAAGAAAAGAGCCTGCCTGATCAGATACCACTGCCAAATGTCTAAAGCACTGACAAGTCACAATAGAGCCTAGTGATCCAATACATATAAAGGACGAACCTCAAGTGATTTTATATAAAAAGACAAACATCATTTTTATTCTAAATATTCAACACTCGGTATGACATACAATCTAAGCATCATCATTGAATAGATAAAATGTCCCTTTGGATCAAGTACAACAATTGGGGAACTAATACAAATGCACACTCGCCCTGAAAAGACCCAACAAAACCCCCAGAGAACTAAAAAGTATTTCAGGGCGATATTTCATAGAATACTATTCAAGAGAACAACTACATATAATGCGGGCCGGTAGACTCTGATTCTCAGCAAAAAAAAGTCTGGTTTCAGACTATTCTAAACAGAATTATTGTACAACATAACAAGCAGGCATTGACCTTGGCGCACCCGATATGGGGATTCTCAACACCTCAGGCAATGGTTACAGACACAAGATGAAACACTTATATACACTTAGTCCCCTGTTTAAAGATTTATGATTGACTTAGTTTGCTTTGTAGAACAAGCATGTGAAGCTTACATTAAAATGTAATTTAAGTATTTAAAATAATCACGCGGCGTTCGAAATGTGCCAAAACATGATTTCAGTGGCTGCTCGAGAATTTTATAAATGTTAGAGTGTAGCCAAGATTTCCTCGCCCCAATGCCTCCTGTTGAAGAGTGCATCCTCGTTGAATAATGTCTTTTATCTGCCAACTTTTTCCGATGCTTCTCACGATATCATCATTTTAATTAATGGCGTTTATCATTACAAGTTCTGCATTATGTGTGTGAATCTTCACACAGTCACAAGAGACAGCCTCTAGGTGTTGTTGTGCTGTTTTATGATATGTATTTGTATAGCTCTCTTCATTGTTATGTTCACGGCTCTTACCTGGTCCTTGTTTGGAATCCAGCGGCTGGGCCGTGGATTGTAGGAGTGAGCGTGTGTTGCGTGAGTGAAGGTGAGTCGCGGGAGGTGGAAGACAGTTCGAGCAGACCGGTTTCGTGTGCTGTTTGTACTCCGAAGACTGCTATTAAATCTCATCAAAACCACTTCGTGTCTTCGCGTTAATCGTAACAGCCCTATCACACGGGAGGGTACCCTGGCGCTGAAGCAGTAATAATCCTGCCCTTGCCTACGGCTAGGCTGGGGTAAATCTATTTGAACCGCCATTTTTTTTTTAGCTTTTTGTGGATTTCGAGAATAAAAGAAGCAGCTCTGATGAGTAGGAGCAGATCGTTCCAGGCTTTAGGACTGATGTAGGAGAAAGCTATACATTCCCCTTGATCTGGATCTGCATATGTGTGTGAAGTGTGCGAGTATTAGGACAGCTAAATGGAGGTGTCTGGTTGGTTTGTGGAATGTGATTCGGTTTTTGAGGTAATCTGGCCTGTGTTGTGTAAGGCTTTATAGGTGTGCATGAGGAGTTTGACCAGAGCTCATTTGTGTGTAGGATGCCAGTGGAACTCCTGAAGGTGCAAGGTGATTTGCGGTGTGGTAGTATGTGTGTAAGTCTATCTGCTGAATTCTGTATTGTTTGGAGAAGCGTGGTCAGTTGTGTTCTGATTCTGGCATAGAGAGTGTTCCTGTAGTCCAGTATGCTTGTGTTGAGGACTTGAGTGATGGTTCTACAGGTGCTGGTGGGAGGCATTTGAAGATTTTATTCGACATCTTCAGGGTGTGAAAGCAGGAGGTGGTGGAACCGCTTACTTGGCCTGCCATGGTAAGTTGATTGCCAGTGATAATGCTGAGGTTCTTGATGTTGTAGGTTAATGTTTTACCAGCCACCAAACTGAGTCCTACTGTGCAGAGTTTCTGCCGATAATCACAACTTCCGTCTTGCTGGTGTAAAAATTTGAGACAGTTGTTTTTCACCCCGTGGCGACTTTGGTCATGTAGCCGGCAAACTTCATAGGGGTGTTAGGTGTTTTGTCAAAGAGGGAAACCATAATCTGTGTGTTGTTGGCATAGGATAGGATGTCAATTCTATGAGTGCGAAATAATAATTTTTGGGCCCTGGGGTTTTTGTGGGATCCCCTGAGCAAGCCTAGGGGGCCAGGGTGTTTGTATCCTGCCCACTTTTCTTGTTTTTTCATCTTTTTTCCTGTGATTTGCATGTAGCTAAAACAAAGTATTAATAAACACAATGGCTTGTTTTAGAGTCACCCTATAACCTAACAGTGGTGACTTATCACTGAGTTATCAGCACTTTAGTGCAGCAAAAGTGGTAAAAAAGTTATCGCCCCATTCTCAAGTTGGTACACACTGCCACATTGCCCACAGGCTGACGGTACCAACACAGCGGACAATTAACATCCTTCCGCAGACAAAGATGCTGGCTGTGCTGCACCTGATAGCCTCTGGGACCTTCTAACTAACAACTGTGAGAGTCGGAGAAGGATCACAGCCATCCCTATTAAACTTCCTCACACGTCTTGGATGCATGTCCACAAAAGCAAAGAAGGGCCCATGTATCCGCACCACCCTCTTGTCCCAATTCGTAGTATTTCTGCACAACCAGCCCCAACCCCAGCTGTTGCTTGAGGCCTCTGTGCTCCAGATCCAGGATTGTAGTCACTGAAATGGGGGTGCGCCAGGTTAGGAAGTTTAGTAGTCAACAGTAGTGGAAAAACAGTACTTTATTTGAAAAACATAAATTAACAACTCAAAAACATCAAACAACGAGTGACATTCCCAACGGGGAACATCAACTTGTGGATCGAAATAACTGTCGATCGTCCTGGAAATCCCCAAACTCCGTATTCAGAAACATGTAGGATAAATGAAGAGAATGGTCAAGCGTTAGTATGGTCACAAACGTAATATGGTACAATGGATTGCACTTGGACAAACCGGAATGCCTACAGGTATGATCAATCCGGTACGAAATGACCGTAACAGAAGTTTGAGTGGTCGTAACCTTCGTAGGAAAGAAAAGGGCGGTTACAACCACACAAACATCTGTTACGGTCTAATTATGCAGGATTTATCATACCAGAGAATCAAAAGTGGAGGGAGAAGGAAGACGTGATCCATTCAGCTTCCTTAGTATCAATATCACAAAATCAAAAGGGAAGGATCACTTGTCCTGCATAACCAGGGTATGCAGGTCGCGTACCTATTATTCCCAATTAAAAAACCCTCATGCACGTGTAGGGTTGGTAACTAGAGCGGTATATCTTGAGTCTCCGCTGCTGTAGACACGTGTTTGCATAATCATAGGGTTTAGTGGTTATGCATCCTCCAGCCGGAGGTTTACCCTTGGTTAAAAACAGTAGTGATCAGTGATGTGAAGGTATGAACTGGAAGTTAAAATCTCGTACAGCCAGAGTGATACTCTTTATTTGATCTGGATTCGAGATGATAAAATTAGAGTTGTGTGATAGAGAGTAATTAGGGCTCTCACACATTAACTCTACCACCCTGGGCCCAGAGTGGTAGAGTCAGCACAAGTTGTGATGAGCAAGACCGCAGTAGGCCTCCTTGACTCACTGGGACCCCGATGAGGCACAATACCAAAACCACGTAAGGTACCTAGCAACCTATTAGGAGAAGGATTATTATATCACCTCCCTCACCTTTCCAAATAGGTAGCCAAAAACAACCTATTGGATTAAGCACTCACAGAGATGCCCTAGGTCTCTATACACCCTGCTCTTGGGTCCTGATGAAAGCCCACTTCACCTAACCAGGCAGCCAAGGGCTGAAACAAGTTGACCTCCAACAACTATTAAACTTAGTGTGTGAGAGCCCTAATTACTCTCTATCACACAACTCTAATTTTATCATCTCGAATCCAGATCAAATAAATAGTATCACTCTGGCTGTACGAGATTTTAACTTCCAGTTCACACCGTCACATCACTGATCACTACTGTTTTTAACCAAGGGTAAACCTCCGGCTGGAGGATGCATAACCACTAAACCCTATGATTATGCAAACATGTGTCTGCAGCAGCGGAGAATCAAGATATACCGCTCTAGTTACCAACCCTACATGTGCATTAGGGTTTTTTAATTGGGACTAATCGGTACGCGATCTGCATACCCTGGTTATGCAGGACAAGTGATCCTTCCCTTTTGATTTTGTGGGATTTATCATACCATCATAGTCTTAAAGCCAAAACAACGAGGTCAGAAAGAAAGGCAAAAGGTTTGGGGGTGAGTATGCAGAAAGGGCCAGGTCCAACAGAAGGGAAAACCAGTTTCAGAACAAGTTTTCCATGGGCGTGCAGCCCATGGTATCCACACGCCTGGGAGTAGGCTACCAAGGTCTTTATACTTGAGGAAGACTTCAGCCATGTTGTTTGTGGCATGCAAGTTGCACTCTGGGATAGCCGGATGCCACACATCAGTGGAACTGTGTCACCAGATAGGAGGGGACCTACAATCCCATTGGATAGTACTGTGTTGTCCCCTCAGGGCACTTTACTGAGATATAATGGGTATCCATGGCACCCAAGATTTCAGTACTTGCTGGATTTGGAACAAGGACAAAAGGAAAACCAGTTTGGATGCATTGGAAGCACACAAGAGAGGCAGCGACACTGGAGCGACTGCACCTGCTGCACTTTGGGTTAGCAGAGTTTGGACCCTGTTCTGCCTGTTTGCTGTGGTAAAAAGTTTATTCCCAACCCAAATCTGAAGCAGAGACTGCAAGGATCTGTTGGTTGGACCCCCAGAAAGTCACTGGGGACATTGAAGCTGGAAGAGCCCAAACCCCATTCCTGGAAGCCACTGCACCGGTTTTGCCGCTACCAGACGCTGGCCACTTCGACGGACAATTTGGAATTAGCCAAAAGTTGCACTTGAGTCTACTGGACATGTGGGTCTTGGTTGTGACCAGATTCACCCACCCCAAGGTACACTAGCCCCCACCAAAGGTTTGCATCATGACTGCTGTGTTACAAGAACAAACAGTCTGCATAGGCAGCCCTTTGACCTGTGCATACAGGGCTTTGTGGGACCCTGAGATCTGCGGTCAGAGTTTCCCCCACTCACCTGTGGACCGAGGACTCAACAGACTTCACCCCCATAGAACACACTGCATCTGGAGCATCCAGTGAGCATCTTTAAGCCTGCATCACTTTGCATCAGGTCCACTCTATAGAAGCCAATGGTGGTTGTCCTGCAAAATTTGGAACTTGCTCTAAAAACAGTCTGGTGGACAAGTAACTGGCCAAACTTCCTTTTAGGCCTCCTGGGCCACTATTATGTCTGATTTGGTTGCCCAACCAGGGTTGTAGTCACCAGAATCAATGCTATAAACCTTTACAAAAAATTCAAAAGTTATCAAACCTTGCGTTTGCCAGTGCTTGTTTGTGGCTGTATTCAAAAGTTATAAAAAAAAGTTATAAAATCTGTATCTCTGGATTCCTTTGGTGGATTGTAAAGTTTATGTTCTCTAAACATTTATAAACAAATGCCCTATTTTTATAAATTGTTGTTGTACCTGTTTCCTGTCTGGTGATTTTCTAATTCTGTTTTTTCATACTGTTAAATGCTTTACACATTGTTCCTTTTCTACGCCTTGCTACTCTGTGCCATAGCTACCAAAGGATTGAGCTGAAGTTTTAGGGCCCGATTCACAGAACTAACTTAAGGCAAAATCCTAAACGTACTACTTTTGGTATTCACAGAAGTTAAGATTTTGTCTTAAGTTTGTCTTAAGACAGACTTAAGACAGACTTAAGTTAGGATTTTGTCTTAAGTCTGTCTTAAGACAAACTTAAGTCAAAATCCTAACTTCTGTGAATACCAAAAGTAGTAAGTTTAGGATTTTGTTTTAAGTTAGTTCTGTGAATTGGCCCCTAAGTAAATAACCCTGACTGGACACAAGGTGGGGTCTGTGACTGTACCCCAGGATAAGGCCCCTCAGCCATTTCATAATACACCCAGATCCCCACAAGGAGCATGTCAGTTTTGCATTAGTGCTGAGCTTTTCAGGCTATGAACACAACAACTTACTTTCCTGTGTTCTTCTCTGTTCTTGGTGAAATTTCACCAATTATTTCCTAAGTACAGTTCAGAGCCTGCTAATGTATGATCAAGTTGCTAGTGTAGTAAAGTCTGCTAGCTTATCTTATTTAATACACATTCACATTTGTTCTTCTCTCTAGATGTGAGTTGTAAAAAATGTATATTCGGTTTGGAGGACCTCTAATGTTCTAAGCCAGCTGGTCTATTGTTCTCTCAAACCATTCGGTCATACAGGTTCGTAAAGTTTTGGGAGGAAAGGTTGTCAAATTATCTCTAAATGAGTCAGTGGCCATCCTTAGTTGAGGGAACCAATGTGTTATTTTTGAAAATTCTAAATGTGCAAAACTGACATTTTCCTTCAATTTTCTTCACCAACAGGATAATATTTTTTCCAATGGATTAGCCCCTACATTTACAACTTCTGAAGTATGAAGGTGCACCCCAGTTAATCGCACTACTAATACTATTTGGTTGCTTGACATATTTGTCATATTTCTTTTTTAAAGTCTATGATTAGGCTTGCATACTGTTCCTGGAGAGTTGCTGGCTCTACCGATTGCTATCTCCGAGATATGCTTATGTGGACAATGAACACAATTTTATATATAAGCAATATTGCTGTTTTTCTGTTAATGTGTGATTCCTTTTATTTTAAAATGCAGGATTAGGCAAGGTTTCCCTTCATCAACTTTAATATCCTGTTGTTTGGGTCATGTTTACTAGAATTATACAGCTTTTATGTAGGATGTATCAGGAAAGGCTAGAAGGAAATATGACAGTTTATGATGATGATGTCCTAATTTAGAATTTTGATTAAGGTCATCTACGTCTGGCTAATGGTAATTCACTACCGTTTCATGATAGAAATTAAATGTGGACATTAAATGTGGACAAGACTGAGTTAATGCCACACTTCCTGGCTCAGATTCTTCACTATTCTTGGCATTGCGTCACACATTTCTTGAACTGGTTCGATACTTATTGGCCTGTCTCCCACTATTTCTAGATTGGATTTTGGACATGCCACAAGAAATGGCCCTTCGCTCAAAACTCTCTCTCTTACAGTCCTGCATCCTTTCCAGACAATGTACATCATTGGCACTATTAGAGCAGCAAAACTCTGCAACTCACTGCCAGCAACCATAAGAACTATCCACAATCATCTGGAATTCTGAAAGGTAGTACAAACCTGGGTGTTTATAACTAGATAAGATCTTGATGGGAAGACCGCCAAATCATTGCCAGGCCAACTAATGATTACCTGAAAAACTTAAGTCACCCACACAAAGATCAAAGTTGTCAGAATATACAACTAGATGTTTCACTAGTTGTCGCTTCACTCCATGCTTAATTGCAGCCACACATTCACCACACATAATGGAAGCACTCTCCTGTCTTCAAACATGACACCAAAACATTTCTCACACAGGTGCATTTAGATATCCACATGCTCCCAACAAAGCTCAACAAATGGAAAATCCTGCTATATGTTCACCAAAAAAATAATCCAAGCCTCATTAGGGGTGTAAGGCACTATACAAATGCCACTGCATTGCAATACAATATGATGCTAATGGGGGTGGTCCCTACATTCGTACACCTCTAAAGACACGTCAATAGCACACCCACAGGTGGGTATATCAGGGACAGACTTAAACCTCCATTTCATGAGGCAAAATGTCCCAAGATAAGGTAAAAATAATACATTTAAAAATACAGTTAAATAAGGAAGTACAGATTCCATAAGTGAGTTCTAAGGCAGAATTAGAAATTTAGAATGGGTTTTTACAAATATTCAAAAAGGTACAATACAGAAAGTGCAATGGTGAGATGTATAAAGTAAATGTCATGAAGGTTTTCAGCAATGGGACAATACAGAATAAAAGGCAAAATCAATTCCCAAATGAAAAGCAAATTCAGTAAGAAATTAGACAGCATCTGAGCAGCAAACTCAGTAAAAGAAAAGATCTTTAACTCACCCCCCAAATTTGAGTTTTTTTTTTAAAGAAATCTCCTCATAGACTATCAATAAAAGTGCAGGGTGTGAGCATAAGAATCACAATTTCAGCAAATCAGATCATTGAAATAAAAAGTGTCATACGGCCTGCCACCTAAGCACTATTCCACTACCTGATTTTTGATTTAGCTCCCTCAATGCTAATGTTATCCGGAGACGTCAGAACAAACTAGTTACAAAACAGCAGTGAACCATTGTGAATGAATGCAATATTGCGAGCAGGCAGAATAATCTTGAAGGAAAGTTACATTACTGCGCCCATGCTAGAGAGTCTTCTTCAAGAACTACGCCATTCAGAATTAAACAAACATGATTTGATTGAATATGTGCAGCAGAAATAACAAACAGCAAATGTGACATGATGAGACATCCATTTAAAAACAATTGGTGTAAAGTCTAACTGAGGCCTACTTAGCATAAGCCAAGAAAATGCACTTTAACAGGTCATATAAAAATAGCTTCAAGACAATAACATCATATCATTGTACACATGTGAATTCAAGTGCAGATTACTATTTTGTGTGTTGTTAATTATGTGCAAATAATATTAATGCACAAAACCTCTCCACTACTAAATAGCTTAAGCATTAAACATATGTTAAAGAAGATGAGAATATTATGTGATACACACAAAATCAGGTAGATGGGCTATTGTTATTTTGAAACATATTTAAAATTACTATCTTAAATGTTAAAAATACATTGTTCTTATTAGTTTCAAAATGGGGCTTTTGTTTTGTCATTATAGCACACTGAAGTAAATTAGATTATTTTAAAACAATGATGGCTCCAATAGGTTTATATGTTTGGCAATACTTACATAACATGTACCCGAAAAAATGTTGAAAAAACCTATAGATTGTGTCTTATTTGTGGATAGACAAATGATTGAATAAATTCATTCAGTCAAAAGTCTGAGAAGGTGGATTATGATTTCTTGAATTTCAAACTTCCATTTAGGGCTGATACTGTTTAGGAGTAAACAATAAAGATTTTTCTGCGGTATTGTCAAAGGTCATGTTCATCTCCAGATATCAATCTTATTTGAAACTCCTGCTACTTAAACACACTTACAGAATCCTTTCTCTTATAATACTGAGAAAGCTTTCTTTTTTATTACAGCTGATATATTTTACAATGAGGTTGCAAGTGGAAAATATTTAAACTATATTTTGGAGGAAATAGAGGGATGCATCTTCTGTAAAGAAAATAAGGTGTGATGCATTGATTGTTTTTGTTCTATTTACCAAATTACAAACTGACATTTCTTACTCATACTCCTTTACATCACAGTACAAAATGGTATACAATGTCAATAAAAAGTCTGTGTTAATAGCATCAATTGTATTTCAGTGCTGTAGCTTATCTATGTTTGACCAAAGTAATGTTACACCACGATACAGAACGTGGGGGCAAGACAAGGTTTTGACCCTGCAAGCCTGAGAATCTAGCCTGCACCTGTTTATGAGTGCAGACAAAATAGTGTACAAAGCGCTGGGTCGCCCTTAGATGGAAATACAAGACGGAGCCCCAGAGTGGGGGAAACAAATTATGATCTCATTTATTGTTGGAGAGTAGTTCTTGTGTACCTGCCTATGTCTATGCTTTTAATGTGTAGCTCACTTGAGGTGCAGGCCATGGTTTTGCTAGCATGTGTACGTAACTTGACTGGTATGCCTTATTTTATTGTTAGTAGACGGGTGGCCGCTGATCCACCTGGTTGTACTAAAGTCAATAAAGGTTTAGAAATAAGATACACTTCTATTTAAGCATTTTAAGAGAAACTGATATACCCATAGTGAAAACTACAAAACAATAATGCTGTATAATGCTGATATAATAATTTGGAAGAAATTCTAACTACAAATAGATAGCACCTGTAGAGTAGCACACTGTACACAAACTCAATTTTACCTATATATTAAGTAGTTTATGAGATTGCTTTAGATAACAGTCATAGTTCTTTTCGTGATCTTTGTTGGTCCTACACGACATATAAAGGAGCATTGCTGTACATTATGTGCCATTGTGAATGTATTAAAAAATTTTGGAACAAGTTTCTGAAAAGAAATCTACATATTTAACTGCAGTATATCATTGATCTAGGTAATATAAGGCCTCCTACCGAGTGTTATCAATTGTTTTGCTAGTAGTATTAATTTTAGTCACACTGGAAGGAACCACATATTTATATTTTCATGGCTGGCAGAAGGTCATACGCTACAATTACATGATGGTAAGAGCTCCACCTATGCTTGATTGTTCTATTGTTAAGCTGTACCTGCTGTGGTTGCCACTTACATTCTTTAATTTCACTTTTTGTCGAAAACTGCTGAAACACTTGCACTACAACGAGTGGGTCTATACCCTTAACAGTACATCATTGTTACAGCATACTAGCACAGAGTAGTTATAGTTTAATTTGTGTTATACATTTCTTACACTCAGAGTATTTTATGTGATTCATAGTCATTTACCTATCAAAAAGTTCAATTATAATGATGCTTTGCTTATTGTTCCTGAATGTACTTACTGATTTAGATGATTAATTTGGTAGTGCAATGACTACATTTTTAAATATCATCTTGGGATAATTGTCCCTCCTTCCATATCCATTATATTCATTGTTATTTTAAATGTTGCTCTTGTTCTGTTTATTTCACAATAAAAGGTCAACATATACTACACTATTTGTGGAATGCTAAATATTTCTATTTATATATCCATAATGGATTCGTTTTAATAATGATGTATTGCGTTTTACTTTCAATTTTTTAGTGAAGGTTTTTGGGTGATTGTACTTTGTATAGAAAGTCTTTAAACATTATGTAGTGCATGGACTACAGAATCAATCATCTCAAATTACATTAAAACAGATAGTGGTACTTGAATGGGTAGATGTTGACATAAAGCATACTGGCACAGCTGTGGGGTATAATTCAATGGAGGGGCTGTATTGTGGGGGAATCATGATAACTGAGAAGAGAAACTTTGGCCATGAGCAATTCATCATCATTTTGTTGCTGGAAAGCTGTTATTGGCTGGATGGCAGAGGCCTATTCTCCTGGTTCTAAGGAAAAGCATGGATTTGATGGTCCTTCAGGATGAAACCAATGATTAGGTGTCTTTGATACATGTGATAAGGCTGTTCTAATGTCTGAAGACTTGAACATTGCATAATCTGTATCCTCTTCTGGCACACCGATAGTAAGGTGTCAGTGCTTTGATAATAACAGAGCCTCATTTCTGACTGGACTTTTGCATATTGTCTAATGATGCAAATTTCCATCATCTGATTTAAATGTATTACACAGACATTGTAATGTTGGGGAAGGACAAAATATATTTGAATTCATGCTCTCTGTTATACGTGAATTTTGAGTGATGTCACATTTATGTATCTGAAATTTTCTTGGAATTTCAGAAAATGCAAATATAGGTCTTTAGGGGCTGCCCTAGTTATGTACTATACATTTATATAATATCTCATATGGTAAATACCAAATAATGACACCAAGGGGTTATTAGTGAAAGGTGTGCTCTCAAATAACTGATGTAAACATTCTGCTGATTTGTTGTTCTCCATTTTGTATATTCCAACCTTATATTGATCATCATTGTTAGATTGAGATGTTATACTTTTATACGTTTTTGTGGGCACTAACTGAGTTACACAGCAATGGAATTCTGAATAAAAAGGGGGTAGGATACAAGATAGATAGCTGCATCAAAATAAATTGCAGTACATGAAAAAAGGAGATCTAGAAGGTTTGAGAGTGGAATAGTGTGGTGACTTGGGAAGTCGCAGAGTACAGTGAGATGGTATGTTAAGAAAAGTCTTATTACTGGGAAGATTGCTGCTTGTCAGATCTGTGCTGGGATCATGTTCAGAATCTGGAACACAGGGAGAAGGCTTACTGACCGTTTTGATTCTGGCTTTCATCTGTTGGCTTCCAAGTGCGTGATTTGGCTGCTACATCACAATTGAAATTTCTGGTATTGGAGACCAGATAAGGTAGGGTCTTTGTGTAGAGTGCTTTGTAATTGATTATGTTGTTGTAGCTAGTCTTTGAAGATACTGGGGGGTGACAAAGGGTCAGTGGTGTTCTCTTTGAGTGGCATAGCTTATTGTTGATCTTAGGGACACCAATGATTACATAAGCCTCTGTGTGATGGATGCTTTTCAGAGGGTTAGGTTGAGTTCCAGCACTCCGTTCAGCAGAATACTACCTCCTTCAAGGTGTGGGAGGACTGCAACCTATATGGCAGTTTCGACATGTTTCTCCAGCAGGAATGACTTCACTTTGTTAAGAAGCAATAGTAGGTACTATGTGGATTTCATCTTCTCAATGATATGGATCTTTAAACCAACTGAGGTATCAATGTGGAATTCAAGCAACGTGGTACACTGGTGTGCAAAGCTACCTGGAGTCATTGATGAGAGCTACTCTTGCATGTATTGTTGTGTAGTCTGGGTGCAGTGAAGTAAAATGTGTTTTTACTGGATTCAAGTTGAAGTTAGCTGTATACCTCCAGCCATGGTAGAGGTACAGTAACTCTTAACAATGTCAACACTGTGCAGGCCTAGGGACTATGGGCCAGATGTATCAAAGTTATTTACCCATTCTGTGTCTATGGGAAAAGGTGTTCCTACATATGGCCCTATATTTGTAGGCACTGTTGTGCACTGTTGTAGCAGGGTCAAACACTACTTACTTGTCTTGAAACAAGTATCTTGCGGCGTTTCCCAATCTCTTATATTCACATATAATTATTCTATTGCATAATCGGTTGTGTGGCATTTTTGCAGTCAGTATTACTCTATTTAATGGTACAACCTGTCCACATACATAAACATGGATAAAAAGAGGTTGTTTCTATCAAACATACGTTCTGAAACTGTCTTTTGTGCAATACTTGACTATTGTTCCTCTGAGTTTTCTACACTTGAAAAATCTCAAGATTGACTTAATTGCTTTTGATGTACTCATCATTTGTGTATGCATATATATATATACATCAGTCTAAGTGTAGATGCATCATCAACTCAATTATAAGTATCTCTTTCAAATGTGTGGTTCATATCTTTCAGCTGCACATTTGCGTCTGCCTAATTCTAAGCTTCATATTGTTTTGAAGATGTTCTATCAGCATTTTCATTTAATTGCATGAATGAAATTAACAATTTCCTAATGGTAAAGCAGGATCAAATTTTAGGACTATAGATTCAAAATCATGTATCGTTTACATGCATACCCTTGATTCTCCTTATATTACATTGGTTTGAATTATACATGCAGACCTCTTGATGTTAAGTAAACTTCATAATGTTCAGCTTTAGATTTTACTCCTGCTTCAGCCACACTCCCTACCAAGCTCAAAATCTGTTCTGGATCAGTATCAGTACTCAGTCCAACAATCTGTATTGCCTCGTAATCTAAAAAAGATAAGAGTCTAGCTGTTGAATATGATTTTATGTTCCTACAGAACTCCAGTAGAATATTAATAATTATGTTAAATCTTGCTATGATAAGCTCAATGAAAAAGGATTCCAAAATATTCATGAATAATAAAGGGACAAATGTGGGAAAATATCTTAGATTTCAAACATAAATTAAGTCTTAATTGACAACCTTTTGGAATCATCAAACATTGGTAGACTCATCACCAGCTAACACCTTGCATTAGAGCATTAACTGCTCAGTACCCTTTAGCAATATCCAATACTTCTTCTAACGAAGGATTCCAGCAACTAAGAAGTGACTCCTCAATCTTTTTTGAGTTGCAAATGAAGATTAATTAACCTCTTAATTAAGCATCCACACCCTTGTTGAATTCACATGTTGCTGCTAAAGTGCAAATTGCAGCTATATATTCCTCCAGTTACATGACTTGCTTGTGTTTTAAAAAAATAGTTATGTCTTTCTAAGATTATGCTTTGTTCTTCCATTAATCGTTTTTTCTAAACGTGCCACAACTACTTAATACTAAATTTGTGTTTATAGCACCAAATTCTGAATTTCTTGGTATTTTATGGCGTAATGTCCCTGATAAATTGCAGATGGCGTGTTATTTTCTGCACAATTTATAATGTTGGTTCCTGCGCACAAAGAGGATTGCACATGGAAAGGAATTCTCCTGAACGAAGCCCAAATACATGTTTTTTTCAGGGCAGTGGTCACAACGCTATCATTACATGACATATCTCTTTTTTAATTATAAGTATTTTTTGACACACATTGTATGACAAACCTCATATTACAGTTACACTGAGCTGTTCTCATGTGGCTGGGGTAGAAGATGTTAAAATGTTCTTATTGGAGGTAGAAACCTTCTGAATGACATTTCATGCCGCAAAATGATGATACAGGAACTAAAGCAGTTACTCCTTGTAAGAACATGCTACGGTAGCCTTGAGCGGTGTAAGCTGAGGTATTTAAGTTGTTGTAAAGTAGTGCATCATGATATCCGCAGTTCATGCATATTTCAAGAGACAGTCTAATTCATTATACACGAGCCTGCCTCTCATCTGCATGGGTTGAATGTCCCTGTACAATTGAGATGCGCATGGCAGTGCAAACGTTTGGCGCACGTGCCTTACAATGTGCCAGACCCTCTTCACTCAGCTAAAAAGCCTGGTTTGCCTCAGGTCTTGCCCAGCAACTGCCCTGTTATCTAAAGAGTCCGAAATTATCTGTTCCACGGATTTTTTTCACCTTTAACCTAGAAAAAAACACCTAAAACAAGTTATTTCCGCTTAGTTTAACTAATGTGATAATCTGTCACTGCTTTATATGTAATTTATAGCAACAGATGGTTTGCACTTAGTGCAGCGAACCACATAAAGAAAGAGCAGAATTTGCACTAAAGTACTGTTGATTTTCCATGTTTGTCAAAGTAAAGTAGTTTTAATTTAGGTTTTGCACATTTAAACTTGCCATATGGTTTACATTAGCTTGATGTGGCTGATAAATGCTCTAATGTCATTTGTGCTTCGAAAAGAAAAGCCGTTTTTTTCCCAGCACATGCTATAATTTGTGTCTGCCTTCTAGATTGAGCAGAGGTCACGCCAGTCTCATATTTTTACACCCACTCCAGAAAAGTCATAAGCAACTTTGTATACTTCTATTGCATTTTTGTGAACACCCTTGGACAAGGTAGTACACCCAAACAAAGTATCCATAAAAAATACTTGGAAGGAGGAGGGCCCATTATCGAGCATCAAATGTGGCAAAAACAACATGGAAGTGACAGAAATTAAACGACTGTAATTTGGGGTCGCTGGAGGGTGCAATGGGTTCCCATGTGTACTCTCATTTGAGACTCCTGAGCCGTTCTTCTCAATCTTCAGTTCCAGCTCAAGCACAAAACAGCTAGAAACTAATATATCAGATTTGCACTGTTTTCCGTACCTTGTGATGATTTCTGTAGAAAAATAGGCTTTAGTATGCATTGAATAAGCCTATTTTATGAACCATGTCCTGGAGAGGATATTGGTGCCTCCCTTCCCTTCTGCGACCCCCGCCTTGTCTCCAAGTTTCCATTGGAGAGTTTAGGTTTACTTATAACACTAGCTAGCTCAAGGACTTAAAGGTTCTTATCAACCTATAATTTAGTCAAAATTGCAACACTGAAAACAAATGGAAGGCAAGGAGGCAATATATTTTCTTTACTTCGGTGGAGTGTGTGGCTCACTGGTTAGAGGCGGCAGACCCGGAAGCAGAGAACGGCCCGGGACCAGGGTTCAAGACGGGGCAGGGTTGTGGACCAGGGTCAGCGGACTCGATAATTCTCGCCTCGGTGCCTACTCTAACCAGGGATCACACTCGGCAACTCTGGGCATTAGCTTGCCTCATCTCTACAACGGCCCCCCACATTCGACGGGGGATGCCTGGTTTCACCTTGGAGATACCCAGTAGGGACCATCTCACAGGGATAGCCAGGAAGGGTTCCCCAGCGGTCTACAGCGCCAAGACCCCTCAGGGCAGCAGTGCGCTTTACAAGAACACATGCATTACATTACATTACATTACTTCAGAATTATACATTCGTTTTGTTTGACTCTGACACGAGTGTCTTTCACCAAGTTCAGTATTTAAGAAGTTTTCTATTTTCATTACCCCTTCAGTAAACTCATGGCCACATACTGTTTTGTTGGATTCCAGGTACATGTGACTGCAATTATTCAGATTTTGGGGATTGTAATTATGAGGGGATCAACTAGGAATCTGGCTATTTTCAGCCCCATGCAACAAGAAGTTGCAAATAGTGGTCTAAAATAATGCCCCAACTTTTGCAACATGTTTGCAATTTAGTGATGCAACCTTTGTACTAATAGGTTGTGTTGCAATATCCCCAGCCACAGAATGATCAAAAACAACTAAAGACATGGTTGTTCCCTGCCTAATCCCCCTCCTCCTCCGGAGAGTTCTGCAACTACAGCGCCGAGACACCCCAGGGTATTTGCACGCTCTAAAAATCGCCAGAAATAAATAAATAAATGATGTACTTAGCAAATAATAGTATTTATATCGCCCTGTGTTTGACGAAAACACAGGTATTATACCCTATAAGGAACACCATACTACTTTCCCTGCAATGCATTTCCAAAAGGAAAACATTTTATTTGTAAAGCAGCATATTTATTTCAAAGCACCAGTGCTGCTTTGTAAAATACATACTGCCAATGCCTACTCCCCCAAGGCTCCTAAACACACTTCTCAAAGAGGAAACTGAGACACCTTCCCCTTCGTGAATGAGCTAACAGTTGTTTGAGGAGTGAGTAATTTTTCAATGGTTTGCGTCCCACTTGCCGCCCCAAACCATTGATACATTTCATTGTGAAAAGCAAGTAGGAGGGAATGCTCCTTTTACACCTCTTCTGTTTGCGCTTCAGAATGAGTCATTAAACCCATTTTGTGATTTAGAAAGTCTTTACACATTCACAAAATGGGTTTTCGAGATGGCATAACATCCTTTTGCAGTTGCTAACCCTGTTTTTTGGGAATCGCAGGGTTTGCCACAGCACAATCCCACTCTTAATTTTGTAATCCACGACAATTATGGCTATGTTAAAAACCATCATCTACACTAATACAGGAGTGTTGGAATGTGCCAGTGCATGAATTTGTAATGGAAATATATGTTTTGAAAGTTTGAGGGTTTCAAAAGCTTGCGAGGTTGACCGCATTCAAAGGTTAAAGGCGATTCATCATTTACTTTGTGGATAGAATTTTAATTGCATTAAAGACACCGGAGGCTAACATTATGCGATAACCTTTTATTACTCCCGCAACATGCAGCACTTAAAAGAATATTCAATACATCATAAGTAAAACATTACAACATAGAATGTCACATCATAAAAGTACATCACAACTGTGAGTCTTCCTCTTCAAGCTGCGCCGAAAACCACGCCTCAATTCAGTTCCATCCGAACCTTATCGCAGAGAGATGCTTGAAAATAAATTTTGTGTTGCAAAATGTAATCATGCTGGAGATAGAAAACTGCAATATCAATCTTATTGTTAAAATCACTACAAGTTGTAAACAACATTATTAATTTATCAACGTTTAAGTCTAATAATACTGTATTATGACAAAGTATTCCTAAAAATCTGAAGATAGTAATGTTTATACCTTTAACTGTACAGAAAAACAGGGCATGGTGGGAGGAATAATATGCTATGCTATGAGGTTTTATGTAGCGCACAGCTGCCCCGCCAAAGGGGCGTCCAGCACTGAACAGAAAACAGCAGAACAACAGACAACATACAACAGTCTATAGTGGGGGAAAGAAGTGCGTTTTGATAGCATTGCGGATGGTCGGGCAGTTTTCCATACTACGAATGGTGGTGGGGAGCACATTCCAAAGTCTGGCTGCCAGTACACCAAAGGATCGTCCACCAGCACAAACCCTCCTCGCCCGCAGAAAAATCACCAAATGCTGGCCCATAGACTGCAGTTGGTGGGAGGGGGTGTAAGTTGTAAGCAGATTGGCCAAGATTTCTGGAGAGGAAAGATTTAAGATTTTAAAAGACATGCAAAGAGTCTTAAACTCTATGCGTTTTACCACAGGCAACCAATGTAGCCGAAGGATAGCACTGGAAGTGGGGCATGTCCTGGGCAGACCTAACACGGCTTTAGCTGCAGCGTTCTGGACCCTGTGTTGTCTTGTAATTTCAGCCTTATTCACTCCCAGGTAGAGTGAGTTGGCGTAGTCCAGTCTAGGCAGAATGGATGCCTGGACAATCACCTGCCTCATGGCCGGGTCAAAGAACCCCAGCACTGCTTTGAGCCGCCCGCAAAATGCCAAAACAGGTTCCTGCTACTTTCTTTGTATGTTTGTTTATTATCCTCCGTTGTCTTTAATGAAACCAAGATTCTCTACGCAAGGTAATTGTAGAATTGCCATTTCATTACAAGACCGAAGGCTACCATTATGCATGTTTAAAGCTTTTCAGTGCCACTGTTAGAAATGGCGATTTCTGGTTGGCTAAGGCTTGCGCCAAAGTCTGGCAGAAACCCCCACTCTAGTCAGGGCAAGGGAGTTACACGTCAAAGATAACCCCTGCTCACCCCTCTAGGTAACGTGACGCGAGCAGTAAGGCTTATCCCGGAGGCAATGTAGGTTAAGTATTTGTGGGCGCACCTAGCAACAACACCGAAGGCCCACCACAAAAGAAACTCCACACAACGTTATATATAAAAATAGCCTTTGTATTATACCAAACACATTAGATAAGAAACACACACTTTACAATGTGCCAGAGGCACGGGCGGAATTTACATGGGATTATATACATGGGACAGGGCAACGTGGGACACTGTTGGGAATATGCACTTTTAGAACTAGCATTTGGTAGAATTTGCACTTTGTAGGAATAACACTTAGAACATAGCACATATAATAACTGTAGCACCAAATAGCAAATGTAGCACACAACCAGTAACCACTGGTAAAAGGTAAGTACCACCTACGCAACCCTAACCACCTTAGGAAAATATCATGCAGGAAACCATGAACTCACTAGTACCACTATACTAGGAAAAATAACCTCCTAAGCATCACAATACATTCAGAGGTATAGGCACAAAGACATTACACATGATGCAGCAATGACATTAGGCAGGTATCACATTTGCGCAAAAGGATCACATAGGGCATATCACGTACCCCACGCAAGGGTACAACCACAAAACTGTCCCCAGGCGAAATGGCCTCTGAGGGGCTGAAACTCCCGGTGTCCACAATGTCAGGGCTGGGCTGTGCAGGCAGCCAAAGTAGATTGCGCAAGGGTTCCTGGTGGGCCTAAACGAAGCAGCTGCCTACTAAGTGCTGGGCTGCTGGGGATCTCCTCTGGGCTTTTCACACAGGAAAGGGGACTCAAAACAACATGGGAGGTGTTGAGCCTCATGGGCTCTAAACAATAATGCCCCTGACATTGGAGTCGCCCCTCTGGGGACTCGGGAACCAAGAAAATGCCTAAGAGCCTCTTGTAGGCTCTGAATAAAGATGCGCCCACTGGGGGAGCGGCCCGCTGCCAACTGGGGCCGTTCTACCCCCAGGAATGCCCCTCAAAACGTTGGAGTCCCTCTCGGGGGACTCGAGATCACCAATGGGCCCTGAGCCTCTCATGGGCTCTGCAGAACTGCTCCCACACTTGTATAACTGGAGCCCCACTCACCGGGACTCCTGTCTGTTGCCGCTCTTCGTCTGGTGCCACCTCTGGCCTCTGCGCCGCGTTGTGGAGCCCCCCTTTACAGGGGCTCCTCTTCCAATGTGGCGGGCAGGGTGGCTGGGGCACGAGAGCTCCCGCTCCTCGGGCTCTCTCTCTTCGCGGCACTCTGGCTCTCAGATCGGCAGACAGGGGCTCTCCTCTTCACACGGGAGCCCCGTCACCTCACTTCCAGCCGCACTTCTGTCTTGCGGGCCCGCCCCATGTCAGGTGGCCTGCCTTGCTTCCTGCTGTTGCCCGGCCCGGCGGAGGTGATTACACTTGGGCAATATCCGGGGTAGGCTCCCGGTATAATTACAAAATCGGGGTGAGCACCAGTTAAATAAATAAATAAAATGGGGTGGGCACCCGTTATTAATGGAAATCTGCAAATAAGCGGCCGGCAGTGCGGGGTGGCACCCGTGCCGCAAATCAGAAGCAAAGGGGGATCCCCACGCTGGGGAATCTCTTGATACAGGGAAGGGCAGCTCGGGGCTGCAGGCTGAAAACCTCAGCGCTCCCCTGAAGGCGAACAAAGCGCTGCCAAGGCCAAACGCTGAAAGGCACTTGGGGGGCGCAAAGGAAGTCTAGGGAAGGTCCACAAAGTAATGAAGGCCAGGGGGGGGGCAAAGGCTGGGCCCAGGGGCCAGCTCACAAGGCCCTCCAGGCAGGGAGGCAGTCCCCAGTGGCGGTCCTCCTGGCGCCCAGCAGCAGCAGTCCCCCTCCAAAGCAGAATCAGGAAGAGAACATTTTGTATGGGGTCACAGCCCCTTCTTATACTAAGAAATCCTTTGTCTACATGGGTGCAGGCAAGGGGCGAACCAGATACAACTGGTTCCTGAGCACTTTTTTTTGCTCAGCCCCTCTGCCTATTCACAGGATGGGTAGGGTCATCAGTCGCACCACAGGGGCCTGAGCCAGCATTGTGTGGGGAAAGCCCAGCCCTATTCAGGTCCCAGGTGCACTCCTCCCTGGCCATCAACATGCAGATCTCCCATTCACCACTGGGGCAGACCCATCCTGACTCCTGGAGCCTGGCACACCAGCCAGTCTCAGTCAATCACAAGCCAGACAGCCAATTCACATATTTTACTCAGACAGGCCAACTTCTAGAAGTGGCACTTCCACACTAGACACAATCATGCCGCACACATCATCGCGCAGCATTTAATCACACGAGTCCGCACATTCCAAAATCGAGCTTGTACTCCCCACGCATCAGGAACCAACATGGACATATCCATTCCCCATGCATTCCTATGGGAGGGCAGGCCAACCTCACTACACGCACTCACTTTACCCTGGGACACAGTGAAAGTGCGCAGAAGCCCAAAAATAACTAACACTGGGTCACCATAAAAAGCAAAAAGTTTAGGGGTGAACCTGCCAGGCGGGCCAAGTCCTACACAACCCCCTTCAAGCCAAAACGCAGGGTAGACCAATCTCCACCGTGATGGGCTTCCCTGCTTGGGGCGATAGAACACAGACGCGGGCCCGCAACTGCCCTTTCTCCTCCTCGTTCTACACCACGGTGAACCCATTGGGTTCCTTCTAAAACCACTGTCTGGACCAACTGGGCTACCCCACTGGTACTCCCAAGCTGTCCGCAGCCAGGACCAGGCCCTAGGCCACCCAGGTGCCACTGGTCCTTGCCTATTTGCAGAGTGGGGGGTAGTAACCCCTGGTTCATAGTAGCCATTCTCCACTCTTCCTGTCTGTAGGACAGGGCTAGACTGCCACTGGTTCTCCAGCCTAGGATCTACACCCTCAGGCAGACCAGGAGTCACAGGGGAGGCTCTCCTCCTCCCACCTCTCCTTCTAGGGTTCCTCCACCTCCTGCGAGGGATACCATCAGAATGCCATTCTCCCAACCTAGGGTTTAACCCCTCAGGTTGCACCGGGGTCAGAGGCGGGCTCTCTCACCGTCTGCACCCACTTCCAGAGTTCTGCACCCTCCCAACTGGAGCGGTACCCCTGGAAGATGAACCGGTCAGGACACTGGTTACAGACGTCCTTCCCTCCAGGTCAGGCGGATCCTGAACCTGGCCTCCCAACCTTTGGTCTAAAACCTTTGGTGGAATAATTGCCTGGCACTCCAAGACTTCTGGGGATTTACACCCCATCCCCCTGAGACTGACACATGACTCATATGTCGTGTGACTGTCTGTCTGGCGCAGATCTCCCGCCCCCTGTCCACCTGACAGTGCGGGACGATCCCCCAGAACAGAAGTCAATCAATCAATCAAAGATATTTAAAGAGCGCACTACCTACCCGTAGGGTCTCAAGGCGCTTGGGGGGTGGGGGGGGTGCCGCTACTGCTCGAACAGCCAGGTCTTGAGCTTCTTCCTGAAGGAGAGGTGGTCTTGGGTCAGGCGCAGGTCGGCCGGGAGGGAGTTCCAGGTCTTGGCGGCCAGGTAGGAGAAGGACCTTCCTCCTGTAGTGGCTCTGCGGATGCGTGGGACGGCGGCGAGGGCGTGGCTGGCAGATCGGAGGTGGCGTTTGGGAGCGTAGAAGTTGATGCGGTTGTTGAGGTAGCTCGGGCCTTGATCGTGGAGAGCTTTGTGTGCGTGGGTAAGGAGGCGGAAGGTGATTCTCTTGTTGACCGGGAGCCAGTGCAGGTCTCTTAGGTGTCCGGAGATGTGGCTGTGTCGTGGGATGTCGAGGATGAGTCTGGCTGAGGCGTTCTGGATGCGCTGGAGTCTCTTCTGGATCTTGGCGGTGGTTCCGGCGTAGAGTGCGTTGCCGTAGTCCAGTCGGCTGGTGACGAGGGCCTGGGTGACGGTCTTCCTGGTCTCCGTGGGGATCCACCAGAAGATCTTCCGAAGCATGCGCAGGATGTTGAAGCACGACGAGGAGACGGCGTTGACTTGCCTGGTCATGGAGAATGGAAGTGGTATCACCATGGTCACTACACGGTAACTTAGCCCAACTGGGTAGTACCTGACCCACTGGTTCTTCCACTGGGGAACACATCCCCCATTCAATCCTCACTTCAGACTCCTGTGCCCTCCCAACTGGAGTAGCACTGCCGGACACTAGAACCACTGGAGCTCTATTTACAGATGCTCCAGGTCGTCTATACACTAGGTGATCTTCCTCAAATGGAATAACAGGACAGCCTAGGTCCCCAACCTGGTGTTCCCTTAAGAAACCATCCAGGTTCTGAGACAGGGCTTCGGGCATCTGGGGACTCTCGGTCACACACTCACTCCCGCTCCACTGAGACAGGTAGTAAGCCCCTACACCCCTCTCGCTATACTGGGACCTAGCTGGGCTACTCTGAACCTGGGCTGGAAGATACCTGAACACTACTTTTGGAATCACTCACCAATGACTCCTCAGAACCTCTGGCCCTTTCCCAGCGGTCTGCTTCCTTGGCAAGCGTCCAAGGGCAAAAGGAATCTTACCTCAACAGGTGCTGGTGCAACTCCGGCCAACAACGACTGAGCACCTGCTCCTTGAGAACAATATCAAACAGTTTGTTAAAATCAGGTCCTGTGGGAACCTCTAACCACTCAATCAGTGCCCACTGACATTCCTCCATGAAGTCCTCCTAAGACTGGTGAGACAGTTTCCTACTGTCCCTGAATTTCAACCTATACTCCTCTTCTTGGGAAACAGGCACCATACTCTGGGAACTGGGGATGGGACTTCCTGCACTGAAGTCTGTATCGCTACCACCATTGGACTCAACCCTCCCTGGGGAATCCAGAAAATTATAACTGCGCGCAGGGGATAGTTTACCCTCCAGAGGTAATTTCTCCCTGGTGAAGTCCCTCTCAGCCTCCTCTATCCTCTCCTGCGCTAAGACCCTCTCGGTCTCTAGCTGTTGCTTCTTAACACCCAGCTGCGACATCGCCTGGGCATGCTCTAACCTGAGCTGTTCCAAAGCCAGCTGGTGCTCCCTTTCTTTCCTCCTATCTTCCCCCACTCCTCTGGGGACAGGGAAAGGGATGGGGCGTTACCCCCTACACTGGACTCAGTGTATACAGTTAAGATGCAAGCGGAGGAAACTCTGGCAAGATGTATAGAGAGTGCTAAAAATTCCTCTCAGAAAATCTTCAAGATCTTAAAATCATTTACCCAACCAGCGGCGTTGGATAGTAATATCCATCCCTCCCTGACTCTGTGCAAAAGCCTGTCAGAGTTCTTTAATGAAAAAATACAAAAGTTGTATTCTTCATTCACAACAGTTTTCAAGGAAGCCCTAGTCCCTCATATCGGACCTAACATTTTTCCAGAATTCCTTCCTATAACAGCAGAGAAGTCATTGGCTGAAATCTGGCAAGATAAATTGGGTTCCCCGGGAGACCCCTGCCCCGCTCAGTGGTTTAGATCACTGGCCCGTGGCTAAATCCCTTACTTAACCAATTCTTGAAAGCCTAATTTATTACTGGAATTTTTACAGCCAATTGGAAACAGGCATATATTTTACCATAGTGGAAGAAACCTAATGCTGACTCTGAAGTGCTGAGTAACTTTCAACCAATTTTGCTGCTATCTGTACTGGCCAAAGTAGCCAGTTTTGTAGAAGCCATTCGTCTCCTACATGACTCCCAGGCAGGCTTCCGGTCAGGCTATAGCACTGAGACAGGTAGGAGTGGCCGAATCAGTAAAAGTGGCTGTTGATGGCAGCTCATCTGCCATGTTAGTGCTGTTGAACCATCAGCTGAGTTTCATACGGTGTCACATTCAATTCGGTTGGAAAGATTAAAACATTGGTGTGCAGGGGGTGGCACATGACTGGTTTTCCTTCGCCCTTTCTCCTCCTCATTCAAACAACTAATTTGTGGAGTACCTCAGGGTTCTGCCTTGAGTCCGCTGCTCTTTAATTTTCCACTTGGGGGTGAATATAGTTTCGTCTGCGGATGACACTCAGTTGGTGTTCTCCTTTAAAGAACAATCCACGGCAGCCTTCCATAAATTTAAGGAATGAAAAAAAAACATTGCGGTTTGGGAGTACGAAAATTGGCTAAAACTAAATGCAGACAGGACTGAGGTATTGTTCTTCAGTCGAGCATCTGTTCGCCCTTAGTGCCTTTGGTGGCCGAGAAAGTTGGGCCTCCCGCCCGTGCCTAAGGACTCAGATATAAATATTGGAGTTAGGTGGGGGAAGGACCTCTCCTTTACTGTGCAAATTCCGTCAAATCTCTGCTAGCTGTTTTGGAAAAATTAGATCCATCAAGAAATGTTTACATTTTCTGCCGGAGTAAAGCCGTAGGTTTATGGCCCATGCACTGGTGACCTTTCAGCTTGACTATGCTATTTGCCTCTACCTAGGGTTGCATGGCTACCTGACCCACTGGCTGCAGATAGTTCAGAATGCGGCTGCCAGGCTAATCTGCTGGGTCCCTTTAAACCAGCACATTTCCCCACACTTGAGAGAGCTTCACCGGCTCCCAGTGGCCAGGAGGTTTGAGTTTAAGGCACTCACCCTTGCTTTTTGGGTCACCCATGGCATGGGCCCAGACTACCTCAAGTTGAGGATTAGCCTATATTGACAGGAGCGGACCTTGAGATCAAATCAGCAGTGCCTTCTCTGTGTCCCACGTTTTGCAAAGATGCGACAAGGGGGCAGGTCCTTCATGGTTAAGACTGCCAAGCTATGGAACTCCTTGCCTAGCCACCTGCGCTTGTTGGAAACGGAACATGAGTTCAGAAAGGCCCTAAAAACCTGGCTCTTTAGGCAGTAGTATCATGATCTGCTCAGTCTCGCTAGTCTGTTTTGCTAGCACCAAGACACCTCGGTCGAGCCAACTGTGCGCTTTATAAATGCCCATTGATTGATTGATTAATTTCTCTTGAAGTGGAAGGGAATTCTTGGTTCGTGAACACCTTGGGGAAGAACGCACATGGGTTTATATTGCTTAAATGGCTGAGTGAGTAATGGGGCAAGTGAATTCCTATGACTAGTACATATATGTTCATGCCGTTCTGCTGCTAATGGAAGAGTTTGATAATTGCATATAACTAGAAAGTATATATCCAATGAGTATGTTGTTTTGGTTTCAATGTGTAATACAAAGACCAGTGTTTTATACATACGCTGTAGAGTTTTTTGTAGCATACACATAGTGTTGTGAGGGTAAGGTGTGTGCCAATACTTTGCACTTTGGTCCTGAGGATAAGCCTGCCTGCTCTGTGCCTTTCTACCCATGGGTGATCACAGTTTATCGGATAAGTGTATCGTTCTCATCCTATGTAGACGGTGGATTCTGAGTGGCTTTGAGGCACCCCAGCCAGCCAGAAACCGCTGGTTCTTTCTTTATAATGTAAAGTATTCCTTTCTTTATTAAGTTGAAAGTATTACAATAGAAAGTCTTCTTGTGTCAGCCCTGGAAACATGTGAGGACCCTTGATTGTCAAAATGAATTACTCTCTGTATGTGAACGCATTCTAAATTCTTCTTCCTGAAGGAAGGAAGCAGTAGAAAGCCCTCCTTGTAAAATGTTTTATACATATAAATGGAGAATATCCATCCCAACACCTAAACCGTTCCTGATCCTGATGCACAAAATCATGGTCAGAGAACATTTCTATCCATACATCAGATTTGCTCATGCAGATAATCACCTATCTGTTCAATAAAGGCAGGTAAGGGGGCTTTCCCATTCCTAGGCAGTTGTCCAGCAAATATTAGTTGAACAACCATAAAACCATACGTTTTGGGATGCTGACAAACCCCTTGAATTTTTTTTTTCCATTCTGGATCTTACCCACTGAACTAATGGGTGGATACGATATCCTATATATATTTGAATGCCTCATTAGCTACTTTGGATATGAATTTCCAGCCCACCTGTGGGTCTGCTAACAGGCATCTGTTTGCTGTTTGGGATATGCCCAAAAGGCTCTGGTGAGGGCTCACTTCCCTGGCCTGCGCTGCGATGCACCCTATTACCGTCAAAGTGCTGACCAAAGGGCAGCTGCGAACTCACGTATGCCAAGGGGGCGGTGCTTTAGTAAAAGAAGTACTGTCTGCTTGAAGCTTACATATCCTTTTGTGCTGATTTTATCTCTTGCATTAACTCATGGACATAGAATCTTTTTTGTCTGCAGTTTATTGAGCAACAATGGCTAGTAATGTAGATAAGCGGGCTAAATGACGGCTGCAGAAGTCTGTTTACAACAAGCAAGACCATGTCTGGCATTGATAATCATAGGACCCCATCACAGCTTCTTATGTGTACATTATTTAAACTTTTGTTGTGCACAAATTTGAATTTGTGATCACAAATTCCAACTCCCTATTCATTGAGCCCCGATTTACAGATATAACTGGCTGTATTTTCTAGTAAGGACTGATAAAAATGGTTGGTAGATTTTCTGCAGCCATACATTTAGGGATGTGGTGGAATAGGGAGTGGCCAGAGCATTGTAAGGTTTTTTGCCGTCCAAAATGTTGCATGGCCGTTCCTACCCTGAAAACACATATACAGTTCCTCCTACTAAAGTAGTGTAAGTTCCTCCTGTAAAATATGTGTTTCTGTGTGTTTGCAAGGTAGCAAAGGATGTACAAAACACCCATAATTGAGATCTAGTTGAGTGAGTTAAATGCTCGTAAATGTCCTCTGCTGTGACCTGCAAAACGTACATCCAGACAAGGTGAACTCCGCCTGCCATCTATCGAGATAAGTTGGGTATAAATAACCTGTTATTTGAAAGGATACCAGACTGTAAGAATGTGGTATTAAGCATTCTATTAAACAGCAATTACTACATGGGGTGCTAGCGAATGGTGTTTCTCCAGAGCAAATATTTTAAAGGTTATAGAAAAAAGTTGCACGTGCTTTGTAAGTGTCCCCTACACTTGTGGTTTGCTTATGGGCGCTGCATGGAATCAATACTTTGCTAAGATGTTGTGCATATGCCTCGAGAGTTTTGTGAACACTTTAAAAATAAGGCTTCTAATATTTCATATGCGGAAAAATGCAAAGCATAGCTTTTTTTAAATCCCGACTCAGAAAAATTAAGTTATAATAACATCCTTTATTTTGGTTGGGGGGGACTAGTTCAGTTGTTTATGGTGTTTCTCCGTGTATGGTCAGAATTTTTATCGGTATGGGCATTAAAATAGAAGCTAATCTGCAAATTCAATATTACATTTACCGTCAAACTCAAGCAATCCTAATTATTTCAATTAACTGTAATTGTCAATTATTGCTCACATTCTTCTGTCCCTCCCCTGATACTGCTTAAATCAGACCACCCACGCGTTTGCACTGTCTACGTTGGGAAACATTTGGACAGTGAACTTCTTAAACAAATATTCAGCCAGGCCAGTTCTTTCACAATCCTTTATTCCCAAGCCTTTTTTACTCCACTAAATCCTGTTGGTCTCGAGCTTAATGCTTAACGCTGCATGAGCATAGCCTAATGCTGATGTTATCTACCTCTCTCAATATGATTAACATACATTCTCCTCATTTAACCTTTTTGCATGTGCCCCTACAGCAGCGACTTTCATCCTTTCCTACAGGGATCACGTCTAGATCCAGTGAGGACTTCTAAATCTGTTGGAAGGTGTGCATCGAGGCACATTAGTTCAATTCTTGAGCCAGAGGGACAGAGTGTTATCGAAAGTACAAAGCAGCATCTTCTGTGACGAGGCATGGGGAGATGAGTGACCATGAAAGCATTTAACACCACAGGTTGCCGGTCTGTCTGCAGAGAAGACAGCTTCCTACCTCATCTGACCTTTTACCGTACATTCTAACCATAAAAAAGCAATCAGCTTGAGGATCGTCCACATTGACCGTCCTTAAAGCACAAATGTCTTAATTTGATAATTTATCAATTTTTATAATAATATAAACTCCTTGGAGCCGGGTGTCAGAGTGCACCATAAGACATGTAACTCTAAACACTTTGATTTTGATTAATTTGAGAAATATGAGGTAGCATGAAAAGTAATAAAAGGTCAAAATACATGGTAGGTGAGTTAGATGGACCATGCAGAACAATTCACAATACATGAAAGACAGACAGTTATAGCATTTTGAGTTGTGGTACTTTGAGAAATACTAAGAGTATCAGAATGTTGTCAACATTATTGAGAAAAGTAGATTAGGAGGACTAACCGTATTCCAAACAAAATAGGTCAGATGGGGCAATTGGATATTTAGAATTTACAAACCAAACAATCTGTCATGATCAAAGTAGTGCAACATATGTGAAGTAGCACTCTAGTCTTTCAGCATGTGTATGGGACGTGGGATCATTTCAGTTTAAATATACTCTATAGGATGACTATCACTTAAAAGGGACCCTATTGTTCCTAACTCAGCTCACTGTATAATGCATGCCGGTTGTGTAATGTATTCATGGTAACTGCCATGTACACATAGGCAAATATACCAAGGTCGTCTGTTTACCTGAAACCCATACAGGTCTTTAAGTAGTTCTGTGGTTTATGGAGATTGAACCACACCCGTCCAGACAGGGGTTGGATAACTTACCCTGTATGAATGAGAAACAAACATGTCTTAATTAAAATGCCATAACAGTTGTTTGAAGGGTAAGTGTAGGTGTAGTCATTCCTGAGTATTGAATAATCAAATAACTGGGCAATGGTCAGTGATTCAAACAAGCAAGTGCCCCCTAGTTACAACCTTAGGAGACTCTTCTAGATGCATTTTGATGTATTGAATCAATTCAATACATCCAAATCAATCAAATGTAGAGTGCCAGGAATGCACAACAGGAAACTCGAGGAGCATTGTGTTGCCATGAAGAAAATGATGACTAAAAATAGAAACTCCTAAAATATATATGTATATATTTTTATATATATTTATTTATTTTTATTTAAGAAGTTTTCTATAGTGCTGTCAAGACCCAAAGGTATCAGAGCGCTTTACAGTAGGAGCATAGCATATAGTCAACAGAAACAAGACATATGAGCGATATAACGATCTGCGAGTGACAGAGTATAGAACGGCGTAATTGTAATGTAGAGCTTATTTGATTTCAGATTCTTAGGGGTCGGATAGCTCTGTGGTTACTGTCAGTCCCTTGTTATCCACAACCAAGGGAACGATTGAGGAACAAGGATTTGAGTTGACTTTTGAATTCCACAAAAGAAGGTATGGTTCTGATGTGTGGGGGGATGGAATTCCAAATTTTGGGGGCGTTTCCAGTGAAAGAGCAACCTGCTGTTCTTTTCCTTCTAGTATTAGATGGGATGAGTAGGAGGGACCTAGAGCTTCTCAGATTCCTGGATTGGCCTGCTTTGTTGAGTTTTTTTGCCAGGTATTCAGGTTTGCCTGTATGGAGGGCTTTGTGGGTTAGGCAGGCCTTTCTGAAGTTACTTCGCATTTGTACTGGAAGCCATTTGAGTTCTTTGAGTGCAGGGGAGATGTGCGCAGATTTTTTGATGCCAGTGATCATTCTGGCTGCCGCATGTAATGTTGTTTTGATCGGTGTCAGATGCGATTTAGGAATTCCTGTTAGGACTGCTTTCCCATAGTCTAGTCTTGACAGTACCAGAGATTGTGTGGCCAGTTTGAGATCCTTGGTTGTTTTTGTTTGTTTGTATACATGTCTGTATGTGCAAATATATATTATATTGAGTGCATATATATATATATTTATATATACATATCTCTATATGCTAAATTTATAATCAAAGTTATTACCGCACATACAGTTGGCAGCAGATTATGTGTACTAAATATGGAGCACAAATTGTCCTTTCTTTGTAGATGAAAATGCCTCATCCTCTAGGAGTAAGTCAAGTTGCTTTAAAAGTTGGAATGTGACACCATTAAGCCATACAAACATTGAGAAAGGCAAGGATGCCGAAGCATGTCTGTTTGGGCTTATAAATTAACTTTTTAACCCACTGAGTGCCCTGCTTTTGATGGAATATTTGAATACATGCTGCCACGCGCACAAGAGAGGCACCCGCTCATAAAGAGTTTGACAGCAGTCAGTGGCAAGTTGGTGAATTGTATATGGCAGGCTGTCAGAATTACCGGTACCCTAGTATGTCAACCCTGCCAACTGGATTGAGACATTACAAAATGGACAAGCGCTGGTATCACTAAGAAGAGTGTCTGTGGGTAGGTGACAAATGAAAGGGAATACACAGCAGAATGAGGGTTATAAAATTATGTCTACTGTGCAGCAACCGACTGTCATCAGAAGAAGTGTTGAAGAACTGCTTAATGTATGCCCCAAATCATCGTGGAGAAACGCCTACTTAATGGATTGATAATATCTGCGGCAATGCTAAATTTAAAATCAAATTTCGAACCACACGTAAAGATGGCGGCAGATTATGTGAACTATTTATGGAGAACCAATTGTCCTTTCTTTGTAGATGAAAATGCCTCATCCAATAGAAGTAAGCCATTAAGCCATACAAACATTGATAAAGGAGAGGATGCCGAAACGTAACTGTTTGGGCTAATAAATTACATTTTTAACCCCCGCTGTTGATGGAATATATATATATATATATATATATATATATATATATATATATATATATATATATATATATATATATATATATATATATATATATATATATATATATATATATATATATATATACAGCCACAATTGCGAACAAGGGGAACGGAGCATGTTTTCCGACTGAGAAAGGGAAGAGGCAGCAGAAAGTTTTTTTTTTAGGAGTGCACGTAAACCGAACACTGAATCACAAGTGGGTGCAGGAGTGCAGACATAATCCAATACCTTAAATTCCTTATACAACAGGCTGGAAAAGACGCACAAAAAAGAAACGAGAAAGTAGTGGGAGGCCACCTCCCTGCAGCGATACCTTGACGCCAATCAGATACCAGAGGGACTTAGAATCTATACAACCCCCTCCTACGAGAATCCAGATCCTCTGCTTTTACAGGAATGGTCTGAATACACACATGAGTCCGCAACCGGAATGGTAAATATACTAATCAAGAGTGCGCGGAGAAACAGGCATAAATTGCTAGAGGAAATTAAAGTCATTGAAGTAGAAATAGCCTTGGAGTAAGACACCAAACTCAAAGACGAATTGCAATAACGGCTGAAGAAGCGCTTAACGGATTACAAAAGTGTAATCAAACACCGTAAGCAAACAAAATATCTCCGGAATGAGGAGGGTTATGAATCGGGAAGAATATTAACTTTCGCCCAAATATTTGAAAGCCCTAGGAAACAATTGATGCAACTGAGAGCACAAGAGACCTCCTCTAGGGAGACATCAGAGTCAGAGGTGGAAGTATCTGAAGGGGAACAACCGGTACAAAAAGATAAGGAAGTGATTCCTACTTTTTTGCACGAATATCAGCTGATAAGGCAAGCGAAACAAAGACTGGCAGCAAGAACCCACCCACCTCAGAAAGGAAGAGGAAACGGAGGACAAGAAGGGGCAGCAAAGGAAAAAGTAACATCAGAACAGATGATGACATGGAGCAAACGTGGGGGGAAGAGAAAGTGACAAAAAAACAATTGTAAATCTATCTCAGATACAGCTAACATCAGAAGAAGAGAAAGTACTTGAATTAGGCCTCACTTTCTGCCCCACAGCACAATTTGAATATGCGAACGTCCATATAGACCTGTACAAGTACATAAGAAAAATAAAACTATTGAAAATGCACCTCCTGCACCCGGCCAAACCTAGACCCTCAAGTGAATCTGCTAAGGCAGATGGGGAGGCTATAACTGGAGCAGATATCGAGACTGTACAATTGCTACATGAATTGAAATTCGAGGGGACGGTGATGAGTCAAGTTGACATAATGAGGACATTAGAGGAAGCTGGAGTAACACAAGTGGGAGCTGCCAGCAACATTAAGATCAAATCACACTTTATCCCCCAAACTGCACACATCGCAATTGACACCTTCAAGAATGCTATAAAACAGTCACTCGAACCACGTATGAGAAAAGCTTAAGTGAGTTTCATGAAATTCTGATGAAATGGCCTGACAAAGGAATATTGAGAGATATGGACTTCAGATTCATCCATTGTGAGACACCAGAAATTCCTACATTCTACCTTCTGCCGAAAGTGCATAAATGTATTAAAAATTCACCAGGCAGACCAATTTGGTCTTCACTGAATAGTCTGCTAGAGAATGCTTATATATATATATATAGATTGCTTTTTAAATCCACTGGTCAGAGACTTGAGCTCCTACATAAAGTATACGGAGGACTTTTTACGCATTATCTCTGGTATCCAATGGAAATTGGATATGCTGCTCATAACTCCAGACGTAACAAGTCTTTACTCAAGAATAGAGCATGATAAGGGATTGCAGGTGATAGAATTCTTTTTGAAAAAGCGAAATGCAATGTTTTACAAGCACAATTTGATGCTTGTGGAACTAACATCTTTTTGTTTGAAAAATAATATCTTTCTCTTCGCAGGGGAATAGTACCACCAGGAGCAGGGAACTGCAATGGGCATGTGCTTCGACCCCAGTTACGAAAATCTATTTGTGTGCTGGTGGGAGAGGCACGTGGCCTGGGCAGGAAACAATGAGAAGTGGTTAGAAAACATTGTGTTGTGGGACCGCTACATAGATGGCCTCTTCATTATTTGGAAGGGGACACAAGAGGAGGCGGAAATCTATGTGGCGGCCCTCAATGACAATGCATGCAATCTGACATTCACTGAATGCATTAGCGAAACACAAGTACCCTATCTAGACCTATTGGTCAATATAGAAGACAACAATATACAGACAACACTCTATCGGAAGCCAACGACTGGAAACAGTACATTACACACTGAAAGTTTCCATTCCGATAGCGTAATCAAGGGGGTCCCATATGGGGAACTTGTGAGAATAAAAAGAAACTGCACAACAGAAAAAGAATTCCTAAAATCTAAAGATGAATCATTTAGCAGACTCAGGGAGAGAGGATACAAAGAAAGAGTGCTGAAAGGAGCAGAAAGAAAATCAGAGCATCTAGAAAGACAGAACTTGATATTAGGAGATAGGGAAACCCCAGAAAAAGAAAGGGAGAAGAAGGGCGACATAAGGATGATAACAGAATACTCAGCCCAATCGTCAGAGGTTTTTCAAATCTTCTGGAAAAATTGGAAGGTTCTTAAATCAGATATAATCATAGGGCCACAAACCCCCCTGATAACTTACACGAGAGGTCCGGGCCTGACGGATCTACTCGTGAGGAGTCACTTTTCTAAAAATCCGCAACGGAAGGAAATTGAAACAGGATTCTATCCGTGCATGAACTGTAAAGCATGCAAAAACTGCAAAAAGGTCAAGGAATTTACTATTCCGGGCAGAACGATGAAAATAAAAATTAACAATTTTATGAATTGCAATACAGATTTTGCTGTATATTGCTAAACCTGCCCATGTGAGCTTAACTATGTGGGGAGCACCATTCACCCAACTAAAAAACAAGTTCTCAAGCACATGCATGCCATTAAGAACCGAGATATCACGTATCCTGTTGCACGCCACTTTCAAGAGCATCACAAATCTAACCAGAACCTCTTAAAGTTTTTCTGTATTGATCAGATCCCCAAAGGCAAGAGGGGTGGGGACAGAGTAAGGAAACTGAGGAAGTTAGACTCAAAATATATAATTGAGATGCAAACCAAGAGTCTGTCAGGCTTGAATAATGAGGAGGAACTTTTGATACAAATTCCGTGAAAATATCAAATGTTATGTTATGTTATGTTATGTTATCTTATACTGGGTTTTATATAGCGCACGGCTACTCAAAGAGTGTCCCGGCGCTTTGATTTACACACCAATCTCATAACATAACAAGAAAAAAACAGATAAAAGACAGAAAAAAACCAAAAGAGCCCAGGAAAAAACTAAGAAGTAAAAAGCCAAGTTTTGAGCCCCTTCCTAAAAGCCAACAAGTTTGAAGTGCTGCGCAGGGCCACTGGCAGCTTATTCCACAACTGGGGCGCCAACAGTCTAAAGGAGCGGCCTCCAATGCGTGCCCTCTTAACACGAGGCACTGCAGCAAGAAACAAGGATTCTGACCTCAGCGGCCTGGCTGGATGGTAGAAGGAACTGCTTGTAAATATATAATAGATTTATGGAGAAAATGATAATAATTTGCACTTATTCACACTTGTGTATAGGAAAAGGAGGGCAATGAACTATAATATTGATTGATAAATATTAGTGGACATGATGTATATCTTAAACAATTGCACAGTTTGCAGTACACTGTGAGGATGATAAGTGGTGGTGTGATATAATTTTGATTGAAGAACCAGTGGAGATAGCCCATTGAGGGCATAATAAGCGAAACAGGGAGACTTCAAACTATATGAATCACCTTAAATAAATTACACCCTTTGCCCATTCAGGACTGCATTGTGGGTATTACGCCCATTCAGGGCATAATAAGTAAAACAGGAAAACTTCAATCTATATGAATCGCCCTGAATAAATGACAACCATTGCCCATTTAAGGCTGCATTGTGTGTGTTTTCAAATTTAGAGAGAAAACAATTGGATGTACATGATGTAAATAGTTGTATATAGGCTAAACGTATGAAATGTCCAATATGTAAATACATGGTAGTAAATATGTAGGCGGTAATTAAATGTATGATTCAGTAAAACATCGTAAGATGGCCGCCGGCAAAATCTATGCTATGAGACATTGTTAACCCTTCTTTACTTTCCAAAACACAACATGAATGAACTGCCTCCCCTTTCTATGTTTATGATTTGTTTTTTAAAAATTAACGAGAATGTTGACCCTACCGACCTTGACAAAGGTGTGTAGCCGAAACGCGTCTGTCGTATGTTTTTTTGCTTGTGGCTGAAATAAATTAAGAAGAATATAATCCCCTAGTGTGCGCCTCATTTGCGGTCCAAGAGAAGGATCAAGGAGTAACTGGTGTCGAAACGCGTAACTTTTCCTAAGGAATAAAATTGAACATCCATACTCCTGAGTGCGCGTATTGCTTACTGGCAATTTGGTTTGGAGATATATATATATATATATATACATATATTCACATTCACTGAAAAAAACATAGGTTTCAGAGGCATTATAGATAGCTGGACATTTCACTCATACAAAACCATTGAAACTCCCCTGTTTAGTTAGTTCAGCTAACTATAACTGGCGCGCCCGCAATGCACTGCTGATGATGTCACATATTACATCACTTATGACATCACTGATGACATCTCAAATGACATCACTGATGACATTACTGATGACATCATCCAGTGAAAGTGTTTTTTCCCGAAAATTAAACATGTTTTTATATGTATATCAGACTGATTAAGTGTATCTTAGTGAATACATGAGTTAGTGAGTGATGTTTAAAAATGTAAAGATCTGTATCAGTCTCTCACTTTGTGTCTAAGTGGCTGCGTGGGTTGGTGATTAGCTACATGAGTGTCTATATGGGTTAGTACTTGGTTTTTCGAGTATCAGTATGCATGTCTGGGTATCTGTATTGTTCAGTGGGTATATTACTTAGTGCATACATGCATGAATGAGAGAGTCACTGTTTGTATGTGTTGAAGACAGTATGTGTGCAGGACTGTATGGGTGGATGAGTGTGTATATTGGTGTGTTAGTGAGTGAATGACTGTCTCAATAGTGTCTTTATAAGTAACTACATATATTTTAAACTAGTATATGTGAGTATTCGTGCATATAAGTGAGTATATGTGAGAGTGAGAGATTTGAAGAGTTCCTGTATGAATAAGAATGTGTTTCTATAAGTGATTGTTCAAAAGAGTAAGTATGTGTAAATTTCTGTAGAAGTAAGTGTGGTGGTGTGTATAACTGTATTTGCAAGCCATTGGATGTTTGATTCTTTATTAACATGAGTGACTATGTGTGTGAGTAATCTATGGATGAGTGGCGGTGGATAACAGGATGTATAGGTGTAGGGGTACATATGATTGAGTACATGTATGAGCGACTATATAGGACTGTTGGTAAATGAGAAGATGTGTATGTAGATCTTGAATTACTGAATATGTTGTTTTTACTGTCAATTGTTGTGAAAATTGTAGTTTCTATTTTTGTATGTGTGTATCAAAGGGTATATTAGGGTGAGAGGAGGTCTGCCACTCTATCACAAGAATGATGTCATCAGTGATGTCATTTGAGATGTCATGAGTGATGTCACTGACCAAGTTATGAGTGATGTAATATGTGATGTCATCAGCAGTGCATTACGGGTGCACGCTCTATGACCATTTTAATTTGGGAGATTAAGTCTCCTTGAATCCTGAGGGTCCCTAGGGTCCAACTAGCCCACTAGGTACCTCCAGTAAGCACCACAGAGCTGCATTGCAGAGAGGTGTAAAAAGGGGCATGGCCTAGACCACCTCTCTGCAACGCAGCGGCGCATACTGTAAGCACCTGGTGGGCTAGTTGGCCCCCATGGGCCCTCAGGATTGAAGGGGAATTATTTCCCCAACTTAAAACCTGCCACAGTTGATGTTTGCACACGTCACCTTAGGCCCGTCCCCTCCCTACACCACTGTGTAAACACGCCCTGTGGCCATTTTAAGTTCGGAGATTAAGTCCCCTTGAATCCTGAGGGCCCCTAGGGTCAAACTAGCCCACTCAGGCCCTGTCCCCTCCCTTCACCACTGTGTAAACACACCACGTGCCAGTTCTAAATTGGGAAATTAAGTCCCCTTGAATCCTAAGGGTCCCTAGGGTCAAACTAGACCACTAGGTACCTCCAGTAAGCGCCACAGAGCTGCATTGCAGATTGTTGCAAAAAGGGGCGTGGCCTCTGATAACCTGTCTGCAAAGCAGCTCCCTGGTGCATACTGGAAATACCTGGTGGGCTAGTTTGCCCTCGGGGACCCTCAGTATTGAAAGAGAACTAATTCCGCAACTTACAACTCGCCAGGGGGCGCGTTTGCACAATGGTGAAGGAAGGGGGTGAGCCTGAGGTGACATGTCTGCAAACACGCCCTGTGGTGCTTTGTAATTTGGGGAATTAATTCCTCTTCAATCCTGAGGGTCCCTCGGGGCCAACTAGCCCAGCAGGTACCTCCAGTATGCGCCACAGAGCTGCGTTGCAGAGAGGTGTTCAAAGGCCACGCCCCTTTTTACAACACTCTGAAACGCAGCTCCGTGGCGCTTACTGGAGGTACCTGGTGGGCTAGTTGGTCCCCAGGGAGCCTCGGGATTGAAGAGGATTTAATTCCCTAACTTAAAAGGTGCAACAGTGCGTGTTTGCACACATGTCACCTCAGGTTCCGCCCCCTCCCTTCACCACTGTGCAAACGCACCCCATGGCGCGTTTTAAGTTGGGGGATTATCTCCCCTTGGACCCTGAGGGTTCCTGGGGTGTGAAGAAAAACCAAAGGAAATGATAGACGGAGTGTTGACAATACAACAAGCACTCACCCCCAGTCAACTGATCTGGGTTTAATCCATCACCGTTCTTTAGTCCACTCTGCCACCCCAGTTCAGACATGGCCATATGCAAATCAGTCTGACCCTGTGCCTCATGGGAACAGTTCAGCCCGAACTGCCAAGCCATGCCTTCCCTGGACCGGAAACAAGCTACCGAGGACCGGTTTCTGGCATTTCAGCTGTCTTCAGCCCGGCTTGCTTGAATCCAGTGGCAAAGTGACCAAGGGACTCACGTCTGAGCATACCCTGCCAACTTATGGCAAACAAAGAAAAAACCAAAGGAAAGGGGATTTAATTCCCCAATTTAAAACGCGTCACAGGGCGCGTTTGCAGAGTGGTTCCATGAGGGGGCGGGCCTAGGCACGATCGCTTATCTTTTTTTGGAAGGGGGGCTGTGTAGCACCCCTTCTTTTTTTTGTGGCCCTGGGGACCCCATCCCCCAGGGCCTGACCACCAATGTAAAAAAATATATATAAACGGGAAGGGGGCCGCATGGGCACCCCCCCCCCCCCTGTGCCCCATTCCAGGCCCCGGGGACCCGGTATGGCCTTTTTTAAAAATAATATTTTGGAGGGGGGCTGCATGGGCCCCCTCCTAAGGCCATTTATGGCCTAGGGGACCCCAATCCCTGGCACCTGTCCTTTGCGTTTTTTCTAATTTAAATAAATAGTATTGGGGATGAAGGCCGCATGGACCCCCTCCCTGACCACTTCTGGCCCCAGGGACGCTATCCCCTGGGGCCTGGCCACTTCATTGGGGACCGTGGGGGGAGCCCCACTTCCCCCACAGTCCCAGCCGGCTCCCCTCCTCCTGCGGTAGCCGGCATTGCTTTTCACATGAGGAGCTGCTAAGATGCAGCTCCTCGTGTGGAAAAGCAGTTTGCTTTGGTATTTGGAAGAGAGAGCAGGTTTCCTGCTCTCTCTTCCAAATACCAAAGCAGAGTTTGCTACGGCAGGGAGTGAGCCGCGAGGCTCCTGCCCTGCCAGAGCAAACTGCAGTGTCCGGGGGTGGGCACCCCGGGACACAGCTGGAGCTGGCCCTGGGGTGTGGCGGTCCCCAGGACCATGACAGGGTTCCAACATTACGAAAGCCCTGGGAAGGTGGTGGTCCCCGGGGCTGGGGGGTCCATCACAGACCCCCCCAAAATATAATATTTAGGGCCCCGGGGAGGTGGCTGTCCCCAGGGCGTGTGGGGGGGCCCGGGCCCCCACACAGAGGTTTTTTTACAAAACAAAATACAAAACACAAACCCCAGGGGTGGCGGTCCCCGGGGCTGAGGGGGGATGTTAGCCCCCCTGCACATATTTTCTTAAAACCCCATGGGTTAGCGTCCCCAGGGCTTGGGGGGACTTTGCGCCCCCACCCACGCATTTTTAAATCCCGGGGGGGTGGCGCTCCCCAGGGCTGGGGGGGTTTGAGCCCCCCGCACATAATTCTGAAAAGCCCCGGGGCTGGCGGCCCCTTTTGGCCCCCAATCACAAATCAAAGCTTGCCCCAGGGATTTGGCCCACCTGGTGGCTAATTATTAATGAAGTGCTGGAGCCTGCAGTTTTTATTTTTCTGCAGCTGGAACCGCGCACCCTGTGCGGATTTTGCTGATTAAAAAAAAATCAAAAATTGGCGGGACCCCCTTAGCAGGCATAGGGGGTCAGGGTGTTTCTACCCTGCCCCCTTTTCATGTTTTGCACATTTCTTTAACTGATTTCTTGTGCCTCGGTTCTAACGCATTGTGAGGAATGTGTGCAACTTGGTGCACCAGAGGATGTTACGGTACACAGCATAAGGAGCAACATAATTAGCACTTTGAAAATTTTAAACTGTCATGATTAGTAATAACTTGCCGACATTGGGACTGTGGGAGACCTGTGATTTGGCATTCCTTTTTGTTACATAATACTTCAGTCAATACGTTCAGCGTCTAAAGGCAACTTATTTTATTTCGATTAATTACCTCTGAAAGGCCACTCATGTAGCACAGTCCAAGCCTCAGTTGCAACCCTCAACCAATAACAAGATCACCATTAAGTATAATATGAATGAGAATATGAAGCGATTGGTCGATGTCTCCCTTGATGTTGTACAGCTTTATTTTGTTTTGTCAGGGTACAGATATACGCCAATTCACATCATTTTAGAAACAGCACTGTTAGAAATGGGTGTCTCTAGCTGGCAGAGGTAGGTACCTTTGTCCAAAGGGGGACCCTTCTTCCTAGTCAGGATAAGGGAGTTACACTCCAAAAAGAACCCCTGCTCACCCCCTTAGTAGCTTGGCACGAGCAGCCAGGCTTATTCTAGAGGCAGTGTGTAAAGTATAACCAACAGAAATACAGTGTAAGCACTACAAAAGGACACCACACCAGATTAGAAAAATATCAATACTCAAGACAAGACCAAATACGATAAAAAAAATCCACAATACAGTACTTAGAAATCTTCAGTTATCAAAATAACCTTGAAATATAGTTCCTTGAAGTCAATAGCTCCGTCCGGGGCTATCACGGCGCCGTGAACAAACAAACCCAAACAGTTCTGGCTGACCGCGGTGTTGGTGGCCAGCTACAAAGTCGGGAAGACCTGCAAAACAGTACCTTTAGAAATGCAGGGCGTCGGCGACCTCTCGTTGAGCTTCTGAAAGCACGGCGTCCGCAGGCGTCGATTCCGGAGGTCGGTGCAGGAGTTGTTGGTCCCTTGAAGTCACAAGTGTTGCAGGTCAATATCCTCACGGTTGAAGTCAGGAGCGCTGGTGTTGGCAGGCATCAGGTGCTGCGGTGCGAAGTGCAGCAGTGCGGCGTGCTATGCCCTCAGGTCACGGTGCGAGCAGCGGCCCAGTAGCAGCATCAGATGGCGGCGTCTGTGAGACCAGGGTCGCGGTGTGAAGTGATGTGGTGCTCGTCACTGTGCTGGCAGGTCGCGGTGAAGGCAGCGGCGGCATCGTTGCTGAAGCACTGTCGTCGGCTGGGGAAAGGGAGCCAATGGCACAGGCGTTGGTTGGCCAAGGCTGCTGTGCTGGATGAGGGCGGTGCATCATGTAACTTTACGAGCCGTGCCCTCGAACCACGGTGCAAGCAGTGGCATCGATTTCGGTGTGTAGCTGCTTCATCGGGGATACCAAGGCAGCGTCGTGAAGCGAGGCAATGCAGAGTGCAGTGCCCACAGGTCGCGGTGCGAGCAGCGGCTCAGTGGCGGCGTCAGCAGGCGTCGTCGGTGAGACCAGGGTCACGGTGTGGTGTTGTTGCGGTGCCCTCTACGGTGCCTTCAGGACACAGAGTCTGCAGCGGTGTCATAAACGGCATTGGGTTGCTTTTTCTTCTGTGACAGCACAAAACACACAGTCCCCAGTGCTGAGGGCAGAACAACTTGAAGTATTTGCTGTTCCAGAGACTTTTTGAACAGGGGGCAAGCTCTACCTCAAGCCCTTGGAGAAACTCACAAAGATAGATAGCAGAAAGTTCAGTCCAGTCCTTTCACTGCCCAAGACAGAAGCAGCCAAAGCAGGCCAACACAGCACTCAGCAAAGTGGTAGTTCCTCCTCACAGCTTCTCCAGCTCTTCTTCTTGGCAATCTTCTTGGTCCAAAAGAGTTCTAAAGTTCAGGGGTTTGGGCCCCACTTGTTATCGCCCAAAATCCTTTTTCCTCTCAGGCAGAGACTGTCTGTGCCCAGTCAGAACCAGTTCTGCCCTCTCTGGTGCGTCTTCCTGGCAGGAGGTGGAGACAGCATTGTCAGAGGCACCAGGCCCATTCAGGTGAAAGGAAATCTCTTCCCCCTACTCTAAATGCAGACCGGGCCTATTCAGGTGCGAGTCACACCTCCTCCCACTACGCTGAATGCAGCCCAGGACTATTCAGCCCAGCCCTGACTCATTCAAGAAAGGCAAGTCACACATCAACCCCCCACCCCCCTGGTGGCCGTCTGAGAGACTGCACCTCCCCAACTCCTGCCACTCCAAAGCCAGACAGTGAATGCACATCCTAGCAGAGGCACACAGGATGGCTAAGCAAGAAAATACCTACTTTCTAAAAGTGGTATTTTCAAACACAGAATGTAAAAATCATCTTTACTAAAAGATGTATCTTTAGATTCTGAGTTCAGCCATACTAAACTTTATTTTACTATCTGATCCCAATGGGAACCTGTTATAAATTAACTTCCATGCTTTCCTATGGGCCAGATAGCCTTTTAATAGTGAAAAATTGCATTAATTTACTATCAGGTCATGCCACACACACCAGGGCATGTCCTACCTTTCACATACACTGTACCCTGCCCACAGGGGTTTCTTGGGCCTACCTTAGGGGTGACTGACAGGTAAAAAAAGGGAAGGTTAGGGCCTGGCAAGTGGGTACACTTGCCAAGTCCACATGGCAGTTACAAACTGCATGCAGACTCTGCAGTGGCAGGTCTGAGTTACCTTTTCAGCAGGCATCAGGGCTGCGGTGTGAAGCAAAACGGTGCAATGTGCGGTGCCCTCAAGTTGCAGTGCAGAGCTGCTCGGGGACAGTCGTCCAGCGGCATCGGTGAGACCAGGGCTATGGTGCAAGATGGGGCAATACATTGTGCAAGGCCCACAGGTAGTGGTGCAGGCAGCGGAATCGTTGCCGATCTGGAGTCAGTGGCGCTGGCGGCCCAAGACTGCAGTTTGAAATGGGGCAGTGCTTCCTGTAACTTACGAGCGGTGCCCCCAAACCACAGTGCAAGCAGTGACGTCGATATCACCTTGGATCATCGTCTTCGGTGAGACCAGGACTACAGTGTGTAGCGGGACTATGCTCCATGTTCTCAATGAATGGTGTCCACAGGTCCCGATGCAGGCAGCGGCTTCGGTGACGGTGTTGTGGTTTCGTCGGGGATACCAAGGTGGTGGTGTGAAGTGAGGCAGTGTGGAGTGCAGTGCCCACAGGTCACGGTGCGTCGGACGTCATTGTGATGAGACCAAAGTTGCGGTGCGAAGTGCAGCAGTGCCCTCTGCGGTGTCTTGAATTCACAGAGCTGGCAGCGACATAGTTGACGGTGTCGGAGTACCTTTTTCCTCGGTGGCAGCTGAAACATGGAGTTCCAAAAGCCAGTACCCAGAAGATGGCAAACTCTACATCAAGCCCTTGGAGATATTTAGAATACAGAAAGAACAGTCCATTTTTCCCCTGCCCAAGACAGAAGCAGCAACTTCAACCAACCCAGCAAAGCACACAGCAAAGTGGTAGTTTCTCCTTGCAGTTCTTCCAGCTCTTCTTCTTAGCAAGTTCCTTCGTCCAGCAGTAATCTAAAGTTCTGGGGTCAGGGACCCAATATTTATACCACATTTTACTTTGAAGTTCTGTGGTGTTAGCACAAACAAAGTTCCCCTGGCACACATAAACCAGTTCAGTCTGGCCAGGTCAGGTTCACCATAGAAGGTGGAGACAGCTTTGGGAGAGGTAGCCATAGTCCATTCAGGTGCAAGTGGCAACTCCTCCCACTACTAAATGAAGCCAGGGTTATTCAGCCTGGCTATGAGTCACCCAGGAAAGGTCGAACACACCTCAACCCCTCCTTGTGTCTTTTTAGTGTGAATGCACATCCCCAGCTCCTGTCACTCTAAACCAAGACAGAATACACTAAAAGCACACAGTATGGTTAAACAAGGAACTATGCTCTTTCTAAAAGTGGTATTTTCAAACACACAATATAAAAATTATCTTTGCTAAAAGAAGTATTTTCAAATTCTGAGTTCAGTCATACTAAACTCCACTGTTCTATCAACCCCCACTGGCCTGCTACATTGTAAGAGTGTCACAAAGCAATTCCCATGTAAACCTATGAATGGGATAGCCTTTCAGCAGTGAAAATGAAATGGACAGTATGTCACTATCAGGATATCTAACACACACCAGTACATGCCCTACCTTTCACATTTACAGCACCCTGCCCACAGGGGTATATTTGGCCTACCTTAGGAGTATCTTACGTGTAAGGAAAGGTAAGGTTAGGGCCTGGCAAGTGAGTACACTTGCCAGACCGACATGGCAGTAAAAACAGTGTGCAGACACTGCAGTGGCAGGTTTGAGAACCCTTTGAAAGGCTACTTTTGTGGCTGGCACAATCAGTGCTGCAGGCCCACTAGTAGCATTTTATTCACAGGCTTTGGGCACAACTTTGCAAATTACTAGGGACTTGTTAGTAAATCAAATATGCCAATCATGGAAACACCAATTCATAAACACAATGTACACAGAGGACACCTTAGAGTGATGAAGGACAAGTGAGCCTGATATATTGCCCAAAGACATGTAAACACCCCTACTGGCAAGAAATGAGGCTTGGTGTTCGACTGCTATCCCCATATCAAGAAATATGATCACATCTTGCCTGGACTCAAAGAGCTAAAATGGATCCATGTTGAAATGCTTCCCAGCTTCAGAACTGCCTGCCTCACGCACAAAGTGTTGCACACAGGGAAACCCACCTACCTGGCTGCTAAACTCCTGAAGGCCTGTCAGTCAAGTACCCTGAGGAACACAAAAACTCTACTCCTTATCCCCCCCGAAATCTCGCAGACAGAAAAACGCTTATGGAACTCCCTTCTAAGCATGGGCGAATTTTGCGAATCTGGCATTCGCGAATTTTGCGAATTTGCGAACTCACAATCCGCAAAATCCGCGAATTCTCACGAATTTGCGTTTTTTTGTGTTCGCAAGGATTTCTGCCAGTTCGCAAGGATTTCTGCCAGTTCGCGAGGGTTTTGTACCAGTTCGCAATTACGAACTTACATGTCGGCTCGCAACGGTCACGATTATGTTGTTTCTACGTCTGGTTCATCATCACAGGTTCCCAGAACCCTCTGTTTCACCCCTGCCACCCTCTGTTTTACCCATGCCATCCTCTGGTGCATTAATGCCACCCTCTGGTTCATCATCACTGTAGATTATGGGGGGGAAAAGCAAGCACACCTGCCTGCTTCAACTGACATGAATTAATTTGGGGTTGATTTATTAATGTGTCACTGTTTTAAAATTCCAGTCTGGCACCTGCTTCCTTATCTGTAATTTGCTTTCTGTTGCAGTGCAATTTTTTTTTCCAGGACCTTTGTGGCCTACTTGTAGCTATTCTATGAGCCTGCTGTGAGGGTCAGAGCAGGGTCATATAATTGTTGCAACTAGCAACTGAACTCTGGAGGGGCCCTTGTCAGGAAGCCCTACAGGGAATGGTTACTAATGATGAGTTTGAACTTTTGAACCTGCTGAATGCTTTTTTTGTGTTCGCAAGGATTTCTGCCAGTTCGCAAGGATTTCTGCCAGTTCGCGAGGGTTTTGTACCAGTTCGCAATTGCGAACTTACATGTCGGCTCGCAACGGTCACGATTATGTTGTTTCTACGTCTGGTTCATCATCACAGGTTCCCAGAACCCTCTGTTTCACCCCTGCCACCCTCTGTTTTACCCATGCCATCCTCTGGTGCATCAATGCCACCCTCTGGTTCATCATCACTGTAGATTATGGGGGGGGAAAGCAAGCACACCTGCCTGCTTCAACTGACATGAATTAATTTGGGGTTGATTTATTAATGTGTCACTGTTTTAAATTCCAGTGTGGCACCTGCTTCCTTATCTGTAATTTGCTTTCTGTTGCAGTGCAATTTTTTTTCCCAGGACCTTTGTGGCCTACTTGTAGCTATTCTATGAGCCTGCTGTGAGGGTCAGAGCAGGGTCATATAATTGTTGCAACTAGCAACTGAACTCTGGAGGGGCCCTTGTCAGGAAGCACTACAGGGAATGGTTACTAATGATGAGTTTGAACTTTTGAACCTGCTGAATGCTTTTTTTGTGTTCGCAAGGATTTCTGCCAGTTCGCAAGGATTTCTGCCAGTTTGCGAGGGTTTTGTACCAGTTCGCAATTGCGAACTTACACCGCACGCAGCAAAAAATCCGCTGCGTGCGAATTTGCGGATTTTGCGGGAAATTCGCGGATCTCGCGGATTGCGAATTTACCGAAAATCCGCAAAATCCGCGAGCGTAACGGATTTTCCTCCATTGCTTACTCCCTTCCAGTCCAGATCAGGACTAACCCCTCCTACAAAAAGTTCAAAAGGCAACTCAAGGACTTCCTCCTCAGCCGACCTATCACAAATGGATAGCTACAAGCCAGTCGCCGAAGACAAACCATAGTAGGACACAGACACTTTGTCATCAATGACCTCTACCTCACTCTTCGCATGACTACCTCCCGCCCCCCACTCACCGGTCAAACCCATCCATGAGTCATTGGGTTCTCTACGACTATCTCAGCGGGGCGTCATATGTTCCCTGTACATTCTACTGCGATAACTGTCATATGTTCCCTGTACATTCTACGGCGATATCTTACTTTTCGAGTGCCATTTCTTTTTTGCACTCCATTTTGATATTATGCGCTGTGTCTTGGGACATTGTATATACTAAATTGCTTAATGTATCCTACGAGTGATACTTGTTGTAAAGCGTTCCAATACCTTCGGGTCTGGTTAGCACTATATATAAAACTCATTATAAATAAGTATCATCCCGTAGTATACGCATTGAAATGAGACACCATGGAAGAGAGGGTATCTAATGGAGCTGGATAATGAGAAGAATTGCCCCATTCCAGTTCAAATATGATTAATATTTTTACAGTGTTAAAATGCATCCCTACTAATTTGGACTGTATTCAATCTATAGGCGTCATACTGGACAAGGGCATTAACTTATTAGAATTTGAATTTGAATTTAAAATTTCTTATAGAGCGCTCGTATACCTGCGGTTTCTTGGCGCTATTACTGACAGGATCCTAGTTAAAAAGCTGGGGGAACAGGAGAGTTATTATTCGAAAGATTTCGTGAATAGGTAGGTCTTAAGTTGTTTACGGAATTGTGGGTAAAGAGAGATGGTGCGGAGTTCAAGGGGAAGGGAGTTCCAGAGGGTAGGGGCAAGGGTGGCAAATTTAGAGCCTCCCCACTTTTTTCTCCGGTAGCGTGGGATGGTGAGGAGGGACTGGGAGGACGAACGAAGTTCCCTGGTGGGGACATAGGAGACAATCTCAGAGGAGATGAATTCAGGTGCGAGTCCGTGTCGGGCCCGGAAGGTGATGGAAGCAAGCTTGAATTCAATTCTGGCTCGCACAGGGAGCCAGTGAAGTGATTTCAGGAGCGGGGTAGAGTGGTGAAATTTGGGGAGTTTGAAAACCAGGCGGGCCGCCTGGTTTTGGATCTGTTGCAGGCGACGCAGACTGTAGGCGGGGATGCCGGCCTACAGGGCGTTGCCGTAGTCCAGGCGGGATACCACCATGGCCAAGATGATGAGCTTTAGAGCAGAGAAAGTGAAGAAACGGGACACCCTACGTATAGTGCGCAGTGAAAGAAAGGAAGAAGATACCACAGAGCTAACCTGGGAGTGAAGGGTGAGTTGAGAATTAAGTGTTTTAACTGAGGAAGCGGGGTAGGAGGAGGGCCAAGAGAAGGGGGCCAGAAAAGAGGGGACCAGGGGCTGGATGAACCACCCGTCAACACCAACTCGGTTTTGTCGGGGTTGAGTTTACTTTAACTGACTGTCCAAAGGGGCATCATTTCAACTGAGACCCCACTGAGGAATTGTACAGTTGATCTTGGACTCTAATTTCAAACAAGTAGTTCAATTCTTTCTATTGTGAGTTTTGATTATGCCAACTGCCTCCTTATAATGGTTCCCATACTGCACCTTGCCCCCTCCTTCAAAACAGTCTATGAATGAGCTTCCCATCAAACAATCATGCTTCATACATAGGGAGTTACACCGAAGACCCTCAAGTTATCTTGCTCACAATATGATCATCTCAGGAAGCCAGAATCACCTTTGGCAACTCCAACCTCTCAAAACACAAAACACTAAAGCAGTTATTCTTGGGAGGAGTACCTAAAGTGTGAAACTCCATTCCATCCCACTAGCCATTAGGACAACACCACAAGTGTAAAACATATAAGAAAGAGCTGAAACTCTTACTTCAGCAACACCATACAAAGATGAATGCTTCAAAATGAGATTAATTTTAATTACCCCGCCTTTCTCAATGTCAACATCTGCTACTATTTTTGTAAATATTTTTTATTTTTGGACACTCCTTTTTGCCTTCTATTTGCTTACTTGGGTGGTTGTGCTTTTTTTGTTAAATGCATTATTCCTATTAGTATCTTTGTAAATATAATTTTTTTATTGATTTGAACACCCACTAAATCAATCTAATATCACCTTATGATGTTGATTTATTATTCTAGCTACTTCTAGGTAAAGTGATCTGGCAACTTTGAGTCTTTTCTGTTCTGTATAAAACTTTTAATAAACACACAAACAAACATTGTAATACTGTGACAAATTTCTCATGCAGGAAACAGATGTCCTATTAGTTTTGTTTTTTGGCCGCTCCTAGGATGCCAATAGCTTACAGACATTAAAAGTGCAGATTCTTCCCAAAAGGAACCTCAAAGGATTATGAGAAGCTTATGGATAATGCTATATTAGGATGCATTTAAGTATTGAAGTATTGTAGTTCCTTTTTAACAACAAAATGCAGCTCAACAATATATCCCCTTAAACAAGTTTCCTTTTTTAAAGGTTTTATAGTTTTTGCATAGTGGACCAATTTTACTACAGTGCTCATTATTGGAACTCTTTTCGGAGCCCTTTCTTCTCATAGTGTTTTTCACGTTCACATACACTTTCAGATGCAATCTTTTTAGGCATACTGAAATAATCCCACTTAATAGTCCCTGTTATGCCTATATGTTCCTCCTAGCAGTGAAAATACTGACAATTGTTTTTAAAAAATTTGGAATACATTTTGTTTTGTGATGCTGTGTACTGTAATTTGCCTTTTAAATATATCTTTTTTTAGATGGAGACATATTAGAATTGTTATTTTTGTATTGCCTACAAGCAATAGAAATAAAGGTAGAATTCAATAGAAGTCTTAATCGACTTCTGAAGGCCAGGATAGTGTACACCAAAGAAGCTAAACATCTTGCCTCAGAAGATTATACTTGAATTTGTCCCAATGAGGTGTGAAAATTGCTCCCCAAGCTTGCGTGTGGGGAAGTGTTTCTGTTCCTCTGGCAGTATGGTCATTTGGGCAGTGCACTGGAACGGTATTAACTTCAAAGAGGCCTCCCCTGTCACAGACAAATGTGAGATGACACTTCCTTTGTTCTATATAACAAAAGGCAACACCTGGTACACCAATGCTGTACGACCAAAGGAATTACTCTTTGTGTGAGTACAGTCTATCTGTCCTGAGTGTGTGTGATCTGTAACTTGAGCATATTTCAAACATGTCAGGTAAGCCCTCACATACCTAAACAGGCGTCATGCTTTATCCTCAGGCTCTTTCACCAAAAATGATTATAGTGCTGAATGGTCTTCCTCTTTGTGAGGAGGCACTTAGCTATTTCTACTGAGAGCACAGGATCCATCAGCTATTACTCCAGCATCTTGGTGGCCAACATGTTTCTGCCTGGTGTCCCCATACAGAGTCTACGCATTTATCAGGACATGGATCAGGATCAGTTGCAAAAACCACAGCTGATGGACAGAATGCAGAACAATGTCATACATTCACCCCAGTACACAGATCTGGGCCTAAATCCATCATTTTTTTGCACTCCACACCACCCCAGTTCAGACATGGGCATATGCAAATCAGTCTGACCCTGTGCCTCATGGGAACAATCCTGCCCGAACTGCCAACCCATGCCTTCCCAGTACCGGAAACAAGCTTCCGAGGACCGGTTTCTGGCATTTCAGCCGTCTTCAGCCCGGCTTGCTTGAATCCAGTGGTGTGGAGAGCATGGGACTCACGTCTGAGCATACCCATCCCACTCGGGGTGACAATTGCAAAAACCACAGTTGATGGACAGAATGACTCGGGGTGACAATTGCAAAAACCACAGTTGATGGACAGAAAACACTCGGGGTGACAATTGCAAAAACCACAGTTGATGGTCAGAATCAGGCCCTAAATCCCTATAGATGTCCCTATATTTGTACAGACACTCCTCATACATATGTTCTATGCACCACACATTCAAACTAGAATATTTGCTGGAATGGTACTAAAAATGTGTTGTCACCTTTTGATGTGGAACCCTCAAGGGGCCACCAACTTGTGAGCATGTCCTTCTTTTGTTCCCCTCACCAGTAAGGCTCCAAATGCAGTCAGGAGGATCTACAGCCAGGTTGAAGTGGCGACACAGGAGGGATATCCCTGGCCACACCTTTGCGGTGGTCACACAGGCTCTGTTCACTACCATTCAGGGAAAAGAGTAGCATGCCCCTGTAGTCACACACTGATATTGTTTTAAGGCAGCACCGGGAGGTAAAGGTGGATCAAAGGTTTCAATCAAATTGTAAATGAATGCTAATCGAGAAAAACAAAGAAAAGTAAATAGTAGTCAAATCATCCAGGAGCATGCTACCCCACGCCAAGTGGCAGGACCAAAATCTCGGAAGTTATAAGTGACAGTATGTATGGAGGGGCTGACACCTCATACATGCTATTCCGCATGTTATCTCACTAATGACGCATGGTTTGTGATTAAGTTATGACAAGTATAAGACCACAAATTGTATGTAACCTATGATATGTGAAATGCAATGAGTGAAACATATGGTGTGTGATGTGGGTTGGCTAATAGTAGCCTGACAACAATTATACACAAATATGCATGGTATGGCACTATTGAGTTTATGGTCACCAACACTATCAAAGACATGCCTGGGAAACAGACAAGGGCTACTTCTGGTTCCGCTCTGCATTGTCAACATTGATTAGTGATGTTAATGGTGCATTGCTCTCTCTCTTTTTAAGAACAGTGATCCTACAATAACGCGAGTACAATTGCTCACCTTGCATGAAATTTAGCATTGTATACCCTATATACATATAGTAAAGTGTGAGCGCATGCAGTGCCGAGGCAATTAACACCAGAATGTCCTGATGAAACCCCCTGACCAGATAGGCTGTAGAATGGGAGCTGAAACATGTTGACGGTCATGTTAGAGTCATAGGACTATTTTATCCTAAACCCCCATCAAGATACGTTTTAATCTATACCCACCCAGCCCACCAATAAAAGGATACCTAGGTTTGTCTGAGGTATTTTTTATTTTTTCTAGACATCCCAGTCCAAGAATATTGAAAGTGCTCCCTGGAATACAATTGAGCCCATCCTGGCTATTAGGGGCCAGTGTGAACCTGATGATTAAGCATGTCACTACTAGAGTGGGTGAGGGTCATACTATAAAAAGAAAAAGGTTTTCCTTGTTCTTCTTTAACTATTGACTGGGCATCCACGTGTGATAGGGGTTACTCCAAACAGTCAAGGGATACCCCCATGTTTGTTTTTGTGTTGTAACATTAGGCAGAGTGCATTCCTAGGGCCAATTCACTGAAATGTCTCTCCCTCCCTTCCAGTAGGCGGAGCTCTGCTGGGCCCCTTACCTATCTTTTGTAGAAGATGTAAGTGAGTCAGCTTTCATAGTCATATTTTCCATGTTGGCTCCATTTAAATAGGTTAGCATCTTAAATAACTTAAGTACCATACATATCATATTAGTTTTAAAATTGTCTCAGTTTTGTGAGTTCAGGCATGTTGGATATTGATATCTAGGTTTACTTCTATTATCAGATTTAAATGTAGGCACAACAGTTAGACACATATGTCAGCCAGTGGTCATGATAAATCTCACAGGTACCTTAGGAAGTCACTGATGCTCATGGCCTTTTATCCCAGGTTGTATGTTCTTGTGTCCAGTGACACTAATGATTCAGCTACACACTGAAGCAAACTACTGTTCTGTTCAGTTTAACCAGATTCTCTTATTTAACTGCAAGGCATGCTATGAAAAACATCTTGTGTTTTTCCATTTGCCATTATCTATTTAGAAAAAGGCTGTCTTCCTTCCATTTCACTTTTGCTACACTTAACTACGTATCCATTTTCTGCTGTTTAGAGGTTGCCTCTAGAACTCTTAGGGCCACATGCATCAAGGTATTTAGGAGTCGCAAACGGTGCGAATCGGTAAATTCGACCGTTTGGGATTCCTAAATATCTTTTTTGTATGCATCAAGCATTTTTGTGAAAATCGCTATTTTTAGCGCATTCCAAAAATGCGATTGCTTTTAAGAAATCGCAAATTTGCGACATCGGCATCAGCAAGCTTTTTTGGGGGGAGGAGCGGGTTTGAGGGTGTGTGGTTTAAAAGGGCCTTGTAGGTACTTCTTGGCATGAGGCACCGCCCCCTTCAAGGCCCCACCCTCTCCTCACATGATGACATTGTTCTTCAAGTTGGCAGGTATGAAACAGCTGAACTACATATGACACAACTCAAAGGTCAGTAATTTCATTAAAAAAAACACTCAATTATGGGCACATCAGCAGAATTATCTGGGATCACCACAAACCTGTCAAACTCTGAAATGTATGTTTTCACCATCTGAGAGTGGGGCGTGGCTTGGAGGGGATGGGACTTTGCACAAAGCACAGCATGAGGCACTTTCACTGACCACCTCCCCACTCGCACAGTAAAAAGGAAAAAATATAATCAATATGCTGGGGAGGTTTCACATTGCGGAATAGACATCAGTTGGGCAGACTCCACACAATGAGCTTGAAACCTGCTCTTTGCAGGGGTTTCCACCAGGAGACAATGTGATGGGAGTCAAAATCATCTGACATACGGTAACACAGTGTGAGTTGAAAGATCTGCAACTATCAGTAATTTCCCTCTTCTATGCTTTGCCATGCTGTAACTAGCACCTGCCTGTCGCCTGCTAGTAACATAACTGGCCTGTATATCCCATGTGATGTGAATAGCTGAAAATAGTTCCCAGGACTAAAGGTATTTTAAGAGCAAACATAACAAATTGTACATTTACATGCGACCTGTGAGACAAGGCAACCGATCTTTTAGTTCCAGAAGCTCAAACTGAGGCGGACTACATAAAAGGGTCCTGTAGACCGCGGCTGCCTATGAAGCCAGCTTAGCCTAAATACAAATGAAAAGGTCTGCATGCGAAACGAGCCAATTCAGGCGTGCACTGTTTGGTTATGCACTGATACTGCCAAGCACTTCCTTTTAGATGCATGAAGCCACTACTCTTTGGAAGAGGAATCAATAAGCCCTACCACCAGGAGGGGGGCTCCCCTCTGCTTCCTCACAGATTTGATTGGATGCTTCTTTTGATGTTCTTAGTAAGCTAGGTGTGAGTGCTCTCTGGTTTCAAGCAGTTATTCCATCCCACTGCCCACTCATGGGACATGGTCAGCAACACCAGTGATCAGAGGTAAGCAGTGTTCTATGTATGCTGTGTGCCGCAAGCTGTAGGCTGAGTGCTGGCACGTCAAGACACTGGTCCAAGCAAAGTGAGGTGCATTCGACTGTGCCAGAGCGCTACAGTGCAGTGCAGCGAGTGCAGTGCAAACGGGCAGTCTGTCCTCGTGGCTCCTAGTCGTTCACCTCATCTTCCAGGAGTGTCTGCCTCTGCTGTGTCAAGGAGACCAGTGGCACCTGGGCAATCGCTGCGGAGATGCAAGTGTAGGCTGGGCCACAGGTTTCTGGTTGCTGCAGCGGATCAAGTGGGCGATGTGCGGGTGGCCTTCTGCGAGTTTTGTGAACCCCACAGGTACCTCGTTGCCCCACAGCATGACAGCCCCCTCAGTCAATCGCAGTATGTTCCTTGCGTACCGCATTCCATGTTTCCTGCCGCGCCCCCTTGCAATCGGCAACACTGCAGCTCGATAATTGGTCTACGCTCGATCAGAAGGACAAAGCAACTAAATCTAAAAGGGAATGGGTAATATACAGACACCAAGAGTCGTTTTCTGGGTTTGATTGACTGATGTAAGAAGGGGTGGGAGAGATCTCACGACTGCCTAGCCAACTTGGAGGTGATTGAAAGGAGCAATGGAATAAGGCTAAGGGCTAGATGCAACAAGGGTTTTGCATTCGCAAAGGGTGCGAATCGCAAATTTCGGCCGTTTGCAAATGCAAATCCCGATTTTGGGATGCATGAAGCATTTTGCTATTTTCCCAATTTAAGAAATCACAATTTTATTGCGATTTCTTGAATTGCGATTGCATTTAAGAAATCGCAATTTTGCGATTTCTTAAATGCACTGCATGATTACTTTGGAATTGCGAATTTGCAATTTGGAAGGTGTAAATTAGCATGAAGTTGAACTTCATGCTAATTTACCGAAAACTTTCAAACATGCACTAGTTGCACATTTGAAAGTTTTCATTTACACACACACATGTCCTTGGGTCATGTGTGTGTGTAAATTGCACTTACAGTTCAATTTCAGGGGTGCAGGGAGGGGTTCTTTGAACCCCCCTGCACCCTTGAAATTGCATTCACATTTTGCGAATCGCAATTTGAAATTCGCAAAATGTGAATGCCTTCCCATTCATTCCTATGGGCATTTTGGCCCATAGGAATCAATGGGAAGGGTTTTCCTTAATTGCGATTCGCAAATTGTAAATCGCAAGTAAGGAAAAATACTGAATCGCTATAAAATTTGCGATTTTTTGATGCATAGCATTTTGCGATTTCTTAATTGCGATTCCTTAATTTTCGCAATTAAGAAATCGCAAAATGTTACAATGATGCATCTAGGCCTAAATCCATAGTGTTGGGTGAGATTTAGTGGTGCATACCATGCTCAAGTTTAGAGTGTTGATAGTAGACTCGGATTAAAGCTGCTAAAGGAGAACCGTGGCAATGGTGCAAATGACAGCAAAGCCTTTGTTCACATGCCCAACCAGACTTACATGCGAAATTGTGCAAGTGATAACCGGGGCAACCAGAATGACTGGATTGAGCACTGATCCGCAAGTTGTAGCAGGCCAAAGTTTAAATTAAGGAGGGTGGGTTGATTGACGATGAGCTGTTTGTGGGCAGGAGGTGATACTGTGGAGTGCCGATGTTCAAGTGCATGTTTCCAGGCTTGGAGACCGTATCTGACTTAGGGTATAAAGCAACAGTGCTTTTCGTCACCAAAAAAGGAGACCACTCTAGGAGCACTGCAAGCACTTAATAGGGTCATTCAGACTAAATGGAGCAGATAAGATCCTTTTAAATTGTACACATTTACGTAACATTTAATTGAACCAAGTCTACTGAAGTTTAAACAAAAATTGAAGCTTAGAGTGTGCCTGCACCATATTGGGAGGGAGTAAGGAGGGGAAAGCAGCACCGACAACCATTTGTGTGTGTAAAAGGCCGCTTTATTGAAACAGGTGCACATCACACGTTATTAAAACTGGCAATTTGCCTTACAAAACTAAAACTTCTCTAAACATCGAATTACCTGACCCCCTTTACATTTCCTCCCCCCACCCCTACGATCCCCACATGATAAAAAAAAACACCCTGCAACATACAATATATAACTTCAAATACATCACATAATACACAATCTTATCAAATACATTATAACTCCAACCCTCCCAAGACCTACAATCCTATTTGCCTTCCTGCAACTGTAACTAACTACCCTCTAATGTAACTTCCACACTGCTTAACCTTTCCCCGCTCCTGTTCACCAACTCCCCAAGCTTAATAATAAACAACCAAACTCCAGCCAAACTTGGCCAACTTCAAAAACAACTCTGCCAGCACCTGTTCCAAACGACAACCTTACATAGCATTCCCCTATGCACCTGTTCCAACCAAAGCCCCCTGACCAAAAACCTTCCTGCAAAAACACCTCCACCAAATACCACGAGCTCAGGGAGGGTGGGGGGGGCCTGAAAAACCACCTAACTACAGCGCTCCCAACCACCAGGTCACCAGTACCTAAAATGGTAGCTGGGAAACGCTGCCCCCCCATATATAACCTTTGGGCTACCTATTCTAATTTGGGCTGCCTTTGCGCTATTCCCCAGGCAGGTCAAAGCAGCGAAATGGCTGCTCCCGTGCTCGCCCCCTCTCCCCCTCCTAAATCTGCCCGTAGGACAGACCTCACGGACTCGGCTGCCCCTCAAAACTCCCTTGGGAGGGAGGAAAGGGGGGCAAGCAGCACCGACAACCATTTGTGTATGTAAAAGGCTGCTTTATTGAAACAGGTGCACATCACACTTTGTTAAAACTGGCAATTTGCCTTACAAAACTAAAACCTCTCTAAACATCGAATTACCTGACCACCTTTACATTTCCTCCACCCACCCCTCCGATCCCCACATGATAAAAAAACCCACCCTGCAACATACAAGATATAACTTCAAATACATTATAACTCCAACCCTCCCAAGACCTACAATCCTATTTGCCTTCCTGCAACTGTAACTGTCTACCCTCTAATATACCTTCCACACTGCTTAACCTTTCCCCGCTCCTGTTCACCAACTCCCCAAACTTAATAATAAACTACCAAACTCCAGCCAAACTTGGCCAACTACAAAAACAACTCCGCCACCCAGGAAAAGGCAGAAGGGTAGGTGCTTACACCGCCTCCCCCTTTTCCTGCCCCCGACCCGTTAACCAGAACCCCGGTCCTCTGCCGCCACTGGCGCCTCACTCCCGACGCATCCCCAACAACCTGGACAAAACCTCACGTAGCTCCAACAAATAAAGGTCCATTCCTATGCGAGAAAGGTGAACCTCATCACCCCGAAACAACTCCGGTGCATCGTACCTCATGTCCCAATGCCAAATGTGTGAAAACCCCAAGTGCCTACAAAAACACACCAACTCAACGTTTATCTTCCGTCTAGCCTTATCCACCGCCTGCGGCTTCACCGCACCTCTCTAGACCCTGCGCGGGACCAACTCGGTCCAAACCACGGTACACCCTGACCACCTCTGTCGAAGCTCCTCCAAATCCCTTTTCATGGCCCTCATCAAGACCAAACCCATTTCTTGCACCACATCATTCTCCCCCAAGTGGAGAACCAATATGTCAGGACACCGACCTGCCGCCACCAGACTATTCAGCATACCATTCAGTTCCTTCCACCGCATGCCCCCTCTCCCAGACCAATGAATCTTAAACAGGGCAGGGTTAAACCCCAAATTTTCCCCCAAATAACTATCCTGTGCTTGCACCTGGGCCCGCTTCACAAAGGAGTGGCCCACTATCCACACCAACATGTCATGGGCAAGGGGACCAGCCACAGAACCTGAAACGAGAAACAAAGATAAATACATAGGTCACAATAACAACAGCGCATTCACTAAGCCTCCTCGCTCCGCACATACCGCTGGTAACAATTGGATGACCATTTCCCCAAACGCATACTGTCCCCTTGCCCCCTCCCCCGCCTGTGCGCTTCCAACGCAGCGCCAATGAGTGAGTGCCATAATTTCTCCCCTCCATCCCCAGCAGATCCAACGCTTTCCGCAACATGGCCAACAGCTGGGACCCCGTCGCACCCCTCCCTTCTGCGTTCCGAAATACCAACCCTTCTGCCAACTCACTCGCCTGCCATTTCAAGCCCCACCACACTGGGCACACGTCCCCCACCGCCTCCTTCCCCATTGCTACTCACCTGCCAACACTCCTCTGCTCTGTCTTGGACTTTCGCAACCAAAGGCGCACCTCCTCCCTCCGCAACTGCACCTCCGACCACCATAGCCCCGTACCAGCTCTCGATCCCAGCAACTCAGACACCCGAAAAGCCCCCGCAAACATCCACGCCATTAAGGTACTGAACAGGCAAGTCTCCTTCCCATCCCTGCAAACCAAAGGCAAGCTCCCCACAACCCTCCCCAACAACGTCCACGACAAGGGTAGCCAAACCTTATCCGACCTTCCACACTCCCAGCTCCAACCTTCCAGCATCCTCGACCTGAGCTCGCCCGCGGACGGTGCGTAACCCCAAAAGAGTTTGCCCATGAAGGCAATCCCCGCCAGCTTGCCCGCTTTTGTAACCCGCGATAGACCTTTGGCGATGAGGAACAATATAAACTGTACTACATCTTTCTGTCTCTCCCGCCCGGGGCCTGCCAATGCGCCCCGGATGCCACGAACTCCCCCCATGCAGACACATACGTTGTCTTCGTCGACTCCGCCATGGATCCTAGAACCAGCTGCAACATCCTGTGTTGCATACGTACCACAGCTGTGGAGGCATGCATGTCGGGTCCAGATCCGCGTCCTTGGCTAACCCACAGAATCTCCCCCACTGCGAACGAGACAAAGCATCCACTATGTCATTATTGATCCCAGGAACATGCACCGCGCGAAAAGCAATGTCATGGCGCAGGCAACCCAACACAAACACTCGCAACAATTTCAGCACCTGCTCATCCCTGGCGGACTGGCGATTCACCAACTGCACTACCGCCATGTTGTCCACATGAAAGGTCACACGTCTGTAGGCCAAAACCTCCCCCCACAGCGAGACTGCCACCACCAGACGGAAAAGCTCCAGGAACGCGATGCTCCTGCCACCCCGCCCACTCCGGGGGCCACTTCTCCACACACCACTTCCCCTGCCAGTAGAGCCCGAAACCATCGCTCCCTGCCACGTCCAAAAAAATCTGGACATCCCAGACCAGGTCCTCCCCTCTCTGCATAGAGACCCCGTTAAAGTACTGCAGGAAAAACTGCCACATCCGCAAATCCTCGGGAACGCCCACGGACAAACGCACGTGGTGATGCAGGGCCTCTGCCCAGCCAAGGCCCTGCCCAACCTCCTACAGAATGTCCGCTCACCACTCTGGAAGCAAAATTGAGGTGCCCCAACAGCACCTGTATCTCCAAAACCATTACTTTGTGCTTGGCCACCATAACTGCCAGCAGCCCCAACATCTGCTGCTTCTTCTCGGCTGGTAAACGGGCCTCCATAGACACCGAATCCAGTTCTATACCCAAGAATGACAGCGCCGTGCCTGGCCCCACTGTCTTCTCCTGTGCCAATGGCACCCCTAGGTCCTCCATGATCTCCTGAAACCTGTCCAGCGCCACCTGGCAGTCCGTGGAGTCTGGGGCCCCGACCAAGAAAAAGTCATCCAGGTAGTGTGTAACTCCTTGGTGACCCGTCCGTTCTGTGAAAAACCATTGCAGGAACGTACTGAAACACTCAAAAAGCACGCAAGACATCGAGCAGCCCATCGGAAATGCCTTGTCCACATACCAGCGGCCGTTGAACTGGATCCCCAGTAGGCCCCAATCATCTGGGTGGACCAGAAGCAGCCGGAAAGCCGACTTGACGTCGCACTTTGCCATTTTTGCTGTTGCGCCCGCAGCCACAACCAGGGCCATGGCAGCGTCAACCGATGAGTAAGACACTGTGGCCTCCCGCTCATCAATGTAATCGTTCACCGAGCCTCCCTCAGGCATGACAAATGTTGAATAAGGCGAAACTGCCCTGCACCCTTCTTGGGCACCACCCCAATGGGGACACAATCAAATCATCCAACGGCCAATCTGCAAAGGGGCCCGCCATGCGGCCCTCGCTGACTTCTTTATCCAATTTGCTCTGCATCACCTCCGGGTGCTCCCTGGCAGACCTCAAATTGTCAGCCCATCTCCGCAGCCGAGGCCCCTTATAGCCCAAACAAAATCCTTCCAAGAACCCAGTCCGTAACCGATCCGTGGCCCCCTGTCCGGGTAATCCTGCAGGGCCGCTAGCAAACGATCCACCTTAACCAGAGTACGAGCCCTTTGGCCCAGACCCCTTACCTCCTCTACCACTTCAGGATTGCTGTGAGTTTCCCGACCGCACACCCCCGGCCTGCCCCTGTTGACCACCTTGGTGCTGCCCGAGGCACCCCAACAGCGTATCACGGGGTGGCCGTATTTTCCGCAACCGGAACATTCATGTTTAAATCAGAAATGTTCTCCAGCGCACACTCCCTTATTGTAGTCCCAACAGGACCCCACCGACCCGGACTGGTTTTTGGATCCTGCCCCCACCCCTCCGCGGTCTTCACCCCTCCGATCCATGGACCCTGTCCTCTCCCAATAAGATGTCTGGGCCGTCCTCTTCCTCGGGCCCCGTGACACCTGCAAAAAACTACTAACATCGGTACTGGACCCCCTACCGCCCTCTCCATTCCTCAACTCCCCTTCTTCCAAACTGTCCCCATTGTCAAACAACTGTACACCACCAAACATATAACTCCGGCCGGCCGGCGGCACAGACTGCACCCTGCCGGAAGCCTGAAGCACCTCCTGCACCCCACTGAAATCATGAAAAACATCTGCGGCGATGCTCCTCTTCCTTCAGTGCCCCCCAAGCCGTAGCGGCCCTGTGGGTGAAGGGGTCGGCGAGCCTGCAACGGGCCTTCTTGGGCCGGCCGTGACAGGATCCCCCGCCGGTGCCGGGCATGCTGCGGGAGGCTCAGCCCTCCTTTCTCCTTGGCGTCGCGGGCCGTTCCTAGCCCTGCCAAGTCCGCAGCCCCTCGCTGGCCGTCCTCCTGCAAAAGAAAAGCTAGGTCCGGTGTGCTGGGTCCCTCGAACTGAGCCACACCCCCACTACCTGGCCCCGTCACACCCCCGAACTCCTCCTTGTCGCTCCACACCAGCCCCCCAACCCCTGCCCCCACTTCATCTGACAATGCCTCCCCAGCCTCCAAGTCCCGCCCCCCTTGAGCCCTTCCCACCCCCTCTCCATTAAACCCGCCCTCCCCTCCACGAAGGCCCCGCCACCTCCCCGTCACGCCGCACTCTACCCCAGGGGAACCCTGTGCATCCTGTGCCTCCCGTACCCCTTCCCCCAGGCGTCAAAAACGTCCAAACCCTCCCACTTCCTCTCACTCTCCCCCAAATCCAATAGCAAAGGAGACACCCCCCTGTCCCCACACTTTCCCCCCCTGCCCCCAGATGCCGCAGGAGCCCCCTCCCCCCGCCGTCCACCTTGCCCACCCCTGTCCCCAGTGACCACCCCTGCCCATCTGCCCCCATAAACTACCTCAACCAGAACACGCCCACTCTTCCCTCCCCTGGCTCCCCGCCTCCCCCTCCCCCGTCCAGTTTATGACTAGTCCGGGGGAAGGGATCTTCTGCCACCCAGCCTGCCCTCTAACCCCCCTGCTCCCTTTTCCCACAGCCTCCTTCCCTCACCTCCCGCCAGGGGCCTTCCGAGCACTCTCACCCCACCAAGCCCCTCCCGCATTTCGCGGCCGCCCCATCCTCCCCAGGGCGGACAGAAACTTTGTGCGCCGACTGCGAGGACATTCCCATCCCCTTCCCCTCCCATGCTTCTCCTGAATTCCCGCCCCTCTCCCTGACGGCTGCGCAGTCTTTCTCGGGGCCCCCCGCCCCTCCCATTCCGAACGCCCCAGTGTTACCGCGGCGGTCACAGTCAGTACGGCCTTTCTGTAAGGAGCTGACGGAGGCAGCACTTCCCGCCCGCGGCCTCCTCCCACCCACAACTCTGCCCTCAGGCTGCCTCACCACAGCCTCCTGGGGCCGCAGCAGGGAGCCGGTAGCAGCGTTCCTCGCCCGCGCCCCCGACCTGCCATCAACCAAATCCGGCGCTAGGACCAGGGCGGCGCCCCTGGCATTCGCGCGGCACTGAACACCCAACCTGGACCAGCGCCGTCTTGTGCGGTGGCGAGCAGGCCAACACAGACGCCGCCACGCCCGCAGACGCACGCCTCGCTGGTCGCGCTGGGCCCTGCGAGCCCTCAAGCAGATCCATCCGTCCTGCCTCGCTGAGCAGGCAGATGGCCTCGAGGACGCGAACATCGTCGTGAAAAGCCATGATCTTCACTACAAACAACCGCCAGACAGCAGAAACTTAAGCCTGAAAAACCACCTAACTACAGCGCTCCCAGACACCAGGGGCCCGATTCACAGAATGAACTTAAGACTCAATCCTAAATTTACTACTATTTTGGTATTCACATAATGAACTTACTACTTTTGGTATTCACAGAAGTTAGGATTTTGTCTTAAGTTTGTCTTAAGACAAACTTAAGACAGACTTAAGACAAACTTAAAACAGACTTAAGACAAACTTAAGACAGACTTAAGACAGACTTAAGACAAAATCCTAACTTAAGTCTGTCTTAAGTCTGTCTCAAGTTTGTCTTAAGACAAACTTGAGACAAAATCCTAACTTCTGTGAATACCAAAAGTAGTAAGTTCATTCTGTGAATGCCAAAAGTAGTAAGTGCATTCTGTGAATGCCAAAATATTAGTAAATTTAGGATTGAGTCTTAAGTTCATTCTGTGAATCGGGCCCCAGGTCACCAGTACCTAAAATGGTGGCTGGGAAACGCTGACCCCCCATATATAACCTGTGGGCTACCTATTCTAATTTGGGCTGCCTTTGGGCTATTCCCCAGGCAGCCCAAAGCAGCGAAATGGCCTCTCTCGTGCTCACCCCCCTCCCCCTCTCAAATCTGCCCGGGAGGCAAACCTCGCGGGCTCGGCTGCCCCCCAAACCCCCTTTAGATTGAAAAGGAAAACAAAGATTACCTGGGCACATTACTGCGGGACTGACGATAGCCGAATCTTGATGGGAACCTGCCAACCAAGAGACCAAAGAGCGGAGTTGGGTAAAACTGGAAACAAAGTTGCAGAGAGGTTATCAGGAGAGAGGCACGGTTATTCAACCCAGACCAGCAGCAGATGCTGGTAAGAGAAAAACAAGAGACTCGGTGCCGATGAGCAGTCCTGCAGTTCCCCCAGGGCACAAGCAGGCATCCACTTCTGTCAGGGCAGCTGATCGCAGCAAAAAGACAGAAGTGGATGCCTGCTTGTACCCTGGGGAACTGACAGCCCGACCCCAGTGGAGAACAAGCGCGCACCTCAGCAGCAGGGGAGGGGACATGCGCGATGTCCTTGCGGGAGCCTGCGACTATATGGGGCCACCAGATGGCGACGCCGCTCCTGCAAGGAAATCTCCAGACATGCATGTGTTTGCATTGCAAGCAATGCAACGTGTGCACTTCTTTGCTGAAAAAGCGGTGCCGATGGGATAGAGGAGACCTAAAAAAGCCAAGGAACTCACAGTCTGTCTGTATCAAGCACTACTTTTTAAACTGGTATCTGCTGTTTGTAGGTATTATGTAGAAATAGGGTTAATGTTCTTTATTATGAATCTTAATTAGTGGATTACAATATTTTCCACCTTTGGAGGTAAGATAGCAAACACATTGTACTTAGGGAATGTGGATTGAAAATGCCCCAGAGTGCATATCTTTGCCCAACCTTCCTATTCCTTTGTGCGCTACTCCTAGAGGTTTTTGCAAATGGATTCACACTAGGTAGAAGTATATTTCTTTAAAATTTCAGTTTTCATGCAGATTTTCTATATTACAATAGAACATTGTATAGAGCTTTGTTCTTGCTTTGAGGAGGAGATGGTTGTGAGAGTGATTGCGATAGCCATGCTTCTGAATTTGTAGCAGGAAAGTGTTTGCAGAAAACTTGTTTTGTATTGATAATGATGTGAATAACGTGTCCAATTATAGGACCTGTCCCATTTTCATCTGTCCTCTGCAATTCTTGCTGTGCATACATGTTGCATGATTTAGCTTTCTGTGTTTGTTCAGCATAAAGCAATATTTTTTCTATGTTTCTTTATGTTTTATGACAGTTTCTTTGTAAATTGCGTTAGAGGAGGTTGTGCAAATCTGTGCATTTTTTACAGCTGTCCATTTATATGTGTGGTTGATTGGTCCATATGTCAATTTTAGGTCTCTTCACATTTTTGGAAAGTTTGTGATTGAAGTGTTGAATGAATCAATGTGGACAGGATTTATAAAGTACAAATATTCACCAAAACACTATAATGGCACTATTATAGAAAAGATGACCCATATATGGAAAAATACTAAACTCTACTAACAGAATAGATGCATATTCATAACCTTCCCAAATGGCACAAGGTTCTCCCTCAACCCAATTGATTTCAGGAGAGAGCGAGTGAGGAAAATGGTTTTTGCACCCAATCTTGTTTTGTAGACATGAGAGATGTTAAATATTGGTAAGTTGTTGGAATGATGAGACTTAAAACAGGTGTACCTTGGTGAGCAGATCTTGAATAAAACTTGGGATTCTTCCTGTGGTATGCTCTGTAATGATACAGCTAACCAATGAAAAGCATCTTGGGCTACTGATATATGTTTAAATTTACTTAAGGTTGTGATAACTCAAATTGCCTGATTTTGGACTTTTTTTAAATTACATTTTTTATTGTCTTCTTTGTGCAATAAGTTGTAGTAGGAGTTGTTAGGGTCCACTGACTTTTCTCTTCCTACTTGAGTCTGCCTATTGTAGGGATATCTGGAGTAGGGGAGATATTCCTTTTTGGTTGTCAGGGTGCCTTTATTTCCACTACCAATG